>NC_143167.1:24590000-25215000 GCF_047325235.1 Durio zibethinus | reverse complement strand
TAGTGACTTTATTGTATCTTCTAAGTTTATCACATACAGCCTCTTTGCACACCTATTAGCAAATAATATAGTGAAGGTGAATTAAATTTTAAGAAAAAGTAACACCGTTATATGCTTCAGAACTTTTTTTTTTAAATTTCATATTTACTAAAAGTAATAATTTTAGATTTTTAGACTTTGATTCTAACAATTTAATTGTATTTATTTCACACAATTATTTCAACATTCAATGAATGTTAGATATTCAATAACAACAATAATAATAATTTTAGTTTAATTGAATTTCTAATAATTATCATACTTCACGCTCACATAAATAAATCTCATTAAAAATATTTTCGTAACTAAAATATTTCAATATATTCATATTATGAGTTTATTAATAATATTTACTCATCATTATGAAGTTTAGATCAACGTGGGCCGAAGCTAAGTCTAGCTAGTAAAGCTCAAATTAAAATAAACTGTTTGACTTTGTCAACCCGAGTCCTCATTTCTCAAAAATTTTTTTCTATTTATTCTTTTCAATGATTTAGATCGGTAATTTTTTTTTTCTTTTCAATGATTTATATTTTTATCATTTCCCTTTTTTTTAAAAAAAATAATTCAAATAAGAAAAAACGCATATGTACAATAAAAAATAATTAAAGTTAGGAGGTGTTGCAAAATTAAAGTGTACGAGTTTAATTTGGACACTAAAATAGTTGACTATTCAAAGTTTCATGGTAGTTCGCTGATTTGGATATCCTATGTACGGGTGTCATATTAATTATTTTTCAAACGCTTCTGTCATTTCCTATTAAGTTAACCATATTAAAATACATAAGGCATAGTTGGTTGCTTCAATTAAAAAAAATTGAAGTTTAGTAACTCAAGTAAGAATTTATAATACATAAGTTTAGTAGCAGCCAATTATAATATATTTGGTTTATTGCAAAAAAATAGTTTGTAATGCAAGATATACCTACAAGTTCCTTCTTATGTAATAAAAACTGTTCGATAGTTTATTTTATGAATATGTTATATATATATTTTAATTTTTGCTGAATTTAAAATTAAATTTTTTTAAAAAAATTTATATATTTATTATTGAATCAAATACTTATTTAATTATTTTTTATTGTTTGTTATATTTATCTATGATCAATGACCATTAGGTGTTAACAAATGTTCATTCATTGTTGAATTCAACAAGGAGAAAAAGAAGAAAAAAAATGCAGAAGACCAATTACATATTTTTTTGGTTAAAAAAAAATCAATTCCTTGTAAAATTAGAGATAGATTATTGCAACAGTCTTATTTCAACCACAAGCATAGAAAATTTTGCTAAAATTTAGGCAGAAGAAAAAAGTTTTCTGTTCATATAATAATGCAACCATTATGCTTACAGGATGTTTGGTCTGTGGAATGACTATGTCATTACCAACTATTTTATGCTCAACACTCAATGTTAGTGCCATGGCTTGGTTGAGAGAATAACCCTTCTGATGAATAGCCGTTCAACTCTTATTTCTCCCGACGGGGAATTGTCTATTTTCCCATGACAATAGCTATTTCCGTGGATCAAAAAAAAAAAAAAAAAAAAAAAACTGTACATGATCATTTTATCTTATAAAAATTTTGTAATTTTAATCCTTTCCTATTATCATTTTTATTTTTTATTCTCTCTTCTATTTTTCGGAAAAAAAAAAAGAAATCTTTGATGACTGTATTTCCACCGGCGAAGCACTAACCAAATATCAATTATCGGGATCGACGACTGATAGCGTTAATATGGCGACTAGTAACCACAACCAGATAGCACCGATCTGGTGAAGGCAGCCCTAATCTAGTACACCACCATCGGTCTGGTGGCAGATAGCCTAAATCCAAAAGTCTAACAACTGAAATTTGTTGATCTTATGTCGAAAAGCAACTCCGACGACGAAAGTATCTCACTGATGGTAGGGAGGGACAAATTAAGAAAACGAGGAAGAATTGAAAAAATAAAAATTATACTTGAAAAATTTTTAATAACATATTAGAGATTTGAATATTAATATTTAATAAAAACTAAAAAGGTAAAATGATATTTTTATACTATTTATATTATATTCTTTTTCACACTTTTAGTTAATCAAATATTTTTATAATACTGTATTTTTATTCTATTCTATGAACCAAATTATAAAAAAATTATTACTCTTTTTTTTTTTTTAAATTCTATTCTCAAGAATAGCTATTCCGCATTATGCAATTCAGACGTGCCGTAAAACGGTTAATCCTTGACTTTGCTTTCACGCTGGGCTGCTTTCTAGTCACCTTTTATTCACCTGTTCTTCTCCCTGTCCAGCCGGGTCCAAAATCCAACCACAAAATATTAAAGAGGAAGCAAAGATGTTATAAAACTAACTAAAAACAATAACTCCTCACTTTGCCAATTTGTCATCCCATGAAACACAGGAATAAAATTTACTAATCTATAGTTTTCTCGGTGATCCATTAGCCCACTTTTTCTTGCAGTTTCAACAACCTCACATTCAAGGAAGAGAGTTGAAATATTAGGATTTTGGAGACCGGATTTAAAGCTGCTGCTTCATCTGCTTCTTACTAGTAATGGAGTTGAAGGACAGGCTTGTAAGGTTAGTAGTTTGCTAATTTTTCTCATGCTTACTTTTTGTTAGTAGCTTTTTTCTCATTTAAATTTTCTTTTCTGGGTAGTTTTTCTATTGTTAAAAGATGCTGTTTGGTAGCTGGGAAAGTTCTGCCAAGTTTTAGATTTTCCATTAGGGACTAAAGAAAGATGGAATTTTAGTGATAATTCGGAGCTTTTTTTTTTTTTTTTTTTTGCCACATGATAATTAGGAGCTTTGTGAACTAATATGGATGAATTGGGTAATGCTTTTCTTACTTGGGGGCGATTGGAGGAGATTAAATCAGGAATGTTCTTGCATAATGTTTTGGCTGTGTTCAGTGGAGTGGTGATGGAACTTTTACATTTCTTATTATCTTTTTGCTGGTAAAAGTGAACTTTTTACCCAAGTGGAGTTAATCTCTTTGGGTTTTAATTGTCTTGGAACTAGATCATAATGAAACATAAATTCTATTAAAAAAAGTAAGTTAAAGGGATTTCTCTCTTTGAACGGATTTGCTGATTAAATTGGAAAATTTGGAAGTGCCCCTTATCTATGAATGAGGATTCTAGATGATGTAGCTATATTTTCGAAATTAAACATAGTGCTAAAGGGTTAATTCAGTAACCACTCATAAGAAAGATTTTGTCAAACTGAATTTTAGGTTTGCCAAAAAAAAAAAAAAATGAACTAATCCTAGTCCTAGAATCATGAAAATTTTCTTTTGTATGCGGAAATAATTTCTACTTTCGGTAAAGAGTTTTATGAAATACTTCCATATTGAACAATTGGAGTTCTTTGGTGAACTTGTTTATTCTAGGTTTTATTCTGATGGTAAACAACAGAAAGAAGCACCATGGGGAAAGAACGACCCTTTATTCCTTGAAACGTCATCTTCTGGGTACAAGATTTCATTTTCTTCAGTGCTGAAACCGGAGAATGTGATGGTTGGAGGAAGAAATAGACTTCCTGAAACGGGAAAAGTTGGAAGGTCAAAGGTTTTTCCACAGGGCAATGCACCATGGTACAGGAGAATTCTTGATCCTGGCAGTGAGGTTGTGTTACAATGGAACCGGGTTTTCATTATTTCATGCTTGGTGGCACTTTTCGTTGACCCATTGTATTTTTATTTGCCTGCCATTGGAGGGGATGCAACCTCCTCGTGTGTAAAGACAGACACAAGCTTGCGAATTGTTGTTACATGTTTTCGAAACATTGCCGATATTTTTTATTTGTTGCACATAATTATAAAATTTAGAACAGGTTATATTGCTGCAAACTCAACAACTAGAGTGTTTGGGAGGGGTGAACTTGTAATGGACCCTAAGAAGATTGCATGGAAGTATCTTAGATCTGACTTCTTCATTGATCTCATTGCAACACTGCCTCTTCCTCAGGTATCTGTTCTAAAACGCAAATTTTCTACTGAAGGCCTACTTTAATTATAAAAAGATAAAAAAGGAATATTATTTGCCTTCTTTGTTTTGCATTGTTCTGTCACATGGACTCAACTGCAAATTTAGTAAAATAGATTGTAAATAACTTATATTTCCACGGAAGTTAATTTGAAGTGCTGTGGCTTGGACGTTAATTGTGGTTCTGTGTTTTCCCTAATCAATCAAAACAGGACTTGTGGGCCTTATGACATCTTTTTGAACTATTACAGATATTTTTTACTCATTTTTCATAAGTGTACAATTTAGAAGAGGTTATGTAATCATCCATTGTAGATCAAAAGGATTTTGGTTTCCTTAATTAACAGATATGAGGCATAAAATGTTTCATTGTACATGACTCACTTCTCTTTGTTTCTTATTTGGAGTTTGAGCGCATTTTACATTTGTACAGAAGATTAGTTGTCTCCCTTTTCACATTTATATACAGTAATTAACCCTTTGCCATTCAAGGATATCTTGAAGTAGAGTGCTTTAGCCTTGGATTCTGGTGTCATGGTTAATTCCATGAATTTCCCTATCTTGATAAAATTGAATCACTATTATAGTTGTGGTCTTCTAGTGTTATTTTCTTGTTTCGTTTTCCTTTTTTGTAATTGTTGCAATAATTCTGGGCAGACTCCATGCTATGTACCGTGCTAAAAGACTTGAAAGTACATTGGTAGCCTACATCCCAATCCTTGGATAAAATGATTGACAAAGTGGATGTGTGATTTCCTGTTTAATGCATCAGGTACTAAAGATGAGAAAGATGAAAGTGCAGTTTATTTAATTATTTTTTGCAGATAGTTATCTGGTTTATCATCCCGGCAACAAGAAGTCCTCGAACTGATCATAACAACAATGCCCTTGCATTAATTGTTCTGTTTCAGTACATTCCCAGATTGTATTTGATTTTTCCATTAAGTTCACAAATTATTAAAGCAAATGGTGTGGTCACAAAGACAGCATGGGCGGGTGCTGCCTACAATCTTCTCTTATTCATGCTAGCTAGCCATGTATGTTATCTTATTACCTTTTTATTAGCCCTTTTCTCTGCTTTCGTGTTTTCATGTGTATTTTGCTCTCTTTGACAATGACTAGCTGGGTATTTTTATTCAATACAAAATTTTCCTCACTCCTTTTGCTAGTTTTTACACAAAAAGATGCCTATTCATGTAGGTCGTAGGGGCAGCATGGTATCTGCTCTCTGTTGACAGGTACACTTCATGCTGGAAGAAAAATTGCAAAAAGGAATTTGCTCCTCTCAGATGTAATCTACACTATTTAGATTGTGACACTTTTGGCCATAATGATCGCGAGATGTGGACAAATGGCACTGATGTGTTCAAGAACTGTGATCCCGGAAATGTTATTGATTTCCAATATGGCATATTTGAAAGTGCAGTAACAAAGAATGTTGTCTCCACGAGCTTTCTTGAGAAGTATTTCTACTGCTTATGGTGGGGCTTACAGCAACTTAGGTACGATTTTATTAAACTTCATGGATAAAAATAATCATATATTGCAATCTTATAAGTGTTGTCTTTATTCATAGAATATACTGATGCATTTTTTTTGGGTAATCTCCTGGTGGCTGATGAGTGCAACCAAACTGTTCAATTAGTAGATTTTTTTATTTCACTAACAAATAACAGTTTAGGTTCCCATATAGTAGCTGTATGAGATTTCACTAACCACATTGTGTTTGATACTCTGGCAATTTAGTGAGAGTCTTGTTCAGATATACTTTATATGCAATCAAATGAGTTCTATGATAATAATAATTATGCAATTGCTGCATGGTGGTTGCATTTGTATGGAAATTCAACCATGTAGAATTGCAAGTTCATTTATTTGTTAACATCAGAACTTTATTGGGGTTTTCCTGTTTTTTCCTTTTAAAAATGGAGTTATATTTAGAAATAAAGTGATGATGTAAGGGAAAATTGTAATTCCTTCCATTCTGAAACTATTTCATGAGATACGTATGAGTTGTTGGTCCGATAATTTTGCCCATAATAACAACTCAAAGAAAGGTCTCTGTCATTTGACAAGGTGCCATCAGAGGTCTTCCTTGTCCTCCAGATGTCCTAAAGCCCTGGAGAAAGTATCTTTAATTAAATTAAACTTTTCCATACATGACTTTTTTTTTGGCCAGATTTTTCCATACACGGTAGTTAAAAAATAATTGATGCTATATTTTGAAATTATTGTGTTACATTATCTACTTAATGCTCGTGAATTATGTTGCATGGCCATAAGGAAAATGTGATGGTTCATTTGTGAATTTGAGCTTGGAAATACCTTGCTAAGCACAAGTTATTCATTCCAGCATTCTCCCCTGAGACCTCTCTGTCTCTCTAGTCTATGATCTTGCATCACTGCCAAGTATGAGGCATATATATTGGACTCTATATATGATATATGGTTGAAGATATGTAATAATTTGAGATTGTAGCTGAATTTTGATGGAAAGATATGGAGATAAGTTCCGTGAAAAAATTTTCCCCCTCCTTCCACAACTTCCTCCTTTGTTCCCTTTCCGGTTTTGGTACCAAAATTTTGAACAGTTTATGTAAAGAAAAGAACCAAAAGCCAATGAGAGCAGCCAGTTAATAAGTATTTGTGAAGGCTCACAGAACTGTGGTGAGCATGTTCAGGCAGGAGGCATAATGCAATATGCTTCTGGTTTTAGAAGGGAACCTACTTGATCTTAAAGGCATTTGCAGCACATCTAGAAATTGTGACAACTTCAGTGATGCACCTGATATTTTGCCTGTGATGTTGTAGTACTCCACTTTTATCATCTAACTGGTCATATTCTATTGTAGGTTCTCAGAGAAGTTAGTATGAGACAAAATTGTACCTCATTGCTACAACTTAATATGTTAAGTGTTTCAGTTGTGTTCAATGAGATAATGTTCCTGAAACATTAGATGGAAAGATGTAAACCTTCACCACAATAGTGATTAATAGAAGAAAATTCTTTCCTTTAGACATGCATCTGAAATGAATGAAGATCAGATGTCTGCTGGTCAATTTTATGATTCTCTAAGCTTGTTTGGAAGGATGGCATTCAAAATAGATGGGTTGCATTTTTATGTGCCCCTAGGAAGTAGTAGACAGGCATACAGTAGGATCAAACATTCCAGCTTGCTATTTTCAAAATTAAACTAATGATGACTGGAAATCCATTGTAACATCTTTTGTCAATGGTTTTGTAATACCTATATCATGAAGGTTTGTAGAGCATTTGCACCTTTTTTTCCCATATCGTACACAGGAAATTGCTTTGCAGAAAGGACTAGTTTATCTGATCTAATACTTAAAGAATATAGATGTCATTCAATGAGATTCTTGTGTTTACTGATGTTGATACGTGCCTTTTGTTTTCTTATCATCTCAGTTCCTATGGCCAGAATTTGTCAACAAGCACATTCATTGGGGAGACACTATTTGCTATACTTATTTCCATCTTGGGTCTTGTTCTATTTGCCCATTTGATTGGCAACATGCAGGTATCAGAAAGTTTGCATCCTTGACTTTTGCCTTAAATCAAATTCACATTCTATTTTTAGTAACTCAAATGAAGTTGTGATGTATATTGTCCATCATCTTGATTCTGTGTTCATGAAAGGATTTTTGTGTTTGTATCCCTCCAGTAGAATGTGTATGAGTAGTTTTATCTGTCAAAACTTATGGTACTATCTTTCTTGAGTTGTCTATTTTTAGCAGTTGAGATCTCCTTTATCTCTCTTCCCAAAATAGGCAAGCAGTGAAATGGGAAGTAGGATTCATTCTTATCTAGTTCTTGTAGTTGTAAAAATTCTGCATTATGCTTCAATCTTCAAATTAATTTTAAACTGATTATTCATCCTCATTTGAAACAATTATTTTTGCATGTTACTTGCACATTCTGATAGTTTACATTTTTTTATGTGATACAGACTTATTTGCAATCCCTCACAGTGAGACTCGAGGAATGGAGACTTAAGCGAAGGGACACTGAGGAGTGGATGAGTCATCGCCAACTTCCTGAAGACTTAAAACATCGTGTTAGACGTTTTGTTCAGTATAAATGGGTTGCAACTCGAGGAGTTAATGAAGAAGCCATCTTGCGTTGCTTACCTGCTGATCTTCGTCGTGATATTCAGCGCCACTTATGCTTGGACCTTGTTCGACGTGTATGCAGCTTTCCCATATCAATTTCCTTCTATGTTTTGAACGACCGCTGTTTGCTTAGGTTATAGATGTTTCTACCGAATAACAGTCTTGATGGAAGATTTTCCCCATTGAGTTTTAAGAGTCATATAATTATCTACTTAGAAATTGGTGTCTTCTGTTTTAGCATGAGTTTCCTTCTTGCAGTGCCTTCATCTAGTTAAGATCTAGGTTAACTGCCTCAGCAGCTATATGTTCTTCCCTTAGAACCTGTCTCTTAGTTGGAATAAGAATCCATACATTCGCATCTACCTTTTAGTGGTGTCTGTGTTCCATTATGAATCTTCCATTAAACGACATCAATATGTCAGCCTCAACAATGATGCTGCACACATTTAGATTAGATCTGACCCCAAAATGTTAATATGTTTAGACCTAAGCGTGGATTTGCAATCTTCCATATAGTATTTCTTTATATTTAATCATAATTGGTTTCGTTAAAGTTTCTCATTTGCAGGTCCCTTTCTTCTCCCAAATGGATGATCAGCTGCTTGATGCAATATGCGAGCGACTAGTATCATCCTTGAGCACTGAAGGTACCTATCTTGTTCGTGAGGGTGACCCTGTGACAGAGATGCTCTTCATTATTAGAGGTAGATTAGATAGTTCTACAACTAATGGTGGTCGAACTGGTTTCTTCAACTCAATTGTACTGAGACCTGGAGATTTTTGTGGAGAGGAACTTCTTGCATGGGCTTTGCTACCAAAATCCACCATGAACCTGCCCTCTTCAACTAGAACAGTCAGAGCTTTAGTTGAGGTTGAAGCATTTGCACTACATGCTGAAGATCTCAAGTTTGTGGCCAATCAATTTAGACGACTTCATAGCAAGAAACTACAGCACACCTTCCGGTTTTACTCCCATCATTGGAGGACATGGGCAGCCTGCTTCATACAGGCTGCTTGGCATCGGTACAAAAGGAGAATGATGGAATACAATATGACCATGACAGAATCATTAGCTTTGAACGAGAAAGAGGATGACGAGACCGGGCAGGAGGAACAGAAAATTTTCACTGCTGGCTCCAATCGTTCTCAGGCCAAGCTGAACCTTGGAGTCACGATATTGGCATCAATGTTTGCAGCAAATACTAGGAGAGGAGCTCAAAAGATCAAAGATGTTGAGATGCCAAAATTACAAAAACCAGACGAACCTGACTTTTCTGCAGATCCTGATGATTACTGATTGTTTGCATTATGATTTTTGAAAAGAGTGTATATTGACTGAGCTTCTCTACATGGGGTCAGACATTTTCAGTACAATAGCAGGTCAGAAACACCTTCTAGGTAGGATCTGGAATCCCAGATATTGAACATCTTTTCCCTATTGGTGGAAACCTTACCAATCCGGTGTTGGACAAGAAGTGCATGTCGTGGAAAGACAAGGCGGGGGTATTAGTGTGGTCGTACTGGAGAAGGTTGTGTTGTGCACTACCTGTATTTTATTTGTTGTCGGATATGTAGGGTTTCATCAGATGCAAGCTGAGTCTAATCCACGAGCCTTAGAAAATACTGAGATATTAAAATTTATCCCCACGAGCCTTGGGGTCTTATCATTCTGATTTTCCTGTAAAACTTGGTAACATTTACTCATAAAATGCGTCAGTTAGGAATGCCTTCGGCAAGAAAATTGGCCTGAGTTTCGAGTCCATCTTTCTTAAATTTAATTTCTTTGCGGTCATTTTGAAGTGGATAACGCTCCTCCGAGGTCAGCTAAGTAAATCTTCTGAACATATTGTAGCCAGAAATTTAGCCATGACACAGCAGAGCATTTGTTTATGCAATTAATGACAAACATTATAAGAAAACTTTTTTTTTTTTAAAAAGCCAGGTTTTTGAGTTTTATTCGATATATCTTTTTTTCTGGATTAATTATTTAAATTTTGCCCGATACATCCCTTTTTCAAGCAAAACTTATTTACACTAGCTTTAACCATCTCAATTTGGTTTTGCACGTATCTACTTATTAGCCCGAGTTTCAAAGTTGACAGTTTATCATCATTTCTCACGCTTTGCATTTCCCGAGTAAAATTCTCAGCTTCCATCTTTTGTTTCCCCAAATCATGCTGCAATCCACTAGGTGTGCATTGTCTCCTATGTATGGCTAGTTACGTATTAAACAAGAAATTAATAAATAAGCACAATACAAGTTTCCAATCACCTTGTAAGATATTGAAAGAATAATTGTGGCCGCGGAGGAGCATATTTTTTACAAGAGAAATCCTGACTACTGAGTTTGATTTTATGCTTGAACGGAACCTTTGAAGGATATGATGTTCATTGCAAGCATTACTGTCAGACCTGATAGAGAAACTATCATATACGGAATTAATGATTGCAAAATGGTCTTCTCATCCTCTTCCAGTCTTCAATTTGCTACCTCATTTAGGGGCCATACCTGTCTAAGTCATAAAACTCTATGTTGTATTTTTGAGATATTATCTCTGCTTGAACTTTTCTTGCAGTATCAGTTGCACATCCCACAAGAATAAGAACAGAAGTGCCTGCAAATCCTCGGAATACGGTCAAGTGTGTGGTTTGCTCAATCACGGCAGGACCAGCAGCCAAGATTGCTAAAAATGCTGAACCCAAAACTGATATCCGACTAAGAACCTATATTCCAATCATAGACGCAAACATGAGTCCATCAAAAAATAGGAATGGAGGTTTAAGTTAGAAATACAGTTAAATTCAGCTATAATCCCTTTTAGATACATTATCTAAATAAAAAAAAAAGATTTAAGTAAAAGGAGTGGAAGATAAATATATCTATTACCTACCTGAAGAGATGGTGTGGATTGGAATAGTATTTCAGGAACCAGCATTTCAAGTTATGATGCATTTCTTTGTTTTCTTTCCTATTTTTTATCTCTAGAATTAGAGAACAATAAGTGTTAAAACTTTAAAATGAATATCTCAGACCATAATATGAACAACGACACACAAAATATGTAGTTGAAGACAAACAGCAACATATATCACCTGATCAAAATCAAGCTAGCACAATAAGCCTCTAATGACATTTTGCTTGAGAAAAGAGAATTACCGTCTTCAGAAATGCTGCTGTACTTTTACCAGGTCGGACCAGTGGAATTGAAGCACCTTGCCGTTTCAGTTGTTCGCTAACATCATCAGGGTCCAGTTGTAGGAAAGTATAGTAGTAATTGAAAAAGGCTATCAACAAGATATTCGTAGGAAGGTAGAGAGAACCTACAAACATTTAGAACTTCCAATTATTCATGTAGAAAGATGAGAACTTCAACTGCCAATGTCTCAAATAATAGCATATTCTTTAGTCCATTCTTGGGATTACACCAATGACGATTAGAGAGGGTTTATTTATTTTCCTTTCCCCCTTCTTTTGGCAAGAAAATTACAGAAGTTATGACAGGCAATTCATATCATCTACCTATGTAGGATTTAATCACTGTAGCAAAGCAAGAAAAAGGAAAAAGAATTATTGTCCTGCCATTGCAATAAAGAATCCACCAGCTCAAGCATTTATTTAAAGCTTTGAAAGAAACATGACAAGATTTGAACCCTTAAATTTATGATTTATCACAGCATGTGTCAATGGGAAAAGATTCGTTAACCGGCAACTTTTACAGCAGAAAACCAAATGGATTATAGAGCCAAGAAATATCTTGTATCAATCCAGTATAAATTTTCATCCTTTGAGAACTTCTAACACTCAAAATCATTAATTTTACCTCCAGGATTCAAAGCAACAGCAGCCTTCTTTAGCACAGATATGCCGGTAAATCGTGCTAAAGTACCAGGAAGAGCTAAGGATGATGTAGAAAATATAATTGGCATCACTCCAGAACTGTTTACCTGTTTGGCCAAAACAACTGAATTAATACAAAGACAAGACACTACATGTTGAAGGTAGGGTAGCTGCACGTACAACACCCAGAGAGAGAGGTTGGTGTTAGGATGAAGCTAAAGCAAGAATGTGGTAGCAGCGAAGTGCATTGAAAGTTTGCATGATCAAAAATACCATCACACTGTCAGAAACTTCCATCTCAATTAAATAAATATAAATCTTCTATCAAACACTATGAAATTAGCAAATAAAATCTAAACAAGTTAAAGTGTCAGCAACAGACGATGGAAAGATAAGCTAGCAAGATTTGAATAAACACAAAGAATTCAGAATGCATTTATCAGCAGCTAAAGGTAAAATTTTCCATATAGAAAGCATAGGGGAAGAAACAAAAAAAAAAGAGAGAAATTTTCACAGGAAACAAATGCACAACTTTTTGAGAAATAACAGCGGTAAAGAGATGGAGAAAGTGTTCCTTTCTACAGAAACTAACAAGCAACAAAAAGAACAATAACAAAAATAATAAGCCTTTTCATTCTATGGGTGTTCAGCTTTATGGATCCTATTTTGCCGATGTGCTCTATTCAAGACATGTTCTCAATAAGCTCAGTACTTAAGTGTTTATTTTTTTTAGTTTCCATCCGTGTCCTCCTTGGTCTTCCTCTTCTTCTCTTGATATGGATATCCTAATTAAATCACATCTTCTAATGGGAACTTTGCGGTTCTAGTTTTTGACAAGTCCAATGCACCTTAAACATGTTTCCCTCAATTTGACCTTTTGGTCCAACTCCCACTTTTTCCTTTTTGAAATCATTCTTAATCTTATAAATATGTATATTCTTATATGTGCATCTATAAAAATAAAATACTCATCTCAACCATGCTTGTCTTTAGTTGTCTAAAATCCAATCTCATCCAACATTGTGCACAGAAGCTGACAAGGAGTTGAAAATCATCTCAGCTTGAAAGTATAGGCCAGAACACTAAGTTCTAAGTTCAAAAAATTCATCCTATGTTCACATTCAATCTCCCAAAAGATTCTTTTAACATTTAGGCTTTTCCTCCCATAGGTCGCCTAGTTCCTTGATTGGTAGTTGGAGCATGGAGGCATCTAACAGGAAATCCCACCATTTCTCCACTTGAGAATGTCATTGTTCCTTTCGATAGATTCAATAACTTCAGAGGTTCTTTCTTTTGATATGAGATTCCAAAGGTTCCAATTCACAATTCGATCAGACTATAAATAATATTAAATCTACCATTTTCTACCATATTTCTCTACTGAAATGGCATCACCTAGTTCCAAATACTACAGGTGTCATGGTTCAACAACTTGCAAGCATAGTCACAAGAAAGGAATGGTAATCACGTGATCTTTGCATATAAGATGCACCTAGGGAAATGCATTAAATGTCTTCAAGCTCATCTTTGTGATCAATTGGATTTCCTAAAAATCATTGACTAAGACATGATCAACATAATAGAGTACAACATTATCATCATTATCACAAACCATAAGCAAAATCCATTTATCCGTGTACTTCAGTTACCTACAAAAGTGAATGATGTTGAAGAGCATGCCTCAATGAAAGAATATCAACCTTAAGAATTAGTCAAGGCACAAATAATATAGAATTTTAACCCATTTTATATGTCAACAGTCAGTGTCAATGATATGTTTCTCCATTGAGTTTTCATGCAAACAAAGAGTCCACTCTAATTTCATTACACCTCAATGACACCAAAACTATTAGCATCAAGCCCATCACAGCATTAGAACCTTTTAAAGAACCATTGGGAACGCAAACCTTAAAAGGTAGGTAAGCAGATTTTTGATGCCCTCCACTTCTGCTGGTGTATCTTGAGGCATAGTTGATTGGAATCTTCCTCTCTGCTTCCTGAAATCCTTTGTTGAGACAATTATTAAGATATCTTTCCCGTTAGTATTGGAGCTTCTATTAAACAAAATAAGTAGGGTTACCTGAACATAGACAATGCCAAGGACCAGTAGGAAGAATGAGATAATGATGGTAAGAAGTCCAATGTAGTTACCATCCTCATATGCCTGTGCAACTGTCCTTCCAAAAGATGCTGGAAAGTAGGACAGAATATTCGTAAATATTAGAAGAGATGTGCCATTTCCAAGTTTTAGATCAGAAATTCGTTCCCCAATATATGTTGTAAGTACAGCACCAAGCGTCAATAGAGTGACAGAGGAGAGAACCCACTGTGTGCTAAAGTCATTGACATATGGACGAAGGTAAAGTACCTGGCCAATTGCCTGCCATGTAACACAATAATAAAGGAGAAATGCTATTTAGCAATGGTCATCAGCATAAGCATATAAGATGGAGTGGAAAGGAAAAGGTAGAAAGCAGGACCTTTTAGACGTGAAACAATGATACAGATCTAACTTTTAGGAAAAGGTGCATGTTAGTAATAGTGTTCTGGACATATTTGTGATGCATTCAAATGCATGAAATACATCTAACAATCAGATGTAGTCTGCACAAAATTCATTGTCATAGACAAAACCAGGAACACCTCCACGATTAATAAAGGTCTTGCTGTTAACAGGAATTCATAGCTAAATTTTCTTATTAATATCTATTTAAATTTTCAAATAATACTAATAATTTAGCAACAAGCAATGTGAACTTATTACCGTCACAACCTTTTTGATCATGTTACATAAAGTAGACATCAAGTCGAAACTACACAAAGACTTTATATCTAGTTAGCTAACCTATTAGTCACCAAGGACGTAAGTTCCTTACCTGTACTATAGCAAAACCAACTGAAGCATATCTGGTATACTGAAGAACTTTCTTTCTTCCTGCTTCTCCTTCTCTTTTCTGAAGATCTTGCAATTTAGGGTAAACTTGGGCAAGGAGTTGAAACACAATTTGTGCATTAATAAAAGGAACAATACCAAGGGAGCATATACCCAGTCTACCAATGCCTCCTCCAGAGAACGAATCCAAAGTGCTCAGCAGACTGTTCTCATCCAAATTGCCAACAAAAGCCTCTCGATTAACTCCACCTAGAGGTATATAAACTCCAAGACGTGATAAGCCTAAAAATGCTAAAAGCTTGAGGAATTTTCCTGGTAACGGGCCTTTGAAGAAGTCCCCAAAGTCAATGGAGCTATCCTCAATTGCAGCTGCCAAAGTCCAAAGGATCCATGTCAACTAGCACCACGGATAAAATCATTTTGTTGAATGCAAATCTTTGATAACTAAAATTTAAAAGTTTAAAAAACAAACCTGCCACTCCTCGAGCTGAAGAAGATTTCTCCTTCCTTGTACCAGAGGTACTCTCAAATGTAGGTGTTAACAAGGCTAGGAAACTTTCCCAAACACCATTTAGACGGGAAGAGACATCTGGATTGATAACCAAGGGATCAAAAACAGACCCTTTATGGCTGAGAAGGAATTCCAATCAGAAGACAGAATAGCAATTATAATAACAGCAAATGGTTAAGTTCTAAAAGACGTGGAGTTTATATATATGGTGTCAACGACACGGTATACAAAGCTCTCAAAGTTCTTTGCAAAATTCTAATTCGTCATATTGCCTTAGCTTCTAGTCCTTGAAAACGCAATGAATAACTTTCTTCTACCCTCAAAAATAACATTTTTCTCTCCCTAGAAAGATCAATCTACAATATAAAGCATATAATAATATAAAACAAAACGCACAAGCAAATTTCAAGCCAAAAAAGACCATTTTTTGAATGAGACAACGAGGCTAAAATGGAAAATAATGGGTAAAAAAATTATTTTTATGACAGAACAAACAAAAGTGTGTCGGAAAAAGTTACCTGTTAGAAAGTAGGCCACAGTTCCATGATTGGGAGTTGGAGTTGGGTTTTCTATGGACAGTTAAACTGGCTCTGCAAACATAGTTTTTGAGCGTTGGAGAAGGTTTGGGATAAGAGAAAGACGAGAGGTTGAAGCTTAGAGGCCAAGAAGAAGCTTCTCTGACCGTTATCAACATTATCCGATAATTTCCAACACTTGGATTACAGTTTTTCTGGGTATAATACCAAGTGAAATTCATTAGTGGCCAGGGCTCTCTTTCTTCAATGGCCCATGGATATCGCCTCTTCCTTGACACACCGTACAAATTCCAATCGTAATTTTGAAGTGCTTTATGTTCGGGCCGGGTTAAAATGGGTCGAGTCTTATCGAGTGGATGTTTCAAGGTTAAATATCAATTAATAATTCAGATCAATCATTCATTCATGTACATTTTTCCTTTGGAAAATGCTCTACACTGTTTTTTCTTAGATGAAGTTTTCACTGCTCTTTCTAATAATATTAAATATATTTTTAATTAAATTTATGGTTCAAAATTTTTAAAATTATTTTTTATTTTTAATTATTTTATATTTAATTTAAAATCATTAAATTTCACTTAGTTAAAAGTAAATTTAACATCCAAGTAATAAAAATTCTCACTTTTTTTAAAATAGTACATAGAATTTTTTTTCCTGAAATAATCAATATCCTTCCTCAATAAGCTAAAAGAAGTCCACAAGTAGATTTTTTTTTTTTTTTAAGAAAGTGATTAACTAAATGAGGTTTTTCCCGAAACAAGGTATTTCCTCATCTTAATTTCTTGATTATTTCTTGATTAGAGTAGTTTTAAACTTTATTCCAAAACAAAGATATTTAAACTTAACCAATTTCTATGTCAAATTTTATTTCCATGTCATTGCTCATTTTTTCTATCTTATATCTCCTCTTTCTTTGCTGCAACCTACTTGTTATCTGAAAAAATTTTAGATGAAATTAACGAAATTTTTAATTAAAAATAATTAAATTAAAATTAAAATTAAAATATTAAATTAAAAGATCTCGTTATATAGATTAAATATGTAAAATTTTAAAAAAATTTAAAATATATATTTTAGATAAATATTTTTAGTAAAAATATTGATAAAATTTTTATCTTTAAATAAGTATCAACTAAATTTAAGTTATAAATAATATTTTTAATAATTTTTTTTACATATTATTGACTTTTACATTAAATTATATTAATATATTGTTTTGAATTTTTTATTAAAGTTTTTATTAAATCATTTTTTTAAAAAAATTCACAAATTTAATCTAAAAAATTTTATGTAAGTTTTCTCCTTGTTATCTTCTTTAAAGTCATTTTCAATTTCCTTAGGCATTTTCCAATAAAGAGTCTTCAAATCAAGGAGAAAAATTGATGAAGGCAAAGATGAATGTGATGGAGACCAAACCAGTAGTGTTTGAATCCAAGAAGACAAATGCATTTGTTCTCCCACAAGCCACGTTGGTTGCTTCTGTGCCACTTTTATCGAGCTAGTGCAACTCAAAACTCATTCTGTTGGAGAAGAGTAGCCAATAGTTACAGGATGGGGAACAGTCTTAATATGTTAAATTCCAAGTCATAGGGATGGTTATGAGCCTATTCTCTCTAAGTTTGGTAGGGCTTCTTCTCAACTAATGATCTTATTTTATTTTCTCAAGCTTTTGCAAATCAAGGCGAACTTATAATGGATTGCTAGAAGAAGTTCAATGAATGGTCAGGATAAACTGTTAATTGTGGAAAATCTAAGATTTATGCTGGAAAACACATTGATAAAAGAATGGCAAGTGCAGTTTATAAGTCCTTAATTCACCTTAACAACGAGATTAAAACTAATAGAAAAAGGTATAATAATAAATAGGATCTTAAATCTAAATAGTCGCACCTAAGCTCAACTTAAATATTGGTGAGTCAAGATCGTCTCATTATATTTAAGAATCCAATTTCAAATTTGCATTTCTTCATCATACATAGCACTTATCGACTTACATGTGTTTATTTGTTACTGTTTGCACTCATTTCGTATATTTGTGCCTTTAATTTTTTGTTTGATACTTGATAGTACCATCATTTACTTTCCCACACAAAACTTTAAATAAAAAAATGTAATTTAAAAATATGAAATAAAATAAAAATAACATCTCAAAGGGAATAATTTTTGATACTCTACCTAGATGTTAAAGAGTCACCAACAATTATCTTCCCTAAGGAATGTTATTTTCATTTTTAATGAATGTTGTGGTAAATATCAGTCAAAAGAGTTATCTTTAAAGTTTTGCCTAGATGTTAAAGAATTTTAAGATAATTCTTTAACTTAAAGATTTTTTCGATACTCCTAAATAAAGAATTTTGATAAAATTAATTTTCTTTTTTCAAAAATAATAAAAAGGGATTATTATTAAATTTCAAATTGAAACTATTCATCTAACACTAAAAATAGCACATAATTATTTGGTACAAAATTTGGGCGTTGTGAGAGTCCTAAACCTTTCCCATATGTAATCGACCCTTGAATTCAAAACCTGAGTTTCGTATATCAAAATTTATCTTTTTATAAACTTTAAACTCATTTTTATAGTTTATTTTAAAAGATAAACTTTTAGGTGGCTAATCACACCTTAAAAAAGATTGGTGGCGACTCCTTCTAATTTTTTAGGTTTCAAAATTTTAAACGTCTAACGGTCCCAAAACCATTATGACAAATATGAGTCCAAGTATTGCCAATTGAAAAAAATGTGCTATGCATTAGTGTAGACAACCCACAAGCTCAGGCAGCATATGCCATATCATACTACTTTGCTAATAGAAATATTGGACCTTCTTAAGTATATCTTTGAAAAACCATCATTGTCAATGAGATTAGAAAAATGGTAAGTCATGCTTTCTAAATACGATATTGTATATGTTGCATTAAAGGTGATCAAAAGAAGTGTGATAGCTAAATTTCTTGCAAAATGTTCAACTGATGAATATGAGCCTATAAAGTTTGACTATCCTGATAAGGATTTGATGACCATCTCCCAAATTGAAGATGGTGAATCAATAAAAAAAAATCATGCAAAATGTTTTTTGATGGAGCTTCAAATGCTTTAGGGCATAAGATTTGAGCAGTTTTGATATCCCTTTATGGAAATTACTATCCAAGTACTGCGAGTGTAGACACCAAATTTGTCTAGGTTTTGGTTTAAATTTCTTGGTTCTAATGAGTTCATAAGCCAAAACCTTTTTTTTTTTTTGGGGCTCAGGCCCATTATTTAATTTTAATTTTATTATTTATATCATAATACAATAAATAATAATAAATTAAACATTAATGAAAAATACAAACAAAAACAAACAAAAAAATGAAAAAAAAAAAACATCAAAGAAAAAAAAAGGTGGAGGGTTGGTTCTAATGGGTGCTGCGCACGGCATTATTGGCCACCCATCCATGTGCCCTTGTGTAACCCATTGCCTCTCACACCCAAATCCCTTAAAACCCATGCACCATGGCCCTAGCAGTCACCTATCCATACCCTGTAACCTCACCACCCACTCCCCCAAACCATTTTATAAAAACCCACTGGCTGACTCTATGTTTTGTTCGAGATAATTCTAAAATTTTTTTTGGAAACTAAGGAGAAATGAGCTAAAACAAACAAAAAATTTGGTTTTTATATAGAATACTAAGACTCAAAATGACGTTTTGTCCAAGATCCATGTGCGCACATGAGGGTCGATCTAGGATCCACGTAATCGACTCGCGACCTAGTTCCCCCTTTTAACTGCTTATCGGTTCAGCTAAATTGATCCAAAATGGCGTTGATCAGCATTGAACGGTCCAATTCAAGTTATAAAAATTTTCTTTTGAATTATTTTTTTATATATAATTTTTTTTTGTTATTATTAATATTTGTGCATGTAATTTTTTTAAAAATTTGCTAGGATAAATATTTGTTGTTTTTATAATAACAATTAGTAAAAACAAAAAGATAAATAAAAATAAATAATGAAAAACATAATTAAAATTTGTGATAATTTTGTTAAATTTTAAAGTAAAACTTATAAAATAATATAATAATAAAGATAAAAGTGATTTCAAAATTTTGATAAATTTTTTTAAAATTTGAAAAAAAAGGAAAAATAATAAAAATAATAAAAAATGTAAGAAAGGAAATTTTTATCCAATGATGAGATTCAATGGTACTTCGAGTAGTCATACCTATGAAATCTCTAAGTGAGAAAATTTTTTTAAATACTATCAACGTATTGGAGTTTCAATACAATAAAACAATTTTCTCGCTATATAATAAAAAATTTTAACTAATGTTAAAAATAATAAAAAAAGAGGGAAAATAAAACTTTATCTGATGATGAAGTTACAAAAATATTCTGAGTAGTGATGCTTCTCTAGGTGATAAGTTTTTTTTTAAATATTACCAGTAAATTAGAATATTTATAGAAATTTTCAATATGATAAGAATTTATCTCTTATTCAAAAATAAAATAATAAATAAATAAAATTTCTAAAGGAAAAATAAAAATGTGTGCATCAACATATTACCATTCGCTTTGCGTGCATGATTTTATTTTTACGAAAAGTAAATACAAACCTCAAAGGATAGGATTCTAAGGTATTTTGAGAAGCGATGCCTAAAAAATTTTTATGTAAGAAAGAGTTCTTCTAATGTTACTAACATACTAGAATATTTTAAGAATTATTTCAATAAAAGGGTTCTAATTAATGTTTCTCAAATAAAAAGGGAACAATAAATATGGAATAAAGATAAAAAGAAAAACCAAATTTACAATAAAGAAAGAAAGTCAAGGAACTAACTTTTTAAACATTATCATAACGTATAGATCCATGGACCTACCGCTAGATATGGATAAGAGGAGAAGCCACAAATCTTTTTTGTTTAGATGTGATTAGCCGCCTAAAATATATTCTGGTCTACGAAAATGGATGTTAGGTTTAGGAGTCAGTTACGTATAGAAAAAGTTGTAGCACCCCCACAATGCCCATCTAAAGCATGGTGCCAGTTTGATTTCAAATTATCCAAGCCTTAATCATTTTTGTGATTTACCAAATAATTTAATATTAAAAATTAGTATTAAAATTGTCCTAATAATTTGGTAGCAATTTAAGATAATTTTTTCATATCATGAGTATTCATAGAGAGTAGTGTCACATTCTGAAGAGGCTCCGTCATCGAATTCATTAAAGCATTTTATTCAGAAAAAGTAAATCTCTCAATAGTTTAGTAGGACTTACTTTGAAGCGATCATCTAATAGTTTAGAGGATAAAAATTATTTATTTTCAAAAAAATTTTATACTTTTTACTTTTTAAAAAGATTCATAGAATTTGCCAATAGTTTGGTGGATTCCATTTAAAAATTAAATCCATAAAAATTCTCCAATAGTTTGGTAGAATTCTATGAATTTATTTTGTCAGATTTTTATTTTAAAATTTTTTTCTATATTTTCTTTATTGAAAAGATTTCACAAATATTCTTAAAAACTTTATTTGAAAAGGTTTTTTTTTTTTGAAAAGATCTTTTTTTTTTTATTATAGAATCATTTCTTTACTTTTAGAAATAAAATAGCATTATTTTTATTAAAAGAAAAAAGAAAAAAGATAATAATAAAATGGGTTAAAATATAATAAAAATAAAAAAATGAAATGAAAAAAGAAAAACTTGCGATCAGGCTGAGTCAGAATGCAGGTCAACATGTGGATCCTGAGTTGTTCAAAATGACGTCATTTCGAGCTACTATATAAGCCACTTCCAGTGTTTTCGCTTTAGAATCCCTTCTACTCCTTTTTTTAATCCAAAAATAATCTCTCTTCTTTCTAGAATCGAAATAACAACATTAAAAAATTTAATCAAAAACTAGAAATCCCATTAGTTTCTAGAAACTTCATCAAAAAATGATCAAAAAATTTCAAACAATCATAAAAAAATTCATCAAAAAACTTATGTTCTTTCGAAAAACCCATAAAAACCCAGATTTCCTTGAACTTCCCTAGATTTCTTTCAAATTTTGCCCAGATTACACCTCGAACTTTCAAATTTCCAATTCTAACTCCAACAACCTAAAATGAAGTCTAAAAACTCCAAATTGAACCTGAAATCCCAAAATTTTCATAATATCCTTACAGCCAAAATTCTCCAAACTTTTCTTTCTTTAAACTTTTTCTCTCAAAATTTTTGTGTCCATCCTCATGTTAAAATCGATTCAATTTATAGGCAGTCCTAGGATTAGTTTTAGGAACAGAAAAAATCAATCCCAGGCTTGAATCTTGGGATTGCATTTTGTCCAATGTGATTTTTGGTCCAAAATTCCAACAATTGTGCACTGATATCATCTAGCATTAAAGTTTGACCATATGGTGGGATTCTGATTATGTTCTGAACTTCCACGTGTAAATTAAAACAAAAAAGGAAAGAAGGAACAAAAGAAAAGGAAAGAAAAAAATGGAAATAATAATAATAATAATAATAATAATAATAATAATAATAATATACATAGAAATACCAAAGAAAGAAAAAATAATAATAATAATTAAATAATAGTGACATTAATAAAAAAATATCAACCCAATTAGGCCCAAACACAAATGGGCCTAGTTGGGCCCAAACACTAGTGGGCTTTATTGGGCCCAAATATAAATGGATGTCTATAGTTGCTTCTCTTTGCACATCTTTGTTAGATAGAGATTTTACGAAGACCTAGACACCCACTCTATTTGAATCGAATCAAGAACGATCTTCGAATCTGAAAAATAACTTAGATTGAACCAAGATTGGGTGATTGGAACTAAACCACGAGTCAAGATGAAATGACCAGGATTGAGTCAATGTTGAAAATAAATGATTAGGATGAAATCATGAATCATAAGAAATGATATGGACTGAGCCGAAATCAAGTGACGGGGACAAAACCATGACTCAAAATGAAGCGACCAGGATCGAGTCGATGTCAAAAATAAATGATTGAGATGAAACCATGAATCATAAGAAATGATCTAGATTGAACCAAGATTAAGCGATCGGGATGAAATCACGAGTAAAAAATGAGCGATCAGGACTGAGTCAAGGTTGAAATAAATGATCGAGATGAAATCATGAATCATAAAAAATTATCTGGACTGAGCCAAAATCAAGTGACCAAGATGAAACCACGAGTAAAAAATGAAGCGACTAGGATTGAGTCGAGGTAAAAAATAAATGACTGAGACAAAATCATGAGTCATAAGAAATGATTTGGACTGAGCCAAGATCAAATGAATAGATAACGTAAGTGCATGTCCGATCTAGAATGTAAATGAAACATCAATTGTGGTACTAAAGCTTCTGCATTCTCATTTCTGCACACCTTTGGCAAAGAAACTTTTTTTCATTAGCCTAAATACTTATCCCAAGGAAAAATTATAGAAGCCATTTTTTTCTTACTTAAAGGAATTCATCTTTAGTCCTTGTCTCTTTTAATTCTTCAAAGTAACACATAATTTTTTATGATTTTGTTCAATTATTAATATTATCCCAATTTCAAAATATGAAATGCAAATTGCACACTTCTTCTATTCATGGCAAGATACGAAAAGAAAGGACAAATGAGAGAGAATAATAGGATGATTATCATTTATTTGGATAAGTAACAAATTACAAATAATGGTGTAAAAAGAAAAGCGTACAGGGATAGTTATTTGGGAATAGCAATGCCTAAAACAAATAATTAGATAATCATGACAACAAATATTGGATCTTTTTTCAAAACTCAACCAAAATATGATGCCTCGACACCTCAGAGTTATTTAAAATTCATTGTTTCTAGTATGCTTTTCAAGTGATGCCATATTCTATTCATCAAAGTTCATTGCCCTTTTATTTCTAGTTCAAGTCACCCTTTCGAGTTTTCAACTTAAACTTCTTTTGGGGCCCAAGCTACCTTTTCGGGTTTTCAACTTGGACTCTATTTTTTTATTTTATTTTTTTTTGTCAAGCCACCCTTTTGGGTTGCAACTTGAATTTTTTTATTTTTTTATTTTTTTAGGGTTAAGCAAAGTACTTCTTCACTGTATCAAAATTAACAGGACTAAAAAGTTCATCTCTATCCATTTATGATAAAATTAAGGTTCCTCATGAAAAGGCTTTTTTTATAATATATGGTCCTTCCCAATTCGAGGTCTATTTCCTTCTATCATCATACTGACTTAGAAGAATTCTTTTCAATACCAACTCTCTTTCTTTGAATTGATGAGGTTTGACCTTTTTATCATGAGCTCTTATCATTCTTCTTTGGTACAATCGACCATGGCAAAGTGTCGTAAATCTTTTCTCCTCAATAAAGTTTAATTGCTCATAGCGCTCTTGAATCTATTCAGCTTCTTCTAATCCCATTTTCTTTAAAATCCTTAGCGATAGGATTTTTACTACTACTGATAATCAACTTCCATTCCATAAATCAGGAACAAAAGAGTTACCTCAGTAAAGATGTGTACGAAAGTTTGATATGCATGTAAAGCAAAAGGTAATTTCTCGTGCCAATCCTTGTATGCTTCAATCATCTTCGTTAGAATTCTTTTGATACTTTTATTTGTAGCTTTTACTACCCCATTCATTTTTGAATGGTATGGAGCTAAATTGTGATGTTTGATCTTGAACTAAACACATACTTTTTGCATCATCTTATTATTCAAATTCTTTGCATTGTTTGAGATAATTCTTTCTAGGAACCCATATCTATAGATTATCTCTTTTTGATGCATTTACAGACCACTGATCTAGTTACAGTTGTAAAAGAAGTAGCTTTAACCTATTTAGTGAAGTAATCAATCATCACAAAAATGAATATATTCTCATTTGAAGCCTTTGGGATAATAAGACCAATGATATCCATTTCTCACATAAAAAATGGCCAAAGTAGTGCTATAACATGTAAAGCACTAGGGGGAGCATAGATCTTATCAGCATAAATTTGGCATTTGTGACATTTTTAAGCATAATCAATGTAATTTTTTTTATTGTCAACTAGTAATATCCAGCTTGCATGACTTGTTTTGCCATTATATGTCTATTTGTATGTGCTCTACATACACCATTATGAACTTCCTCAATAATCTTTTTGGCCTTAGAGGCACCTACACAATGTAATAATACTTGGTCCTTACCTCGTTTGTACAAAATTTCTCTATCTAGAAAAAAATCTCATAGCCAACCTTCTCAAGATTCTCTTATCATTTTTTGTTGCTTGATTTGGGTACTGCTGATTCTTTAAATATCGCATAATATCATGATACCATGGTGGCCATCATCTTCCCCTTCCAAGTTGGCACAATGGTTTAGCACATCCTTGATACCTAATTTGATAGGCTGAATTTTTACAATATCACCAATCAGTACCATTATGGCTAAGGTAGTTAAAGCATCTCCAATCTGATTTTTTTCACAAGACAAGTGTTCAAACTGAATTACTTTGAATTATTTACACAACTCTAAGATGTATTTGTGATAAAGAATAAGTTTTGAATCTCTTATTTCACATTCACCTTTTAATTGATAAATGACTAGAGATGAATCCCTAAACACTTTTAATGTTTCAATTTTCCTATCCAAAGTAGCATGCAGCCCCATAACACAAGCCTCATATTTGGTTATATTATTAGTGCAGTTAAAATTCAATCTTGCTATAACAGGATAATAATGTTCTGTTAGAGTTATTAAAACTGTTTCAATCTTATATCTCATGGTATTGGCGACCCTATCGAAATACATCCTCCATATCTCTTTCTCATCATCATTTTCTTCTAACTCTGAGATGGTCGCTAGTTTTTCATCTGAAAAATTAAGCTTCATGGGCTCATAATCATCAATAGCCCTATCTATCAAGAATTCGGCAATGACACTTTTTTTTTTATTTCCTTTTGGCTTACATATATTATGTCATATTCAAAAAGCATCACCTGCCATCTTGTGATTCTTCCTAATAGTGATGGTTTTTTGAAGATGTATTTGATGGAATCTAGTTTAGCTATGAACCAAGTCTATGGTAAAGCATATATTACTTGAGTCTTTTAGCTATCCAAGCCAAAGCATAACATATTTTCTATAGTGATGAATACTTGGACTCATACTTTGTGAATTTTTTGCTTAGGTAATAAATAGCTTTCTCTTTTTTGTTGGATTCATCTTATTGGCCCAGCACACATCTCATTGATCTTTCATGTACCACTATGTATAGAATCAATAGTTTTTCCAAAACAGGGGGTACGAATATTGGAAAGTTTGATAAGTACTATTTAATCTTATCAAAAGCTTTTTGACATTATGCATTTCACTCCCCAAGATTATTCTTTTAAAGAAGTTTGAAAATGGGGTCACATTTAAAAGTGAGTTGAGAAATGAATCGAGAAATATAGTTCAATTTGCCTAAGAAACCTCAAACCTCCTTTTGTGTGCTTAGAGGGGATAAATTTTGAATGGTCCGAATTTTATCCAGGTTGACTTCTATTCCTCTTTCAATAACTATAAATCCTTGTAACTTCTCTCACCTAGCTCTGAATGTACATTTAGTTGGATTTAGTTTAAGCTGAAACTTTTTCAACCTCTTAAATAATTTTTTGAGGTTGACCACATAATCTTCTCCTTTTTCGGACTTGGTAACCATGTTATTCACGTGCACTTCAATCTTTTTATTCATCATATTGTAGAAGAGGGTTATCATAACTCTTTGATAAGTTACCCTGGCATTTTACAGTTCGAAATGCATGACCTTTTAGCAAAATGTTCCCCGTATAGTGATAAATGTGGTCTTTTTCATATCATTTGGTGTCATCTTTATCTGATTATAACCAAAAAAATCATCCATAAAAGAGAACACTAAATGTCAGACTGTATTATCCACCAGTGTATCTATATAAGGCAAAAAAGAATTATGCTTTGGACTAGCTCTATTCAAATTTTGATAATCTACACATATTTGTACCTTTCTATTTTTTATAGGAATAGGTACTATATTAGCTACCCATTCAGGAAAGCCTGCGTCAAATTACTTTTTAACTTCATCTTTGATTTTCAACAACATCCTAGTTTCATTTTTTTTTGGTTTTTACTACATCGATTTGCATTTTGACTTTAATGGTTGCCTATGCTCTACTATTTCAGTGCTGAGTCCAGGCATATCTTGGTAAGACCAGGTAAATACATCCACAAACTCCTGGAGTAAATCTTCTAACCACTGCCAGTCAACCACTAAGAGTGAAGTACCAATCTTGACTTCTTTCTTATTTTCAACATCACCCAAATTGATCAATTTAACAATTCCTTAATAAGGCTCAATTGATTTATCTTTCTATTCAATTAGCCTTATTAAATCTAGAGATAAAGTGTATTCTTTATAATTTTCTTCAATATCAAGTTCATCAAAATTAATTAAATTTTTAAAGTTAAACCTAGATTATTGTCATGATTACCTTCGCATTCATTTGGGGATATTGAAAAAAAATAAAAAAATAATAGGCATTTGGATGACCCTTCAATTCTATAATTCATATCATGATGGGCAGAGAAAAACCAAAGCTTCTTCATTTTGACTTTCATTATCCATCATATGAATAGATAGCTTGGCAAAAGCTTCCTTCCATTTTGGTTTTTATTTTATGTCCTCTTTAGCTCCTTAGTGCATATATCCTCCAAGAATTAAAGTTTTATTCAAATGGGGAAAGATTATTAGTTTTTTTTTTACCCTTCTACTATCATTCTTTCATTCTTCCATCTCATAACCTAATCCTGATCTATAACTGTGATCATCTATCTTAGGAAGCTCTCTTATCCCTTTAAAGATTTTGCCCAAACCAAACCCAATACTCTAACCCTTGTTAATCATTTAATTGATCATAATTTGGCTAAATTTAAATCCTTCGCCCATTACATTAACAAGTTCAAAATATCAATAAGAGCACTCCAATGATTCTTTTACCTTTTCCATATATAGGACATTTATGAGTTGGGTCACTAGTAAATCTTCTTCCCTAGCTACAATCACCAATTATCCTTCTACATTGAATTTGATCTTTTGATGCAATGAATAAGGGATGATGCTCCCCTCGTGGATCCATGGTTTTCCCAATAAGTAGCTATATGATTAGGAGATGTTTATGACCTAAAATTTTATGTTAAAGACATACAGCCTAATTTGTATAGGCAACTCAATATCTCTCAAGACTTTTTATCTAGTCTCATTAAATGTTCAGACCACCATCTGACTGTTTTGGATCTAGGACATATCAAAAGACATCTTAGCTAAAGTGAACACAGGTATGACATTAATAGCTTATCCATTATCAATAAGGACTTTAGCTACTATGTGGCCTTTACATTTAATAGTGACGTGCAACACCTTGGTGCTCCTTCTACCCTCAGACAGAATCTCATCATTGTTAAAAGAGATGTAATGTGGTACTACTAGATTCCCTACCAAGTGATTCATATACTCTATAGATACATTATGGGCCACATAAGCCTGATTTAATATCTTTAGCAAGGTATTATGATATGGTTTAAAATTCATGAGAAACGATAGTAGAGAAATTCTGGCTAGCATCTTATTTGGTTGCTCCACCATAAAATATTCGTTATACTTGACTAGCTTCAAAAAATCACAGGCCTTTTTTTTAGGCACAGACTTTAGAGTATCCTTTTTGAGATTTCTGATCTAATTTATTTATTTTTTTTTATTTTCTCTAAAGTTTCCAAAGTATAACATCTTTCACTTTTAGTTATACTTCATACACCTGTTATATTGGCAATTTTAGATTTTGGCATACTCTTTTACTGGCTTTGAGTCATCACTTCACACTCATATCTCCAAGACATCGCTTTGTTATCTTTATAAAATAATGGGCATAAAACTTTGAAAGCTATTAGTTTGGAAATAAACTTATTCTCTACTGATTATGGCTTTCCTTTTCAATGTATAATGATAGGTTTTGACACCCACCTGTCTATTATAGTCACCTCGATTTTTTAGAGGCTCCTTACTCTTCATAAAACTCTATCTGGTAAGAATCCATTAGTTTCTGCACCTCTTGGTGAAATTGTCAATATTTCTCAATAGAATGTCCTGAAGCTCCATTATGATACTTACACCTTTGATTGGGGATGCAACTTTCTACATAGGTGCATGGAGTCACTGGTCGTATCAATCTGATTTTATATATGGCATCATAAAGCTGGTTAAATGATATTTTAAGTTTTTTTACTATTCTTTTTACGTGCCTCTTGCTTTCATCCAAAGTATTGATCGTATGATTAGGTAAAGGATTCTCGCTGACATTGGGTATTGAATTCCCACTAGTATCAAAGCTTATCAACCCTTCTTTGATCAGACTTTATACCCTATCTTAAAAGGGACATAATTTTTAATAGAATATTCTACTACTCCAAAATGATAGTCACAATAGGTATTGGAATCATACCATTTAAGGTAAAAAGGTTCAAGTTGCTTAACAGGAACATAAGCAATTAAATGATTTTTATAGAGCTCTTGATATAGCTTCATGTAGCTTACAGGTATAGAATCAAATGTGGGTCTTTCCCTTGTTAGTGGTTCTCTAGCATTACTTGTAGTGCTGACTGGATGAGCATAAAATCTTGGTGAAAATGGATAAGATGGTCAGGTGGTTGATTGGTAAAGAGATACAGAGGTATGGTTCACCATGTGATGGTATGTAGGGAAGGTAGATCAAGAGTAGTTTCTAAATTATTGTCCTTTAAGACTCACAGCTTGAGTCTTACTCTCTTTCTTTTTAGATGATCTTTTAAAAAACTCACCTCCTTCAAGCTTATCGTTTTTATGGCATTTTCGATGATCTCTCTCGAAATCATCATATCAACAAAGTTTTTAGTCGCGTTTCTAATCATTCTTTCATAGTATGGCGACTTTAGAGTGCTTATAAATAGCATCGTAGTTTTTTTCTCTATTAAGAGGGTTGTACTTGTGCAACCACATCCCACCACTTTTGAGCATATTGCTTGAAAGATTCAGATGCTTTTTTCTCTATTCTTTGTAAAGAAAGGTGGTTAAAAGCCATATCAATAATGTGGCAGTATTGATTAATAAAAAATCTAGTCAGATATTTTCATGTCTTTATGTGAGTTTCGTCTAATTAAACATACCATCTGACTGTAGACTCAATTAAGTTATCTTGAAACACATGCATCAGTAGTGTTTTATTACTAGCATGTGCCACCATTTTGTGACAGTACATGGTGATATACATGATGGGGCACTTAGTACCGTCACACTTTTCAAACTTTGATACTTTGAATTTAGGTGGCATCATCACGTCTGGTACTAGGCAAAGTTCCTCTACATCCATGGATCCGTAGAAGTCAATTCCTTTCATAGCCTACAATATTTCTCTAAGCTTATTTATTACCTTGTTAGTCTTAAAATTTTTTAAAGGTATAACTGTCTGTAGCTTTTCTTTCTCTTTTGCCTTATCCACAGTAGAGAGTGGAATGGGCTTAGCTGTCTTTTTGGTGAAAACAAGATTGTCATAACTTTGAACATTTTTATAACTCGGTGCATAAGTCATTCTCAGGTAATTATACTTTGGAAAAGTTATTTGTTGAGGTTGAAAGGTTAGTGTGGTTTGATTCTATTGTGGATCAAAGCTTAAAGGATATGCTAATTTAGTAACTTCTTGTGAAGTATCTTTTTTCATCGATTTTCCTCTATTTACTTTTTCCAAGGTTTTTAAAATTTTACTCAGTTTCTCTTTAAGTACTTTCTAAGCCTTTTTTATTCTTTAAAGATGGTTCGCATTGTCCTGCTCTATTCTTTTGGTTCTAGCCCAGGTATTGTATAGATGTGTAGCTATTCTTACAACTTAGTACCATAATTAAGATTAATGATGATGTTATGATAATGAATGAATGAATATGATGCAATACATGAAAAAAGTAAAGAAAATATTTGCCCCTTAAAAAATTTCAACAAAAGTGCAATTTCATTTATTCCACATAAATCTGTTTTACATCAAATCTAATACTATCCTTCTATAAAAAAGCCTAACTTGCTCATACTAATCTTTAGCCTCCTCAATGAAGTTTAGTAGCCTCTGTCCATGGTCCCCTATTGGTGTAACCGAAGCTTTCAGTGCCTCAGTCTTTTATGCCATCTCACATGCTTTGATCATAGCCTTGCCTATATAAACTATGAGGTACTCTATGTATCTTTGCCTTCCCAACCCTTCTCTTTCTCCATACCAAACCTGATAGGATAACTCTCTATACGTTTTTGTGATAGTTTTGAGATGATCTTTTTGTTCATTCAACTTCAATGTCAAAGTAGCATTTGATTCTTCTACTCAACCTCTTCAAAATCATCTTCTATTTAGGCATATTTTTTTTCAACTCTTCATTCTCGTGAGCCAAATCTATGTTGTTTATTTTTTTGGTTTGCATCTATATACGTAACCTTTTGTGCTCTTGTCATAACTCTTTCAGCTCCTTAAAGGTATTATCCCATTCTCTAACAACTTTTTGGGCCTTGCTATATTCCTTAAAAATCCTATGGACTTGGATTTTTAATTTTTTTGCTTTATTTTACCACCAGTCTTTTTTTTCTTACAGCTTCAAAATTTCTTGCTTCAATTTTTCCTTTTTCATTTCATGTTTTAACTTTAAAATCTTATTGTTTGACTCTTGGCCTGCTAGCAGATGATGATCTTGAGGCATAAATGTAATCTTCTGACCCATTTTATTTCTCTAAATTAGATAGCCTTAAGTGACTCTATCAGTGAATGGCCCTGGGCTTACTCTCTTTGGCTTCTTTTAAGCCTTAATCATGCTATCAATCTTCTAAAAAGTTTCAAGCTCCTCATATTCATAGTTAAATTGGTTGAGCTTGTAAGTCATAGGAGTAAACTATTCAACTCCATGCTATCTCCTTACCATCAGTGGTGCATAACTCATTGACCCCTCATAAACCTAAAGTGGAACCCTTATCTTATCTCCACATTGATACAATATAGGTTCCTTATTCATCCATAGAGCTAACCATTTTATCTGACCAGCTGTGAGCACTTGCAGTAGATATTTTCACTCCTTCTGAGTCTTTGCTTCTAGCCAAATACTCTGACAGAACTCCCTAATCAAACTTTGAGTGTAAAAATAAAGTTTGGTAAAAGCATTTTTTTTGCATTCAAAATGGCATTTCATCCATATATATAATAAGGGTATGCAACCCATGAAACGTGCTTTGTCATTCTGCTTACAAAAATTCAGAGATCTGATGGTTTCTACTAAGATAGCTAGTGAAAGATTGCACCATCTTTCAATTTGCTCAAATAAATCCAACACTTCTATTTCAATGTGGCCTAAGACCTTGGGGAAAATGACTAACCCATATATGGCTAAAGCAAATGCATTCATTCCTTTATCATCATATGAATGCTTGATAATGAAATGTCAGAGAATTTTTCATGGAATACCCTTATGCTCTCCTTTCTCTCGAATGTAAGAATCTATAGTCTCATTTCCCACTTCTAGAATTTGTCCTAATTTCTTACGACTTCCTGATTTGTGTTTATTCATGTATATTTTAATAGATATAGTAGATGTATACCCACTAGATTGAGTACTCCTCTATTGTTGGTATTAGATCAACCTCATTAAAGATGAAACATCTGTAGGAAGGATCCTAAAACTGTACCATTACCTTGATAAGTGAGTGGTCAACCTTCGTTGACAAGAGATATGCAATATGTCCAAATTTATCACAAAAAGCCTCCTGCCTTGAAGGAGTCATACTATTCCATATATTTGATAAGCTTTTTAGATCTTTATGTTTGAAGAGTAGGCAGACTTCTTCTGATAGTGTAAGGACATGACCAGGTGGTAAGAAATCTTCTTCTTTCTGCAGCTTCTTTTTTTATTCCAACTTCACATCCATAGGTGAATCACATTTGAAGAGCATAGATGAGGTGCAAACCTGACATTCTATGAAATTCATTAGAGCTTTTGTTGAAACAACTTTTGGTGCAAGAATACTATGTAATTTGTAAGCATGTTTATAAATATACACAAAAGAAAAAAAAATAAAAAAAGACAAAGAAATTAGTTAGTCACTTCAATAAAGCAAGTAAAAAACACCATATAATAAGTTAGATAACAACATGACCTTGGGTTTTGGGTTAACTATAAAGGGTGGAGGATAAGGCTCTATCTATAGTTGGGCTCTTAAAGTTGACTATATGCAGTTTGGGTTAATTCTAAAAGGTTCCCAAATTGTTTCCTACATCATGGTCCATTACAAACTAGTAAGGCACCCCAATCTTCACCCATCATAAACTATAAGTGAAAAAGATTCAATCTAAGTAAGAGTGTTTCGCATACCCATGCAGAGATGTGAAATCTCATAAGGGCATCCCTCCTAAAGGTAAAGCCTGGGTGGAGGGCTTATGTTTTGCACATCTAAATGAATGACAGATATATATAATAAGTAGATAGTTAAGCAAATATAAGTAATGAATAAAAAGACAAACAAATGAACAATTAGGCAAGTATACACAATGAAAAGGAAAATAAATAATAAAGTAAATATAAGTAATGAAAGGGAATAAAATAACTTCAAATTTATTAAGCGAGACCTAGATAATAATAATTTATTTACTGGTTTGACTCCCAATATCCTTAGTGAAGTCGCCAAACTATTATAACATATAACCCGTGAACCTACCCCTAGACATGGATAAGAGGAGTCACCACAAATCTTTTTTGTTTAGATGTAATTGACCACCTAAAATATATTCTAGTATGCAAAAACAGATATTAAGTTCGGGAGTTAATTACGCATGGGAAAGGTTGTAACACTCCCACAATGCCCATCCAAAAGATGGTACTAGTTTGATTTCAAATTATCTAAACCTTGATCATTTTTGTGATTTACAAGTAATTTAATATTGAAAATTACTCTTACAATTATCCTAATAGTTTGGTAGTAATTTAAGATAATTTTCTTACCTTAGGAGTATTCATAGAGACTAGCGTCTCATTCTAAAGAGGCTCCATCGAATTCATTAAAGTATTTTATTCAGAAAAAGTAAATCTCCCAATAGTTTAGTAAGACTTACTTTGAAGCAATCCTTCAATAGTTTAGAGGATAAAAATTATTTATTTTCAAAAAATTTTATACTTTTTATTTTTTAAAAAGATTCATGGAATTTCCTAATAGTTTGGTGGATTTCATTTAAAAATTAAATCCATAAAAATTTTTCAATAGTTTGGTAGAATTCTATGAATTTATTTTGTCAAATTTTTATTTTTAAATTTTTTTCTATATTTTTTTATTGAAAAGATTTCACAAATATTCTTGAAAACTTTCTTTGAAAAGGTTTTTTTTTTTTTTAAAGATATTTTTTTTTATTATGGAATCATTTCTTTACTTTTAGAAATAAAATAGCATTCTTTTTATAAAAAAGAGAAAAAAATATAATAATAAAATAGGTTAAAAATAAAATAAAATAAAATCAGAAAATAAAATGAAGTGAAAAAACGAAAACCTACGATCGGGTCAGGTTAGAACGCGAGTCAGCACGCGGGTTGTCGGGCCAACAAGCGAATCTTGGGTTGTTCAAAATGACATCATTCCGAGCTGTTATATAAGCCACTTCCAGCATTTTCACTTTAGAATCCCTTCTGTTGCTTCTCTCTCTAACCCAAAAATCCTCTCCATTCTCTCTAGAACCCGAAGAATAATGCTAGAAAGTACAATCAAAAACTAAAAATTTCATCAATTTTTGCAAACTTCGTCGAAAAATTCAATTGAAAACTGAAAATCCCACCGATTTCTGGAAACTTCACCAGAAAATGTCGAAAAATTCAAACGGTCACCAAAAAATTCATCAAAAAACTCATATTCTTCCCAAAAACCCAGAAAAACCCAAATTTCTTCAAACTTCCTTAGGTTTCTCCTAAATTTTGCCCAGATTACTCCCATAACCTTTCAGAATCCCAATTCTAACTCCAACAACCTAAAATCAAGTCTAAAAACTCCAAATTGAACCCAAAATCCCAAAATTTTTAGAATATCCCTACTACCAAATTTCTTCAAACTTTTTTTTCTTCAAACTTTTTCTCTCAAAATTTCTGTCTATCCTCTTATTAGAACCGATTCAATTTATAGGCAATCCTAGGATTAGTTTTAGGAAACAGATAAAATCAATCCTAGGCTTGAATCCTAGGATTGCATTTTGTCCAGCGTGATTTTTTATCCAAAATTTCAACAATTGTGCACTGATACAATCTGGCATTAAAGTTTGACCATATGGTAGGATTCTGATCATGCTTTGAACTTTCACGTGCAAATTAGAACAAACAAGGAAAGAAGGAACAAAAAAAAAGGAAAGAAAAAAAGAAAAAAATAATAATATCTACACAAAACTACCAAAGAAAGAAAAAATAATAATAATAATAGTGACATTAATAAAAAAAAAAGATCAACCCAATTAGGTTTAGACACAAATGGGCTTGGTTAGGCCCGGACACCAATAGGCCTTATTGGGCCCAGACACAAATAGGTGTCTACAAACATCAAACTAAGACTATTTTTGTCATGATTAATGGATAACATGTAATTAATTGGTATTGTTTTAAATGGACACTATGGCGGTGCTAATCATTCTTTATGTGTAACTGACTCCGAATCCAAACTATTTCACAAACCTTAAAATTATCTTTTTAATAAATTTGATTTATTTTAAGATTTTATTAAAAGGATAAATTTTAATAGGTGACCAATCATACCTAGCTAAAAAAAGATTGGTGGTGACTTTATTTTTTTGTTTTTTTTTTATTTTCATTTCCAAATTTGTCGGGGGGCTTCAAAACTGTTACGATATTTTGGTGACTCCACTGGAGACACCATTTTTTTCAGAGAGTCAGGCTAAAATTAACTATGTATTATCCTTAATTTTGCTTTAAATAGTCTTAATCAGTATTTAGTTTTAAGTTCCTAGATTTCAATTCTTTTTCAATAAAAAATAAAGAACAATAAAAAAATAAAAAACAAATTAACAAAAAGCAAATTTCACATGTATTTTTTTACTATACTTTTGTTCATTTTTCATTTTGTCTCTTTGTATACATTATTCTTAATAAATTAGGAAACATTTGTACACATGATGACATGTTGCACCCCATGCATAAGTTATATACCCAGGCTCCATCCCTTATAAGAAGAAATAGAGTACTTATGCCCTAATGAGGTGATAACCTCCATAACGATAAATGAATACTTCCACTCAAATTGAATAATTTTCATTTGTAGCCCATAATGGGTGATGATCGGGGTGCTTTACTAGTCTTACAAGGATGATAGTGAGAAAAATTTTGGAAACCTTTAAATACATGTTAATCTAAACCAAGTATATAATATGTCATAGGAAGCCAACCTTAGGTAGAGCTTCGCCAACCCTTTTGTAGAAAATACCCAAGTTCAAAATGTGTAGGAATAAAAGTCGTGTGTAATAAAAAAACAAAACAAAAATAAAATAAAATAATCTCACTTAAAAAAAATATTTTTTCTTAATATCAAACCACATCCTCACACAAACTTAATTTTTTTTATTTTTTTATTTTTTTATATAAATCATATCATACAGTTTTGCATTAAGGTATTTGCTCTAAAACATCTTTCTCCTAATAAGTTCTTCATGGATCCTATAAAACTACAAATTTGGTCATCCTCCATTAATGTCCTATGTGAGCCATATAATAAAGTAAATGTTTGGTCGAAAAAAGCTTAACAAAAGAATGGAGATTGTTTACTCACTGGTTATGTGTTTGAGTTACCTGAGAAGGTGCATTTGGATCTCACACAGAATAATTTAGAAGACTTAGCAGTCATCTAGGGTCAGTTAAGTGAAGAAAAAAAGAAAACTTTTGTAAAAAGTATGAGCAGATTACATCTTTCGTTCTAATAGTGATCAAGAAACAATTGGTCAAGGTAGCTATATAGTTTTGGGATCCATCCTATAGATGCTTCACTTTTAATCATGAAGATTTGGTGCCAACTATTGAAGAGTATTCAATTTGCTCAGGATAGAACTATAATGTTCAGATAAAGAGTTTACACGAAAATCAAAATCAAGTTATCGTAAAAAGTCAGCCAAGCTTATAGGGGTTAAAGTGGAAACCATAGATTCTTTCACAAAAGCTAAAGGTGAACATCTCAGTATCTGTTGGGACTTTCTCCAAAATTTTATTTAAGGGCATTTAGATGATGATCAAGGCATAGCTATGTTTGCTTTGGCATTGTATGGCATGGTGATCTTTCCAAAGATTTTGGGTTACATCGAGATAACTATGGTGGACTTTTTTGAGTAGATTGAAACCCAAGCAATTAATCTTGCACAAGTAGTCTTAGCCGAAACTATCAGGTCTTTGAATTTTTATCGATGAAATGGAAAAATGACAGCTAATAAGGTGTGCATCACTGTTATATATGTGGGTCAAAAATATTTCAATTGTGGGAAGAGTGCATTTTCAAAGCCGTATCTTCAAAATAAGGCACCAATCAAAGAGTTTTACAAAAGCTAATGGTCGACATGGAAGACTAAAAAAGAATAGGTTCTATTCTTATGAAGGCTCACCAGGGATGAAATAGAATAGATGGCACCATGGATGCCCCACCTACTTATGTTGTATCAAGGAAAAAATGAACTATAGATACCGCTATTAAAACTATAGGGTGTGGTAAGTTATGCTCTATTAATGGTGCTTAGACAATTTAGTTGAAAGCAGTTTATTCTTGCCACTAATGGCCTAGTTCAAGTAAAATTCACTTATAAGGAGTTTAATCTACTAAGAACCTCGAAGTAGTTAATCTAAGCATGAAAAAAATGTGAAGGATGAGATTAGGGCCTTTTCTCGACAAAATCACTCTTGATTACCAGATTTGGAGAGTGAAATGACTTAAAGACATTGTGCTCCCTTGTAATGATAGCTCACATTAATCAGTTAACATTTTCAATAAAAGTGCAATTATCAAAAGTCAAGCTTATTAAAAAGGAATTAAAAGTTGAAAAGAAAGAAATAAGAAAAAAAATTTGAGACTTCATAAAAAGATAGGACAGTTGAAATACAAAGCAGAAATATAAAAAAATAGATTGGAGAAAGTCATAAAAGAATGAGATATGGCCAACAATGATTTAAAAGATCTACACCAAGAAAACAAGAGATTGTGAGTCCAATTTAAGACTAAAAAAGTTACCGAGTCCTACTTTAGTTGACAATGAGAAATGGATGAGTCCGAGAGGAAATGAACTAATAGAAAGACAAAGCTCAAGAAAAGCAAGAAGAGGTCACTAGTATTTCTCAAGAATGCTAGAATTATAAGAGATTATACTCTACAGCTTCAGCAAGATTGGTCGAATGCCAACAAAAAAAAAAGAAAAGTTGAAAGGCTATGCTCACAAAAGAAAAAAGAAAGCACTTTGAAGTACTGAACAAAAAAGAATCACTTCACTAGGTGATTTAAGAGTTAGAGCTACAACTGTAAGACTATAAGAATCATATTTCAACAATAATAGATGAGTGATAGAGAACAAAAAAAGATTGAATCTTCACATGTGATTCAAAAAAAAATGCTCATATGAGATGGAAAACAAAAAGCTTATAGAGGCAATAGCACATGAAGCACCTAACTAGTCAAGTTTGTAAGGCAGTGAAAAAAACATGGGAGATGGTTGAAAAGGTAAACGCATTAAGATGAGAAGTCAATCTCGTAGAAAAATATATACAATGCCTAGTAAACTTTATAGATAAGACTATGGATCATTATGAGTAAGTCAAATGTTTTTATGGATATAATTTTAGAAAGATAAATCTCATGTAATAAGGGTTGTTTGGAATCAATAAAAATTTTTAGTGCTTAAATTTGTCTAAGAGCAAAAATTTTTCACTTGCATTCATGCATCATGTTTACCATTTTTGTTTTCTTTCAAAAAAATCATGAAAAGAAGTGAAAAATAAAATTATCAATACATGGCATTCTATTTTTAAAAAAAAAAAAATTATGGTAACAAAGGTTCAAAAATAGCTCACCCACAAAAAATTTTAACTTAACCTACCTGTCATTCATACAATACTAGGGCTCAAACAAGAATCATGGAATAAGAACAAACTAATCAATTTGAGAGGATTGAGAAGGTATAAGAAGAACTAAAAGGAGATCTTAGTAAGATAATGGGCATGCTTAAGAATCTAAATAAAAGAAAAGCAATGGAAGTAAATCCTAGCTTTCAAGAGCAATCTTTAGACATGGTGGATCCTATATACCCTCCAAGGTTTGAGCCACGACTAACCCAACCTTCTTAAGGAGCCAGAGTGCAAATTCCTACTCTAAGAAGATATTTCCATCCTTATTTAAGAATGACATCCACACCTACTTCAAGATAATTTTAAAATTTTGCTAATCCCATCATAGTAGAAAAATCATCTGAGCTAATTTTGATTCTAGACTTGGATGATCCCAAGGGAAGAGAATAGGTAAGGATGAAGTGATCTGAGAAAGTGAAAGATACCAATGCCAATGCAAAAGATTAAATTATTAGAAGAAAGACTTAGGGCCATAAAAGGAATAGATTTTTATGGCTTCATAGATCCAGTTGAGCTTTGTTTGGTCTTGGATGTAGTATTCTGCCCAAATTCAAAGTCTTTAAGTTTAAAAAATATGATGGCACAAAATACCTAATTACTTATATCACCATGTATTGTCGTAAGATGGTGGTGCATGTTCATGATAAAAAGCTGTTGATGTACATATTTTAAGATAGCCTTATAGGTTTTACAGTCATATGGTATATTCAACTAGATAGGAATCATATTTATTCCTAAAAAAAGCTCACGAGGGCATTTTTTACATAATACCAACATATAATAGATCTAGCTCTAAAATGTTTGTCTCTGTAAAGCATGAAAAATAAGGTAACAAAAAATTTTAAAGAGTATGCATAGAGATAAGGAGATATGGCTGCACAAGTATAACCTCTCCTCATTGAGATAGAGACAATTGTCCTGTTTGTGAACACCCTAAAAGCATCTTATTATGAAAGATTGATAGGCAATGCAACCAAGAATTTTACAAATATGGTGATATTAGATAAGATTAGTAAAAATATCATAAAGAATAGCAAGCTCGATATAAGAGAAATAAGCAAAGCAAATAAAGCCAAAGCTCCTAATAAGAAAGAAAATGAAGCCCGAGTAGTGAACTATGTAAGGCACAAATTCAAAGGTTTTACTTCATACCCCACACTAGTGTACCAAACCCATTAGCCTTTCATAAATAATGTTACATCCATCCCTCATCCATATCAGCTGCTTCAACAACTAGCTTATCCACCCTATTCTTAGCCATCTTTTTAGACATTCACCTATTCATACAACATTCCTATAGCATCTACTAGACTGAATGGAGACCTAATCCAAGTAGTGGTCTGAGTGCCTCAAGAAATAATCAAGAAAACACTTTCGACCCTATCCCTATGACATATACGATTTGTACCTTCAACTTGTTGAGAAACATTTACTAGCCCCTATTATTGTTAAACCTTTGAAACCTTCATTTCTCAAATGGTATGATTCCAATGTGCATTGTGATTATCGTTATGGAAACCTAAGTCATTCTATAAAAAATTACATTGCTTTGAAGTGTAAAATGTAAGGGTTAATTAATGAAAGGGTGTTAAACTTTGATACCATCCAACAAGAGACTCACAATGTTAATAAAAATCCTCCACCAAACCAACTAGACTATCAATAAATGCTTTAATTAATAGGCAAGCAAGCTACATGAAAAAAAGGGATAAATGAAGTCAAAACTTCGATGGTTGAGGTGTTTGAAACTTTAGTCAATGTTGATATATTGAAGTCAATATAGCCTCAGAATTGCTTCGGAGTGATTAACTTAACCGAAAGTTAAAACTATCACAAAGGTGCTTTAGGCCATTCTATCGAGAGTTGCAACCAATTTCGTCAAGAGGTGTAAAAGTTTATGGATATGGGTCGGGTAGAGTTTTACAAAGAAATAAAAGATTTGATGAAAGCTAAAGTGTCTACCATTGATTTAAAGAATAAATTTATTCGTAGACTGATAACTATATATTATGATGAGAAGCTGACCCAGAGGCTAAAAAAGCCCATCTTTTAACCAGTAGTGACAGTTAACATCTTTAGCCCTTTTTCATACCAAAACGATAAAGTAATAGCATGAAAGTATGATTATGATGTTATAGTCAATTCAAATACTATAAACATAATGGGCATAGGAGGTATAACCTAGAATGAGAGATGTTACACTCCAAAAATACTAGAAAAAGCTTAAAAAGAAAAAGCAAAGGTCGAAAAAGAAAATGAAAATCAAAATAACCCTATGGCAGTCTTCGATAAAGAATGTCAAAAGCCAATAAATGAAAATTAAACTTGTAAATTTTTAAAACTAATAAAACATAGTGAGTATAGCGTAGTAGAATAGTTGAACAAGATACCAGTTAGAATTTTACTATTGTCACTATTGCTAAAGTCAGAGTCACACTGCAATGCTTTACTGAATGTGTTGAATCAATCATATATGTCCCACAATGTATTTATTGAGTACATGGAATAACTTGTTAGCAATCTAGCAATTTTAAACTATATCTCTTTCAGTGATGAAGAGTTCTTTCTGAGCATAAAACAAGTAATAAAGCTCTCTACATTGCTGTAAAATGTAAAAGTTATATAATAGCTAAGATTTTGATCGACAATGGCTCATCAATCAATGTTATGCCTATGACTACTTTGGTAAAACTACCTATTGATGGATCTTACATAAAGCCTAGTCATATGGTAGTTTGAGCCTTTGATGAGATCCAAAAAGAGGTATTGAGAGATATAAAAATGTTATTACAAATTTACTCTTGTACTTTCAATGTGAAATTCCAAGTTATGAATATATCTCTCTCATACAATTGCTTATTAGGTAGGACATGGATTCATATGGCAGGTGCTGTTCTATCCTTATTAAACTAGAAAGTCAAATTCATTGTGGATGGAAGGCTTACATGTGTGGCAGGAGACAAAGATTTTTTGGTAACCCCATCGATAAATACTCCTTATATAAAGTAGGTGATGAGGCCATGAAATGCTTTTATAAATCTTTCAAAATTGCCAACACTATATATGTGGATAAAAGATCTAAATTATATTCATCGTACCTATCAACAACTACTAAAATGGTCATCAAGTAGCTCACCGAAAGGGATGGCAATTTAGAGCTAAACTTAAAAGAAATCTACAAGGAATCATAAAGTTGCTAGCAATATATCAAAATAAAGATAGATTCAACTTGGGTTATAAATCAACAAGAAGGGATAGAATGAAAATCATGAATGAAAAGAAAGAAAAAGAATGGCTAACCTTGTAAAGCCAAAGTTAGAGCCGATGGTCATTTTTTACCTTTATGATTCTTTCTGTGTGAGAGGATGTATTTACTTAGATTTGCTTAAAGGCCTAAATACGGAGTTGATGGAAGCATTTTCTGAGCTGTCCATTCAGATAATGGATGGGAAAGAAAAAAAGAGTCTAGATGAAAGTTGTTCGTGTGCCTTTGCCCTTTGAATTTTGAGTTGAACAATTGGAAAGTCATAGAGCTACCTGTTGTCTTTAAACTTTTGAAAAGTAATATACTATGAAACTTTAAATCCCTAATTACTTTTTATGAGCATTAGGGCATCCTTTGTGATCTATTTATGTTTGTCGTTTTAAAAAAAACTTAAAAAATACATATATGTTTCTTTTATTTGCTTTTATTTTCATTCATTCAATCCATTTCTCTTTTCATTCTCTCTTATCATTTTCTTGTCATTCCATTTTTATGTGCCAATATTCTTTACATCTCACCTATTTGTAGGTTCTCAAATAATGAACATGAAGATAATTATGACAATAATCTTGAATTCAATTTTTGAAAACCTAATTCATGTTGATGAACTTGATAATAAAAAAGATTTAGATAATTATACACAGCCTCTTGATTTGTTAAAATTACTAGAACATGAAGATAAGCTAATTAAGCCCCATCAAAAAATTACCAAATTAATGAATTTAAAGGATGATGAAAACAAAAGAGAAGTTGAGGTTGGTACGTCCTTTTCACTAACTAATAGGCAAAGGCTAGAAGAATTACTCTGAGAATATGTGGATGTGTTTCTACTTTTTTATCAAGATATGCCAAGACTCAATACTAATATTATAAAGCATGAATTGCCTTTGAAATCAAAATGCAAGTTAGTACAGCAAAAGCTAAGATGCATAAAACCAGAGATGCTATTGAAAATTAAAGAATAGATGAAAAAGTAATTTAATGCTGAATTTTTGAAGGTGGCAAAATATCATGAATGGGTAGCCAATATATTGCCAGTTCTTAAAAAGGATGAAAAAGTGAGAATGTGTTTCGATCATCGAGATTTAAATAAGGCAAATCCTAAGGATAATTTTCATTTGACTTATATCGATACTTTAATGGATAACACTGTTAGGCATTCCACATTTTCTTTTATGGATGGCTTCTCAAGCTACAATCAAATCAAGATGGGTCAAGATAATATGGAGAAAACAATGTTTGTGACTGTGTAGGGAATGTTCTATTACAAAGTCATACTTTTTAGGTTAAAAAAATTGGTGTTATTTATCAATAAGCAATGGTGACTTTTTTTCATGACATGGTACATAAAGAGATAGAAGTGTATGTGGTTGATATATTTATAAAATCTCATGAAGAAGAGGACCATGTAGTCAATCTCATAAAGTTGTTTAATAGGTTGTGAAGATTTCAACTAAAGCTAAATCATACCAAGTGTATAGTTAATGCTAAATTAGGAAAATGATTAGGCTTTATAGTTAGTGAAAGAGGAAACAAAGTGGATCTCAATAAGATACATACCATCCAAAACTTATCTCATCCTTGTACCTCAAAAAAAGTGAGAGGCTTTCTAAGAAGATTAAATATATTGCTCATTTCATCTCTTAACTCATATATAAATGCGATCCTATTTTCAAGCTTTTCAAAAAATGTGATCCAAGAGAATGGAATGATGAATGCCAAAAAACTTTTGATAAGGTCAAAGAATACTTGCCAAATCCACCTCTATTGGTGCCGTCAATTTTGGGAAAGCCTTTAATTTTATACTTAACAATACATAACATTCAATGGGATGTGTGCTGGGGCAAAGAAATGAAACTAAGAGGAAGGAACAAGCAATTTACTACTTGAGCAAAAAGTTAAGTGATTATAAGTCCAAATATTCACCATTAGAGAAGATATATTATGCATTGACATGGGTGGCTTGAATGCTCAGACAATACATGCTTTATCACACTACTTGGCTCATAGCAAAGTTAGATCCAATCAAGTATATCTTTGAAAAGCCTTCACTGACAAAGAGAATAGCATGGTGGCAAGTTAGCTTTTATAATATAATATTGTTTATGTAACTCAAAAGGCTATTAAAGGGAGTGCAATAGTCAAATTTCTTACCAATCATGCAATTAAAGATTATGAACCAATGAAGCTAGATTTTCTTGATGAAGATGTGATAGCCATTGAAAAGAATGCACCTATTGAAAAGTCTTGGAAGATGTATTTTGATAGAGCTGCTAATGCTTTGGGCCATGATATTGGAGCAATTTTAATATCTCTTAATAGACACATTATCCCACCATGGCCAGTTGAATTTCAATTGCACAAATAATATGGCTGAATATGAGGCTTATGTTATGAGTTTGTAAGCAGCAATTAAAAAGAAAATCAAAGTGTTGGATGTGTTTGGAGATTTAACTTTGGCCATTTATCAGTTACGAGGTGAATTAAAAATAAGAGATTCAAAGTTAATTTGATACCATAAACACATCTTTAAGTTTGTCAAGCAATTTGAAGAAGTACAGCTTGAGCATCTACCTAAAGAGAATAACCAGATTGCTGATACGCTAGCTACCTTAGCTGTAATGATTAAAATCAATGCAAATATTAAGATACAACCCATCAAGCTTGATGTAAAGGATCTACCAACACATTTCTTAAGTGTTAAAAAAAAGTTGATGGGAAGCCATGGTATCACGACATTGTGCAATACAACAAAAATCAACAATACCCAAAACATACAACAAAAAATAATGAAAGGACTATCAGAAGGTTAGCTATGGGCTTCTTCCTTGATGGAGATATCTTTTATAAAAGAAGTCGAGATCAAGTGCTCATAAAGTCTGTGAGTGCAGTTGAAGTAAAGAAGATTATTGAAGAAGTGCATGACAGGGTGTGTTAGGCATATACAAATGGTCATATGATGGCTAGACAAATTATAAAGGTTAAAAATTATTGATTGTATTGATTATGCAAGAAGATGTCATAAGTGTTAGATTTAGACTGATAAGATTCATGTTATTTCATCAGCATTACATGTTTTGGCTCTTCTATAACCATTCTCTATGTGAGGCATGGATGTCATCATCCCATCACTCCAAAAGCTTTAAATAAGCATAGATTCATCTTTGTGATGATTGATTATTTTATGAAATAGGTGAAAGTTGCATCATATGATAGTATAAAATGATTAGTGGTATGCAAGTTCATAAAAAATGAAATAATATATAGATATGGGCTTCCAAAAATGATTATTTTCAATAATGCCAAAAACTTGAATATAAAATAATGAATGAAGCATGCATTCAGTTCAAGACCCATCATTGTAATTGGACATCGTATCATCTAAAAATGAACAGGACAGTAAAAGCTATAAACAAGAATATCAAAAAGATCTTAGAGAAAATGATTAATACTGATAAAAAATAGCATAAAAAGTTATATTTTGCCTTGCATGCTTCTAGAACATCAGTCCAAACATCTACTGAAACTACCTCGTTCTTTTTTGTTTATGGGATAGAAGCTGTGCTGCCAGTTAAAGTAAAACTTTTCTTATTAAAAGTTCTAATGAAAGTCAAGTTAGAAGAAGCAGAATGGGTCCAGAATCACTGCAAGCAGTTGAACCTCATTGAAGAGAAAATACTTATAGCACTTTGCCATGGTAAATTGTATCAAAAGAGGATGATAAAAGCACATGATAAAAAAATTCACCCTCTTTACTTTCAGAAAAGGAACTTAGTGATGAAAAATATCCTTCTAAATCAATATGATAATCAAGAAAAATGGACACCAAATTGGAAAAGTCCATATGTGGTAAAGAAAGCCTTTTTTGGTGGGCATTGATTTTGGCATAAATGGATGAAAATGAATTGCCTACTCCAATAAACTCAGATGTTGTGAAAAGATACTTCGTTTAAAAAAAAAGAGAAAAAAATGACATATCTAAGCTAAAAACTTGAAAATGCAGCTTGGATGTGAAGAAGAAACATCATCAAGAGATAACCTCACAACACGGGGGCAAATGTAGTTTGACGAACTTTGAAGAATCAAAGAAGTTATTTGATTGAGTTTTGGAGAAAAAAAACCAAAAATATTTTGTTCATGATTATCTTATAATCATTACTTAGGTACTTTTGTACTTACCTAAACACTTTTATTGCCATGCACTTATTATCAGTTTAATGAAATATGCTTTCTTTCCATTAGCAATAATGCCTATCTATTCTTTTATCTCAATTTATCATCTTTGTTCACCTTACAAATGAATGGGAGGAACATGTGATTGCATTTTGTTTGTCTTGAACTTAAAATGATGAAAAAACAATAACATGAAAGCTCTCAATATTATTTTTCAAAAGTCAATAAAGGAGATGAAAAATGACAAAAAATGCATGACAAGACATTGATGTTGTAGACTTCTAAAAAGGAAAAATATTGTTGAAAAAGAATACAATGGTCAAACTTTAAAAATAGATTGATCCTATGGCAATTACTAAGAATTCTGTTAAAAAAAGCAAAAAGGCAAGAGATTTTGATAGCCTTTTACCATAATTGAGAATGAATGATTTTGATTGCATTACATGCATTGCATTTAGAACACTCAGTACATGCACCCATAAGTAATTATAACAAGGATATGGACTTTCCATTCCCTAATGAAAAACAAGATTTTGATCTTTGGGTAAATATAATAATCAAACAAGAGATTTTCAAAAAAGAAACATTTACTTGTTCAAAGATGAGAACTCAATTTCAAGAAAAGGTGAAGAATTTTTTAAAGTTGTTGAGCCTCTACCTAAATGAGCCTTTTTCAAGATGAATTTTTTTAAGTTATTAAGCCTCTGCCTAAATGAGCTTTTTTCAATATGAGATTTTTTTAAAAAAATTGTTGAACCTCCACCTAGAAAAGCATTTTTCAAGATAAGAATTTTTTTAAAGTTATTGAGCCTCTACTTAGATGAGCCATTTTAAGTTTTCAAAAGTTATCAAGCCTTGAGTAAGAAGAACATTTCAATTTGATCTTTAAAGTTTTTTAGTCTTTATTGAAATTGGCTTTGTGATTAGTTTGGATCAATTAGAAAAAAAAAATCTCTTTAGACTCCAGACAAAATTATTTTCTTTATCTCTACCCTATTCTTGATTCTCAGCATTGTGTAAAGAAAAGTAGCTGTAGACATCAAATTTGTCTAGGTTTTGGTTTAAATTTCCCAGTTCTAACTAGTTCGTAAGCTGAAACCCAATTTCTTTTCCTAGGCCCAAGTCCATTGTTTAATTTTTAATTTTAATTTTATCATAATACAATAAATAATAATTGATTAAACATTAATAAAAAATACAAACAAAAATAAACAAAAAAAAAACACAAAAGAATAAAGGGCAGGGGGTAGTGCTAGTGGGTACCGTGCGCAGCACCGATGGCCACCTATCCCTGCACCTCGTGCAACCCATTACCTCACATGCCTAAATCCCTTGAGACTCGTGCTCCATGCCCCTAGTAGTCAACTACCCATAACCTGCAACCTAACCACCTATTCACCACATATTCTCCCAGGCCATTTTATAAAAACCCCAGCCAAGAACTCATCTGGGCCGGTGAGAGACACCTAAAAAAAAATGACCTAGTGGCCCTCAGGCACTAACACCCACATTGCACCTCCGGAAACCTACCAAAAATCTACCCTATTTACCAAAACCCATACAAGCTATCCACCAACTGACTCCCTATTTTGTTTGAGACTAAGCCTCAAAATGATGTTGTTTTTTCCAGGATCCACGTATGCATCCGCGAGTCGACTCGGCATCCGCGTTACCAACTCGCAACCCGACTCCCTTTTTTTGCCACTAATTAATTTAGTTGAACCGATCTAAACTGATGTTCATAGGCCCAAACTAGTGTTGACCAAACCATTGACCGATTCGATTCAAGTAAAAAAATTTTTTTAAAAATTTGTTGCTTTTTTATATATCATTTTTGTTATTTTTATTATTGTTAATATTTATGCATGTAATTTTTTTTTAAATTTTTTAAGATAAAATATATGTTGTTTTTATAATAATAATTACTAAAAACAAAAAGATAAATAAAAATAAATAACAAAAAACATAGTTAAATTTTATGATAATTTTATTAAATTTTAAAATAAAACTTATAAAATAATATAATAATAATAAAAAAAATAAAAATGAAAGTGATTTCAAAACTTTAATAATTTTTTTATATTTGAAAAAAAAGAAAAATAATAAAATAATAAAAAATGTAAGAAAAGAAAATTTTTATTTGACGATGAGATTTAATGGTACTCCGAGTAGTGATATCTACGAAATCTCTAGGTAAGAAGATTTTTCTTTAAATACTACCAATATATTGGAGTATTTATAAAAAAATTTCAATACAATAAAAAAATTTTTTGCTATATAATAAAAAAATTAACTAATTTGTTAATAATAAAAAAAATGAGGGAAAAGAAAATTTTATCCAATGATAAGATTCTAAAAGTATTTCAAGTATTGATACTTTACAAAATCTCTAGATGAGAAGATTTTTTTAAATATTACCAGTGAATTGAAATATTTATAGAAAATTTTTAATATGATAAGAATTTCTCTCATTAAAAAACAAATTAATAAAAAAACTAATAAAATTTCTAAAGGAAAAATAAAATATGTGCATCAACATATTGCCATTCACATTGCATGCATGATTTCATTTTTACAAAAAGTAAATATGAACCTCTAAGGATGAGATTCTAAGTATTCTGAGAAGTAATACCTAAGAAATCTCTAGATGAGAAAAAATTATTTTAATATTACTAACGTACCGGAATATTTTAAGAATTATTTCAATAAATGGGTTTTAATTTATTTTTCTTCAATAAAAATGGAACAATAAATATGGAATAAAGATAAAAGGAAAAACCAAAACTATGATAAACAAAAAAAGTTAAGGAAATAACTTTTTAAACATCAAAACTAAGACTATTTTTGTCAGGATTAATGGATAACACATAATTAATTGGTACCATGTTAAATGGGCATTGTGAGCGTACTAATCTTCCCCACGCATAATCGACTCTTGGACCCGGACTATTTCACAAACTTTAAAATTATCTTTTGAATAAATTTTAATTAATTTTAAGATTTTATTAAGATGATAATTTTTAATAGGTGACCAATCACACCTAGATAATAAAAGATTAGTAGCGACTCTGATTTTTATTCTTTAAAATTTTATTTTCAAATTTGTCGAGCAACTCCAAAACCATTACGATAGCAAGGTTATATTTTAATTGCACTGATAATGTGATAGAATATGAAGCATGCATAATGGGTTTGTAAATGGTAATTGAGAAGAAGATTGGAGTGTTACATATGATAACTCGACCTTGGTAATCTATCAGCTATGAAATGAATGGAAAAAAAATAGATTCAAAGTTGGTACGATACCAAAGGTATGTGGTAGATTTGATCAAGCAACTTAAGAGGTTTCAATTTTGGCATATACATCGAGAAGAAAATCAAATAGCTTATGCTTTGGCTACATTGACTGCAACGTTCAAAGTGAGTGATAAAATAGAGATCCAACCTATCTAGTTAAATGTACAAGGACCACCAACATATTGCTCAAATGTTGAAGAGGAGATTGATAGTCTGCCATGGTACTACTACATCATGTAATATGTCAAGCACTGATAATACCCAAAACATGCTTCAGAAAATAACAAATCAATTATCAGAAGATTGGCTATGAGATTTTTCCTTCGCAGAGAAATTTTATACAAGAAAAGTCGAGATCAAATGTTATTAAGATGCGTGAATACTACTAAAGCAAAGAAGATACATAAAGAAATTCATAAAGAAAATTATGGAACGATGCAAATGGTCACTTGATGGCTAGACAAATCATGATAATGAGCTATTATTAATTAATGATAGAGAGTGATTGCATTAACTATGCTAAAAAAAAGTCATAAATGCCAAATTTATGTAAATAAAATTCACACTCATTTGATCCCTTTACATGTTCTCACACCTCCATAGCCATTCTTTATATGAGGAATGGATCTAATTGGACCTATTACTCCATAAGCTTCAAATGAGATTGATTTATTTTTGTAGTAATTGACTACTTCACGAAATGAGTGGAAGCAGCTTTTTATGCTAATACAACAATAGCAGTGGCATGTATATTTATAAAAAAAAAAAGATAATATGTCATTATCACCTTTAAGAAAATATCATCTTTGACAATGCTCACAATTTGAATAAAAAGATGTTAGTGGAAGTTTGCGTTTAGTCTAAGGTAAAGTACCATAACCCAGCCCCATATTGTCCAAAGATGAATGGGAGTAATAAAACTGCCAATAAAAATATCAAAAGGATAATAAAAAAAAATGACTGACACTTATAAGGATTGGTATGAAAAGTTACCTTTTACGCTACATGCTTATAGGACATCAATACTTACATTTACTAGGATAACTTTTTTTTTCACTTATATATGGGATGAAGGCCATGCTGCCAATTGAGGTGAAAATTTTCTTTCTAAAAGTCTTGATGAGGTGGATTTAGAGGAAACGAACTGGATTCAAAACTGCTATGAACAATTAAACCTCCTTAAAAAGAAAAAGCTCACAACTCTTTAACATGGTCAATTCTACCAAAAAAGGATGATACGAGCACATGACAAGAAAGTTTGACTTAGTCATTTTCATGAAGGAGAATTAGTTTTAAAGAAAATTATTCCAAATTAGCACGATGATCAAGAAAAAAAGATGTTGAATTGAAAAAGGTCTATATGTAGTCAAAAAAGCTTTTTTTGATAAAACATTGATTTTGGTAAAACTGGATAGAGATGACTTACCAAACTTGATAAATTAAGATATTGTGAAAAAGTACTTTGTTTGAAAAAAAGGCAAGGAAAGGTGAAAAAAATAAAAATAAAAATAAATTAAAAGAATAACAAAACAAAAAGAAAAAAAATGATGGACTCGTATTGAAAACCCAAAAAGGGCAACTTGAGTCAAAGGAAAGATCCAAGTTGAAAACCTAGAAAAGTGGCTCAAATGCAAAAGGATATCAATTTCCAAGTATAGAGGCAATATTCAGTACAATGAACTCGATAGGATCAAGTGCATCAATAGAATAGGTCTTAAAAGAAAAAATTTTGGAATGTTCATGATTATTATAATATTCACTATCTAAATATGATTCACTTACTTAAATTTTGTGCCAATAACCCTTTAGAAGTGTTCACTTGTTTAAACTCCTTACTTGGCACATCTTTGTACTTTCTTATAATAAACACTCCTCTTTCTCTAATTTATCTTGCTTTTTGATTTTTTTATTTCTACAAATAGAGGAAATGTTGACTCATCGCATTGGTCATGAAAATTGGAATTGTGATAAATGATTGATAACGTTCATAAAAAGTCTTACACTACTTTGTGAAAGTTGAGAACAACAAAAAAGAAAAAAAATGGGAGATTTGGAAAAATGCCTACATTAAAAATCATCAAACCAAAAAAAAAACTTGTTGAAAGTGGTATCAAAAAATGATATGGGCAAATGATAATCATATTTCATAGGGAACTAGTTCCTAGAATTTGCAAATTGGTTTGAGATTGGTTGTTTTCAAGTGGAAAAAAGTGACAAAATAAAATGCATTGACTTAAAGAACCATTTTAGCGCAATCTGAATGTGTCGTATTGGTTTCTAATAATCTCTACACTGCATGTATTGCATTCATGAATTACACTATATATATAAAACAACAACTATAACAACAAACAAAAAACAAGAAATTGAACTTTGGATTTCTAAAGGATTGAACACTTCAAGGAAAATATCGAAGTATGAGAAACGATTTTGGAACAAGCATAACTTGTGAGACCTTCAAGTTATAATGTCACAAGGCATTTTCATATGAGATCTTTTAAAGTTCCAAAGCCTTTATTTATGAGAAGTTGTTTTACAAAATTTTTAAAGATTCAAAGCCTTTGTTTATGGGGAACCATTTTCAGACAACATTTTTTAAAGCTCAAAAGCTTCTATTTATGGAGAGCCATTTTCAAACAAGATCTTTAAAGTTTCAAAGCCTCTGTTCATTGAGAGCCATTTTTAGACAAGATTTTTAAAAGTTTCAAAGCCTTTATTTATAATGAGCCATTTTCAATAGACTTGGCAATTCATGTTTTTGTGTCATGTCTCGTGTCGTGTTTGACACATGTAATGGCATGAATTATTGAAACATGAACACAACATGAATTATAAAACGTGTTTAAATCCTAAATACAAACACGATACGTTTATTATATGTATTACACGCTATAAGATTAACACGTGTACAGTTAACTCGATTAAACATGACATGAATAAATATGAATAACACAAATATACACGAATAGACACTACTAACATGAATAAACTCAAATAGATATGCATAACATGAATATATACAAAAAATATGGTTAAAATAATAAATAACTATAAACTATCCATCATTTACAACTTAATAAACTTAACATATTACCTACATATTAAAAAGAATAATAAATTTTGATACCCATTTAATATGTATTTAATATATATTATATGTATTTAAATTTTAATATATATTACATAACTATAATAGTTTTTAGTATCAAATTCAAAATGTTGAATTACTAAAGATTAAAGAATAAAATAATGATGTATAAGACTAGTATTAATATTTATATTTTATTTATATTATTAATATAAAAAATAATTTTATAAAAGTTATTATGAGTATCATAATTAAATGTTTAAAATAATCTTTATATGGTATTGAAAAACTAATTAAGTATCATAATTAAAAGATTAAAAATTAAAATAATCCTTATATGTTTTATTAAATTAAAATAAATATAAAAAATATGTTAAACGCGTATTCATATGACAAGATTAAATTACATGTGTTTTTCGTGTCATGTCACGTGTTTAAACTTGTATTCGTGTGACACATTTTATCTAAACGTATTTTTTGTATCTTACATATGTTTAGACATGTCAACACATATAAGACACAAATTGTATCATGTCAAAATTCATGTTAACATGATTAAACACAAAATACATTTTTTTTAAAACACATATACAATTTTTTTTCATGTCATTTTTGTGTTATATTATCATGTTGTGTCTAAAATTGTCAAGTCTAATTTTCAAACAAAATTTTTAAAGTTTCAAAGCCTCTGTTTATGGGAAGCTATTTTTAGACAAGATTTTTTTAAAGTTTCAATACCTCTATTTATGGGAAGCCATTTTCAAACAAGATCTTTAAAGTTTCAAAACCTCTATTTATGAGGAACCATTTTCAATCAAAATTTTTTTTAGAGTTCCATTGCCTCTATTTATGGAGAGCCATTTTTAATCAAGATTTTTAAAATTCTAAAATTTTTGTTTATGGGGATCCACTTTTCAAAGTTTTTAAAGTTTCAAAACTTTTGTTTAGAAGAGCTTTTATAGCATCGAGATTTGTAAGACCTTCAAGCGTAATCTTTAAGTCCTCTGAACAGGATTTGTAAGTCTTTAGAGCTGAATTTGCTTTAGTGTTGAAATTTGTGAGACCTCAAGGCATGATCTCTTCTCTTACTTTCAAAAATTGTTGAGCCTTTGTTTAAAAAAGCTTTTAAATTTGTTTGCAAATGATCAAGTCCTTAAAAAAAAAAAAAAACAAAAGAACAATTATCAAAAGTATCATCCAAACAAAATTGTTATCTATATTCTTTGCATTATTTTTAATATTTAAAAATATATAAAAATGGATAGCTGTAGACACTTAATTTTGTCCAAAAGAATCTAACATTGTTGATCTAGACTTATTTTATGAACATGGTCCAAGACTTTTACTTTTTGAGCCCATTGCACAATCCATTTTATGAAACTCCAAAATGGATACCAAAATTGGTAATTTAAAGCAACTTATTTTTTGGCCCAATTAAAAGCTCAAGCTAACCATCAAATTTGGCCCAAAATAATAGGGCTCAAAAGCAAATAATGGGCCTAAAATTGATTAAAAAAATAAAAGCCTAATTAAGGGCCCATTTACCACTCGAAAGAATTCCCAATTTTAAGCTTAATTCATAGCCCAATTACAACCTATGGATAACCCATTTTAAAGGCTCATTTAAAAGCACAAATAGGACCCATAATGCAACCTATTTTCAGGCCCAATTATGAGGAAAAAATGGGCTTAAATTGATAATTGAAGATGCCTAAAACATGGCCCTTTTGGAAAGAAATACAAAACAAAAGAAAAAAAAAACTCAAAGCCCAAAGCAAAAGAAAAAAAATGGAGATGGCCCATGTCTTTAAAATCTCATGTAAAAGGTGCTTGAAAACATAGAAAGGCTCAACATGAAAGGATCCCATCTTTTTTCATATGAAACCTAAAGCCTATGTATACTAAGGAACAACCAACTCTAAATAAGTTGGTTTACCGTAATAAGAAAGAACAAATGGCTCCTACAGCAAACAAAAATAATAAGATTAATGGCTAACCAAATAAATTACAAAGTAGTGAGACGAAAAATAAATCATAAAACTTGGTAAAGAAGGATTACTAGCATTATAAATGAGGGCTAAAAGAAATAAAGAGGCTTCTGTTTTTTAGATAGTTTAAAAATGAAGCTATCGAGAGAATAAAAGATAAATAAAAAAAACCATAAACAAAAAAAAAAGGTTTAGGGAGGCCATAAAATAGAAGAAAAGAGAGGGTTTTGGAGCAACCATAAATCGGGAAAAAAAAGGTATAAGGAGCAAACAAAAAAAGAGTAAAAAAAAAAATTCAGCTGATAGTTTTTCTTAGCAAAGAAACTAATTGGTCTAGCAGAAGCAAATAGAAAAAACTACAAAAACAAAAAAAAAAAAGAATTTTGCTAGCCGAAAAGAGAGAAAGTTTGGCCAAAAAAGAAAAGAAAACAAACCAAAACTTAAGAAAAGGTAATTGTTTTTATTCTTCAAGCATCTCACATGCGTTGGATAACCTTCATGCTTACCTTATCTTTGTTGCTTTTCCATGTGAAGTTGGTGTACATTAAAAAGGGTTTTGTATACTTACTATGAAAAAGGTTAAAAGACATAAGCTTTTAAAATGTAAAAACTAGTAAAAAAAATGACACAACAAAGAAAAAAATAGATTCCCTCGGCTTATACCTCTTTTTAGACACATCAAGATCTTTATGCTTTATTATTGGATGATGATGGATGATCTTGTGATAAGAAAAGACCATTTTTTCTATTAAAAAGGACAACTTCCATAATTCATAATCGAAATAGTCTTTAAATGTTCAACAAAAAATAAAAGGTTATACTTGTGAGACAAAAGAAGTTAGCCTTCTAAAATTGAAAGGTTTTAGGCTTAGCTCTTTGCTTCATTCTGTTTTATTTTATCTTATTTTTTGTTTCCCCTATACATGGCCTATTAGAGCTTCATCTCTATCGTGAATGATGTTTCTATTCCTACATGCATTTTTTATTAATAGTTGTAGTGAAGTTTCGAGATATATTTGTTGGTTCCTTTCTGTAAATGATCTATAGGTGGAAGGTTGAAACTTCATTCTTTCATGGTTTATGGTTTTTTTTTCTACATATGGGCTGTTAAAAGGTGTAGGTTGTTTTACATACAGGTTATTCATAAAGAGTCTTACAAATTCACATTTTTCTTATAATTCACTAGTTACTGCATGAGGGCTGGTTCCAAGTCATCTTATTGGTTGTCCATAAGTTTGAGCTTTTATAGCATGTCATTTTTGTTTCCAATGCTCTTATGATTGGAATGTAGTCCCATTTTAAATAAAACATATACATGATAAATGGTGTTTAAAACAAAAGAAAAAAGAAACATGAAAAATAAAAGAACTTTATGCTTGTTTCTTGCTATTTCATTTTATTTTTGTTTTTCTTTTCATTTTATCTTTTTTCCTCTATGCATGGTCTATTGCTAGAGCCTATGGTTTCATCTCTCTCGTTTGTGCTTTTTTTTTTCTTACATTAGTTTGCTATAAAAAAATTACAATTTAGTCTTGGTCATGATTGTTGAAAGAAGTTTAAAGCCTGTGCCTATTTTCTCTCTTATGATTGCACTGGTTTCATCCCATTTTGCACATATTTTTCCTCTTATACAGAATATGTACACAGAAAGTTTTTTTTTATATAAAAAATTTAGAGGTAAATAAATTGCTCAATTGCCCAGGTCAAGGCAAGATGTGCCGTATCTGATAGCATAAGATAGTTGGCTATAAGTCATGCATTCGAGATAACCCCAATAAGTAACCATCGACAGGACTTAAACCCAAGACCTCTTTGTCAAGGAAGACGAATCTTAACCAATTGAGCCAACCACATGTTGGTTGTACATAGGGAGTTCAAACCTTTTTCTTTCATGCCTGTGCCTATTTGTGTCATTAGTATAAGGAAGTTTAAAGCTTCAACTTGTCTACTGTTTTTGTTTTATTCTTTCCCCATGTTGGGTGCTTGTTGGACAGCTGGGCCATTCTGTTTCAGTTTTTTATTGGCTGGTGCTATCACGTTCATTATTAAGCTCTGTTGTTTATCACTCTTTACTTTTAAGTCTTGTTAGGTTAGAAAACTTTTTTTTTATGCTCTAATAATAAAAGGTTTCATAAAAGCATAGAAAAGCCCATGACTTTTAAAACTATAACAAAAAGTTTCCAAACCAAGCTTCCACACTTATACCACATTGGAAGTTCACCTTCTGTGTTTATTTCCTTCTGAGTTTAAGGTTGTAAAGAGTATCATTTTTAAGCAAACTAAGAGTCCAAGAGCTTAGGAATTTTAGGAATCTTGTAAAACAATAATGGGTCTAAGCTTTAAAGAGCTGTTGCACTATCAGTCTTCCCTCTTCCTCATATTGTCTAATCCAAAACATAATGGAAAAAGTAGCATAGGTAGAGTAAAGTTCTAAAACGATCTTTTTATTATATTTTTTTTTTTACCTTTTTTCTTCTCTTCTTTGTTTATTAATATACGAAAACTTTAAAGCATGGGGGCGAAGATGGCTTTGTCCTTGATAGGTTTCATGCATATTTCATATTATGCATGTCTATGCTCATCTCTTTCATTATAATTTCTTTGTTGTTTAAACTTTTATGCTTAATTTAATTTCATACAATCTAATCTTTCATGACGTAAATTATTATTTTTTTATTTTTTTATTTGATGTTATTTAACTTCTATGCACTCTAGCTTAATGCAAAAAAATTATTATTATATGTAGTAATAATAATAATAATAATAATAACAAAATGAATGAAAATTTTCAATGATGAGTTTTTAAGGAAGTCTGAATAATGATTATTTAAAATCTCTATGTGAGTATATTTTTCTAAAAAAACACTACCAAAGTAATGGAGTATTTAGAAAAATATTCGATACAAAAAAATTTTTCATTCATTTATCTTTCTAAAAATGTATTTATAGCTAAATGAAGATTTAAAAAAAAAAGCAGATAATGAAAAGGAAAAACAATTTTTTTTTTTGTAATGATAAATTAATATAATGATACGTGGATATTATGATCAACTATTTTTATTTTTCAAAAAAAATTAATTAATTAAAATAATAATAATAATTAAAAATTAGAATTAGAATGTAAATAAAATAAAAACAAGAAAGGAAGAAATAAAATGAAAATCTCCAAGGATGGGATTTTAAAGAATTCAAAGTAGAGATCACTAAGAAATCCTTATGTGAAAAATTTTTTTAGAAATACCACCAAAATATTAGGGTGTCTAGAAAAATTTTCAATAAAAAGATTTTCTTTGCTTTGTTCCTTTTAATAATTTTTAATAATAATGATTATGAAATAATTAAGTGATTAAAATAAAATTAAAGCGAGTAACAAAAAAGATATAACATAAGGAAAATAAGTAATATGTTTTTTAAAATATTAAATAAAATAAAAATATATGTAATAAAAAATAATAAAATAAAATTAAAAATACTTTTTTACACATTGCACCTTATTATTTGCATTGCATAATCTTGAAAATAACATGGGTATTCGATGATGGGATTCTTAACAAATTCGAGTAGTGATTTTTTAAAAATCTCTAGGTGAAAAAATTTTTCTAAAAATATTGCCAAAGTATTGAAATATTTAGAATGATTTTCAATACAAAAAACTTTTGTTTGCTTTTCATTTCTAAAAATGAATTTTCATGCAATGAAATAGCATCACAAGTTAATCCATGTAAATCATATTAAAAAAAGTAAATGAAATTTTCGAGAATGAGATTTTAAAGAAGTTCAAGTAGCGATTCTTTAAGAATCTTTAGATAAGAAGATTTATCTAAAAAGTCACTAATGTAATGGGGCATTTAGAATAATTTTCAATAAAGAATTCTCTTTTTTTTTAAATAAATAGAATAAGAAATGAATTTTTTAAAAAATATTATTTGGATTAAATTATAGACATCATATTTTACTATATGCATGGTAAATATAAATATTAAACATAATATGAACCGTCGAGAATGAAATTTTTGATAAATTCGAATAGTGATTCTTAAGAAATCCATAGATGATAAAGTTCATTTTAATATTGTCAGAGTTTTGGAATATTTTTAGAAATTTTTTAATATGTAAAAATTTTTATTTATTTTTTAAGTAAACAACTAAAAATAAAAATATTTTTTATTATAATAAAAAATTTTAAAAATTAATTTTAAATACTAAAATTAAGATTTTTTTGTTAAAATTAAAAGATAACACATAATTAATTGATATCATTTTTTACAGGTACTATGAAGGTGTAAATCTTTTCTCATATGTTATTGATTATCGAATCCAAACTATTTTTACAAATCTAAAAATTATGTTTTTAATAAATTTTAATTAATTTGAGATTTTATTAAAAAATAAATTTTAATAGATAAATAATCACATTTAATAAAAAATTTTAATGACAACTACTTTTATTTTTAAATTCATCTAATAGTCTTCAAAATTATTATTGTAAAAAAATATATATTGGACTTCAATCCATAATACTTGAGGGAAATACGTTGGGAGTTTCAAAAAACCTAAAAATGATGGAACTGGATGCGTCCTCGGAAGAACAATCATTGAAGAAGCCAGGAACAGACAAAGAGTTTTCTAAATTGTGAGGTGATGCATATAGGAAGGGAAGGGATGAGGTTGCCTAGAGTCCAGCTAAGCATGGACTAAATATCATTATGGATATGTACTGGGTTGAAGAACCTCCATAATTTTTATGTAATGCCCTTCGAGCTGATACTTTTGATAATGAACGAATGATGATAACTATTGTTTAAAAAAAAAAAAGTGTTCTAATTAAGGAATTAAAAATAAAAAGAATATGAGCGTGGGAAAAAACTCCAATAACATATTTGTAAAAGAAAAAGTGAACGCACGGAATGGTTTCCTATAAAGATAATTAAATGAGAAAATCACTTTATTGATAAGCTAAATTAAATGTAGCATCATTTAGTGGAGAAACAAAAAAAATCAATATCTCAATCAACGTTGGTCTTCTAAAATGAAAAGTTTATTGGAATGCATTTTTTTATAAATAATAAATACAATTAAACGTGAGAATCACTTAATCTATAAGCTAAATTAAATGTTAATATCATTTATTGAAGAAGTAGAAAAAAGAACCAATGCCGATCAAGATGGGATGATAGGAACACTCTATCCTCATTCAAATATGTCAATCCCGTATTTTGTTTTAAAATATGTTTAAAATAATTTTAATAAATTTAAATTAAAAAAAGTTAAATGGATGGACCAGATCAAGCTTTGGACGAGTTTTTCAAACCATGCATGACTCTATTAAATTCAGCCCATAAACACTTCTAATCATAAGCATAAGGAAGATTTTATATATTAAACCCATTTTCATTCAATGTTTAAGTAATAAAAACTATTATCATTTATCTAAAAATAAAATTACTCTTCTGCGAAAAAACCCCACCAAGAAACAAAAGAAAGAAACAAAGGAAAAAACGTGCTTTCATTCAATTTAATAGCCCACAAGCCAAGCCAATAAGGTTTTAGCCTTAGGCTGGACAAAATCTTTTTGCTAATTGAGGACCCAGCTTGATTCAAATTGTTACTCAGTTGTGAATAATGCATTCATTAATTTCACAGTAAATTAAGAAAAAGTTCTGTCATATAAATATAAAATATTTAATTTAAAATTTCAAACTTACAATAGGCTAGAAGTTAAAACTTGATATTTTAATTTGGAACTGTAAAGTCCCAAGTCTTGAAATTCTTTTACCTTTAAAACAATGAGATTAAGGATAAAAGCTATACTTGAAATTCTTTTAGAATAAAAACAATTGAGAATTAAGGAAAAATGAAATTGGGATAAAATAAAATATTTTTTAAACAGAAAAGGGTGCATTCTGTTGGCCCAAAAGGAGAGCATTATTGACTCATTTCTTTTTCTTTTCTTTTTTACAAGGGAAATCAAAGTTTAGGAAAAATTAAGAAAAGAAAATTTATAAATAGTTAAGGATGGAACTTCAACTTTTTGAGAATTCATATTATAGGAGAAGTAGGTTAATTATTTAGATTAAATTTTAAATTTGATTTTTTTGAATTTTTAATCTATTTTTAATGTCTAATTTTTATCTAATTAATTTACTTGAAAAAAAAATATTACTTATCTAAATTCTCTTTAAGATGGACTACTTTTATTTTGGTTACATAATATAAGAATATAAGATTATGATTAAGATAATGTTTTCCACAAGTATTAATATCAATTTTTTTATTCATATTGTGTACTTTTTTACATTATTTATGCATATTTGTATATTTAGTCTAATTATTAAATATCATATTATATTTTATTCCTGCAAATTGATCCAAATGAGCTATGGTCCTATGAATTTTATGAAGTTTTTGGTGGGAGTGTTTATTTGGTCAGTTTGATTAATTTCAAACTAAATTATTTAAAATTAAATTAATCGAATTATGTTATTTTATTTTTATTAATTGAATCAAATTTTTTTAATTTCAAAACTTAACCAACTGAAATTAATTCAGTCAATTCTATTAAAATTTTTGATTAATTGAATAATAAAATACATTAAGTTAAATTATATTTTAAATTTTTGTTTTTTCATATGTGAAATAAATTAAATAAAATCATCCAATAAAAATATTTAAATACCAAAATATTAAGTTTAAGACTCTAATAATTAGAAATGAAATGGACAATTTCATATATTTTTAGTTAGATATAAAAGTTTTATAATATTATGGTTAAAATTTTGGTTACTTCAATTTTCAAACCAAATTAACAAAAAATCAAAATTTCTCTAAAATCAATTTTGATAACCTACAGAAATTAATTTAATAACTTACTAATTAATCAAATTAAATTGATTTGATCAATTAATTTGATTAAAACTTAATTACGAATATCCCTAATTTTTGGGGATTTATTTAGCTACCTTGAGCAGGTGAGATGGGCAAACTAACTTATATTGAGTTCCTATTTTCTAACTCAAACTCAAGTACAAAAAAAAAAAAATGATAATTATTTTGAGCTTCATTATTAGAAATGTTATAATTAGATCATCATATACAATAAAATCTGTTTGTCTATACGCATTAATAAAATTGACAATTAAAAATGATAATGATTCAGATCGAATTGTATTTAGTTTTATTTTTCAGATATTATATAATATTGTGAACTTTTAAAATTCAATTTAAATTTGAATTGATCATTCATACAATTCAATTTAAATTAAATCAAATTTTACTTGTTCAGTTCATTTTATCAGTTTTTAAAATTTATCTATTATTTTTTATATATTATTTTAATTTAATTTTAAGATATTTAAATAAATTTTGATATAAAATTATTTTTTTTATTTTATAAAAATTTGAAATCTATATTTAAATATAAAAAATGTCCCCTAATCAAATTTGCCCAACACCTCTTATATAGCATAAAAGAAAATTAGGGGACAAATTTGGGAAGAAAAAGATTAAAACTCCTCCAAAAGCTTCTCCTTTTCTTTTCTTCTCATACTCTCTTATCTCCTTCACGGTTTCTCTTTCTCTCTTTTTCTCATTTTTTTTTCATTTTCATATTTATTTGATCTTAATTTTTAGCTCATACTAAAACTTTAAATTATGGGTTTTTTATAATCCTCATTCTTTTTCCTTTTAATGGTTTTTATTTTTAAAGTTATTGATTTTGTGGATTGAATTTGTTGATTATTAGGTTTTAATTATTTATACATTAGATTATTGAAGAGGAAGAAAAGGAAAATTGGTCCCAAGAGAATCACTGAAAAGGTGTCCTTAAAATGGCCTCTAAAGCTTTTTCATTAAAGTCTAATCAAAACCAAAACAACGACTGTTATATGCTGTTTCTCCACCACGGCCACCATGGCTTCCCTACCAAAATGAGGACCTAACAAGAATTACCGTGAAAGGCGTGAAAATCGCGAGCCATTCATTTTACCTCGACATGCATGCAAATTTAATTATTATTTAAATAAATTTTAATATAAAATTATTATTTTTATTTTATAAAAATTGAAAAAAAATATAAAATTAATAAAAAAATATAATTTGGTTTTTTTTTTATTTTGTTTTGTTTTTCATCTCTTAATCTGAAATTCAATCCGAATTTAATATATACATTTAATATCTGAATTTAATTCAAATCGAATAAAAGATAAATTGATCTGAACTAAACTAAATGCTTTAATTTTGAATGGATTTTCAATTTTTTCAATTTTTTTTACTCCTACTCACAATTAAGTAAAACATTAAAATATTTAAATTCGGTTAAATTTTTTATAGGAGTATGCTTAGGTTATTATCCCATGGGTCAAATATAAAAGAAGTATGTATTGTTGGAAAAAAGAAAAGGTTAAGATGAAACGAAAAAAAAAAAGAAGTATGATACAAATTTTTTAAAAATAAGGGATCCATTAATATTACAAATTTTTTAAAAATAAAGGATCCATTAATATTAGTGTAAGTTATACATATATATATATATATATATATATACATACTTTTGGATCAAAATTAAGAGTTATGCTAGTGTAAAATGAATTCCTATTTATTCAAAAAATTTTAAGAATTTATATTTGAATATTATCAATATATAAATTCTATGCATTTTCAGTCATTTATTGAATTAGATAATGTTATTTCATTAATGAAAAAAATTAATTATTTTTTATATTTATTTTTAAAACTTATAAAATTTTATATCTAATTATTAATGAAATAATATTAACTAATTCACTAATAATATATAAATTTTATATACAAATAAAACATCAAATAGTTCGATGTATAAACAAGTTATTCGGTTGGTTTTGGAAAGTGGTTGCACAAGTCTCAGGCCTGTTCTAAGAGAACTCTAGAATCTAATAAAAACTTTGGACGTGTCACAAAGTTGGGTGAGGGTCCAGTTTGCTTTGGACTAGGTTCAAACTCAACTCAAAGCAAATGGGCCAAGCCTGAAAATCTAATTGTAACTACCAAACGAGAAAACAAATGTAGTGAATAATTGCATTTAGAGACCAAGATTTTGTGCAAATTATGAAATGTTGTTGCCATCTAATCAAATATTGGTGATGTCATTTTTCTTTTGTTTATTTGTTCAACAAGATTTTAGAATAGTCAAACAAAATGGTGTCCTCAAGCTAGAGACAGGTCATGCAAAGGTGTAGAATATGCAAATTTCTATGGTGCAAATAGGTCTTGATTAATTCTTGACTATCCCCCCTCTCCCCCTTTTAGGGATCTTTGACTAATTTCTCAATTAACAATTGGAAGAATGATTGGTTATTGGTTGTTCATTGCCTAACCTTTTTAGTTTCACTTCCTTCTTTGTCTCTTTTCTTTAATGGCTTTGCCCAACATTTGACTATAATTATTACTATCATTTTGAAAATTCAGCCATGGGATACTTGAGATCTCTTCTTCGTTATATTATAATGATATACAATATAATATTTGCAAATTATCCGCACACACCTTTTCAAGATTATGAAGTTATTTAGCCGACCCATTTTATAATCCATCCATAACTTCTACAACTATAAATTAAAATTATTTCTTAAGAGATAGATTGGTAACATACGACAAGTCCTTTGCTTGTCATATGTCATTTTTTCTTTTTCTTTTTTTAATTTTTGCAAAAACATCTTTTATTAAAAATCAACTAAAATTTTTTTAAAAAAATAGCAAATCTAGAATTTAAATATTTTATTAAAAATAATATCTCCTAAAAACAAAAATTAAAGACTTTAGAATTGAAATTTTTTATATAGATTTCAAAAGAAAAAAATTAATTACAAACAATCATATAAAATATTCTAGATATAAGATTTTTAAACTTTTTTGTTTTCTTTAAATTTTAAAAATTTAAGAACCGGAAAAGATAAAATATTTAAAAATTTTTTTATAAAAATTAAAAAAAAAAAAGGGCATACGAATCAGGAGTAGCATTCTAGTTCCGATCGAAACTACCCCCACTACCTTTAGAAAATTTCCAATTTAAAGCTAATTATAATTCTCAAAATTTTCCCAAAAGGTAAAAACAGTTAATGACCAAAGATTGCTGTTTTTTTATACACTTAGAGACAGGTTTGGAAGCAAACAATATGCACCAGACAAGGAAAGGATGCCCAATTGGGCTCCAAGAGGGTAGGGTGCCCCAAAAATACATTAATTTGTTGATTGCCCCACTTTATTTATTAATTCATGGTAAAGAATTGAATAATTAAATAATTTAAATGTAGTAAGAGGGAACAGGTAAGCAGGGTGCTTTAAAAGCCTGCATATCTACAAAAAGATGAGCAACAAAAGGTTTATGTTGTGCTTTGTCATCTACTTGTTCCATTCCTTTCTAACTACAATTCTTTCATTCCATATTTATGTTTTATTCTAAAATAAATATCTTCATTTCCAATTATTTTATCCCAAAGTGGATCCACCTTAGTCTTTAAGCAATTTTAAAATGTAATAAGAAATAAATTATGCAAGTGGGTATAGATTATAGATTACATCAATCCAATCCTTATCCTTTTTTGTGCTACTAAAAAAAATTGGGAGTAAGAAAAAACTTGAAGTGTCAACCTTTACTTTTTTCAAGTTGGGACAAAAAGTTAATGCAATTGGCATTCCCTTCAAAGACAATCCTTTTCTTTTAAGGGTTTTGGTAAACCTTGTGGGACCTTTATAATTTTTATTTTGAGAGAGTGGAGATGGCGTGGTCGATGGGAGAAAGTTGATAGAGGAATCCGTAATTTGGTGAATAAGAAAAGGATTACTAGAATTAAAGTATAATGAATTTTTAATTTTAACAATCAAGATTTAAATATTATAAATTTTAAATATAAAATTTTTTTAAAATTTAAATTTATTAAATATTATTATTTTTAAGAGGACTTACGTATCAATTGAACTAAATTTTAATTCTATGGGTAACAAATTTTATATCCTCTTCACTTCTTTTTCAACATTTCTAGAAGAGTAGAAAAGCATAATGACGAAGGAAAAAGGTTAAAAGCCTGCTTAAATAATACAAATATGTTTCACCTTTTTTTGCCTTTCTTTTTTGAAAATGTTTGATTGTAAAGAAAAATCATAAAAGTTTTTCTTTTTTTTTTTTCTATTTAAAAATCTGCTAAAAGTTGGATTTGCTTTTAAGACTAACTGTACTCTTTACAAAAGGTTGAATGACTGATCATGGTGGACTAAAAGGCTATTGCATGTGTTTGTTATTGTATGTGACTACAAAAACAGATGAAAATGATTAGGGAATTTTACAAAGGATTCTACCATGAATGTATACAACAAAGCAATCAAGCAGAATGACAAATAATTTCAAAAAGAAAAAAAAATTTCTTTTTATCTAAGATTTAATATTTTCTCAATATTCTCAAATTTTGAAATCCATTTTTATTTAGTTAAGTGGCTAAATTTTTTTGAATTTTATCCTATATATATATTTTTTGAATCATTTCAAATAAATTTATTTATTTTAGATCTAATAAATTTGTAAAAAAATTATTTTTCATAAACTGTTAACAATTTCAGTTTTAAAAAATGAAGAGAGAAACAAACTCTATTTACCATTTAAGTCAATCATCTATTTATAAAATCCACTTTTTTAATTATCTACTTAAAGGTTAAAATAAAAAAAAAAAATAGCAATTAACACTAATTAGTTAAACCACTTGGTGGATTATAAGGGAGAAAGGACAAAATGGGGAAGTCATGGGACTAGTCGGCCTCCATCAGCTTCAATATCAAAGGAAACAAGGTTTGTGTTTGCTTTTCACAAAGGCATTTATGCAAAAGCATATAAATTTCGTAGGAAAGTTATGCACCGGCCTTAGGGAACCTTTTTTAACGGCTGGGTATTTTGCAAAAGTGGTTGAGGAGTCTATTCAACAAAAAGAGGAGGAGGAGATGAGATGGTCCGATTCTTGTGGTCAGGACCACTGGGCTCCATTGCCTTTACCCCCTTTCAAAGTAGTTGAATTTTAAAAGACGAATATATATAAAACTATACATCTAATACTTCCCAAATTTGAAAAGAAATTTTATATTTTTAAAAAATTTTCATTTAAATTTTAGAATTTTGATAGTTTTAATTTTTACTCTATTAAATAAGATAATTTTATTTTAAAATTTTAAAAATTTCTATATAAAAATAATTTTTTTTAAATACTTCATCAAACGTATTCTAAATGGCAATTCAAAATGATTTAAGAAAGCTTTTATCAATAAATGTTGGTTTGAGTCATTTTCTGGTGCATGAACTTAAAAGGTTCCAGGTGGAACCCTATAATGGGAATCTAACACAAGAAAATTCCACGCTCTACTTCGGCTTTGAGGATTTTCTACGACTATAAAGTTGTGATTCATATGTGGCAGCATCTTCATCTGAGCATTTTTATCCAAGGTTCTGTTTACCCTTTAAAGCTTTTAAATTTTTGAAAAATGGGTATCTAAAAGTGGACCCTTTTTCTTTGTCCTTTTCGTTTTCAAACTTTATTTTTTTTCCTGGCCAACATAGAAAAATAAGAGTCGTATGCAAGAGTAAACAGCAAAGTCAAAAAAATTTGCATGCGTAACAAACAGTTGATTGTCAGAAAAGTCATCGATGAAAGGATAGATTCAAGCAATGCATAGTGGGCTATTTGGATTCTGGTTTGGCTCAGCTTCATGAGCAAAACTTTCGCCTTTTTTTTTTGTACTTAAAATTACCTAAGATTAAATTGAAATTAAAAATTCAACAATAAATAACGTTTACAACTCAGGCATTTTCGTCTTTCATGGACGGAATATTTTTGCTGCGTATAGAGCCAAATTCTGGACCGCTCAAGAAGATGGATAGAATCAGATTTCAGATTTTAGCTAGTGGCCTTGGCCTTTGCAATTGTTTGTCATATGTTTCTTTTTTTTCATTAATTTTTCACTTTCATTATCATAGACTCAGTTTTCTAAATGATGTAACATTATTCTTTCGTTTTCACAAATATGAGAGTCCATTGGCCTGCCTCGAACAATATATATATATATATATATATATATATTAAATGATTTTTTTTTTTAAGTGAAAATATTAAAATTTAAAAAAACTTATATATTATATGAGTGTGTAAAATAAAAGTATTAAATGAGTGTATATAGTTTTTTCTAAAAAGAAATACATAAAAATGTTAGAATTTAAATACATGAAAAACTATATACACTCATTTCACACACATAATATATAAGGTTTCAAAATTCTATGATAGCTTATAAAAATTTTAGTACTTCCCACTTAAGTCCCTAAAATAAGAAATAATGTGTGAAATGAGTTTATGAAATGAATGCATGTAGCATTGTCCTTAAATATACTATAATTAGACATTTTTTTATCGGTTTTAGTTTTTACCAATTTAACATGAGAGCTTTAATATAATAAAAAAGATAGCTGTCTTTGATCTCATAAAAAAAAAAAAAAAAAAAAAAACCCATTATCTTTCCCTTTCAAAAATTCAACATCAAATATTTAGTTTGAAATTTCAAATTTTTAGCATTGGAGTATTCTAAAGAATTTCAACATCTTTCATAATCAAATAACTTTTTCTTAATAATTAAAAATTTTTCATGGAGATATGCTAAATGTTAATTATTTAGATATTTTTATGTGGTTATTAATTTCATCATCTTTCTTATGACATGCATATTAGTTACAGAAATTGTATCGAGATTATATTAACATTTCAAAACATACACATGCATTTTTTTTTTAAACAATAAGGGTTCTTATATAGATTTTATCCAATATAGTCCCTTTCCAAATTGATGCAAGCAAGTTTATGACACCGGATTTAAATGAATTCATAAAAAAATGTTTTTTCACAACTTCTTAATAAATTCGAATCTATGCAATAAAAAGGGTTTACTCTCTTTACAAATTCACATAGCTCTTAAGATGGAAAATGAAAATTTGGCATGTGTGATGCAGCATAAAAGGATCATTCCAAAAGGTCTACTTCCATGGTTTGTTTTATTAGCTTGCAAGAAAAAGTAGTACTAAAAAAGTATATAATAATTAATTAATTAAAGATATGCATGTAAAGCTTTTATTAATTATCTTATCTATTTAGATAAAATAAACTAATTAAGAATTGAATTTGTAAGAGAAATAAGTTAAGAAGAGAGATGAGGGAGTAGTTTGGTTTTTGTTATCATTCTAAAAAGGCTTACATGACATAAGGAAATGGACATTGGTGTAAAGATATGTAGGTTGGAGAAGAAAACGCCACCCTCCCTTTTTTTCGCCTTTTGCCTCTGCATCTAGACAAAACAAGTGGACCTTTCTTTGTGATCAAGTATTTGCTTAAAAGTTGGACCAAAACTCTATTTATATAAAATAATAATAGTATTAGTAATAAAGGTTGATGACCTTATCAACTTATCTCTTTAGGCTTTAACCTTTCCCATTGTATTGACTTTCCATACTAACCCTTGGAGATTGTAGTTTTGCAAATTATAGTATAATTTATATAGTTCTCATTAACAATTCAACACAATATGTACCAAAAAATAACAATAGACAACACCATGGATTATTTACCTTATGAAAGTAAAATAAAAGGTTTAGTCTTGATATTCAGTATAACATGAGTTAAAAAGTAGAAGAATGTTATTTTTTTATATATTTGAAATTATCAAAATTTTAAATCTAATTTATTAAAATTAAAAATTTAATATTCTACTACCAGATATCCAAATATATATATATATATATATATATATATATATAAATAGTAAGCGACGAAACGCGGGGAGTTGAAAAAAAAAATCCTTTAGTTCCTAACTCACTAGCCAATTCACCCTTATCACTTGATTTTTTTTTTTTTTTTAATCCTTGACAACTCTAGAAGCCGACTAAAAGAGAATATTATGCATGCTTAGAAGCAGACAAAAAACCATTATGGCCATGCATGATTTTTTCTTCGAATTACTTGGTAATCTAAATCATTGCATTACATGGAAAGAAAGATCCAGGTGGACTTTATTATTAGCAAAGTAGTAATAATTAATTATCTTGAAAATATATAGCTTATATTATAATTATTTGAAAATATATAGCTTAGATTATAAGTATTTTCAAGGGGACAAAGAACTCTTAAAATTTGAGACTTCATCTAAAAAATAAAGTTTGAATCATGAGATAGATAAAATGAATTTTATAGGATGAAAGAAGTTTATTTTGTTGGGAATATTGATTCAAATCTCATAAGAGATTTGTTTGAGATTTGTTAGATATTGCTTGATGGACAAGAAGACTTGCAAAAGAAGAATTCTAAAAGAAAGATGATTCTTAATAGGTAAGTTTGACTTGCAAGAGAAGAATTCTAAAAGGAAAAGGATTCTTAATAGGCAAGTTTGACTTACAGAAGAAGAATTCTAAGAGGAGAAAGATTCTTAATGGGCAAGTTTGTATGGTTATAAATAGGTGAAGTCTCTATAATGTTTGGTATGAGAAAAAAATGTAAGAGAGTTATAGGATTTTATGGGATAGACACCCCATAGGAGTATTGAGGCTCTATGTCTTATGGGTGTGTATGTTTGTTTGTGAGTGGACTAGAGTAGAGTGAGAGGGTCCACATAGGTATGATGTATGGGAACATATGGGTATGTGTTTGGTTATGTTGAAAGGGTACACGATGATTTAAGTTTGTGTTTATTTGGATTGAGAATACTCCATAGGACTAGAGGAGATTGAGAGTGTCTTATGAATATTGATTGTTGAGTGAGGTTGATGATTTGATGTATGTTTGTAATTCTCTACAACTAGTGGATCTTGTTTCTCATCTATGGAAGTAGGTTGATTGGACCGAACCACGTTAAATTATTGTCTCTTGTGTTTTTGATTTATTATTTGATTTTGCTTCTACTAGTGTGATTGGATTGGAGGTTTTTAGCCCAACAAATGGTATCAGAGCTGTGGTGTTCCCCAACAAGTGGTATCAGAGCTGAAGGTTCGAAACGTGAGAAGAGTTGAAGATTCAAGATGTGAAAAGAGCCAAAGGTTCGAAACGTGAAAGAGCTGAAAGTTCGAGATATGGGAAGAGCTAAAGGTTTAAGATGTAGGAAGAGCTTGATTTGAGACATGGAAAGAAGTAAGCTTAGAGGAGCTCGATTTAAGAAAAGAGTTTGAGTTCAAGTTTTGAGGATTGAAGATCAGTTTATATGAAGCGTGAATTTACATAAGAGAAAATGATTGTGAAACTTTTATTGCAGGTGGAGCCAAGCATATCTAGCATAAAGATAGATGATTGATGGAATTTGAGTCAAGGTGAAGATTGTTGGGAATATTGACTCAAATCCCATAAGAGATTTGTTTGAGATTTGTTAGATATTGCTTGATGGACAAGAAGACTTGTAAAAGAAGAATTCTAAAAGAAAAAAGATTTTTAATAAGTAAGTTTGACTTGCAAGAGAAGAATTCTAAAAGGAAAGGGATTCTTAATAGGCAAGTTTAACTTACAAGAAAAGAATTCTAAGAGAAGAGGGATTCTTAATGGGCAAGTTTATATGGTTATAAATAGGTGAAGTCTCTATAAGGTTTGGTATGAGAAAAAGATGTAAGAGAGTTGTAGGATTTTATGGGATAGACACCCTATAGGAGTATTGGGGTTCTACCTCTTATAAGTGTGTATGTTTGTTTGTGAGTGAACTAAAGGAGATTGAGAGAGTCCACATAGGTATGATGTATGGAAGCATATGGGTATGTGTTTGGTTATGTTGAAAGGGTGCACAAGAATTTGGATATGTATTTGTTTGGGTTGCAAATACTCTATAGGACTAGAGGAGATTGAAAGTGTCTTATGAGTATTGATTGTTGAGTGAGGTTGATGATTTGATGTATATTTGCAATTCTCTACAACTAGTGAATCTTGTTTCTCATCCATGAATGTAGGTTGATTAGACTGAATCACGTTAAATTATTATCTCTTGTGTGTTTGATTTATTATTTGATTTTGCTTCCACTGGTGTGTTGGATTTGAGGCTTTTAGCCCAACATATTCTCATTGTATAGCTCAAAAGTTGTATTATGATAGTAAAATAAATTTGTGAAAATATGAATAAAGTTGAACAGATATTGTGATGTGATTAAATTTAAGTTTTTAGTGAATTCAATTTTGGATAACAAGTTTTAGCTGTTTCCTTCATGCATGAAATAATAAACTTTTGGGTAATTAATTCTTTGATATGAGAATCTCATACATGTAATTTGTTAATTATGATTTTACTTGCGAGGATTCATTTCAATATATATATATATATATATATATGGGTTGGAAATGCCACAGCACTGTCAAAGCAAACATAAATAGAATGAGAATGATAACAAATGTGCACACATGCATGGTTTGGCAACTGGCGTCAAATGCAGCCTCAATTATTATTCCTCACCATTAATGCAACGTTTCTTGGCCTCTTTAATAATTAGTTTCTTCCCTTACATGTTCACACCAAAGGAAAATGAGATTTCATGTCATGCAACTAAGTTAATCTTGATTTTTCTTATAGCTAAATTAGTTGAAGAAATAGAGTCTGCATGGTAATTAAACTCAAGACCTCTTTTTTTCAGACAAACTAGTTTTTTTTTTTTTTTGAGGTTTTTTGTTCTTGATGGTCTTTGATAACAAAGCATCAAACAAATTTAAATAATCACAGTGCCTAAAATAAGGTAATAACAATGAAAAACATATGGTTAGTAATTTGATCGAGTGCTACACATATATAAGGTTTTTTTCATAATAACAATCAAAATAAGTGATAATAATTTAGGTTTAGTTTAGGTTCATCACCTCTCTTTAAGAAGAAAAATAAAATCCAATGTAAGAATTCATAGAAGCATACAAAAGGCATGATCTAATAATCGATATTGAAATTGAGTAAGATCATAGCCCATTTGCACAACCATGGAAAATGAGTTCAGGTTTGTTTTTAGATTAGTCATCATTAAATGGAAACACATACGAGCGAGGTTAAGGGGTTCAATGGCCTTAATTCCATGGGATATGATGTTGTCATAAAGCATTGCAATTTGTCCAAACAAAATAACGTGTGCCTTTGTATTGGGAAATTATGCATTAATTATGTGGGTAGACATTTGGACTTTAAAATGGTTCTCTTTTGGCCTTTGAGAGATAGCAATGATGGGAAACTAAATAAAACTACATCTTTGTTCATCATTTGTTCTCAACAACATGGTTTTCCATCTTCATTCTTGCGGATATTTTCAAGCATTAATTGTACTCAACATAAAAATAGGCTCAAACAAAGGACCGTAAGAGGAGCAGAAGGGAGTTTCCATAAATTTTTGAAAAATCTTTAAAATGTATGTATATATTTATGTTTTTTAATTAAGATATATATGTATATATATAATATTTATGTTAAATAAATTTAAATTTATCCCTGTTGGGTGTATTTAGTAGGTAAAAGATGTACTGTGGTTATTTTTTTTCTATTAAAGGTTGTCAATAGAAAACCAAGAGTGTTTTAGACATTTAAGCGAACCTGACACACATATCTAGTACCATAGTAGCTCGATCACATCTCTGTTGTCCTCTATTGATTCCCTACCTTTCACTTATAAATATGAAAATTCAGGTATTATCATTCCAAGTTCCATATTGTTCTACTCCTTTATGTTTCTCTCCTTTCGACTTCTCTTATTCTGATTTCTAACTTACGCGTCAGAGTATAAACGCAGGGAACACTCTTTGCCTTTGCATTTAACCACTCTTTTCATTATCTTGTTCTCCCAAGAACACTTTTAAGTCAAAGCTCAGCACAAGCATTTAGTGCACCAAGTAAAGGTTTTTTCATTCATCAACCAAGCCTAAAGTTATGTCACCTAGAAAGAGAGCTTTGGAGAAAAGAGAGATGACCATCCCGGCTGAAACAAAAATCCATAACAGCTAACACACGAACCAACCTACTTCAACACAAGCTGGTCCGACCATGAAGTAGTACCAGGCTCTAACGGAGCAAATACAAGCTCTCAAGCAAATACTGCAAACTATAACCCCACTCCAGGCTTTAAAAGGGCTCAATCTAATCACCCCCGATCGATAAGCTGTAGAAAGTTAACCAAGCTACAAAGAGATAGAAGCTTCTCTGCCTTCAGAGAAGAAGAGTATGATGTTTTGGCCACTCACCATTACTCTAGCCATAACTTGACACATGTCACAACCCAAAAATCAAAACAAACAAACCTAAAACCCCAATCGAGTAGAGACCTAGAAGCTTAGATGCAAGCCATAGAGAAGGACCTAAAAGAAAGGTAGTAACTTTCAAGGACAAGCTCAAGTTCTTGGAAATCTTACTTTTCACTAAAAAAATTGATAGAGCTATACCTTCAAAGAGGTTCAAAATGCCGACTTTGAAAACTTATGATGGTACATTTGACCATTTTGACCACTTAGAGCTTTATAAAACTAATAAATGATGTAAGGTACAGATAAAGCTTTGATGTGTAAGGGCCTAGCTACTACCCTCAAGGGTACAACTCGATTTTGGTATAACAGCTTGAAACTGAGGTCAATCATGATATTTAAAGAACTTAACCACTATTTTTTATCCTGATTTGTAAGCAGTTGAAGAACAAAGAAAATGACCTTGAGCCTAATGTAAGTTCATCAAGGTAAAAATTAATCTTTGAAAGACTATGTTATGTATTTTAATGCAAAAGCTCTATAGGTGAAAGACTTAGAGCAAATGATCGCTATAGCCACCATAATAAGTGGGCTCAATGATAGAAAGTACCATCTCAAGCTGATTTTATCTTTAAAGCCACATAAAATGTTGGTTGAGGGGTCTTGCTAGTGGTCGAGAAATATATAAATGCTAAAACTGCAATGAGAAATAACCGATGTGAGTGAGGCTCATCTCCTCTTCGATCGTAAGAAAGGTAAAGATTTATACAATCTTCCCTTAAGAAAGAGACGACATAAGGCCAAAAGTCCCAGTAGAGAAAGAAACTACATCGCATTCAATACCCTTGAAAAAAAATTTTGATATGAATAAAAAAAAATTTAGAGTTCAGACGACTGAAGGCATTGAGGTAAAACATAAAAAGGAATTTGACAAAAAAATGTGCCTTTCAAAAAAACATAAGCCACAACACTAAGGACTATGTTGACCTAAAAAATAAAATTAAAGTTCTGATTAGAAAAAGTCAACTAGAAAGGTTTATGGACTGACGAAGACAAGGGTAGAATAGGTTGAACTACAGAAAGGACCGAAGAGAACCCATAAAGGATATGAAAAATAGGTTAGAAAAAAATAAAGAGGAAAAGTATGAAGGGATGTGCAAAGACAAGAGGAAGGTCAAGCTACTGATAATAGACCAATTATCGGGATAATCAATGCGATCACTATGAAAAGTTCTAATTCAACAAAAATAAAATTTCATCAAGGTATGGTCATAGCCATTGGTTCCTTGACAAAGAAAAAAAATGACTAAAAAGATGAACCAATCTCATTCAGTCTGAAAAACTTGAAAAACCTGAAAAACCAATAAGCACGATGATGCTGTAGTGATCATTGTTATAGTGCACAACTACATGGTTAAGAGGATCTTGTTTAATAATGAAAGCTCAACTAATATCTTATACCATGCCATCATGAAGAATATGGGAATCAAAGAAGGCCGGTTGTGATTAATCATTATGACTTTGATCAAATTTGGGAATGAACGTGTACCAGTTAAAGAGACTCTCAATTTACCAATCTCTTTGGGGATAAAATCGATGATAGTTATATTAGTCATAAAATTTATGGTTGTGAACGTCCCATCTACCTATGATATGATAGTGGGTTAACTAAGTCAATTTGTTATATGGCTTATAGGCTCAGCTCCCCATTTGAAAATAAAGTTTCCAACCCCTCATGAGGTTGGAGAGGTAAGAGAAGATCAATCAATGGCAAGATAATACCATGTTATAACAATTAAAGAAGGACTAGGAAGTAAACTAGTAGTTTGACTAAGGCTAAGAAGGTTGAGAAATAGAAGCAAGCAATAAAAACTAAAGAAAAGTAAGAAAATAAGAGTAAGCACCTATAACAATAATAAAAAAGCTAACCTAACAAAAGTGTGCTCTTAAGTCGCTTTGAGCTCTTAAACTCTACTCCAACAAAAGATACACTTTTAACAATTTTTGTAATTTTTGAATAAATCTTAAAAGTGACTGAGCTTTTAAGCTAGCATGAACATTTACATGTTAATAAGATTAAGCTAAAATGTTAGCCAAAATAAAAATTGAAATGAAATATACATACATTTTGTTCAATTTTAAATCCTAATCACTTTTTAATAACATACTAATTATCATGTCAGGATTTGTCCTTGCAGGAAATAGTCCTGACCTGATTGAACAAAACAAAATAATTGATCAAAGACCTGAGACAAATGAAAACTGACTTGAACCAATAGAGGACCTTGTGTCTATATGGTTCTGGGAGAGCATCCTTGAAAAGTATATGCAAATTAGAATTAAACTTAAAGATTAAGAGCAGTTAATCCAACTTTTAAGAAATGATGCTGATTTATTTTCCTGGACACTATCTAACATGCCTGGTATTGATACTAAGATAATGATCCATAGGTTACACATCAACTCTAACATGAAACTAGTTCAACAAAAAAAGAGAATTTTTACCCCAAAAAGGTAAAAGGCTATTAAGGAAGAGGTTGGTAAGCTATTGTAAATAAGTTTCATTAGGGAGGTCTATTACCCCTAATGGATAGCCAATGTGGTCATGGTCAAGAAGCTTAGTAAAAAATAAAAAATGTGCGTCGACTTTATCAACCATAATAAAGTGTGCCTAAAAGATTTTTTTTTCTTAGTATAAATCGACTGGTAAACGATAGTGCCGAATATGACCTCTTCAATTTTATGAACACCTACTTTGGCTATAATCAAATTAAAATGCTAAAAGAAGACAAGAAAAAAATGACTTACATTATTATAAAAGCCTCTATTGTTATAAGATAATGCCATTTGGTTTGAAAAAAGTAGGAAAAACCTACCAGATACTGGTCAACAAGGTCATCAATAACTAGATTAGCCAAAACATAAAAGTTTATGTGAATGACATAATAGTATAAAGTAAGAGCTCAACTGAGCACTTAAAAGACATGGAAGAGCCCTTTGACACCTTAAAAAAGTATAATATGAGGCTTAACCCGAGCAGGTGCACCTTCAGAGTCATATTAGGCAAAGTCCTTGACTTTATGATCAACAAAATAGGGATAAAGGCAAACTCATAAAAGGTTCAAGCAATCTTAGATATGAAAGTATTAACCTCGATAAAAAAAGTACAAAGGTTAACCGAAAGAATAGCTACTTTTAATAGATTTATGTCTAGGTTGATTGAGTGATACTTGTTATTTTTCAAGATCTTCAAAAATATCTTCGACTTTAGATGAACCTATAAGTGTTAAAAAGCATTTGATGAGCTTAAAAGGTTTGTCTTCTCCACCCATCTTTTTTGAAAAAAGGCTCAATGAGACATTGTATCTATATTTAGCCACCACCAACCAGGTCATCAACTCAGTTTTGATTTGAGAAAAAGAGGAGAAGCAAAGGTCGATCTACTTTGTGAGCAAGGTGTTGATGAGGCCGGAGGTAAACTGCACCAAGATAAAAAAAATTAGCTTACACGATCGTTACGTCAGCTAGAAAACTTAGACCATACTTCTAAGCTCATATGATTCATATATTAATCGACCAACCACTGAGGCATGATTTACAAAAGCCAGAGCTATCAAGTATATTAATTAAATGGGTAATAAAGCTTAGTAAATTCAACCTTCCTATACTCCCTAGGTTGGCCTTAAAATCCTAAGTACTGATGGACTTCATCGTAAAGCTTATGTCAATTCATTCTAATGAACAACCTGAGAAGAACAAAAAAGTTAAAAAAGAGATGTAGAAACTTTTTATCGATAGATTGGCTACTAGTCATAGTAGTGAGGCTAGTCTCATTCTGATCAACTTAGAAGGCTTGTGATATTAATACGTCCTAAAATTTAAATTTCAGGCATCTAACAATAAGGTCAACTATAAAGCATTAATAGCCAATCTAAAACTAGTAGTCAAGCTAAATGTCAAGTATATAACTATATACAATGATTCTCAATTAGCGTCAGCCAACTAAATGGTGAGTTTGGAGCTTAAAAAAAGGAATCCAAAAATACTTAAACAAAACATTAGCTTTTTTCATCGTTTTCTACAAAGCTAAGGTGAGAAAAATACCAAGGTAAAAAAACTTATTAACAGATTTTTTGTCTAATATGGCCTCAAGAATGATAACAAAAAATTCAGGCAAAGTCTTAGTGGAAGAATTTGCACAGAAGAGCATTGAAAAGACATTGGTTAGATAAATTAAGAAAAAAAAACTTGGATGACCCTAATCAAGGCATACCTAACCACGAAAAAATTACCTAAAGACAAGGTTCAAGCTAAAGCCTTGATGAAAAAGGCTCTTTGGTACATTATGATTAATAAAAAGTTATACTGTCATAACGTCTAGATCCGGAGATCTATCACTAGACATTGACTTTTAGGGAGTCGCCACCAATCTTTTTTATCTAGGAGCGATTGGCCACTTAAAGAATCTGTCCTTTTAAGGAACACTTAAGTTTAAGGGTCCCTAAAAGAATAGGTTCAGGTCTGCTAACCAGAACAGAGTTCGAGAGTTCGGTTACGTGTGAGGAAGGTTATAGCACCCTCACAACGCCCATCAAAAGATGGTACCAACTTAAATTTGTGTTATCCAAAAGCCTTAAAATTTTACCAAGTAATTAATTATTAGAAAATTTTCTCAATTGACTCTAATACTTTTAACAAAAAATTGAAAAAATTCTCTCACCTCAAGAGTATGCAAGAAAAACTACTGTTTCACTTGCAGAGGCTCCGTCGTCGGATTAATTAAAGAAAAATCAAAATCAAAATCAAAATAAAAGGGAAGGAAATGATGTTTATTCTTGTGCAGGGAAAATTGATACTTTCAACTTTTCCTCAAAAATATTTTTTTCAACTTTTACCCAAAAATATTTTTTTTGGAAATTTATTTTTAAGGAAAATTGATACCTTCAACTTTTCCCTAAAAATATTTTTTTGAAAATTTTGATCTTCAAGAAAATTGATACTTTCAACTTTTCCTCAAAAATCCTTTTTGAAATTTATTTTAAAGGAAAATTGATACTTTCAACTTTTTCCTAAAAATATTTTTTTTTGGAAATTTTGATTTTTATTTAAAGAAAATAGAATAATAAATAAAAATAAAAATAAAGAAAAGTAAAACAAAAATAAAAATAAAATAATTATAAAAAGAATATTAAATAAACCTAATCTAATAAATAAAAAATAAAATTAAAAAAAATAAACAAATAAATGAAAAAGAAAAAAAATTCAAAAAAAAAAAAAAACCTGGAGCGGCTTGGATTGCGGCTCGGCTCGGCTCGGCTCAAGGAAGAGAAACGGCTCGGGGGGGCGGCTTGGGAACCTCGACTCGGCTCGGTTCGGCTGGGAGGGGGCAGACACGCGCGGGTCAGGAAGCGGGTCGACGCTCGGGTCGGGTCGGATCTCGACAAAACGCGCGGATCCTCTGGGTTACTTAAGGCCAAAACGACGTCATTTTGAGAGGGTATAAAAGGCACTTCCCTATGTTTTTCGGCAGAACCCTTCTCCCCTCTGTCTCTCTTCTTCTTTTTTTCTCTCCCTTCTCTCTAAAAGCTGAAGAACTCCAGTTGAATATCTGTCGGATTCTGGAAAATATGATCGGAATCTGGAAAATTTCACTGGAAGTTCACCGAAAGTTGGCTGAAAGATCATCGGTTTCTGGAATTCTTTGTCGAAAACTGGGCAGGTTGTCGAAAACTTCAAGTTTGGTCGAAATTTTCACCGAAAAATTCAAGCTTCGCCAAAAAATTCACCGGAATCTGAAATTTCCAGAAATTCTCAGAAAAAAATCACCAAAAAACTTCAAAAAAATTCTTCTCACTCCCAGAACACTCCTAAACCCTTCCTTAGCTCTCTATACGCCCCTATTCTCTCAATCAGTAGCTTTTGCTTACTGTTTTCTGTCCATTTGCATCTGTTCCAGGGGTCCTTTATATAGGGATTGATCAGGAGTTTCTGATCAATCTCAATTCCTCTTTGGACGAGAATTCAATCTTTGAATCCAATCTGGACTCTCTTGATTGAATTCCCCTTCACAGTGAGATTCTTCAACTTTCAATCCCAGCCTTCCAAAATCAAATAAAAAAAATAATAGATAATTAAAAAAGATAGGATAAATAAAAAAATAATAATAATATTAGATATACAAAAAAATCAGATAAACGGAACAAGGAAAAAAATTATTAACAGATAATACAATAAGTAAATAAAAAAAATATTACAAGAAAAAAATAATAAATAAATTATAATATATAATAAATATAGAACTATATAAATAAAATACATATAAATATTAACAGAAAAATAAATAAATAAATAAATAAGTAAAAATATACATATAATAATAATAAATAATAAAATACATAAAATACACAAGAAAAGAAAAGAAAAGAGAAAAAAATAATAATAATACAAAGTAAAAATTGCATTGGGCTTACCCATTTGGGCCAGGCCCAATTGATCTGGGCCAGGACCCAATTGGGTGTCTACAGTTGCCCCTCTTTGCACATTTTCTGTGAAACAAAAATTGCACAAAGACGTAGACACCCAATCAAGACTCAACTCAACATTGTCATTTTTTGTTTTTTTTTTCCAAAGCTCCTCTAAACAGAGGCTCAACGATTTTGAGAAATATAAATTACTCCTCTAAACAGAGGCACCACGACTTTTGAGAATAAATTGCTCCTCTAAACAGAGGCACCACGACTTTGAAAAAGTAAATTGCTCCTCTAAACAGAGGCACCACGACTTTGAAAAAGTAAATTGCTCATTGACAATCATGTCCAAAGGAGTTGAGAATTGTGTTTGAAGGAATTTCAGGAGATTATGCCCAAAGGTCTTATAAATCGATCCTGATACCAAAAGACATCCTATTTCAAGGATTAGGAACTTACCTGACAAGTTTCTTCTCAAACTTGTAAAATATCTTTATATCTGTCTTTCCATGTGGGATGTTGGAACACCCTTGCTTCTTGGATTTATACACTATACTTTCTTGAAAGTAGTGTATGCTATGCAAATGTATATGAATTTCAATGCATGCTATGCAAATGTTGGCCAAATAATTCCTATTCAATGTATGGTACTCAAGTTTCTCAAGCTCTTTTTTTTTTCTTTCTTGGGTGTCAAGCCCTTTGATTCTTCAAGGAACCAATTGCACTACTCTTCTAAGATCGAACCAGTGTAGCTCTTAATTATTTCTTCCACTCATATTCTTCTTGTTCAATTTCTTCCCAGATTCAATGTCCTAATCAGGAGCTGAACATCTCGATTCTGCCTTGATCATTCTTGATTTATTCAATGTAATGTAAAGATCTTTTTATGTTGTTATTCATTCATCAATCATTATTTCAAACTCAAAAAGTAAGAATGCATTCGCACATTTCTTTCATGGTGGGGTATTGAGAAGAAAAGAATATGAATGGTTGGGAAACAGTTATCAGGAAAAGGCACAAAGAATGAAATAAAATGTTTCTTTATTAGCAAATGTTGGCAAACTTTGGCCAAGAAAGAATTACAGGGATAGGTATGGGGACAAAGCCTAAAATGAACAATCAGATAATCATGATAACACATCTCAAAGTTTTTTTTGAAAACCCAACCCTCTGATGTATTCAACAACTTGGAACTCTTTCGAATTTGCTAGTCTCCATATTAGCGAACTTTCAGATTTGATGCTGTATTCTTCTTATCTAAGTCACCTTTTCAGGTTTTCAACTTAGACAAACCCCCTATGACTCAAACAGCCCTTTTAGGATTTTCGCCTTAAGTCCTCCTTTTTCATTTACTTTTCTTTTTTTTTTTCATTTTTTTTCAAGCATAGTACTTCTTCATAGCATCAGAATTTACAGGATGGGGTAAATCATTTCCATCCATCTCAGTCAGTATCAGTGCTCTACCTAAAAAAGCCCGTTTCACCACATACGGCCCTTCCCAATTCAGAGTCCATTTTCCTCTACTATCGTGTTGGATTAGGAGAATTCTTTTCAAGACTAACTCTCCTTCTCGAAAGCAACGGGATCGAATCTTTTTATCATGAGCCCTCATCATTCTCCTTTGATATAGCTGATCATGGCACAGTGCAGTCAATCTTTTTTCTTTTATGAAATTTAACTGCTCATAACGTTCTCGAATCCATTCAGCTTCTTCCAACTCAACTTCTTTTAAGACTCTCAAAGAGGGGATCTCTACTTCCACTGGTAGTACAGCTTTCATCCCATAAACCAAAAAAAATAGGGTTGCCCCAGTATAGGTACGAACTGATGTTCGATATGTATGCAATGCAAATGGTAACTTCTCATGCCAATCTTTGTAAGTCTCGGTCATCTTCTCTAAAATCTTTTTTATGTTCTTATTGGCTGCCTCAACTGCCCCATTCATTTTCGACCAGTATGGTGCCGAGTTATGATGCTTGATCTTGTATTGAGCACATATTTCTTGCATCATCTTACTATTTAGATTCTTGGCATTATCTGAAGTAATTTTCTCCGGAAGTCCATATCTACAGATGATCTCTTTTTTTATGAACTTGCAAACCACAGAGTGTGTCACATTCGCATATGATGCTGCTTCTACCCATTTTGTGAAGTAATCTATCATCACGAAAATGAATCTGTGTCGATTAGAAGCCTTTGGGGTGATCTGACCAATGACATCCATGCCTCACATTGAGAATGGCCATAGTGGTACCATAACATGTAAAACAGATGGCGGAGCATGGATCTTATCAGCATATATCTGGCATTTATGGCATTTACGAGCATAATTAATGCAATCACTCTCCATCGTCAACCAATAATATCTTGCTCTCATGATCTGTCTTGCCATCATATGTCCACTAGTATGTGCCCTACATATTCCATCATGCACCTCTTTAATGATTTTCTTCACTTCGATCTCATTTACACACATCAATAATACTTGATCCTTGCTTCTTTTGTACAGGACATCCCCATCCAGGAAAAAGCTCATAGCCAATCTTCGGATGACCCTTTTATCATTTTTTGTTGCATGAACTGGATACTACTGATCCTTGACATACCGTAAGATGTCATAATACCAGGGTTTTCCATCTTTTTCCCCCTCTACGTTAGAATAATACGTTGGTATATCCTTAACATCTAACTTGATGGGCTGAATGTCGGTATTATCATTAATTCGAATCATTGCAGCCAGAGTAACCAATGCATCAGCAATCACATTCTCTTCTCGAGGTAAGTGATCGAACTGGACATCTTCAAATTATTTCGTCAGCTCTAGAATGTACTTATGATATAGAACGAGTTTTGAATCTCTCATCTCCCATTCTTCTTTTAATTGATACATGACTAGAGCTGAGTCTCCGAACACTTTCAGCACCTTCACTCCTCTATCTATAGCAGCTTGTAAACCCATGACACATGCCTCATACTCAACGATGTTATTTGTGCAATTAAAATTTAACCTCACTGTTACAGGGTAGTATTGTTCTTTTAGAGAAATCAGAATTGCTCCAATTCCATGCCCCAAGACATTAGCAGCTCCATCAAAGTACATTCTTCAATATTTTTCTACATGCTCCCCTTCCTCCAGTTGAGAAATAGTCATTAAGTCTTCATCAAGAAATTTTAGCTTCATCGGCTCATACTCTTCAGTAGCTAGATCTGCAAGAAATTCTGCTATAGCGCCTCTTTTTATTACTTTTTGGCTCATGTATATGATATCGTATTTCGAGAACATTACTTGCCATCTAGCAATTCTTTCAGACAAAGAAGGCTTCTCGAAGATATACTTAATGGGATCCAATTTTACTATGAGCCACATAGTATGGTAAAGCATGTACTGTCTGAGTCTTTTGGCAGTCCACGCTAATGCATAACACATTTTCTCCAATGAAGAATACTTGGATTCATACTCCATGAACTTTTTACTCAGATAGTAAATAGCTCTCTTCTTTCGACTAGCCTCGTCTTGCTGCCCCAGCACACATCCCATTGAATTTTCATATACATTTAGGTACAAAATTAAAGGTTTCCTTGGAACAGGTGGCACCAATACTGAAGGGTTTGATAAATATTGCTTAATTTTATCAAACGCCTCTTGACATTCTTCATTCTATTTTCCAGGATTATCTTTACGGAGAAGCTTAAAGATGGGATCACATTTGTAGGTAAGCTGAGAGATGAACCGAGAAATGTAGTTCAATCTCCCCAGAAAACCTCGAACTTCTTTTGGTGTGCTAGGAGGTGACAAATTCTGAATGGCCCGTATCTTATCGGGATCGACTTCAATTCCTCTTTCACTGACTACGAAGCCTAGCAACTTCTCTGACTTTACCCCAAAGGTGCATTTGACTGGGTTTAATTTTAGCTGAAATTTTCTCAACCTCTCAAATAACTTTCTGAGGCTGGTGACATGATCTTCATCCCCACAAGACTTTGCAATCATATCATCTATATACACTTCAATCTCTTTGTGCATCATGTCATAAAAGAGTGTTATCATGACCCTTTGATATGTTACCCCAGCATTTTTTAACCCAAATGGCATGACTTTGTAGCAGAAAGTTTCCCACATGGTCATGAAAGTAGTCTTCTCCATATCATCTGTAGCCATCTTTATGTGATTATACCTCGAGAAACCATCTATAAAAGAGAAAATTGAATGCTTAGCCATGTTATCTACTAGTGTGTCAATATAAGGCAAAGGAAAGTTATCCTTTGGGCTAGCCTTAGTCAAGTCCCGATAGTCCACACACATTCGTACTTTTCCATCTTTCTTAGAAACTGAGACTATATTGGCTACCCATTCTGGGTACTTAGCCACTTGTAGAAAACCTGCATCAAATTGTTTCTTCACCTCCTCTTTAATCTTTAGTAGCATTTCGGGCTTCATCCGTCTCAGTTTCTGTTGAACTGGCTTACATTATGGCTTTAGAGGCAATCTGTGCTCCACTATCTCTGTGCTCAGCCGTGGCATATCCTGATAAGACCAAGCGAATATATCTACAAATTCTTGAAGTAGGTCTGCCAATCGTTGCCTATCTCCCGACGAAAGTGAAGTACATATTCTGACCTCTTTCTTATTTTCTTCATCTCCCAGATTCACTAAGTCCACTACCTCTTGATGAGGCTCAATTGGCTTATTTTCTTGCTCAATCATCCTTATTAGGTCCGGAGGCATAACATATTCTTTAAAATTCTCTTCATTGTCAAGTTCATCAGTATTAATCGAATTCTCAAAGCTAACCTCTTGATTGTTATCATGATTATCTCCATATTCATTTAAAGACCTGAAATTGAATGAAATGGGATATGTTGACAAGATGTGCTTAGAAAGATGAAAATAATGAGGGTATAAGAAGAAATGAATGAAAATGCATCCTTTTTATTTTTTTATTAAAAATAATAAATGATGAATGGCCCAAAAAAAAGATCACCCCATAGCCTTGGGCAAAAGCTATTGAGATGTTACAATTACATTGTGTCAAAATCAAAAGTCAAAGGCATTTTGATGGCACTCCAATTGTTCAGCTCATAATCTGGTGGACAAAGGCGAACCCACTCCTCTTGATTAACCCTCACTTCATTTTCAACAACATTAATGGTTAACTGAGCAAAATCTTCTTCCACACTTTTCCTTGCATTTGGGTTCATGAATCCTCCAGGTCTGAAGGTTTCATACAAGTGTGGGATAAATATCAGTCTTGCTGTCTTTCTTGATGGCCTTTTTTTGACTTCTCACTCTGCCATCTCATAGCCTAGGCCTGCCCTGTCGCTATTATCCACTATTGTTGGAGGTTCTTTAATTCCCTGTAAATTTTTGCCTAGCCCAAGTCCTAGACACCAGTCTCTGTTGATGACTTGGCTCACCACTATCTTTGAAAAAAGTTGACTTTGAGATCCTTCTCCTACAGAATTGACCAACTCAAAAGATCGATAAGAGCATTCCAATGCTTCTTCAGTAGCCTCTACATATGGAGTGTTTAATGGTTGGGTCACTAGCATATCTTCTTCCCCAACTACTACTACTAATTGACCTTCCACATTGAACTTGATCTTCTGATGCAAAGTAGAGGGCACAGCTCCTGCCATGTGAATCCACGGCCTTTCTAACAGACAGCTATAGGATTAAGAGATATCCATCACTTGAAATTTTATATTGAAGGTGCATGGCCCAATTTGTAAAGGCATCTCAATATCCCCTAGGACTTCTTTTCTAGTTCCATCAAAGGCTCTCACAATCATCTGGCTGTCCTTCATATGAGAGTAATCAATGGGTAACCTTGCCAAAGTTGACATAGGCATGACATTGATGGCAGAACCATTATGGATAAAGACTTTAGCTATGATATGGCTCTTGCACTTGATTGTGATATGCAGAGCCTTGGCATTTCTTTTTCCCTCCAAAAGAATCTCATCGTCACTGAATGAAATATGATTTGGCATAACTAGATTTCCAGCCAAGTGGTTCACATATTCGACAGACATGTTATGTGCCACGTATGCCTAATTCAACACTTTCAGCAAGGTATTTCGGTGTGGCTCTGAGTTTAGCAACAGTGATGATAATGAGATTCGAGCTGGCATTTTATTCAACTGTTCCACAACTGAATACTCATTATGTTTCACCAGCTTCAGGAATTCACAAACCTACCTTTCTGATACTGGCTTTAGCTGATCTTCTTCAGGCTCTATCTCTGGATTATTTCGTCTTTCCCCTTCTTTAACCTTCTCCCTTCTAACTTTCTCTAACATTTCTGGGGTGTAACATCTTTCACTTTGAGTAATGCCTCTTACACCAGTAATATTGGAAGCATCGACCTTGAAGACCTCTTTTTTCTGTCCCTGAACTATAGTGTCACAGCCATATCTTTAGGGTACAGCTTTATCATCTTTATATGGGAACGGAGTTGGGACTTTAAAAGTTACTGGCCTGAGGAGGAGTTTATCTATGACTGACTTTGGTTTGTTCCCACATTGAATTGTCAGTGGTTTGGGAAATAGCTTTTCATGCCTATCGGTCATGTACACCTTAGCTTTCTTCAAGTCTTCTCTTTCTTCATAAATCTTCATTTGATGTGAATCCAAGAGTTTTTGAACTTCTTGGTGAAACTGCTCACAGGTTTCAATGGAATGGCCCATTGCCCCTCTATGATACTTACAACTAGTACCAGCTATATATGCTCCATGATAGCTGTGTGGACTTACCAGTTGTATCATGTCTGCTCTTCGTAAAACATCAAACAATTGGTCGAGGGGTGTCTTAATATCTGTCACTTCCTTTTTCACATGACGCTCCTGTTCTTCCCCTATGGCATTCACATTATGATTTGGCAAAGGATTGCCACTAACATTTGGCGTAGTCATCCCTCCGGTATCAAAATAAATCATCCCATCCTTGATCAACCGTTGCACTTTGTATTTCAAGGTAGTGTAATTTTTAGTAGAGTGACCAGCAATCCCATAATGGTAGTCACAGTGGGCGGTGAGATCATATCACTTAGGGTAAGGTGACTTGAGGGGTTCCAATTTACTCGGAGCAATCAAGTGACTATTGTAGAGCTCCTTATATAATTCTGAATAGGTCATTGGAATTGGGTCAAAAATAGATTTCTCACGAGTGGTTTGTTGCTCCCGCGAGCCACCAACAAGGTTAGTTGGGCGATTTTATGGTCTTGAGGTAGGTTGAATGTTAGGACTGTACATGGTACTTTGGGGTCTATTAGAGGTTTGATATGTTTGGGGGTATGGTGACTGTGTAAATGGTTGGCATGGGTGAAAAGAAGTATTATTTACAGCGGGGTGATATGACAGATATTCTGGTGGAAGGTATGGTGAATAACCTCTAAGTTTCTGTCTATTAAAGCTCACAGCCTGAGCTTTAGTTTTTTTTTTCTTCGGGATTCTTTTGCTAGATGCTTCATTTCCTTCTAGCTTGTCATTCTTGATGGCACTCTCAATGATCTCTCTCGAGATTACCATATTAGCAAAATTCTTTGTTGCATTCCCTATCATTTTTTCATAATAGGGAGATTTTAAAGTGCTAACAAACAGCACTGTAGTTTCTTTCTCGGTCAGAAGAGGCTGTACTTGAGAAGCAACATCCCTTCACCTCTGAGCATACTCTTTAAAAGATTCGTTTGACTTTTTCTCCAGATTCTGCAAAAATAAACGATCAAGGGCCAAATCGATGATATGTCGATATTGACCGATAAAATCATGTGCCATATTGCTCCAAGAGCGAATGCGAGTCCTGTCCAGCTGAACATACCATCTGGCCGCAGAGTCAGTAAGACTGTCTTGGAAAATATGCATCAAGAGTTTTTCATCATGTGCATGAGCTGCCATCTTCCTGCAATACATGGTGATGTGGGTTTTGGGGCATTTTATACCGTCATATTTTTCAAATTTCGGTACTTTGAACTTATGAGGGATAACCACATCAGGAACTAGGCAGAGCCCAGCAGCATCAACTAACCTATAAAAGCTAGATCCTTCCACAGTCCTTAGCCTTTGCTCTAGCATGCTAATCTTGGAACTCTCTTCAGTTTCCACTCTCATATTTTCCTTCTCATTTTTTTTTAAATCATCTAGATCAGGAATTGGTTCTGTTATCTTTTCAGTGAAGACATGATTTATATAGCTATTATACTGCCTTGGGTTGAAAGCTGATGGCATTCCAGGATATGTTGGATATGCGAAGTGTTGTGGGGGGACCTCTTGGGCAGACTGGGCCTGAGGTGGGCCAAAACCTGAAGGGTACAAAGGGTCAGCTACTTCTTGTAATGGGAGAATTTGCTGGCTTGTACTTTCTGTAACTTTTTTCCTTTATTCATATTATTAAGAGCCTCCAGAATCTTTCTTAGCTCACTTTCAATCTTCTCTTGTGCTTTTTCTAGCTTTTCAAATCTATGAGAATTTTTTTCCTCCATTTGTCTTGCTCTGGATCTTGTGTTGTATGGGTGAGCAGGGTTTTCACTAGATGGAGCTATCCTGGGACCTTGAGTACCATATCTCAGAATTAGTAAATTAGCATGATCATCATATGGTTACTTTGTTAAATGTAATGAATGAGAATGCAATGAATGAAAAATGTATGTATGCAAAGAACATTTGCCTTAAAACGGTATTCAACTAAAAAAAATTTCATTTATTCCAAAAAACTTTGATCTACATTGAGTTTATCATCCTAGAACTATAACCATAAAATCACTTGATCTGTTCATACTGGGCATTGGCTTCTTCTATGAAGTTCAAGAGACGTTGTCCATGTTCTCCTACTAGGGCCACTACTTGTCTTAATACCTCTGCCTCTTTCACCATCTCTCTCGCCTTACACACCCCTTTATGGATTTGGGTTGTTAGGTGCTCAATGTATTTCTGCCTTCCTAGGTTCTCTCTTTTATCATACCAGACTTGGTATGATAATTCTCTATGTTCTCTAACCAATGCAGTGATGTGGTCTCCTTGTTCATCCAACCTTTGACTTAGGCTGCTCAAATAACTGTTTAGCATGTTAATTTCTGCCTGTGCTTCGGTACTTTCTTCTTCCAATTCGGCATACTCTTGCTTTAGTCTTGTATTTTCCTCAGTCAGCTCGGTAATGATTATCTCTTTGGCTCTTTCTCTCACACATAGCCTCTTATGCTCCTAGTGTAACCTTGCTAGATCTTCAGTAGCTGTATCCCGTTCTCTAGCAATCTTGTAAACTTTAACTTCATAATTTTTGGCTCTACCTTTCCATTGGGCTTTTTCTTCTTAAAGTTCTTGAATCTCTTTCTTTAACTTGATCTTTTCAAGTTCAAATTCTTTTGTTGCCAGCTCTAACTCTGATGGTGTCTCTTCAAGTTTTTCTTCTATTGGTGGTTGAGAGATTTCATAAGTGAATACCATTTCTTGTCTTCTCTTTGTTCTCCAAACCAAGTAACCTGGGGTGACTTTTTCAGTGAATGGTCTAGGACTCACTTTTTGGGGATTTTTCCATGCTTTGATCATCTCATTCATCTTCTAAAATGCTTTAGGCTCACTGTAAGAGAAATCTAACTGATGAAGCCCATAAGTCATAGGAATGAACTGTTCTCCCCTCAATTGCCTTCTCACTAGGAGTGGTGCATAATTCATCACTCCCCATAAACCCAGAAGCGGAACCACTGTACTATCTCCACGTTGGTATAACATAGGCTCACGATTCATCCATGGGGCTAACCATCTCACCCTGGCACTTTCTAATTTTTGTAAGAAAGTTATCCATTCTTGTTTAGGCTTTCGCTTTGACCATCCACTTTCACAGAATTTCTTGATTGGAAAATGATTATGGATGTAAATCTTCGAGAAAGTGCCATTTCTTTGTTCAAAATGGCTTTTCATCCATAAGTACAATAACTATATGCATCCTATGAAGCGCCCTCCATTCTGACGACAATAACTCAAAAATCTGATAGTCTTTGCTAATATCACCGTTGAAGGATTACAGCCATTGATCACACTTTCGAAGAAGTCAACCACCACTATCTCAATATGTCCCAAAACCTTTGGAAAGATTACCAGTCCATATATAGCCAAGGCAAATATGTCTAACCCCCGTTCTTCATTGACGTGTTGCATTAGAAACTCATGAAAGAACTTCCAAGGTAGGCAAACCTGTTCTTGTTTCTTCTTTGTATGAGAATCCACAACTTCTTTGTCTATCCCCATGAGTTGAGCCAGACTTTTACGAAATCTTGACTTATGCTTTTTGACATATATCTTGTCAGGAATCTTGAAATGCAAACCCAATAAGACCGAATATTCTTCTATGGTAGGAGTCATATCAGCTTCGTTAAAGATGAAACACCTGTATGCAAGATCCCAGAATTGTGTTGCAGCTCTAATTAGTTGATCATCAACAGTCATTGCTAGAAGGTGTGCTATATGCCCATGTTTCTGGCAAAACTGCTTTTGTTTTGACGGACTCATCTTCTTCCAGATATCCACTAAATCTTCTAAATTGTTCTGTTTGAGGAGGATAGATGTTTCTTGAGACAGAGTAGACTCATACCCAATCGGCAAGCAATCTCCCATCTTCAATTGAGTCTTTTCTGACAGAGCCCTTACTTTATTAGGTGTCTCACAATGTGCTAATACTGATGAAGAACAGACTAAGCGTTCATTGGTATCCATGAAAAAAGATTTGTTGAAGATCGTTTTTCAGGCAAATGTTCTTTATGCAACTTTATGAGATGCGTATGAACCAATGCAAAAGAAAAAAAAGGTTAGTATACCCAAAAAAAAAATAAATGACTAAGTAAATTTAAACATCACACAAAGTAAAAAGGATGAATCCTATGCTTTTGGTTAATTCTAAAAGGGAAGAGTGATGGCTCTATCTATAGGTTAGGCACTCTTAAGTTCACTATATGCGATTTTAAGGGTCAAAGTCTAAAGGTCCTCAAATTGTTCTTTACATCCTTGTCCATCACAGACTAGTAAGGCACCCTAATTCTCACCCATTACAAGCTACAAGCGAAAAAGGTTCAATTTGAGTGGGAGTATTTCGCTAGCCACTACGGAGGCATTAGACCTCACGAAAGCAATAGGTACTTTACTCCCTCCTAGAGGGACGGAGCTCGGGTATAGAGCTCATGTTATGCACATGCACATGAATGACATAATCAATAAAGTAAATAAACATGAATGAATAATAATACATATATACAAAAAGGTTCAATTTTATTAGGCTTTTGGATAACACAAATTATTTGCTGGCCTGACTCTCAAAGTCCCCAATGGAGTCGCCAAGCTGTCATAACGTCTAGATTCGGGTATCTATCGCTAGACATTGACTTTTAGGGAGTCGCCACCAGTCTTTTTTATCTATGAGCGATTGGCCACCTAAAGAATCTGTCCTTTTAGGAAACACTTAAGTTTAAGGGTCCCTAAAAGAATAGGTTCAGGTCTGTTAACCAGAATAGAGTTCGGGAGTTCGGTTACGTGTGAGGAAGGTTATAGCACCCTCACAACGCCCATCAAAAGATGGTACCAGCTTAAATTTGTGTTATCCAAAAGCCTTAAAATTTTACCAAGTAATTAATTATTGGAAATTTTTTTCAATTGACTCTAATACTTTTAGCAGAAATTTGAGAAAATTCCCTCACCTCAAGAGTATGCAAGAAAAACTACTGTTTCACTTGCAGAGGCTCCGTCGTCGGATTAATTAAAGAAAAATCAGAATCAAAATCAAAATAAAAGGGAAGCAAATGATGTTTGTTCTTATGCAGGGAAAATTGATACTTTCAACTTTTTCCCAAAAATAATTTTTTGGAAATTTATTTTCAAGGAAAATTGATACTTTCAACTTTTGATACTTTCAACTTTTCCCCAAAAATATTTTTTTTGGAAATTTATTTTTAAGGAAAATTGATACTTTCAACTTTTCCCTAAAAATATTTTTTTGGAAATTTTGATCTTCAAGGAAAATTGATACTTTCAACTTTTCCCTAAAAATATTTTTTTTTGGAAATTTTGATTTTTATTTAAAGAAAATAGAATAATAAAAATAAATAAATAAAAATAAAAAATAAAGAAAAGTAAAACAAAAATAAAAATAAAATAATGATAAAAAAATATTAAATAAACCTAATCTAATAAATAAAAAATAAAATTAAAAAAATAAACAAATAAATGAAAATGAAAAAAAATTCAAAAAAAAAAAAAGAAAACCTGGAGCGGCTCGGATCGCTGCTCGGCTCGGCTTGGCTCAAGAAAAAGAAACGGCTCGGGGGGTGGCTTGGGAACCTCGGCTCAGCTCGGCTCGGCTCGGAGGGGGCAGACACGCGCGGGTCAAGAAGCGGGTCGACGCTCGGGTCGGGTCGGATCTCGGCAAAACGTGCGGATCCTCTAGGTTACTTAAGACCAAAACGACGTCGTTTTGAGAGGGTATAAAAGGCACTTCCCTCTGTTTTTCGGTAGAACCCTTCTCCCCTCTCTCTCTTCTTCTTTTTTCCTCTCCCTTCTCTCTAAAAGCTGAAGAACTCCAATTGAATATCTGTCGGAATCTGAAAAATTTCATCGAAAGTTCATCGGAAGATCACCGGTTTCTGGGATTCTTTGCCGAAAATTGGGCAGGTCGTCGGAAACTTCAAGTTTGGTCGAAATTTTCGTCAGAAAATTCAAGCTTGGCCGAAAAATTCACCGGAATCTGGAATTTCCAGAAATTCCCAGAAAAAAAATCGCCAAAAAACTTCAAAAAAATTTTTCTCACTCCCAGAACACTCATAAACCCTTTCTTAGCTCTCTATACGCGCCTATTCTCTCAATCAGTAGCTTTTGCTTACTGTTTTCTATCCGTTTGCATCTGTTCCAAGGGTCCTTTATATAGGGATTGATCAGGAGTTTCTGATCAATCCCAATTCCTCTTTGGACGGAAATTCAATCTTTGAATCCAATCTGGACTCTCTTGATTGAATTCTCCTTCACAGTGAGATTCTTCAACTTTCAATCCCAGCCCTCCAAAATCAAATAAAAAAAAAATAATAATAATAGATAATTAGAAAAGATAGGATAAATAAAAGATAATAATAATAATATTAGATATACAAAAAAATCAGATAAACGAAACAAGGAAAAAATTATTAACAGATAATACAATAAGATAAATAAAAAAAAATATTACAAGAAAAAATAATAAATAAATAATAAATAAATTATAATATATAATAAATATAGAACTATATAAATAAAATACATATAAATATTAACAGAAAAATAAATAAATAAATAAGTAAAAATATACATATAATAATAATAAATAATAAAATACATAAAATACACAAGAAAAGAAAAAAAAAGAGAAAAAAAATAATAATACAAAGTAAAAATTGCATTGGGCTTACCCATTTGGGCCAAGCTCAATTGATCTGGGCCAGGACCCAATTGGGTGTCTACATATACAAGAGATCTTTCAACCTATCGTATCTGAGATACCTGGATAACGAAAATGCAAACTATGTTTTTAGGGAAATTCATGAAGGGATATGTGAAAATTACCTTGAACTTCAACTATCTGCTTACGAGGTACTTAGTCAGGCTACTATTGGTCCACTATAAAAAAGGATACGACCAATGTAGTGAAAATATATGATAAATATCAAAGATTTACCTATGTACAACATTTTTCATCAATCGAGATCACTCTCATCATTAGCCCTTGACCCTTTATGCAATGAGGGATGGATGTCCTCGAACTATTCACCCTGATCATAGGACAAAAAAGATTTGTTCTAGTAGCAATAGACTATTTCACAAAATAGCTTGAAGTCAAAGCCCTAGCTATTATAATGGAAACCCAAGTTGAAAAATTTGTATGAAAAAACATAGCCTGTAGGTTGACTTACCTTAATCAATAATAACGGATAACGATAAATAATTTAAAATTTTGATATTTAAAGAATGGTGTTCCAATCTCCACATTGATTTAAGATTCATATCGGTTGCCTACCCTCAATCTAATGAACAAGTAAAGGTTACAAATAAGACAATATTGGAGGTTCTAAAGAAAAAGTTAGACGAGGTTAAGGGTAAGTGGGACGATAAGTTTCTTGGAGTACTATAAGCTTTAAGGACAACTATGAAAATCTTCATAGAAAAAACTCATTTTCACCTAGCATTTGGAACAAAAATTATGGTGCCCATTAAGGTTGGCCCCCCGAGTTTAAGAGTCAAACTAGGGTCAGGGAAAGGAAATGAAAAGGCCTTAAAGGCTAACCTAGATTTAGTTGAAAAATAAAAAAAAAATGTGGCTTTAAGCCAAATAGCAGCTTATTAGAAGAAGGTATCTAACTACTACAAGAAGAGAGTTTGATGTAAGAACATAAAGAAGAGTGACCTAGAACTTAAGAAGATTGAAGCCTCAGGGGTTGATGGCCAAGGTGGCAAGTTAGCTCTGACTTAGAAAGGGCCCTATATGGTTAAAAAGATCATCCATGATGCAACTTATAGGTTACAAGACATGAATAGTAGTCTCATCCTAAGGACATAAAACATAGATAATTTAAAAGTGTACCATCAATGGCTTAAACTTAGTTTAGCTTATACTTGTAATCCAAAAACCATTGAATGAAGTTATAATGATTATGTTCACTGTGAGTTTTAAAATTATATTTTGTCTAACCTAAAATAATCTTGGTTAAGCCCAACCAGAGACTTGAAGCCAAATATGATTATGTTTGTTTTAACTCCTAAGCTCAGGCTTTGATCGACCTATCAAAGTCTGACTTAAGACTTGTATTAAGATAGATTCTCAAGTTAATTTAAAATATTCTTAAATATTTAGTTGAACTTTAAGCTCATCAAGCTAAAACTTTGTATTATTTTGAATCAAGTTAACATTTGGCTAAGTTATTTTGAGTTGTTAAAGCTAAGTTTACAGAACTTAAGCCATGAGGTCATTTTATGAATTATTGTCAAAGCTTAAACTTAACACTTGAATTAAATAGGCAAAAAGGAAGTAAAATCAAACTAAAACTTGAAACAAGAAGTTTTATTTTTCATTAATAGTCAGCACCTTAATACAAAAATCATTAGTTAACAGAAGTTTAGTAAAGTGATTTGATTCAAGGTCACAACAAAAAATCCAACCTCACCCTTAAACAAAAATTTATTAAAAAAAATCAACAAAAAAAAAACCTTTAAAGCATCAGCAATAGCACTTCGATCAGTATCAATAGCAGCACCTTGGTCAGCATTAGTAAAAAGAATAGGAGGTCCCTCCTAGCCTTGGGGACAAAGGTAGCCTCAAGTTCAGCGTCTATAACTGTGTACTTTTTCTCTTTCTCTTCCTCATCGGAGTGCTATAGAGGAAGCCTCGACTTGATATTGTTAAGGCTAATGTTAGAAAAGTCGAGGTTAAGGCTAGCAAACTTAAATAGCACTTTTTTCTTTGCAAGCTCGAAGGCACCAAGGACATCTTCCTTGAGAACTTTACCTAGAGCTGATTAAATTCTCGAGAGGCTTTTAACTCTTTGATTACCTTGTCTCTACAGACTTCCTTGGCCTTCTGCTTAATTTCTTCTTTATCTTTTACTTTAGCCTCTAACTAGGACCTCAACTTCACAATTTTAGCCTGAGCTTTGCTAAGCTTTAATTCAACCTGGTTTTTCATGGACTCTATTGAGGCTTACTTTATGTATATGCTTTTTAGCTTGGCCGTCAACTTGTCTATCTTCTTTTTTTTTTAGTTTTTTTATGAGAAACTCTAAGGTTGGACTTCAAACTGCTTAGGGTTCTATGATTTTTTTATGCTCCTTTTCCCAGGAAGTTAAGTCTTTCTCGACCTTGAGCACGTGGGCCATGGCCAAATAAACATGGTGTAGAGCTTGGCTGGCATTATCAATAGGTTGAGGTGAGAGTTTTTAGTAAACTGTAAAACATAAACTCAAACTTAAAAAAATAACAAAGTAAATAACAATGGAAGAACTAAGTTGAAGTGAAGTAATATTTACTACTGGGATAGATCACGACCTTGCAAAACCTTATTTCCATGTCGAAACTCTCCAATAGGTTCTCATTAGAAGTGTACTCCAGATTAGTGTAGACCTTTTTTGAGCTAGTCTTTAGAAACGTAAACTCAAGATTCTTCAAAATGGAGGAAAAGGCTTCGATCATTGATTTCTTTATAAGAAGAAGAGCTATTATGAAGAGCTCCCGATATGCCGTTGTCTTATGCTTTTTAGTGGTGACGAAAGGCTAAATTGAGAAGCTAGATTGCTTATTTATCATTGGATTTACATCTTTATTTCCCTTTCAAAAAGGGGCACCAAGTTGAATCTTTTTATTTTGGCTTTTCTTGGGCCTTGGCTTATGGGAGAATAGGTAAAAGTCAAAGTTTTGATTGATTTGGAAGACATCTTTACAAAACCGAGCTAGAAGTTAAAGAAAATTCAGATAAAATATAGATATTACTAGATTACCTCACACCTATCTCAGTATTATGATTTGTTTATCATTTCGGGGAAGGTCAGCTTGTAGGCATATATAATGAGCTCCTTTCTGTTAGGCTAATTTATTATCTCTCAAGCTTTAACCTCAGACTCATTATCTTTATTTTTTTTTCCTTCTAGAGGTAAATGAATAGTAGCTTTTAATTTTTTATAAAGCTTAAGTAATCCACGAACACCTTTTTATTGGCCAAGTTGTGACATTAAATCATCTTTTATCACTAAGGTATTTTTTTTTTATGGAAAAAGAACTCCCTAAATAGAGAAAAGTTGATAAGAATGGCTAAGTGTTGACAAAAAATTATGAATCCTATTATGTACTATATTGAGTTAAAGGTGAGTTGGGTGACTATTAAATTATAAGAATTAAAAATTAAAACAAATAAAGAATGAAAAGAGAACCTGAGGCCAGCCACTATTAAATCCCAATAATCTATAGTCGATGAGGCTCTAACTTATTGGTAACTTGATCTGCGGAGCTTGATAGTAATATACTATATCCTTCTTTTGGAAAGAAAATTTTACTCCCGAGGAATGAACATGATAAGCTGAACATATATTTGAACAGTCTTCAGGAATGGCCTTGCCCTTTAGATTCCTTATCATGTCTTTGAGAATCATACCTAAGGAGCACAGGATATATATAAGAACCATGACCAGCTCATCTAGTTTCGAGGAGCTCTCTTCCTCACCATTGTCTTCTCGAGCAAGGGTATTATCCTCTTCTTATTCTTTCTCAAAGCTTTTCTCATCGTTAAAGTCTTCTCCATCAAAAGATTCAGAGTTATGAGTAAAACTAGAATTTTGAGTTAAAGTAGTGGTAGAGAGCATCAGAACCTCAAGAGAAGAGTAGAGATAAAAAGATCACTTAAAAGAAAAAGGGAGATCAATAAGAGTTGACCGAAGAGAAAGAGAAGAAATGATGGAAGCATTTATAAGATAAGAAGCAGAGGAAAAAGAAAGTTGAAGAGACTAAGCCCCAAAAATGGAAACAACCGAAAATGAAATAAGGTCGCCATAAAAGATGGACCAACCTGAAAGATATAAAAAAGATGTGAATTTTCTAATTTAAAGCCTATCTGAGCACACAGCTTATCTGTACTCAAGATCTGTTCTCTTCTTGCTTAAGCATTTTCATCAATTTATTATTGCTCTTCCTTTGACATTGGGTTAAGTTAATAGGCCATCTTCTTATTGTCTCAACCTTCGATGACTGGTGGGACTAACTCATCATCATCTTACCCAAGCCAACCTTTTTTTAGCGCTACCCTGAAGCTCATTGCATCCCCAGAATTAATGCTAGAAAATAAGATGGAAAAAATACATACTAAGGTAAATGGAGAGAACGGTTAAAAGAAAAAAGAATGTAAGGTTAAGAAAGGCTAAAAAGCTTTCAATAAGATTGTGAAATAATGAATTTTTAATTAATTAGGACTAGAAAATATCTATCATAATTGAGGTACTAGGCCAGGGTTGTTTCCTTTGGTGGGTTTAAAGGTTAGGTTTAGGACTTGGGGTTCAATGGAGCTTGGAAAGGCTGGAGCCTGGTGTTTGCAAGAATGGGGTTTGGCCAAGGTCATTGTGGAGTGGTGTGTGCAAGGTGTAAGGGCTTAGTGTCTGGTGGAGACCATAGGTCATAATGGGTGCTCGACCTTCTCCCTTATCTGGTGTTTAGTCTTTTGGTTTCTAATCTATCAAATTTTTTGTTGTTTTGTAGGAAGAAATAGCTTTGGTTGCTTATAGCATGGAGTGGGTAGGGACTAGGGATTGTGCAGTGTCGGCTTAGTGTGCAGGGGCAGTGGTTGGTGCACTATACAGAGCCTTGGGCATTTGGCTTGTTGTGGCAGTGGCTGTCAGCCACTTTGTTTGTTGTTTTTTTTTTTTTTTCCTTTTTTTTTTTTGTAATTTAATTTCTTTTTTATGTAATTTAATTTTTGTAATTAATTTTTATTATATTTTTTGATTATTTATTTATATATTTTTTGTAATTTTCCAATTAATTTGATTAATTTTAAAAAATAATAATAACAATAAAATAAAAATTAAAAAAAACTAATTCTAAACAAGTTCAAATAAATTCAATTCGATTCAATGCTTAAATTAGTTCAAATAAAAACATATAAATTGAACAAAAAAATAAATTCGAATTAATCCAAATAAAATTTAGTGTCTATAATATTATTTATTTTATATAAAAGTAATTTTTCAAGTTTCAATTGAAACTTTAGAAACTATTTTTGTTTGCTCTTTTCTTTCATTGTTCTTTTAATTAATAAAAAAATAAATTTATACCAATTGAAATTAACAGTGCAAAAATAAACTCTCATGAGATTATTTTTTAATACATGGTATAGATTAAAAAGTAAATAAAAAGGTTAAAAACATTTTCTTTTTTCTAACATTTAAATCGGTCATCATTAAAAAAAATCAGTAACTGTTATTTAGATATGTGGTATTAAGAACCATACACTCACCCATGGATCCCACATATTTCCTCGTCCAAATTAATTCACTTGTCTTTTAGCCAGCACCTGAAAGATTCAATTCAACAGGGTTGTCATTAAAAAAATAAAGATTAATATAGTCATTTTACTATACAGTACAGCTGCCAATTTCTAAAACTTTTGGAATGCTTTTTATTTATAGTTTACAGATGATTTCATAATTTAATTTTAGTTATTGTAATTTAAAAGAAATTAAAATAACATTGTTATTTATCTATTTATTATACCCATTAACTTCTTGTTTATTTATTATATCCACTAATCATTATTTAAAAATATTTAAAATCTAAAATTTTATTATAAATTTTAAATCACAATCACATAATTTTAATAAAAAAAATAAATTAACTTGTTAGCTTTATCAATGATATTAAGTCTCGACCAAGTACTAAATATATTTTTTATTTGTCAATTATTGAATCTTGTTCAATATTAAAATTAAAAATTCAATACTCAATTAATAAATTACTGTTGATGTTTTTCATTTTTAAGCTAATTACAAATTTTACTTGTGTATCACATTTTATTTTTAATTACTCTAGATTTTTATCTCATATTGTCTTTTAATATTTTTTAATGAAAAAATCATATTAGAATTATTTTAAAAAGTTAGAAAATACCTTAGATTTTTAATCTCAAAATTTTTAACTTCATTTTTAAAAAATATCTATTTTTCTCGTTTGGATAAAAATTATTTTTTAACTATCAATGCTTATAAAAATGATTAATTTTTTTTTTATTTCAAGTTTAAACCGTCAAAAGAATCAAGAAAGATCAAATGCTTCATTGAAAGATTGTGTAACTAATAATATTACCATCAATTTAAATATTATGTTATTCTTTAACGTTTAATATTTTCATTGTAATAATTTTCTTTTATAATTTTGTAAACTCGTTATTTTTTATTAATATTTTTTTGCACATTTATATGTTTTTATATTAATAATTAGTATCATAAAATACGTTTTATGGAAAAAAAATAAATTTAAATATAATATTAATTGGCCCTCAAAATCTTATATTAAGATCCGTCACTAAGTTTGAATCTTCTTTCCTCTCACATAGTGGACCAATATCTTATTTAATAATTAATAATAGTATTTGTCTTCTGACAATAAAATTTTTTAATTTCACTACCAAGATTAAGAGACATGACACATGATCTTAATTTATTTTTAAACCCTCTACTTTTATATTTATTTAGTTGAAAAAAAATTTGTGTATAAATTCCTTCAAACTTATATTCTTTATACATCAACTCTAATATTATGCTAACTAATCCCAAAATAAGTCGGCAATGAGATAATTTCTCTTTAAAATATGTACATATGATCTTGCAAGTGTATCTTAGTTGCCAAATATCAATTGCAAAAAACCATATAAAAGTTAGGCGGTAATAATGTGACTTGAATTGAAGGATAATCCGAGTCGACAAAAACGGTATCCATTTAATTTGGAAATTACATGTGGTCACCTAAATTAATCAAGTTGGATGTTGAATTAAGGCGCCCATAAACATATATATATATATATATATATATAATTATTTTAAAATTAGATAAATACTTTTTTTCTTGTATCCCAAAACAAAAAGATTATATAAATAAAGAGGAGGGGTACACTTGCATTAATGTAAGTTTTACTTTTTTTTTTCTAAAATTAAAAATATTATTTTAATTTAAATTAATTATGAATTTAATTTTGATCTAATAATAAAAAATATATAAAATTTAATAATATATATATAGACCCTTACTCATAAATAAATAAATAAGAATTCAAGCTGTGGTTAAGTTAAGAGACGATACAACACTCATTTTATGATTTTAATAGTATATCCATTGTGTGAAGTGTGAATTCAGTCTACCTACATTCCTGATTATCTGTTTGGTTAGCCTCAGATCAGGTCTTCGATTAAGTTTTTTAAGTTCATGCTAAGTTCGATTTGGCTCAAGACATTATTTAATAAATGAAAAAATAATTTAAAATTACTAAACATTAATATTTTTAATATTTTAACATATATATTTTAAAAGAATTAACTACAAAAATAGCATTTATATTATATATTTTATGTTAGTTTGGTATTTAAAAAAATAAATTTTTTAATTTAATACTTTAATTTTTATTCCGTCATCTACTTTGACACTTATGACTAACATAGTTATTCAATTTGTTAACGTGATATAAATATTCAATAAGTTATTAATACGTGTCAAAAAGTTCAATCAATGCTACATCATCAATTGTTATGTCAGTATTTTTAAAATTTTCAAAAAAATTTTAAAACTTTTTAAAAAATTAAAATCTGAAATTATTTAAAAAATTATAAAAAAATAAAAACTGACATATTTTAAAAACTAAAAAAATTATGAAAACTTTAAAAATTCAAAAAATCATAAAATAAAAAAAATCCAAAAAAATTTTGAAAATGAAACTTTTAATAAAAAGAAATTTTCCTTAAAATTTAAAAAAAGACAAAAACTTATAATTTTGAAAAAATAATATAAAATATTTTGAAAAAATTTGTAAATTTTTTAAAAAGTTATGAAATTTTTTCATTTTTTTAATCTTAAATTTTTAATTTTTTTAATATCTAGTGAATTTCTTAGATTTTTTTTTTGAAATTTTTGGATTTTTTATTAGATTTTTAGATTTTTTATTTTTCAGATTTTTTAATTTTTTATAATTTTGTTAGAATATTTCTAATTTTTGAATTTTTTTATTTTTTCAGATTATTTTTAAAATTTTAAGAATTTATTTATAAATTTTCATATTTAAAAAATAGAATTTTTACTTTTTAAAATTTTTAAAAAATTTTAGATTTTTTATTTTCAAATTTTTAAGTTTTTATGAAATTTTTTGAATTTTAAGAAATTTTTATTTTTAATAAAATTTTCATTTTTTATAATAATATTTATTTTTATTAAAATTTTGAATTTTTTTAATTTCTAAGTTTTCATAATTTTTCTAATTTTTATAATTTCTAAAATATTTTTTTAATTTTTTATAAATTTTTAAAATATTTCAAATCTTAATTAAATTTTTTAAAAAGTTTTTTAGAATTTTTTAAAATTTTTAAAATTTTTAAAAAAATTTTATTGTTGATTTGATAATAATTAAAATATTTTTTTTACTCATATCAATATCTTATTAAATGTTTATATCATGTCAATAAATTTATTAATGACGTTAGTCTGAAATATTAAAATGAATGACAAAATAAAAGTTGAAGTACCAAACTTTTAATTTTATTTCTTTTGATGTCATTCTGACAGAAAATATTTAACATAGGGATTATTTTTATATTTAATCTTTTTTTAAATTTCTACACTTATTAAATTTGATGGGTAAAACCAGATGTTAGGTAAGGATTTCAAAAAACAAATTGAGTTGCTCTGACTCAACTCATGACACTGTGATATGAAGCAAATGGCAATAACACAAATCCTAATTTTATTAAGCAACTAATTAATTTTGAAGTTCAATCTAGCTATTAACCAACTCACTTTGTCTTGGTTTTTTTTTTTATTATTATTATTATGAAACTTTTAAATGTGAAAAGTTAGTTGAAAAGAGAAGGTCTTGTATATAAATCATGAAGTTAGTTTTAGCTTGACAATTTCCAAAAGAAATATTAGAGTTGGTAGATTGTCGTGCGTTTGAATTTTTGAATCAAACTAAAAGTTCATAGACAGGCCCTCAAGAAAAAGGGTATTTGAGAGGAACACACAATTAATATGAACAATGATCAATTTATCAACATATATATATATATATATATATATATATATGAACATGACACGGGTGCTTCTTTTTCTTCCTCTCTCCAAAGAAAAAAAAAAGAAAAGGAAAATGTGATGTGGTTTACAGTGTGAGCTTTGCAATCAAATCCTGCGGGGGACGGTTCTCCCCGGCCAAAGACGCAACCCTTTATGCCCCCACACGTTTTCCTACCATCTAAAACTCCTTTTTTTTTTTTTCTTTCATTTCGCTTTCATTATCAATAATCTTCTCCGACGATACAACTTTTCCCTTCTTTTCTTTTCTTTTCTTTTTTTTTTTTAATAAAGGGAAAGAAAATAACGGACTTTAGACAATGATTTGTGCCTTGAAATTCAAAGAGGAGATATAGAAATAAAGATTGTACGCGTAATAATTACCAAATATTTTTAAATTAAGGTGTTATGTGTGTTGCCAATCTATGCATTACATTTTTTAAATTTTTAACATTTTGCAAATAAAATTTATAAACTCATAAAAACTATATGAGAAGAGAAAACAACGTTAAACATAATAGATATTATTGCATTCTTCGATAATAGAACTTTTGAACTATCAACTTTGTTTTTTATATGAAAACTATCAATTCTAAGTAATTGGCTCAAGTGGTTAGTATAACACTTTTTTTATTCCAAAAATAAAATTCAAATCTCTTTTTTCCAAATTAAAAAAAAAAAAAAAAAAACTCTTGAAGTATCTGATTTTTTTAGTTAATTTGCTTTATATTTCAGGCTAGAAATTGAAGTCATTAAAACTAAGTTTAATATTTTACTAATAAATTAAGATTGTTGATAAATTTATTTTTTTATTTCATAAAAATTCAGATTTTACTTTTAATAAAAATGCATGCACCAATAGTTAAGTCGAATGTTTTACTGCAATTATACGATTTTCCCCATCTTATAGGATTATCAAATTCCCATAAGGTATGCGTTGTAATACATTATCATTTCAACATGTTCGTCTGATTTTTATTTTTTTTTTAATTTGGCTCGTCAAGTTGATGCCTACTTGGTGCAAATTTAAAGTAGGTTTCCTACTTTAAAAAATTAAAATTAGACTCCAATTAAAAAAAAAATCAAATCAAATCAAATAGGATTTTGATTGAGAGTATAAATAATATATCAATACTAACAAATTAATCGGATTTAATTCGAATAAAACTCAAGTTTAATTTGATTATTGTCGAGCTAAGCTCGTGTTTGAGTAGTTTGACTTATCAAGTTAGCCAATTTTGAATATCTTAATATCTAACTTGAATAACTCATAAATTTAATTAAAATTTTATTTTAATAAATATTTTTATTATTTTAACTATAAAATTACTATGTATTCTATAAACAAGTCTAATAAAATACAATAACATAAATTCGTTTTTTATTCGATAAATGAATATAATCGAACAAGTTAAAATAATTCAATTTTATTTTGAATCAAGCTTGAACTTAAAAATTAAAACGCAATCTCAAGATAGAATTACTTATTATATTAACTCATCTCAATTATCTTTAATTATGACAAAAGATGTTCTAAATTTTATAAATGCTTAAAATGATTTCTTTTTAAGACAAACAAAAGTAAAAGTAAAGACTTTTAAAAACATTGCAATGAAAAATTAAGAAAAATTTTCTTATACATACAAAAATTTGGGTAGATAATTATCTCCTCTCATATACCTTTCCATTATCCATTTTAAAATTCAAAATTTGAGAATTTACGATTAGAATTTTAAGTCCCAATGGTAGAGTTCCGATCTCCATTCAGTACGCCGAAGACATCCCGTAAAATACATATGCAAAAACATGGAAAAGAAAATCTTAATTATGTGAAATTATTCAGTTTAATAGTACTTTTCTAATTCTTTTATAGTAACTTCAATAATATCAAACAAGTGTTAATATTTATATTTTATAACATTTTTTCAGCAAGAATAATTGAGAGAACATAAGTTTTTCCTATAGAATTGAAAGTACTAATAAAAAAATTGAATGAACTTAAATTTAATTTAATAAATTTATACAATTATTTTTAATAAATAATATAGTTTTTGTTATTCTCAACTCATTCCTTTTTTTTTTTTTTTTGTAAAAAAATTAAATGAGTAGACGTCGAGATGTGGAGAAAAAAGGAACGCCTCTTATATTAGGTAATGATCGTCCCATGTCTATAACAAAATAAAATACTATATAAAATTTTTTAACGAGGAAAAAAAAAAGCAAGAAGAAATCAAATAATAATAAAATATTAAAAAGGGCGGAGACATTGTCAGTCTGGCTACTAAATAAACGTACCGTTAATCTATCAACGTCTCCCTCTTCTAACTGCTTTCAACTCCTTACCTCTCTCAACCGTCTTCGCGGCCCGCCAAGAACAGTTGACTATATTTACATCTCTATCCAACGCAAACACGAAATACCAATTGTATCCCTTTCGTTCATTACCCTCACTGAATTTTTGAGCTAGGAACTAGCAAAATATTTAATCATGATCCTCACCATCACAACCCATCAACAGCCACCTTCACACTACAGGGCAGCCAATCTCCATGGCTTCGGTTACAGGACTCACCATCAAGTTCAAGTCGAAAGACTAGAGACTCATCTGACGTGGGCAATCGTGTTTTCAGCTGTTGCAAGCTTGGAACCAATGCTTTCTCTGTCCATTCTTCTAATCCTGTTTGGCCTATCCATACCCCACTTGTAATCTTTTCCAGAGCTTCATCTAGGATCTCAATCGCTACCTTGTCGCCAATAATGCTGCAAAACTTTTTTGCTATGGAGTTTGCTATATCACGTCTAATGGGACCAAAATCAACAGGTTTAAAGACAATCGCTTCATCGACAGAATTTAGCAGCTCACAAGATACTGATGATGATGTTGAGTTGGATAATCGCCTATTTGTGAGGCCATGTTCTTCATGATCAACTGTGAGATCGCTGGAATTGCGTGATCCATCAGCTTTATCATCCTCCACATTAGCAGCCTCATTAAGGTCAAACGATAGTGGTGAACCAGTTTCCTTCCTTGGCTTTGTTGCTCTATCCTCCTCATGTAGCCAACTGGCTCTGCGCTTTGCAGTTTTCTCAGAAAGGGATAACCTTAATTGCCAACCTCCGCTTGCTAAACTGGTAAGCTTCTTTTCATCCAGGGAAATACCATTTGATAAGAATTTAAGGTTATCTGGCGACCAATTGGCAGTGAGAATTAAAATAACATTTCCTAGACTGATCTCACGACCATGAGAATCAGCAAGTCGACCTCTCTCCATTGCTCGTTTTATGCTGCCTCGAACTAGTATATCTGCTTCATCAATATCTTCAAGCATTACCACTGAGAAGGGGTTCCTCCTAACTGCCTCCGCTATTCTATCCAGCACTGTTTTACCACGGAAACTCACATCAGATTCCGGATCATCACGTCTTGAACCAAGACATATCACTACTGGATGAGTCCCACATACTTGATCTGAGAGGGCCAATGCCATCTTCTTCTTGCCAACCCTGTCAGGGCCAGTAAACAATAACCAAATGTCACCCTTTGAACCAGCTCCCCGACGTTTTCCATTGCCTAATTTACACCGTGTCACTGTTGTGGCCACTGCAGATGCTGCATCCTGTTGCCACCACACCTTCTCTATTAGACCTTTAAGGAGTTTCTTGAATGAGTCAGCATCTAACGTGTTTAACAGTTTGTTGCTTTGCAAATCCTCGAACTTGTTCTGTGGTTCAGAAGGTATGCAGCCCATAAAGTCCCTCACACGCTCTTTATGGGTTGTTTCAGGTGTGTTCTCAGTGATCTTTGGTCGCCCAAGAACAAGGTCTGTCCTTACAGGGCTTCCTGGTAGGCTACTTGTCTGTTCCATCAGTTGGCTAGCTACTGGATTTGGATTCAGTTGCAGTGTCTCCCCAATGTTCCTGTTCAGTGGTAATTTGGGTTGGAAAGGTTGGCGCCCTAGCAGGCTTGAATTGTACAAGCTTGTCATTGAGAGAGCTGCAGGAGAGAATCTCTCAGAGCCTAGACTGGGCTGATGAAAATTTGGATGGAGACGCAAGCATGTATCATTCCATTTCTTCTGCAATTCTTGAGTCTTCAGCTTCCAGATCATCTCTTGATCCTTAGTCTGTATATAACATGTCACGGTAATAATAAAGCTTAGATAAGGGGGAAAAAGATTTACCCGTGCAAATATTCACACACACACCAAAAGAATCTAGTAAGACGTGGTTTTTATTTAACTTGAGCTTGTTACCTGCGTCTGATCTACTGTTTTGGCATCATCATCATGGGCCTTAGCATTCTGCAACCACTGAGGCAAAGCTGGCCGATTTGACTCTGATTTAATATCAGAGGAGGGTTTCTCAAACTCCTTGGCTGCTAAAAGTTTTGCAAGCTCTTGTTCATAATTCTGCAAGCACTGTGGGCAACAGCCTGTTTTTTGAGCAGGGTCCAAGTTCTCAGAGAATTGCCTAGGTCGAGCAGCTGTAGTTGCAAATCCCTTCAATGGGGACAGGGACTCAACAGAGCTGCTAAGTATCCCATTGCTCCCAAGCCTGGAAGATAAAAAGAATATTACAAAGTTAATCAATGATACCAGCTACAAAACTAGATAACTTAATCTCTCAGGTATTGACAGAAACCAGAATTAAAAAAAAAAAAAAAACAAAAAAAAAAAAATGGGAAAAGGAGCCTCCCAAGCCCACGGATCAAACTGCACCATCTAAGTTCAGACTTTGCAAAGAAACCGAATAAGAGTATGGAAGACAAAGTCAAAAAGAAACATGAATGCAAAAAGTCTTCTGGACGTGAAGTAAGTCCAAAAGCTGACAGAAAAATGTTAAATTTTAGATCAGAATCAACTTTTTCCCCAGAATAAAATCTATTATTAGCACAGAAACCATGGATCTATAAACAGAAATTTCTTGATACCCACTAATATGCCATATTCAATAAAATCTACTTGCTTATAATCCCTGGAATCAAGCATATTATCCAAGTTAAAATGAATTCTAAAATTTTGAACCTTTTAGATTTTTCCAGCATCATCTAATAGAATTGAAGCTTTCCATATTCAAACACTAAAGCTAAAATAAACAAAAAAACACATGTAAGCTTCCAAAGTTGTCAGAACAAGTACCAGGGAAAAATTCCCAGCAAGGGTCTAGCAGCAATAGGAAGAACATGCAGATCCCAATCATTCTCCATTGAAGGATGATGAACTTGACATCTCAAATAAGTTTCATAAGTAGCAGTTCCAATCAACCAAACTCTCCCACTCCCTTCTCCAAACCTCCCCAACAGTTTCCCCATCTCTGCCACCGCAGCACACCCCGCTTCAGATACCATCTGCTGCTGCTGCTGCTGCTGTTGAACCCCACTAGCAAGACCCACCAGCTGGTTATTCTCCACTAACCATTTTAAGTCACCCAAATCAAGAATCACCCCTCCACAATCCAAATTCCCAATCTTTGCTCCAATTTGAGTACCCAACTCCTTAATTTTTGCAACCATTTGGATTTTATCCAATGCGAAATCTTTCTCCAAACGTACCACCTCAACATTTCTCAAAACCCCATCAATTTCCTTACTCTCAATCCTCCTCAAAATCTCCTTAACAACCAATTCTGGTTCCGCTTCACCCACCAAAACCGGGTTCCTCCTCTTACTCCTCATCAGAATATCAATCACCCGTTTCATTTCTTCACTCCTATGCTGCCCGGCCTGCGTGGCTGCCCCTTGCTGTAACCTCGGATTCAAATACAAATTCCGATTGGTTGAAGGCGCGGCAACCGCGGAAGCAGCAGTTACGACTGGTCTCAATCCCAATCCTATTGGACCGGCTGTATTAGAAGAGTTTGAAGTCGTCGAGTTCAATGATTGTTCAATGGTTGCTTTAACTGCTGGACTCGAAAAACTAGCTTCACGCATGACTCTACTAACACTTGGATCATCAAGAATCGATATAATTAACTGCTCCAATTCCACTTTAACAGCCAAAAGCGGTTGCTGTTGTTGCTCGGGACATCCACGGCGTTGGTGGGCTTGAGCACGTTTAAGAGCAGCCATCAAGGCGTTGGAAATTGGCGGGTCGAGCCCCGGGCTGCTACTATTGGCGTTTTGAGAAGTGGGGAGACGTTCCAACGCCACGCTGAAGCAAAGCTCTAAAGCTCGACACTGCAACGGATGAGAAGAATTAGGGTGCGATTTGATACATGCTTGGCGAAGGAATCCGGTGGGAGATGCAAGAAGCGTTGCCGCCACATGGAGCGGCGTCGTTTGGCCGTGATTCCTTCGGCTTGCTTCAGCTATCGAATGGTTCAACACGCTGGCCGCCTCCGGCGTCAGGGTCTGTTGGATCGTGCTTAATCCTGCTCTCATTTATTTCCCTGTTTTCTTCTTCTTCTCCTTCGTGCCTATATTTTAATTCGTTTTAAGTTTTTATTATCTAAAAAAGAAAGAAGGGAAGGGGGAGGAAAAGGCTATGGAAATAGACAAATTGAAATGAATAACCAAACGAAAGCTTTTTACAGCAAAAACAAAACTATGAAAGAAAGCAATAGCTGAGAGCCTTAGACAGAACAATAGAGAGCTTATAACCTTCTTAGCTTTAAGTGATCTATACCTATCTTCGGGTTTTTCCCCGTTTTTATTTATATTTTTTCTCTATCTGCCTTCTCTTCACACAAAATAAAAAAAATAAACACAAACCAAAGTGGGCATTATAAAGGATGAGGAGGAGAAAGAGAATTCAACGCGAAAAGGAAAGATCAGATCCCCTCTTTCACAGGAAACTCTCCATTTCTCTTCTCCCTTCTCCTCTCTCTCTCTCTCTCTCTCTCTCTCTCTCTCTCTTGTTTTGCTTTCTATCCCTATCTATCTATTTCACGAATAACAAAAATATCCAGCACAATTTAAGTGAAAATTTTAGACTCTACTTGCCCACCATAAAATTGGGTAAAAAGTAAATTTTGAAAAAAAAAAAAACAACAAAATTGATTTTACTTTTTTTTTTTTTTTTTGAAGAACATATATAGACAGAGAGTTTGCATATACTTTGCATAAAAAAGAGAAAGAAGTAAGAGAGAAGACGAAGAGACCAGAAGAGGCAGGCGGGGAAAGTAAATTAGTTAGGGGCTGAGGTGAGATGTATGAAAAATGTCTTGTTTTTATTAAAGAAAAGAAAGAAATTTCTGAAAAACAAAGAATTGGAAGTACTATCAGTTTTCAAGGATTTCTGAAAAAATGCTTCGGAGCAGTCCAAATCCGCCACCCCCTTTTTGTCATCCCTCCGCTTTACTTTTTCTTCTTCTTCTCCTTTTATATTATTTTTGTACTATTAATTAATTAATTAAAAAACCTAAATCTTATCTTCTCTAATCTCTCTAAACATCGTTATATTATCTCATAATTTATATATTATTTTTGTGTTTATTTTATATAAAATAAGTATAAATTAAAAAAATTATTATGTTGAATTTATATGAACATGTTAAATATAAATTTTTTTTGTTAAATTCATATATATTTTATTAAAATTTTAAATCATATATTATATATATTTTTCATATCATATTATATCATAATTTAAAGTGATAAAAACAATATTTTAGAGAGAGAGAGAAAATTGGATTGATGTGTAATTTGATACTGAATTATATCAATTTTTACGATTTAATATCTAATGAATAAAAATTTATAATTAGGCATTCAAATTTTTATTTTATCTTATTAACACCGTTAACATTTAGCTTATGTAACCTAAAAGTAATTAATAAAATCCTGACACGCCTTTATGTTTTTAGTTCTTTTTTATTGTTTAAAAAAATAAAAAACTTAAAATAAAATTTTAAATGTTTTAAAATTAAAAACAATAGTTAGGAGAGAAATGAAAGGTGAAAGGAGACGAGAAGGAGGAGGTTCAGCTGGCAAGATACTAATCGAGCCGATCTACCTTGGGCCTAGGCCGGTAAGATCTACTCCTACTCCGACTTCCCGCCCCTTCCTTTTCCATTCTTTTTCTTTTCTCTCCTTGACTCCTTTTCTTTCTTTTTCAACTTTTTAATTTTCCAAAATTTTTATTTTTAATTTAAAAAATAAACTTTTGAAGGAAAAAGTTTTTGATTTCTTTTTTCAAAAAAATAACACAAAATAGATTTCTTTTATATTTTTTTCATTTCCTATATTTTTTATTTTAAAAATATTTTTCATTTATATGTTATTAATTTAAAAAATCAAATAATATGACATGTGATGTTTTTTTATTGATAAATTTACATTTTGACTAACTATGCTAATAATAAGATATATGTTAGATAAAATTAAAGTTTAACTATCTAATAATAAATTTTTATTCATTAAATATTAAATCATAAAAATTGATAAATTTTGAAATGTAAAATTACACATTAACCCAAAAGTTTTCATGTTTTGTAAAAAATTGCTTATTTTCTTTTTTTGTAAAATTCGTTTCATACCTTCATCATCAGCGGATTCTTTTATACTCATTATCTCGTAAGACTGTGGATTGACTGCCTTTCTTATCTTTTACTTGTATTCTTTTCGACACCAAAGTTGATCTCTCAAATTCCACGCGCTTTTGCTGATTAGATGGTATGATGGGCTGTCATCGAATTATATTTTATATTACATATGATTTTAAATATGATATAAATAAATTTTACATAAATATAAAATAAATATTTAAATAATCATAATAATTTAATTATAAATATAACACTTTTGTTATATATATTATACATAATATGATAAATATATTTTAACTCATTTTAAAAATAAGTAACACAATAAAACACAATAAACATAATTAAATATGATTAATATAATTAAATATAATTAATATTAAAATATTTTATTAATAATTTAATATTAAATCAAAATAATAACGTAATAAAAATTTTAAAATCATAAGCATAATTATTGTTTTAATCATATAGTTATCATAAGAAAAAGAACATAAATAAAATATAAATATAATTAATTATAAAAAAAAAGATATCTTTACACATATTACTTATTCGTGTTAACATGATAATATTATTAAAATATAATTAATTAATTATATTTTAAATATGTAATACTATAAAATATAAAATATGATGTGTGTAATATTATATATTAAATATGTTAATATTATATAAAATATATATTTATTATATTATATTTTTATAATATATTATTATATTATATTATATTTAAAATTATCTTTCCAACTCGGCTGAATCAACACGGAGTGAGTTTCACGCGCAATAGAATTGGAGAGGGAAAACCTTGGAGATGAGAGTTTCGATATTTTTTTGAAAAACAAAGTTAACTTAATACTAGCATTTGGTTTACCTTTCAACCAATTTTAATTTTTAAGCTTTTCACACGCAATTTCTGCAAACGCATAGCACGACTTTTACCTTTCCTACTGACTTGACTTTTCTCTCTCTAATTTTTCTTCGTTTTGTTCCGTTTTGTTCCCAACGCATAAAGCTCTCAAACATGCAATTTCTTGGCTCTTTTCTTTCTGCCCCCATCCCCTAACATTTTCAGCTACATTCACTTTGTAATAATACTAGACCTCATAATTTCAACGCTACATAAAAATAATATAAAAATTTATATATTAAAAATATATCATATATTTATGTTAATGTTAATATGAATTTTGATATAATATAATTTATATTTTATATATATTAACACATTTAAATATATTTAAAATATAAAAAATATATTTAAATAAAATATATCACACGAATACATGTTTAATTCATTATACGATACATTTAATTTGTCTAATACATTTAGCACATTTTTTATATTTATTTTAATTTAATATAAAATATATATAAACTATTTTAATTTTTAATTAAGATACCTAATTAGCTATTTAATATACCATATAAAAATTATTTTAAATATTTAATTATGATACTCATTTAATAATTATAATAAAATTATTTTTATATTAATAATATAAATATAATATAAATAATAATATTTATCGCCAAAAAATGTTTCAACATAACTTGTATCTAGCACATAAATCCAAAAAACTACATGAAAAGAAAAATTAATACTACCATAAAAGGATAATCAATGTCATTAAATGTTAAGGATAAAACATAATTTGGCCAAAAGAAGCATTTTAAAAAAAATTTGCAAGATACGTCGTCTTTAGTACATAGTGATGGAGTAACTAAATTTTATATTTGTATTTAATATGAAATTAATATGATGACAATTGACAACAACTAATTATGTTATGGTGACGATTTCATAATTCATAATCCACGAAACAAATACTCCATAATACCAGAAAAAAGTATGCGCAAGTCCTCAAACCCAATTATATATATATAAAGAAACTTTTTTATTATGACAAAAAATTTGAACCAAGCAAGCTTTAGTTCAAACTTTTGGTACGAGTATCACAATTGACAAAAACTTTTAAATTTCGTGCAATTGAAGCTATGATTCACAAACCATGAAAAAAGGTTTCTTAAGAGATCATATTGTTAGTTCATGTTTTCTCCGTGCAATCATTTTATCTTTTTGTCGACGTATAAAATTTATGGAGCCGTAGCAAAATCCTGCACTTAAATAATTTTTAAGATTAATTACTTAATTTCAAATCAATCATTAAATTTAACAGATATGAGATTATATTACTTTAGCAAATTGTATCAAGCATAAAACAAAATTACCACATAAAACACATGTAGGCAAGGCAAGTTAAAAAGAACAAAAATCTAAACTTTTTGTTAAGCATTAATTTAAAATAGATGAAGAAATTAATTTAAATATAAACTATAAAAAATCTAAAATTTAATAAATATGAGATAATACCATTTGAGTACTTAAAAATGGCTTTCAACTTTTTTTTACTATGTCATAGTATCTTTCTTGTATTACTTTTTATATTTTGATTTATATTGGAAATAATTGAGACGTGGTTTTTTAAATATATATATCAATTTACTGATTGTTCAGGGAGAGTTTTAGAATTTACAGATGAATTTATAAGTTTGCAACATTAATTTTAATTTTATAATTTTCCTAATTATAAAATAATTTATACGTATTAAGATTTGAAAAAATTACCGGTGATAAAAAAAATATTTTTTCCTAATAAAATTACCATTCTCTGGTATTTTGACTAAGAAGTCACAAGTGACATTAATCAAAATACTGAGTAGTATTTTATTTTTCAAAATTCATGAAAACATTTAAAAAAAAAATTCATAAATGCTTTAATTTCACCGTGCCTTCCCCCTTGACCGTAGTCATAGTTTGGCTAAGCTCGCCATATTTGACAAAATTTAACTTCAATTTGGCCAAAATAAAATCTTTAATTTGGTGTAAAATTAAAGCTAACTTTAATTCATAAAAGCTTTGATAAAATGTTCTTTTAACATTTAATTTGGTGTAAATTTTAAGTTGGTCGGTAGATTCATTTCAAATTAAATTATATCAATCAATTGCTGATGGTTGTCATTATTAATAGCTCTTCTGTTTAGTTAAAATAAAAAGCTTTTTCAACAGTATCATTCAACTTGAATTTAGGTTCAAATTTCATTCAATCATGATAGATATTTTTCTAGTCCTAATTAATTAAAAATTCATTATTTCACAAGTATTTACACAAAGTAATTAATATTCTTGTTATCAATTCTTTAATTTGTTATCAGTATCACATTTAATGAGTCCCTCATCTAACTACTTCTTATCCAATCAACTACCCAAATCATTTAAGCTAACCCTAAACCCAAAAATAACCAAACCCATTATTTTTTTTCCAGAGAATGGTTTAGGTTTTTTGGATCTTGATTTCCTATTAATACTTATTTCTGAAATCCAAATCGCTAGAGAACTATTAATTGGTCCGAATTTTTGTCTGAGTGAGAGGTTGATAGAAACAATGACAAAAACCATTGATTTTTTTTTTGTATCATACCATTCAACCTTCATAAATGGATTGTGTTAAACAATCCCAAACATATGGGATCAATGTTGTGCATCCACACCACAAACAACAAACTAATTTTGGCCAATTCAAATAAATTAATAGACGGATATAGATTAAAGTGATATTTTAGCAAAAGATATAATTATTTTTTTATTTTTTATTAAATTTGATTTATTGGATCACAAAAAAGTTCCATGTTTAAACTATAATTGTGATACTTAATCAAAATTAAAAAACCCCAACATTTTTTAATTAAGCAAAAGGGAAGGAAGAAAGAAATTCAAAGAAGATGATTTTTAAATATACGAAAATTATCAAATACATTAATAATAAATTTTTTAGATTTTATAAATAAAATTATTAGAATAACAAATATCTTTGAAGATATATTAAAAAAATTATGATATGTGTTAATTTTTTTTAATGTTTTTTGTAAAATTTAAAAAAATTATAGTATATCAAATATTTTTTTTTATATATAATTAATGATTAAGTAATGTTGATGTAATTGGGAGAAAAGTAATGAAAACTTTTTGGGATTCCTGACTTTACAAAAAGCAATTTGTTACTTCAACTGCTGCTGCTATCAACTTTTTGTGGATTAAAAAAAAAGTCTTAAGGGAACAAAAATCATCATCTTCATCATATTTAACTTTTTCTAACGCACGCCCTTCCCTTCCCCAGCCTTTTGCGCGTTTTTCGACCCTTTCTTTCTCTCTCTTTCTCTTCCTACCTACAACCCCTTTCTGTTTCTTCCCTCACGCGCAGTCATATGGCCCGTGCTATGCCTTTTAAAAGATCGGGGAAGTGAATTTATCGCGAGAATACAAAATTTGTCGTGTAGAGAGAAAAAGCTGACGCGTGAAACTTCGTCCTTTCCTTTTCCGGTGACCCAGAAAAAGTGTGAGTCTGAACGGAAGAGAAGAGTTTTGAACTTTCTGCATTTATTACCGTTCACGTACTTTGCCACCTGTCTGTCAGCTTTTTCTTCAAATTTTTCATTTTTCATGTTGAAATGTCTATAACACCCTCTACATCTGCTTATTTATATAAATAAAATTCAATTTTTTTTTGTAAAAACTTCATCTTGTACATAAATAAATTACTTATTTAATTGTACGAGTAAACTTATAGGATTATCAAATTATCACATCTATAAATAATTAATAAAGTTATTGAATTAATATAGAAATAAATTATTATTTTATACACTGATAATAAAAATTTTAAATTCTATAAACATATTTACATGATTGCCATACGATTATCTGATACTTTATCAGTTTCATAAAAATTATCATATGTTGATTTTGTTTTGATTAATTTTTTAATCTTTGACTCTTACTATTTTAAATAATTTAAATAACAAAATATTGCAAAATCTCTATCTAAAAATTACTTTAATCAACCTTTTAAAAAATGCATTTTCATAGTTTTATCAATTATAAATATAAAATAAAAATGGATCAAATTTTAAAATTTTTAATTATTGAGACAAAGAGAATAATTATTTTTAATTTAAAGAACATGTAGTAACCCATTAAACTTGTTTGTAAATTAAAAATTTCCAACCCTTATGTAAAATAATTTTAATTATAATTACACAATATACACATATATCATGAAAATCCTATGAATTTGCTTGACAATGATCTATTTTGTAATTAACCTAGTTGTAAAAAGAAAAAGTAGCCTAAAAAATTGACATGTTGAAGAAGCATTCATTCATCTAAAGTTAATTTTTTCAATTCTTTTATTATTATTATTATTATTATTGTTAATCATTGTAAAAGTTATTAATAATATTTTTTTCTTTGTTAATCTTCCGTTGAACCAAAACGTTGCTTACTTCATAGCACTTTATAGCTGTGATAATTGGAAAGTACGGTGGAAACGACAAAAGTTGTAGACCAATTGTTTTTACTTGACCAAAACCAAAACAATTAGTATGAATTTCTTTGCTATTGCAAAAAAAAAAAAAAAAAAAGGAAAAAAATTACCAACAATTATATCCCACAAAATCATCCATAAAAAATTATTGTCACAAAAAACAATAAATAAGATTTAATTTTTAGATCAATTTATAATTGAATTAGATGAACTTCTTTATTGAATCAATTCTTTATCAATGAAATTCGCATGTGTTGCATATTTATTTGAATTAATTTTGAATTTTTATGTACCAAAAAATTGCCAAAAAAAAAAAAATTGTAACATCAAATATCGTAAAAATGCTTTTATGAAACTCTTCAAACACATCTAGCAATAGGCAATATTGCTTTACATGGATATTGGCCTGGTTGCGTAAGTTAACCAAGAATCAAATAGCTAGGGCAACTCGTTATTCAGAATTTACCTATACTATCTTAATACAGCCAATTTTTCTAAATAGCTAATAATTCATAAAAACCAAAAAGTATATCAGTATGGCTCATTTATTGGTCCAAGAGTTTCTAGCTGCCCATAGGTGGACGATTAAAATAATGACCCCCAATGCCGAAATCTCATCGCTTATTGTTCACAAAGGATATGTTACTTGGCTGCTTTTGCTTTCATTTTACTATTTGCAAATAATCTAAAAAGATGAAAAGTTTTATTAATTTTGACTTGAGGGATCTTAAGAGCTTTTCCAAGGTATATATATATGAGAATTATGAAGAATAAAAATGTTTCAAAAATATGTGTAAAAAGAAATTAGGAAACTATAGCTAGTTAAAGTTGACCCAACTTTTCTCAAATTTCCAAATTCATCATGGGTGTTTTTGACAAAATGTTACTAGCTTTCAATGCCTCCGATTGTTGCTATTTGATCTAAATTTGACTTCAGACTCTCTTTATTCGTACTACAGTTTCGAAGCTCAATTTTTTCCACAGAATCTTCTATTTTACAGGTTTTTTTGCATGAGAAAGGATTCTCAGGTTCCTTATTTAGCTTAAACCAATCCATGTAAAAAGGATTATATTGTTTACTTTTTTTCTGATATATATATACATATTACTTTTGTTGTATGAAAACTCGACTACTATTTTAAGGGAAAAAAAGAGAAAAACTTCACTTTGATTAATTAATTTCAAGCTTTGAAGTATTCAAAAAAATCGAATATATAATTATCTTTAATTTTAATATGAAAATTGAGAATTGACATCTTTATATAATTATATGTATAAAAACCTTGGAAAATCTTTTCCCTATTTGATCCATTTCGAACAGATAACATTGAAAATAATTATAAAAAAAGGAATAACGAAACAAATATATGAGAACCTAAAGTTGGCCTTGGCATCAATATGATGTCTCATAGTTGATAATGCTAATTTTTTTAGCAGATAGAGATAAGAGGAGACAACTCTCAAACCTTTAAAGACTTGGAAAAGAGAGAGAGAGAGAGAAAAGAACAAATTTGGCAGAGAAAATGAGAGAAACAGGAAGAGAGAGAGAGAGAAAAGGAAATGAGATGTAATCGTAATTAATATTTAATGGGATGGGATAGGGAATGCATCCAAATCCATGTAGTGAAGGTGGTCCAATTCTTCTTGTTCCCTTGGCAGCATGCTTCGACATCTTCAGCCTCTAGCATGACATTAGAACCTTGCATTGCATTGCATGCCAAGGTATGACATCAATTAATATCAGTGAAATAATGTCTGCTCTAGAACTTATGTTATTGCTTCATTAATGGCAGAAAAATTACCATACAAGAACTAGAAATTATAAATATACATATTTATGAAGAAGTATGCACATATTGTAGCTTCATTTGGCCATTTTAATTTCACCTTTGTATATAAGGATTTTGAGCTAAACAATAGGAGGTAACATTTTGTTGTTTCATAAATCTCATTCGGCAGATTTCAAAATTAAAATCCAACACATCCAGAATAAAATTCTAAATTTTAACCATTGAAATTGTCCCTTTCTGAACTCGGCTTAATTAATTTTTACTTACCCTTGGAGTAGTTTTCAAATTTTTGTTTTTTGAAGCCACCGGTGAGAGTGGTGTTATATGTGTGCGGTTGAACTGTTGAAGTATGGTAACAGAAGAAGAATAATATTGGTCCCATCAAATTTTGAATATATCAGGGCTTATTTGTATGTTTTGCACATATAATTGAGCATACTATATTTAGAAGATGACAACTGGATGGATGTACGAATTAGAAGAATAAAAACTAATTTAATTTTATGTTTAGATTATTTTTCACAATATTTTACATGTGAATGCAATTGAAAGCATTATCTATATATGTCCTAATTATATGTGTGGTGTGTAAGCTCATGTCTCAGTCTTTGAAAAATGATATAAGACTTATTATTGTAATGGAGGTGCTGACAAGTAATGAAGTGTATTGTTTTCTCAGGCATATGTACGACAGATTGTAATCTTTGTAATTGATAAAATTGGTTGTTTAATAATGTCAATAACAAGAGACACTTTACTGTTACTTGTTCATTCTAATTTTCAAAGGATTGGTTATTAGTTGAAAGACTGTCTTTCCATCTACTTACCTTGTCCACAAGTTTTCAAATATATATTTGATTATATGCAGATAATTTCGATTAAAAAGAAAAACAAAATTCTACAAGTTATGTCTATATGTTGAAAATTATTCTATGCGTCATTGATAAACTTTAAACTTCACAAACCAAGTTAAGAAACTTGTGACATCTTCAATTAGGTTATATGTTATAACATATAAATTCGTAAATCTATAATTAAACTTAACAAGAAGAGTCACCACAAATCTTTTTTAACTAAGTGTGATTGACCACCTAATAAATCTATCATTTTTAAGAAGTTCTTAAACTTGACTAAGAGTCCCTAAAAGAATAAGTTATGGTATATTAATCAGAATAGGATTTGAGAGTTCAGTTACATATGGAGAAGGTTATAGTAGCCCCATATGCACATCCAAAGGATGGTACTATTTTATTTTAAATTTTTCTAAGGTCTTGATTCTAATGGTTTTAAACTTGAATGTTTAGATATTGAAAATAATTCTTAAGATTCTTCATCAATCTAATAAATTTTTTAAAAATATCCCCTTATCTCAAATGTATTTAAGAATTTCATTTATTTTCTAGAAGAGACTTTGTCGTCGGAAAAAGATTTAATCATTTTTATTTTGGTTTCTTTTTATTGAAAATATATATAATTATTCCATCATTTAAGCCAAATTAAAAATATCTTCTCTTTTGAATTTTTAAATTTTCCACCATTTGGACTTATTTAGAAAATTTTTTTTTATTTTATCTTTAGCAAGAAAATATTATGACAATTAATTTTATTGAAATTTCATTTAAATTCTTCTACCATTTAGGATAAATTTAAAGAAATTCCTCATCTAGAGATTTCTTAGAAGATTTACCCTTTGAAATTTTTAAGATTCTCATCATTGGATAATTGTTAAATATTTTTAACCAAAAATTTTTATTTGGAAAAGAATACAATTACTTTTGTTGGAATTACATCTAAATTATTTCACAATTTGGGATAAATTTAGATAAATTCCTCACCTAAAGATTTCTTAGAAAATTTATCATGTGAATTTCTAATAATCCCATCCTTAGATAATTAATATTTAATTCTGAAATTTTTATTAATTTTTATTTTTATTATTTTTTAAATTGAAAATAAATATTAATAATTCTTATTGAAATTTTATCTAAATTATTTCACCATTTGGCACAAATTTAGAAAAAATTTATCACCTAGGAAGTTTATAGAAATTTTTCATTTGAAATTTCTAAAAATTCCATCATTGGATAATTGTTATTTATTCTCAAAAAAGATATTTTGCTTTATTTTATATTTTATATTTTTCTTAAATTTATTCATGCAAAAAAAACTTATAAAATAAATAAATATAAAAATATAAAAAATAACAAAAATCGGCACAGCTTAGAGGTTGAGACACTCAGCTGGAGAGCGGCTCGAAAACGTGGCTCAAAAGACTCAACTCGACTTGGCTCGACTAAAGGCCTTGGCTAAAACATAGGTCAGCAAAATGGGTTGCACTTAGGTTGGGTCACCTGAATGAAAACGCGATGATCCTGGAGTTACTTAAGCTCCAAAACAACATCGTCTCAGTGAGGGTATAAAAGGCAAAAAATCTCTTTTTTCCATAGAATTCATTTACTCTCTCTCTTCTTCCCTTTTCTCTCCCTTTCTCTCTAGAATCCCTAAGAAAATTAGTTAAATTTTCACCAGATTTAGGATTTTTCATCAAAATTTGGGTTGGTTCACTAGAATCTGGTCGAAAGTTCACTGGTTTCTGAAAATTTATCATTGAAAACTGAAAATCCTGCTAGAAAGTCATCGAAAAATTCAAAAGTCGTCAAAAAATTCAATTGGATTATGAAAATTTTCTAGAAAATTTCAAAAAAAAAAAAAACTTATGTTTCCCAAAAATTCACCTAAAAATTTTCACACTTTTTGGCTGCTTTTGCGTGTGCTTTTTTTGTTGATCTCTCTATATTTATTTTTTTGATCTCTGATCTGTGCATTTTCTGTTTCTAATCAACGTATATTTATAAGAAGTAATCAAAATAGTTTTTGATTAACCATGACTCCCTCTTTGATAGGAATTTTGTATTATCACAAAACACAGAATTCATCCTATAAAGATTAAAGCTATCTACAATTCTGCCAACACCCATTCATGGTAGAATCTTCATTTTTTTAATTTTGTTTTTTAACTCTTTTTTTAATATTATCTTATTATTATCTTAACAGAAAAGATAAATCAAATAAAAAAATGAAAAATCAAAGATAAATAAGGAAACCAATAAACGAATAATCAACCAAAATAATAATAATAATAATAATAATAATAATAATAATAAAAATAAAAAAAATAAATATGAATAATTAGGCTCATAGTTCGGACTCTATTGAGTCAGGCCCAATTGGTTCGGATTTGGATCCAATAAAGTATCTACACTATATATTTATTCTTACAAAAAATAATAAACTAATATAACAATTAAGTAGACATATGATAATATTTTAATTTCCCTTCTATTGTTTAAAAACTGTCATTAATATTAATATATATACAAACACACACACACACACACATATATATATATATATAAAATAATACTTATATATTTTGGGCAATGACACGCACGCGCACGCGCGCGCGCACATATACACACACACATATATATATATATATATATATATATATATATAGAATAATACTTATACATTTTAGGCAGTCATTTTGAAGGTTTGCAATTTACTTTTCTAATCTACAGTAGAATAATACTTATACATTTTGGGCAGTCATTTTCACACACACACACACACACACATATATATATATATATATATAGAATAATACTTATACATTTTGGGCAGTCATTTTGAAGGTTTGCAATTTATTTTTCTAATCTACAGTCTACACTAATGCGAAGCGAGTGGTGTTAGAATAAAAGGAAATTTTATGTTTATAAAAGGGCAATTGAAAATATTTTTACTATCATTTATTTGGAAAAAATAGATAATTTATAAGAGGACCAAATAAAATATAGATATATAGAAGAGTATTTTGTTCCGGATCGTATGTTTCATAAGGAGATATTATACATTGTTTGTAAGATTTGCTAGTCGAAAGACTGTCTTTCAATCTAGTTGCCTTGGGCGCTTCATAGAGAAATTTTTGAAGGAGACATCCCGTATTCTAATTAAGGTGAACTTTTGTTAATTATATTTTGAATTAAAATAAAAGTAAAAAAAAATTAAAAAAAATAGTTAAAACTTAAACTTATGTTTGGATTGGAACAAGCGAAGGTAAAGGAAAGAAAAGGAAATAAGGAAATTTTTTCTTATCATTCTTTTATTTGGATATCACATAAATTAAAATAAAGGAAATACAGAGGTGTTTAGCGTCCCTTGCTTGCCCTCACATTCTTTTATTTTTTTTTAATTACCTTAAATTGGAAGAAGGAAGAGAAATGAAATGAATAAAATTTTTAAAACTTCAAATAATTATTGTACCATTATTTTGTGTTTGGTATTTAGGGTGATTACTTCAAAAATTATTGTAATTTATACATGGTGATTAGATTATTGTGTTTGGTAAACATTCGATGATTTTATATAACAGTAATCTTAAATTATCGAGAGTGATCGATCATTATCTTAAAAAGTGATCTAATTCTCATATAAAAAAATGAAAAACTTTTATTATCGATGTAAAGTGATATGTAAAATAAATAATAATAAATTTTATCCATTTAATATGCAAATTAACAATTTAATGCATTTTAAAATTGTAATTATTTAATATTATAAATTTTTATATTTTTTGAATTAATATTCATTGTAAAAAGTTCAAATTAATTTGCATTTTTTTTTTACTTTTTTAATAGTTTATATATAATATAATTTTTTGCTTTTCTTTTATTATGAATTTAATAGATTGGTTTTATTTTTAATTCATTTTTTTACATAATTTATATTATAAAAATCAATTTACCTATCAATAAATATATTTACTAATTTAAAATTCTAATTATATTTTATTATAAAATAAATAAATATTACTAATATTGTACAAATTATTATCTTTAAACAACTTTAAAATTATTAATTAGTGTAATACTACAATATGAATGGTTATTTTCATAATTTTAAACAAAATAATGTTTGATTTTTAGTAATATTAAATACAACGATTTTTAATTCTTAAAAATTAATCATTGTTAATCAAATAAAATAATTTTAAATCACAAGTATTAATGTTACCTTGATACTGAGATTATCTTGGTAATTGTATTAGCGTGGTGATATTGTAAAAGATACTAATCGTTATCTTATTGTTTTTTATATCCCAAATAAAACTTTTATTAATTGTCAATTTTAGTTCTTGCCAAATCTATTTCTAACAACTCTGCAAGAACTTGTAATTTTAAATTTATATAGTTTAAAAAATAAGATATTGCTTTGTTATAAAGCAAAACCCTAACAAAAAAAAAAAAACAAAAATGAAATGAAAATGATTTAATTTCATATTATTATTTTAGTACATAAATCAATTTATATAATCGTAAAAAAAATTATCATACCAATTAAAAAAAATCAAATTAGTGTCCTGAATCACATAATCAGTTTGCCTTTTCATTTGTTTAGTCAAGTAGAATATTTGTAAAATTAATTTAAGCACATGTATCATGTACTGCAACTAAAGACTTGGGATTTTTTATTTCTACATTTATAACAAATTTTTAAAAGATATTTTGTTTTTTTTTTCAATTAAATTACTGTACATTATGTAATATTTTAGTTTGATATTTCTCAAAAAAATTAGTTTGATATTATATATTTATTTTATAAAAAGAAGGTTATAATAAAAAAAATCTTATAATTAATCTTTTCCTTTCCTTTTCACTCTTTAACCAAATAATAGTTCTTATGATTCCTTTACTTTTTTTTTTCTTTATTTAATTTTAACTATCCAAAAATATATATAACATTTCATTTTTTTTCTAAAAAAACTTTCCTTTTTCTTTAATTACTTTCCTTTTATTTCCTTTCCTTTATTAATGTATATCTAAACATAACGAAAGAGTACCAAAAAACTTTCAATTGAGATACAATTATTAGTTTAACGTTAAGTCTAGCTAAGTTACTACATTCTTACGGCAATAAATTAATCCTCGAATTTTATTAAATTAGTTAAACAAACCACAAACTTCAAAATATATTTTTTAGTGTGTTACTACATTTATATGACCAATATGGATATTCACAACAATTTTCAATTATATAGTCATTCATCTAATTATATTCATAATTGATTGACATTTTATCAATTAATATTAGAATTGGTACGTGAAAGTTATAGATTTAAAAAAATTTATGTGTAATATTTTTTAATTAAATAAATAGAATTGATAGGGATTAAGGGTAAATTATAAATTAAAAAAAAAGAATTATATGAGGAATGCGTGGACTCCCGCATGCATCTTGAGAATTATGTTTTTTCCTTTGCTCTTTAGTTAGACAAGTTTGAATTAATTCTTACATTCATTATCGGATTGGTCGTTGAATGTTTCTTAATAACAAAAGTTTCCATTATTCCATATTTATAATCATCTATTCTAAATCATACTTATTGCATGCATGATGTTTATTGGAATTATTTGTGTTGAAAATTTTGTAGCAAGTACAAGTAGAATAAAATAATGTTTGTGGAGGGACATCAACAGGTGAATGATAGACGATAGCTATGAATTTTTGCCCTTGGAGTTTTGTACCTCGGCCGCAAAATACTTTTGCTGTCCTGACAACATCGGTCGGCCGGCTAAAGGTATGGAAAGAGGTCCGAAATCATATATAAATATTATATTATAATATATATAAAATTTGATAAAATTTATTTATATAAATATTTATTTGGTTAATTTATTTGAATGACATGTAAGATGATACTAATTAAATATTATTCAAAATAATTAAATATAAAAAATTTTCAAATTAAATCATTAAATCATCCATTTTTATTTAGATATATATAAATCTAATTATATATTATTTGAAATAATAAAAAATTAAAATGTAAGATATTTTTTAATTTTATACTATTTATCAAATAAATAAATTTAAAAAATTATCTAATAGTCCAAATCTTTTAAAATTTAACTTAATCTGAATCATATGTATATTTAACTATTTATGTTTTAATTTAACTTATAGTTAAAATATAATAAAAATCAAATCAATCATTCTTAATTCAAAATTCAAAAATAAAAAATTATCAATTCAAAATTTTTCTTACCAAATATTCTCTTAGAATTTAGGAATGATAATATTATTTCTTATATAGGGATTTTAAATAAATTTAGATTGTATGAACCTTTGAAAATTAGCTAAATAAATTTAATTTAGTTAATCTATTTAAACTAAAGTGAAAAAAAATTAAATATCTCTTCAGTTATTGTTATGCGATATGATTTGGTTAAAGATTTTAAAAATAAATCATTAGAGAAAAATAAAACTCTTAAAACTCTTCTATAAATTGGGAAGGCAAAAAGAAAAGGGAAAGATTTGGTATAAACTTGAAAAGTTAAAAATGAAATGAGTTGTTGCAAAGAGAATTTTGGAAAGAAAGATTTAGAGTTTCAGCCAAAGAAAAAGGAAAGGAAGATCCTAGAGGAGTAAGTGGCATATTTTAGCTCGAGTAAGAGAGAAGAAAAGCTACAAACCTACAATAATCTACAAGCCTTTGAAATTTTGGCTTCCACGTGAAAGTTCTCTTACAATTGCATAATAAAGTAATCTTGCTTCCTTTCCTGTTCCATTAAATCATAACGATCAGTCAAAGATAGTAAAGAAAAAATGAAAGTTAAATGTGAGTTCTTCTATTGTTACTTTGTATTTACTTCTGTTTATTTTAATGGTAATGTTTGTAACAAATCAGCAAATGCTTATAAAATTTTAAAATTTTTTATTCATGTATTCTCTTTAGTTATTCGTTTTTTTTAATGTTGATCTAATCTTTAATTAGAGATTTGTATTTAGTGAAGTAATCAACAATTAAATTTTATTAAAGTTAATTTTGATGGACAGCTAGCGAGGAAGGGAATGAGAAAGGTAAAAAGGAGAAGCAAACATCACGGCAAAGCTGCATTAGTCTTTCACACATTAAGCATAGTCTGATTTAATCTTTAATTAGATGTTTTTAATTAATGAAGTAATTAACAATTAAATTTTATTAAAGTTAATTGTCATAACGTCCAGATCCGAGGATCTATCGCTAAACATTGACTTAAAGGAGTCGTCACCAATCTTTTTTATTTAGATGCGATTAACCACCTAAGGAATCTATCTTTTCAAGGAATACCTAAGTTTAAAGGTCCCTAAAAGAATAGGTTCGGATCTACTAACCAGAACAGAGTTCGAGAGTTCGGTTACGTGTGAGGAAGGTTATAGCACCCTCACAACGCCCATCAAAAGATGGTACCAGCTTAATTTTGTGTTATCCAATAAGCCTTAAAATTTATCAAGTAATTAACTATTGAAAATTATTCTTAATTGACTCTAATACTTTGAGCAAAAAATTGAAAAAATTCTCTCACCTCAAGAGTATGCAAGAAAACTACTGTTTCACTTGTAGAGGCTCCATCGTTGGATTATTTAACATTAAAAAAAATCAAAAGAAATAAAAAAGGAAAAAATGATTGCTTTTGTACAGAAAAAATTGATACTTTCAACTTCTCTCCAAAATATTTTTTTAGAAAACTTTAATTTCGAGAAAAATTGATACTTTCAACTTTTTCCCAAAAATATTTTTTTGAAACTTTAATTTCGAGGAAAATTGATATTTTCAACTTTTTCTCAAAAAAAATTTTTTTGAAAATTTATTTTTAAGGAAAATTGATACTTTCAACTTTTCATCAAAAAAATTTTTTTGAAAACTTATTTTTAAAGAAAATTGATACTTTCAACTTTTTCTCAAAAAGGTTTTTTTTTTAATTTTATTTAAAGAAAATAAAATAAAAAATAAAAAAAATAAAAAAATAAAAATGAAAATAAAAATAAAGGAAAATAAAATAAAAATAAAAAATATTAAACAAATCTAATTTAATCAATAAATAATAACAATAATAATAATAATTAAATATATTAAAAAATAAAATGAAAAAAAACTTAGAAACGACTCAGCTTGAGAGAGAAAAACAGCTCGGAGAGGTGGCTCGGCTCGAGAAACGGCTCGCACTCGGGTTGAACGCGGGTCGAAAGCGGGTCAATGCTCGGGTTGGGTCGGATCTTGGCAAAACGCGCAGATCCTCTAGGTTACTAACGCAAAAAATGACATCATTTTGGAAAGAGTATATAAGGCTGAAGGTCGATTTTTTTCTCAGAATCCCTTCTCCTCTTCTCTCTAAAAATTTGAAGAACTCCGGTTGAATGCCCGTCGGATTCTGAAAATTTTCATCAAGATCTGGGTTTTTCATCGGAAGTTCACTGAAAAGTTGGTCGATTTTTCAAAATTCTGCTAGAAAGTTTAAACTTGGTAGAAAAAATCATCAAAAAATTCAACCTTCCCCGAAAAATTCAACCGAAATCTGAAAATTTTTCAAAATTTTCGAGAAAAAAATCACAGAAAATTTTTCAAAAATTTTCCACCGATTCCTAGAGCTAGTCTAATGCCTCTAAACCTTTTTTTTCAGCTTTTAAATATTCTCTGTGTGTCTTCTTTTCTCTCTATTCCAGTACCCATTTATAGGGATTGATCAGAAGACTTTTTGATTAATCTCAATTCCCCCTGAGATTTGGATTCAATCTTTGAATCCAATCCCAACTCTGTCAGCCTCAAATTCACGTCAGAATCTCAGCTATTCCTAATCCTAATCCCAATCGGATAATCAAAAAAATTGAAGGAAGGAAAATAAATAAATAAATAAATAAAGATAATATATTAATTAATAGATAAACAATAATTAACAGATAAACAATAACATATAAATGGACAAATAAATATATAAATATATTAGTAGATAAAAACATACATTAATAAATAGTAATAATAAATAAATAAATAATAAATACATAAAATATAAAGAAATATATATAATATAAAATAAAATATAAAATATAAAATACAAAATAAAAAAAAATAAAGTGGACTAACCTATTTGGACCAGGTCTAATTGATCTGGGTCTGGACTAAATTGGGTGTCTACAGCTGCCCCTCTTTGCACATTTTCTGTGAAACAAAATTTGCACAAAGACATAAACACCCATTCAAGACTCAACTCGACCCTTTTTTTTTTCTTTCATTTTTTTTTTTTGTGTTTAAGATTTGATCAAGGCTCCTCTAAGCAAAGGTTTAACGACTTTGAAAAACATAAACGATGCTCCTCTAATTAGAGGCTCAATGACTTTGAAAATGAATAAAGCTCCTCTAATCAGAGGCTCAACGACTTTGAAAAATAAATGGCTCCTCTAATAAGAGGCTCAACAACTTTGAAAAATAAATAAAGCTCCTCTAATCAAAGGCTCAACAACTTTGGAAATGAATAAAGCTCCTCTAATCAAAGGTTCAACGACTTTGAAAAATAAAGCTCCTCTAATCAGAGACTCAAAGACTTTGGAAATGAATAAAGCTCATCTAATCAGAGGCTCAACGACTTTGAAAAATAAATAAAACTCCTCTAATCAAAGGCCTAATGACTTTAAAAAATAAACGGCTCCTCTAGACAGAGGCTCAACGACTTTGAAAAGTAAATGGCTCATCTAATCAGAGGTTCAACTACTTTGAAAAGTAAATGGCTCCTCTAATTAGAGGCTCAACGACTTTTGAAAAGTAAATGGCTCTCCTAATCAGAGGCTTAACTTTTGAAAAGTAAATTGCTATTCTAAATAGAGGCACCTCAACTTTTGGAAAGTAAATTGCTCATCTAAATAGAGGCAACGAAACTTTGGAAAATAAATTACTCCTCGATAATCATGTCCAAAGGAGTTATAGATCGTGATTGAAGAAATTTTGTAATGGGAACTCAAAGATTCACAATTTGAGTTCAAATTCATAGGTTCAGATTCGCAAGAACCTTCCAACTTCGTAAGAATTTACTGAAATTTGATTATCAAAATTTTAGTTTTGTTCAAATTTGCAAGATCTCAAGATTTGCATTTACAACTTGCAAGACTCGCATCAAAGATCCTCATTTGAATTTTGAAGGCTCACATCCAAAAGTTCAAGGCCTTTTAAAGGTTCGCATTTGGCAAGCTTAGGATTCACATCCAAAAATTCAAAGCTTTTCATTTGAGTTCAAAAGTTCAGCAATAAAACTTAGAATTTCACATCTAAGTTCAAAGGTTCTCTTTTAAAAAATTTAGAGATTCATATCCAAAAAGTTGAAGCTTTGTATTTTGGAGATTCACATCTAAAATTTTAAAACTTTTCATTCTAGTTCGAAGATTCACATTCGACGAACTTTAGGGTTTCACTCCTCAAAGATTCTCATTTTGAAACTCAAAGACTTTTATTTGAGTTCTCAAAATTCTCATCAAAATATTCATAATTTTTTTCAAGTGACTAAAAAATTTACATGAATGAACGTTATGACCAAAGATGCAAATGCCTTATTAATGATGCAAATACGGTAACCTATATTCTTATAGTGCCATGCATATCCAAACAAAGTTTAATTCATCAAATTATGTGCATGTATTATTCAAGCAATGATGCCCCCATGATGCATGTAATGCAGACATCTATGTCACAAAATTCTAAATAATTGTGATAATATGGCTCTCAAAACTCCACCATTTTGCATGTCTTCCTTGTTTAGTTTCTCAATACTTTGAAATAAGTTTCATCAATCGATCATCACTTGACCACCATTCATGGACTTCTCAGCACTAACAAATTTTAAAACAAATTTCATTCACCATCACTGGGTCATTACTCATAGGTCTCTCATCATTAACTATTCCAAAACAAACTTTGTCCACTAATTATTTTCATCATTCAATCATAACTTGCAAGTCATATCGACCAATTCATCCTTGTACTCATCACTTGGTTATACCACTTTTCAAGATTTACCCCATCTTCATTTTATTGTCCAATCCACCATCATATTCTCTATTTGGTCACATCATATATCTTTCTAAATCATCTCTTTTAGGTTTCTACCATTTTTTTATTTTGTTACCACCATCATCTTAGATTTCTCTTTAAAGGAATGCAAGACTTTTCTATGCACATTATCATTCATTCATCATCATTTCAATTTTTGACAATTATAATGCACTCATACATTTTCTTGATTTATTCTAGGGATGTAACAATAAGAGAACACAAGGTGAATTATGGTAAAGATAATCAATGAAGATCTATTTTAGTACAAAACAAATGGGAAAGGAAATAAATTGGATACATGTCATTGGGATGAATGGTATGTCCAAACGATGAAGATTCAGATAATTCTCAACATTAATCTAGGATTCTTTTTCAAAAACTCATTTCATTTACTGCTGGAGTTATTTTGAGCTTGGTGAACTTTGTCCCGTCTTTGAGGGATCTTCAGATATCTTTGATCTTCCATCTATGTGAACCATTTGACCTGGATATTTTTTTATCAAAATCACCCTTTCAGGTTTTCAATTTGAATCTTTTTTTTTCATTTCTTCATTTTTTTTTCTTTCTTTCTTTTTTTTTTCTTTATTTTTTTTTCATCATCTTTTTTCTTTTTTCTCATTTTTCATCCATTATTGATATCTTTCACACATCAAACTTTAGAGCAATGTAGCATGATTCCATTGTTTCATCATGAGTATGTCTTTGCCCAATATATGATCATTCAATTTGAGCAATCACACTTGATCCAAATGAACTTTTCAAGGTTGTAATGTAGGTCAAGGTGAAGGGTCATAAAAGAAATGGATATAATAGGCTCAAAATATGTATTAAAAAGGTTCAAAACCAAAGGATAATTTGATGCAAGTTGGCATTTTGCCCCCACATCATTTCACTATTTTTTCCTTTCTCACACAAAAGATTCTTATTACTTTGCCCCAAATCATATATGTCATTTATTTTTTTCTTTTGCTTTTCTTTCTTTTTCCATCTTTAAGACCTTTTATGATATATATTTTTTTTCAAAAATTACCTTTCAGTATAGAGGGTGATCCTTGGTTGGGGTTCTTCAGAAAAAAAAATCATAATAAGCTAAAAAAGGTAACAATAAATGGTTTTTCGAATAGTAAAAGAAAGATGACCATTTTTCATCTCAATTGTGAATACTTTTCTTAAACATCATCTATTGAACAAAGCTCATAAACCTGTATAAAAGATTACACATCTTTAAGACATATCTATTTCACCTCTAGTAACAGCTTACCTTTTTTTTTTTACTCAAATCATCTCTTCATATTAATGTGGATGAGTTCTCAAAATTAAATCCTAGAATTATTATTATTATTGTCTAAATATTCATCATCTGAAATTTGAGAATGGAAATATAAATTTATGAAAGGTAACAGAGCATGGAGTAATGGTCGAGTGAAAGAGAAACTGTAATGAAATGCATTAACTTGCCTTTATTAAAATGATAACAAGTGAAATCATATTGCAAAAAAGAAACCTAACATTACTCGAAAAGAAATCCTAAAATGACAAAAAAACCTTCAACCAGCCTTATCTTCATTCTTCAAAATTGTCCCCCTATACAATCAAGTGAAAAATCTCTATTGACATCTTGCCCCTCAATTCATTGTGACCCTTCGGACCCTTTCTGACCAATGTGTTCTTGATTTTCACTCAGAACACTAACATTAGGTGTTGTTGCTTTTCCTTGATCAAAACTTATCATTCTATCATTGATCAACCGTTGCACCTTATGATTTAAAGCAGTGTGATTTTTAGTAGAATGGCCAGTAATTCCATAGTGGTAGTCACAGTGGGTTGTAGGATCATACCACTTAAGATAGGGTGGCTTAAATGGCTCAACATGGCTGGAGGTAATCAAATGGCTATTATAGAGTTTTCGATATAACTCCGTATAAGTCATGGAGATTGGATCAAATACAAATTTTTCTCAAGTAATCCGTTGCTCTCGTGAATCACTTACTGGGTTAGTAAAACGAATTTGAGCTCTTGCAGGAGCTTGAATGTTAAGACTATATGTAAGATCTTGAGGGTTAAAAATTGATCGGTATGTGGATGAATAAGATGGTTGTGGAACTAGCTGGTATGGGTAGGATGAGGCATTATTCACAGCAAGATAGTATAGAAAGTAACTTTGAGGTGGATAGGGTTGATAACCCCTGAATTATTGTCTATTAAAGTTCATAGCTTGAGCTTCAGTTTCTTTCTTTTTTGATGCCTTCTTGGTTTCTTCTCCTTTCAACTTACCATTTTTTATGACACTTTCAATAATTTCTCCAAAAATCATCATGTCGACGAAATTCTTTGTTGCATTCCCTATCATCTTTTCATAATAGAGAGATTTCAAAGTGCTGACAAACAATACTGTAGTTTCTTTCTCAGTTAGAGGAGGTGTACTTGAGAAGCAATATCCCTTCACCTTTGGGCATACTCTTTAAAAGTCTCATTGGTTTTTTTCTCTAGGTTTTGTAAAGACAAACGACCAGGGGCCAAATCCATGATATGTCGATATTGATTGATAAAATCATGAGCCATGTCACTCTAGGAACGGATGTGAGTTTTGTCTAACTAGATATACCACCTAACAGCAGAACCAGTAAGACTGTCTTAGAAAATATGCATTAGTAGCTTTTCATCATGAGCATGGGCTGCCATCTTTCGATAATACATGATAATATGAGTTTTTGGGCACTTTGTGCCATCATATTTTTCAAATTTTGGTACTTTAAACTTAGGAGAAATGACTACATCAAGGATTAAGCGAAGCCCAGCAGCATTAACTGAACCATAGAAACCAATTCCTTTCACAGCCTGTAGCCTTTGTTCTAGCATACTAATTTTAAAAATTTTTTGAGCTTCCACTTTTATCTTTTCCTTGTCTTTTCCTTTCAATTCATCTTGATCAGGGATTTGAATTAATTCACTGCCTTTTTAGTAAAGACAAGATTTATATAGCTATGGTAATGCCCTAGATTAGAAGCCGATGGTATTTTCGGATATGTAAGATATGTGAAGTGTTGTGGTAGAACTTCTTGTGTAGACTTGGCTTGAGGTGGACCAAAACCAGTGGATATAAGGGGTCAGTCACTTCTTGCGATGTAGGGCCTTGTTGGCTTGTGTTCTCTTCTACTCCTTTCCCCTAATTTAATTTGTTGAGAGCATCCAAAATTTTACTTAACTCATTCTCAATCTTTTCCTGAGCTTTTTCCAGTTTTTCAAATCGATGAGAATTTTTTTGCTCCATTTTTTTAGCTCTGGCTCTTGTGTTATATCGATGGGTGAGGTTGCTTGGTGGGGCTATCCTTGAACCTTTAACACCATAATTATGATTAGAAATGCTATGTTAGGCTTCATGTATGATACGTTGATGCACGAATGAAATGTACATTTTTATGGATGAAATCTAATATGAAATAGATGTAAATGATAATGTTAAAACATGATCATGAAAATAATATAGATACACAAAATCTAACAAACAACATGGTTAGTTTTACAGATGAACTGAAAGTGATGTCGATGCATAATGTTTACATATGATAATGAAAATGATGCACAAAGTCATGCAATCAAAATGATTAGATAAACACCCTTTTGTGTCCTAGTTTCAAGGTATATCTATCATTGGGTAGAAAAGGCTCTATCATAGGGTTAGGCACTTTTAAGGTTCACTTATATGTAGTTCAAGGCTAAAGTCTAAAGTTCCCAAATTGCTCCTTACGTCATTGTCTGTCACAGACTAGTAAGGCACCCCAATCCTCATCCATTACAGGCTACAAGCGAAAAAGATTCAATTTGAGTGGGAGTATTTCGCTAGCCACTACGGAGACATTAAACCTCACAAAAGCAATAGGTACTTTACTCCCTCTTAAAGGGACGAAACTCGGGTATAGAGCTCATGTTATACATATGCATATGAATGACATAATTAATAAAGTAAATAAACATGAATGAATAAAAAAATATATACAAAAAGGTTTAATTTTATTAGGCTTTTGGATAACACAAATTTATTTGCTGGCCTGACTCTCAGAGGTCTCCAGTGGAGTCATCAAGTTGTCATAACATCTAGATCTGGAGATTTATTGCTAGACATTGACTTAAAGAAATCACCATCAATCTTTTTTATCTAGGTGCGATTGGCCACCTAAGGAATCTATCTTTTCGGGACACACCTAAGTTTAAGGGTCCCTAAAAGAATAGGTTCGGGTCTACTAACCAGAATAGGATTCGAGAGTTCGGTTACGTGTGAGAAAAATTATAACACCCTCATAATGCCCATCAAAAGATTCATAATGCCCACCAAAAGATGGTACCAGCTTAATTTTGTGTTATCCAATAAGCCTTAAAAATTTACTAAGTAATTAACTATTAAAAATTATTCTCAATTGACTCTAATATTTTTAGCAAAAAATTAAAAAAATTCCCTCACCTTAAAAGTATGCAAGAAAACTACTGTTTCACTTGCAAAGGCTCCATCGTCGGATTATTTAACATTAAATAAAATCAAAAGAAATAAAAAAGGAAAAAAATTATTGCTTTTGTACAGGAAAAATTAATACTTTCAACTTCTCCCCAAAATATTTTTTTAGAAAACTTTAATTTTGAGAAAAATTGATACTTTCAACTTTTCTCCAAAAATATTTTTTGGAAACTTTAATTTCGAGAAAAATTGATACTTTCAACTCTTCCCCAAAAATATTTTTTGGAAACTTTAATTTCGAGGAAAATTGATACTTTCAACTTTTCCTAAAAAAAACTATTCTTTCGGAATGTTATTTTTATCTTATTTTATAATTCCCTATTTTTAAACTACATTTTTAAAAAATGAATATTTTTATGTGACAAAAAATAGTGATGGTACAATTAGCTAACAAATGATAATTAAAGGTATAAACATGCGAAACGAGTACAAACAATAATGAATAGATGAATGTATGCCAATGGATGTTATGCAAGATGATGAATGCAATTTTGAAATCATGTTCTTAAATATAATGAGACCGCCCTAACTTATCGACATTTAGGCAAAGTTTATGTGTAACTATTTATATTTAAGATCCTATTTTTAGTGATATTTTTATTTTTTATTTAATTTTATTATCATTGTAGGTTCAGGGCTCATACAAAAAAAAACTTATGAAATAAGGTTTTCTAAATACCCAATCTTCTAGGTGGCATTTGAGAATAAATTACTTCATTGGAGATTTTTTTACGTATCCTTAGAATTTTAAGATGGTTTTGGGTAAGGGTTTAGGTCGAGGTTTTAGGGTTAAAATGATTTTCGGGTGATAGTTTGGGGTTACAAGTTGAATTTTGGGTTAGGATTAGATTTAGGGTCTTGATGGATTTGTAGGATTTAGGGTCTCATTTTACGATTTTAAAGTTTTAGGATTTAGGATTTAGGATTTTAGGATTTTGATTTTAGAATTTTGAAGTTTCAAGGTTTAAACATATAAGGTTTTGACTATTTAGGGTTTGAGGTTTTGATGGTTAAGGGTTTTGGATTTTAAGGTTTCAAGGTTTAGGGTTTTGAGGGTTTTAAGGATTTTAGGTTTTAGGTTTTAGGTTTTAGATTTTAAAGTTTTGAATTTTAGGATTTTAAGAGTTTTGAGAGTTTTAGGGTTTTGAGGTTTTTAGAGTTTTGAAGGTTTTTAGGGTTTTGAGTTTTCTTTTTTTTTGGTTGAAAAAATGGGCATCATCGATAAGTTGAAGTTCGTCAATTATCCTTAACATTTAGGTAAACTTTTGTAGCAAGTTCAATTTTCATATTTCTCCTTTTCTTTTGACAATTTTATGTCAATGCTATCATAACGTATAAATCCATGGACCTATTGCTAGACATGAATTAAAGGAGTCGTCACAAATCTTTTTTATTTAGGTGTGACTGACCATCTAATAGAATCTATCTAATTTAAAAAAGAGTCCTAAGATTGACGTAGGTATTTTTAAATAGTAAATTTTAGTCCATGAAATTAGATTTTAGGTTCGAGAGTGCAATTACGCACGATGAAGGTTATAGCACCCTCACAACGCCTATCTAAAGGATAGTACCAATTTAATTTCAAATTATCCAAGCCTTAAAATATTCATATAATTTTACCAAATCATTTAATTATTGGAAACTAATCCTAAATTTACTCCAATAGTTTGGTAGCAATTTAAGATAATTTTTTCACCTCAAGAGTATTCATAGAGACTAGTATCCCATTTTGAAGAGGTTCTGTTGATGAATTCATTAATATATTTTATTTAAGAAAATAATTAGTAAAATCTTTCAATAGTTTGGTAAGATTTACTTTGATTCAAATTTTCCAATAATTTGGAGAGATTTCCTTGTAAATTTATTTTTAAAAAAATGTATTAAATCTTCTAATAGTTTGGTAAGACTTAATTTAAGATGCAAATCTTCTAATAGTTTGGTAAGATCAAAACAAAATATTTTATTAGTAATAATTTTTTATAAAAATTCATTTAGAAGATTCTCTAATAGTTTGATAGAATTTATAAAAAATTTAAATTCATGAAAAATCTTTTAATAGTTTAATAGGATTCATGAATTTATTTTATAAACATTTTTTGGTTAATATTTTTAAATAAATAAATAAAATGAAATTCATAAAGGCATTTTAAAAAAATAAATAATAAAATTTCAATTTAAAGTGATGAGTAAAATAATAATTAAAGATGGAAATAATAATAATAATAATAAGTGAAAATAAAAAAATCTAAAAATAAAATGAAAATACAATAGAAAAAATCAAATCAAAACAAAACAAAAAATAAGATGAAAGAAAAAAAAAGAAAAACTTGTGATCAGGTTGAGCTTGAAAGAAAAATCTTCACGTGGGTCACCAGGTTCATGTAAAAACTTCAAACTTTAATCGAAAAGTTCATCCAAAACCCATAAAAGTTTCTAAATTCCTAAAAACCCAACAAAAATCTGAAAATCGAAAGCTAATAGAAAACCCCAACAAAAATCTCAGAATCTTAACATAATATGAAATCAAACTCAGAAATTAAAACCTAAATTCAGGAAACCCAAAAGCAAATCAAATCAAATTTAGAATAAAATAAAATTACAAAACCCAAAGAAAAAAATTCAAAATTTACTTGAATGATTCCTCCCCAAAATTGAAAAAACAAAAAACTAAAATACCTAGAAATTTTCTTTTTTCTTCCTCTTTCCTCTTTTTTTTTTGTGTATGGTTAATTAGTATTTATATAGGGCCTTCTATTATAAATTTAGGGATTTGCATTGAATGAAAATGATTGTCAATTTGATTATGCTTTGAATTGATTTTTTTTCTTGATTCTTTTTAAAATCTGTTTAATTAATTTTTGAAATTATCTCGATTTTTTGCATTGAATGAAAATGATTGTCAATCTGATTATGCTCTGAATTGATTTTTTTTCTTGATTCTTTTTAAAATCTGTTTAATTAATTTTTGAAATTATCTCGATTTTTCTTTATTTTCAGAATCCTTCAAAATTTTTCAAATTAAATTTGACTTTGATTCCCTGATTTGTTTTCATTTCAACCTTCCTTTAATATATGAAGATATCATATTTTAGTATTAATTACTGAGATCATCCTTGATTAGTGCTCAAATTACTCCACAAATTTTATTGACATGATTTGTGATAAAAATTTAAAAATAGAAAAATAAAAGACTAAAATATAAAAAAAAAGATAAATAAATAAATAAGACAAACAAGATATGAAAAAGAAATGTAGGAAATTGGACAATTAGGCTTGATTTGAGCCATGGACTAAATAAGGCATTTACAGCTGCCCCTATTTACACAGTTTCTGTGAAACAGAAATTTTGTAAAGATGTAGATACCAATTACATCCAGGCCTAAATTATTCAACTTTTTTCTTTTTTTTTTAAAGGCTCTTCGAAAATGAAAGCACACAACTTTTTTAAAAAATTAAGGATGATACTTGAAAGTTTTGACAATCATTCCCAAAGGTCTTATAGATCGCATCCAAAGAGCTTGAAAATTAAGCTCGTAGGTCATACAAATCATTCATTGAAAAATGCTCCTTTAAACAAAGGTTACACAACTTTAAAAAAAAGTTACTTGAAAGTTTTAAAAGATCATGCCTAAAGGTCTTAAATATTACATCTAGAGGTTTTATAAATCTTGAATCTAAAATAGATTCACCTCAAAAGACTTATTAATCTTATCCAGAGGACTTAGACATTACACCAAGAGGTCTTAAAAATCTCAATCTTAAAATAAATTCAGCTCGAAACACTTACGAACCTTACCTGAAGGACTTAAAGATTACGCTCGGAGGTCTTCTTACAAGTCTCGACTATAAAATAAATTTAGCTTGAAAGACATACAAATCTTACTCGGAGGATTTAGAGATTACGCTTGAAGATTTTACAAATCTCGACTCTTAAATAGATTTAATTCGAAAGAATTACAAACCTTGCCTGAAAAACTTGAAAATTACACCTGAAAGTCTTACAAATCTTAACACTAAAACAGATTTAACTTAAAAGACTTACAAATATTGTTGGAGAACTTAGAAATTATGCCCGAAGGTTTTACAAATCTTAGCTCTAAAACAAATTTAGCTCGAAAGATTTATGAATCTTACTCGAAGGTTTTACAAATCAAACTTTGAAAAATCTTTTTTAAAGTAAATGTTCAACCACTTTAAAAAGAAAAAAAGGATATTTGAAGGTTTTAAAAATCATGCTAGGAGATCTTATAGATCTTGCCTAAAAGACTTTAAAAATAGTTTAACATTTTTAAAGATATACCTAAAGGTTTTTAAGAAAAAAATTACCTAGAGATTTTTTTAAGACTAATACTAAAAAATTTTAACAAATATACCCTGAGGTAAAATATTGTTCGATCAAAGTTTCCTTTTTTTATCAAAAATTTAAGTCAACACTTTTTTCCCTTGAAAAATATGAATGCAAGCTATGAAATAAACGTGATGTGTACAATGCAAGAAATGCATGAAGTGTAATGAATGCAATGCATGAATTCTATATCAGATGTTCTTAATTGTGATAATATGATTCTAGAAACTTTTTCTTCCTTCCATCTTTCCATGATATAGCTTTTAAATTAGTTGACAAGTTCTTTCATGCCCTAAAGCAAACATTCTCAATTTTTTCATTCTTGAAAACTATTCTTCTTCTCTAGTGAGTTTTTTCAATATTGATCCTTTGTATTTGGCCTTTTTTCCCTTAGAAAGGTCTTCTATAGCATTCATCTATCTCCCACCACGAGCATTAAGATCCACCATATTTTGAATGTTTTTCAAAACTTCTCAAAAATAGCAATGGAAATTACCCCACACAACTCTTTTTCGCACGTGATCAAATCTCTTAAAAACTGGTAATTACTGCTTAGAATAAGGATGATGAATCATAATTTTGGTCTTCCAAAAGGATGTAATGGTTTGACACATTAAGAATGATCTTAATTACTAAAGAAATTTGGCCATTAAATGAAAATAAAAGCATCTTTTCATCTAGGCTCACAATTGAAAATAGTCTTTTAAAGTGCAATATATTTTGGCACTCATTTAAATTCTTGATATGTGGTATTTTAATAAATGTCAAGATCAACTATGTCAGGCTTAAAATTTCAAGTTCAAAAAAAGAAAAAAGCCTAAATTTTAAAGGGAATCTTTATAGTGAGATCAATATTTTTGGGCTTTTAAAGAAAAGTCTTCTTAGTGCTACATGAAAAGTCATAAGTTGCTTTCAGAGTTTTAATCTTGCTCTACGCTACTGTTTTAGGTTTTCACCTTAAAACTTCATTTTTTTTTTTGGATATTCCATCATGCATTTAAGCATTCAAAATTCATCAAAAATTAAAATGTGATGGTGATTTTCTAAAAAAAACACTCTTCAATTTAGATATCCATACTTGATCAAAATGAACTTTTTAAAAGACATAACGTGGGCTGGGGTTTAGAGTTTTGAAAGAAAGGATAAATAGGACCAAAATATATTTACAGGTGATTAAACCAAGAATCATTACTTTCCTAGAGACATATTTCCTTTTCTCGAAGCATGCTTATTTACTTTTTTTTGTTTTCTTTTTTTTTTTACATGAGTTCAAAATTTTTTAAACTCATCTTATTTTAAGCTTGCTTCTTAACATAAAGCATTATTTCCTAACCCTCAGTACAAGATCACATGCCATATTGATGAGAACTTTTTCTTTTTGAACTTGCCCCCTAAATTTAGAGGGTGATCCTTGGTTAAAGGTTCAATTAAAAAGAATAATCAATAGGCTAAAAAAGGATAGCAAATGGATTTTTTCTTTTTTTGTGAAGAAAATTTGAAAGATAGTCATTTTTCATTTCATCTATGAATACGAATTGAAAAGCAGTTCTCAAAAGATAACTTGTCGTCTGATTGACTTTAGGTTCATTTGAATGCCCCACATGTATGATTTCACAATCAAATCTTTTTTTACTTTTTTTTTTGTAACTCATACTCATAATGCATTTTAATAACAGACCCATCAGAATGTTCATCAATCAAAATGGTCAAAAAGGTTATTTAAGACATCAAGTAAATTTGGCTTTTGTCTCAAAGTAAGTACAAAAGATCGTTTGGCAAAAGATTTGAAAAGAAGATGAATATAGCATAAGCCAAAATACTGAACAAATTAAGAAAATATGGCTCAAAAAATTTATGTGGTGACGTATTTGAAATAATCTTGACATTTATTAAATCACCAAAAATAAAAAAGCTTAAGAGAGTGCCTTAAAAGATTTTACAAATTAACTGATTATCTCATTATTCATAGCCTAAATAAAGATCAATAAATTTTAATGTTCATCATGGTCAAATAGGGTGAAGTTTTGAAACTTTCATCCTAGAAATTCTCAAGGTTTTTAATCTTTCAATTGAAAAGAATGAAATTTTAGGGAAATGGCTCAAGATACCCATTCCTAATAATAATCACCAAATTTCTTAAGATTTTTTTTTCATATGCATTTGTAAAAACCAAACAATCAAAACTCCTCAGAAACCAATGACTTCAAGTCCAAGAAATCAATATACAAAGAATAATCAACCTATGATAAAGCAACTTTCCATTGTTCAAAAAGCTCTTAGGTCAAGGTGTCACATGGATAAAGCTTTCAATATTTTTTTTTCAATTATCTGCGTTTCTCAATTGAGTGTCCAATTACCCCTATGTGATAATTACATTTACCATTTGGATCATAACACTTGGTTGATGGATTCAAAGTTACTTTCAAAGGTATTAGGGTGAGGTATTGGTACTTTACCAGTAGAGGCAAAAAGATTAAAAATTGAAATTGAGATTTTTTTCTAGATTTTGCTTGATCTTTTTTGGTCATTCAATAGTCGAGTAGTAGATTGGGGATAATTACTTTTGTGAGAAGCTAAATGTTAGGCTGGTTGCTGAAATAAAGATTCTAAAAAAGGTTATTTACAGTAGGGTAGTAAGGTTGGTATATCATGTATGGGGTAAAGCTACCAACCTGTTTCTTTTTTTACATCACAACTTGAACATTATCTCTTTTCATTCTTGGTACACACACATCCTTTACACTAAGTAGATTATCCTATTTAAATTTTTCATTTTTTTATAGTGTTTTTTATTATCTCCTCTAATATAATCATGTCGGTAAAATTTTTTGTTGCATTTACAATCACCCTTTCATAGTATGGAGCTTTAAGAATGTTGACAAACAAGATTGTAGTTTCTTTTTCTATTAAAAGATATTAAACCTAGGCAACAACACCTTTCACCTTTGAGCATATTCTTTGAAACTCTCAACATCTTTTTTCTCCATACTTTGTAAAGACAATCGATTTGGGACTAACTCTACAATATGCTTATACTAAGTTATGAATGCTCTAGCCAATTATTTTTATGAAGTGATTCGATTTCTATCTAACTGAACACACCTCTTAGCAGTAGATCCCATAAGACTATCTTGAAATATATGAACTAAGAGTTTGTTATCACAGGCATGGGCAGCTATCTTTTTACAGTACATAGTGACATAGGTTATTGGACATTTAGTCCCATCATATTTGTCAAATTTTGGGACCTTTAACTTGGATGGAACAATCACATCTAGCAATAAGCAAAGCTCTAATACATCTATATATCCATGAAAATCTATTTTTTTGATAGCTCAAAGCCTCTCTTCTATGATATCCATTTTTTTAGCAATTGAATTTTTTGTTACTTTAAATGAACTTTCTTTTAATTTTGCTAGCTTTTTAGAATCATCAAAGATTAGAATTATTAAAGCTATTGAAGGCATTCTAGAATAAGAGTATGCCCTCAAATGTGGTAATTGTTGTGATTGTGCCCCTTGAGATGCTTATATGCAGGCTTCTTTCACTTTTTGCTCTTTATTTAAATTTTTCATTATTTTCATTATATGGGCCAAATCTACTCGCATTTTCTCAATTCGACTATGTTGTTTTGGCTCTATAAGTGGCAAGGAGATTACTTTGATGATTAGGCTCTTGAACCTTATTGCCACAATTAAGAATTAGGATAATGTCTATTGTGAATTTATGCAAGAAAAGAAAAAAATGTATATATGAATGAATAGATACATGTATTAAATTCTATCACATAATAAGAAAGAGAAGAAAAAAAGATCTTTAATTAAAAATAAAAAATTATTCTAACAAAAATATCTAAAAACATTCCTAAGAAAAATCTTAAAATCTATTACTTGATCTTATTCTCCAGCTTTAAGACTCAGGTATTGCCATGGATAAGTTCTTTAGGCACTATGACTGGGTAATACCCTTTTAACAATCTTGGGCTCTCCTTTATCCCCAAAGCTCAATGCACCATCTTTGATTAAACCTTGCACCTTATGCTTGAAAACAATGCGATTTTTTATTGAATGGCTCGTATTCCCAAAGTGATAATCACATCGAGCTTCAACATCAAACCATTTAAGATAAGGTGATTTTAATAGCTCTAGAAGAACTGGTGTAATTAAATAATTTTTGAAGAGTAGCAAGAATATTTTTGTGTAAGTCACAAAAATTGGATCAATGATGGCTCTCTCTTTTTTTTTACTCAATAATTTTTTGAGTTAGGTAGTTTTTTGACTCACAGGTGCAAATCTTAGAGTAGAATTGGGTGTATATGCCCAAAGGTTCATTGGAAAGCTTGGTTGTTGGATGAGTTGATAAGCATCATGATTTTGAAAAGCATAATTCATAATTGGGAAAGTATATGGGTATGGGCCAATTTATGGAGGTTAAATAAGAATAGGTCTTGTTTGGAATGCCAAAAGAGATTGTTTAGAAATAACTAGTTAAGGATTTGGGTATGAGCCAATTTACGAAATCGATGAAAAGTTAGAAGGCTTTATCTTTTCTATGTCTTTTCTAACTTGGTCTTTTCTTGAGCCATTAGATGCATTAACATGACTTTGATTGACATTAGTATTATAAAATGCTTTTTGATATTGACAAGATGATTGCTTAATGCACACATCAATTGCAGTTGATGAAAATTCTCAAGAATGGGTCGCTTCAAGATTTTTCACCCATTTCACTAGCTTAGTAAGTTACATTTTTATTTCTTGTAGGTCATGCCTAAATTCTTCTTGGTTTAGTTTAAAAGCTTAGATCCATGCTTCTAATTGATCTTCCATCTCTTCTGAATTGCTGCCTCAGATGAGCAAAAGATTTCCATTATGCAATGACATGATGAATGAATGATGACGATGATCTATGAATGAGTAAGATGAATGAAATGAATGAAACTAGACAAACAAAGAAATAAATAAATGCAAACTTATTGATGTTATCATGATTCATCCAAAACAAGGTAACAAACAAGAACAAAGTTAGCAACCAATACAAAGAAAAAAAAATAAAACAAAACAAGTTAATGCATAACTTAAAAGATATGTGACCTAATTTGGAGTATTTCGACAAAAAATGAAAGACATGTATCTACCTATAAGTATTACAACTCATTATATGTGGTTTAGGATTGATTTTACAGGTTCCCAAATTGTTCCTCATATCATTGTTCATTATAGACTAGTAAAGCACCATAATCCTCACCTATTATAGGTTACAAGCAAAAAAGATTCAATTTGAGTGAGAGTATTTCGTGAGCTCATGTGGAGACAAGGAATCTCACAAAAGCGTAGGTGCTTTACTCTCTCTTAAGGGATAAAACTTGAGTGTAGAATTTATGTTATGCATATGCAAGTGTATGACAAATAGGACAAATAAGTAGGTAAATAAAATATAGACAAGAAGAAAAATAATAAAATAAAATAATTTTAAATTTATTAAGTTAAACTTGGATAATAAGCAATCATTTACTAGTCTGACTCTCATATTCTTTAGTGAAGTCACCAAATTGCCATAATGTATAGATTGTGGACTTATTGCTAAACATGAATTAAAAAAGTCATCATTAATTTTTTTTATTTATGTGTGATTGGTTACCTGACAAAATCTATCACACTTAAAAATGAGTCCTAAGATTGACTTAGGTATCTTTAAATAGTAGATTCTAGTCCATGAAATTAGATTTTAGAATTGAGAGTGTGATTACGCGTGAGAAAGGTTATAGTACCCTCACAGCGCCTTTCCAAAGGATGGTAACAGTTTGATTTCAAGTTATCCAAGCCTTAAAATATTTTTATAATTTTACCAAATCATTTACTTATTAGAAACTAATCCTAAATTTGCTATAATAGTTTGGTAGCAAATTAAGATAATTTTCTCACCTCAAGAGTATTCGTGAAAATTAATATCCTATTTTGAAGAAGCTCCATTATCTGGTTCATTAATAAATTTTTATTTAAAAATTTAATTAGTAAAATCTTCTAATAGTTTGGTAAGATTTACTTTGATGCAGATCTCCCAATAGTTTGGTGAGATTTTCTTGTAAATTTATTTTTATAAAATGTATTAAATCTTTCAATAGTTTGGTAAGACTTAATTTAAGATGCAAATCCTTCAATAGTTTGATAAGATCAAAACAAAATATTTTATTAGTAATAATTTTTTATAAAAATTAATTTATGAGATTCTCCAATAGTTTAATAGAATTCATAAAAAATTTAAATTCATGAAAAATCCTCCAATAGTTTGGTAGGATTCATGAATTTATTTTAAAAATATTTTTTTGGTTATTATATTTAAAAAATAAATAATAAAATTTTCAATTTAAGCAATGAGTAAAATAATAATTAAAGATGAAAATAATAATAATAAGTAAAAATCTAAAAATCAAATGAAAACCAAATCAAATCAAAACAGAAAATAGGATGAAAGAAAAAAAAAAAAGAAAAACCTATAATCATGTCGGGCTTGAAGCGTGAATCTATATGCGGGTTGTCGATTTTATGCAAGAACTTCAAATATCAACCTGGAAGTTCATCATAAACCCAATAAAACCTCAAAAAGTTTTCAGATTCTTGAAAACCCAACAGAAATCTAAAAATCAAAAGCCAATAGAAAACTCTAGCTAAATTTTCAAAAACTCAACAAAATATGAAATTAAACTCATAAATTAAAATATAAATTCAAGAAACTAAAAGCAAATCAAATCAAACTCAGAATGAAATAAAATAATAGAACCCAAAGGAAAAAAAATCTCAAAATTTGCTTGAATGATTCTTCCCCTAAATTAAAAAAATAGGAAACTAAAATTCCTAGAACTTTTCTTTTTTCCTTCCTCTCTTTTCTTTTTTTGTGTGTGGTTGAGTGATGTTTATATAGGGCCTTTTACTAGAAATTTTAAGGGTTTACATTAAAAGAAAAAGATTGCAGATCTGATTATGCTCTGAATTTTTTTTTATTCTCTTTAAATTTTGTTTAATTAATTTTTGAAATTAGCTTGATTTTTTTTTATTTTCAAAATCCCTCAAAATTTCTCAAATTAAATGTAACTTTGATTCCCTGATTTGCTTTCTTTTCAACCTTCCTTTACTATTTGAAGAGATCATGTTTTAGCCTTAATTGCCGAGATCATCCTTGATTAGTGCTCAAATTACTTTACAAATTTCATTGACATGATTTATAATAAAAATTTAAAACCATATAAATAAAAGACTAAAACATAAAAAAAGATAAATAAATAAATAAATAACATAAACAAGATATTAAAATTTTTTTTTGCATAATTGGGCTTGATTTGAGCCTCAGACTAAATAAGGTGTTTAGAGATGCAATATGAAACAAATAAATTATGCACATGAAAGCTAAAATAAACTAAAATAAAATAAAATAGAACAACCAATTTAATCAAATTTTTTATTATTTTATTCCTATTTGTTTTTTACCATTTTTTCTAAATATTAAAAGTGGAATAAATTTTACTTGTTATTTAATTTACTTATGAAAATTTTTATCTTATATTTTGGATCCTAATTTAATCTAACTTAAATAAGTTTTTTTTTTTTTATATAAATTTTTTCTTTAATTCTTCAACATCTAGGTGCAATTAAATTTTTGAAACATGATTTGAATTCCTTCCAACATCTAAGCATGGTTTTCAAGATCATTTTTTTATTTTTTTATATTCATTTCCCATAAAATATTTTTTAAAGAAAATTATTTTTTAAATCATAAAACTACTATCTTTCACCTTTTACTCAATATTTGTTTTTTCCATTTTTTAAATCACCCACCAATTAGCTTTCAAAAATATACCTATATGTATTTTATAGTAAAGTCTAACCATTATTTTCCATAAAATTTAAGATAATATTAACAAACATAAACAACATAAAAATATTAAAACATAATACAATAAATAGAAAAAAAAGAGAAAGAAATATTCCTAATTGAAGCTTTAATAACAAAGTCCAAAATCCATAATCAACTAAGCCTAGTGAACCACTTTGCTAGCCTAAAAAAGACAGAACAGATTTAGGCCTTGTCCAAACAGAATTGGGAACCTATTGGGCTTGGGCCAAGCTGGGATAGGCTTGAAGTGAGCACAGACAAGTTTGAAGCGACTGAGTCGGTTGGGCCTAGTTAACAGATCGAGGCTGGATGTAGGTCAAGTAGACCTACCTGATGATTCCCTTCTTTTTTGCTAGGGGCTCTATCTTCCCTTAGTTTTCCTTACCCTCAAACCTCAAGACTTAAAACCTTGTAAAAACCATAAAACTCAAGACACCTTTCAACTGTCAATTACCTATTTCACCACTTCTTGTGGCTTTTTTTTTTTTAATGCTTGTACGGCACTACATCTCTCTAAATCCAAAGGATGTGTTTTGTTTGTGTGTGTTTTTTTTGGGTGTTAATAGTAGTTTTTTTTTTTTTAGGTATCAAATAAAATTGTAGAGTCTAAAAAAAATAGTTTTTAGTTGAAGAAGATGATTGTTTTAGGGCTGTCTTTTTGGCTATGACAGATTTGAGTGGCTCTTTTTCCCTTTTTTTTTTTTTAGGAGAAAGGTAATGGGGCTTCAATGGTGGGAAAACTAGAAAAGGGGATGGTTGATGTTAATGATTTGATTTTGGGAGGCTATGGTAGTTGTTACAAGAAAAAGAGTGGTCAAATGGGTGTTAGGCTCTCGGCTGGTTAGTGTGGGATTTGATTTAAGAAAATGGTAAGGCAGTTTGGTGCTTGGCAATTGCTTGGGTTGTTGCCAGTTTAGGTTCTTGGAAGGGCTGGGTATTGGGTGTGTGTAGGGAACTAGTTTTTTTTTCTGGGTGGATTCTAGAGGTGGTTATTTTTTTATGTTGTCCTTGGTTGAATTGTTAGAGGTGGTTTTTTAGCTGAGTCAAAATGGGGTTGGGTTTTCCTTTTTCCTCTGTCCATCATTGAATTTTATCTAAAAAGGTGATTGAGGTTTTTGGTCTATTATGGCAGCAATGGCTACTATGTTTCTTGGTTGATGGTTTTAGCCCATTCCTTGTAATGGTGTTGTAGGTAAAACTTAAAGGGTAAAAATAGATGAACTAAAAATAGGATTGACAATTTGAGGAAAAGAAAAAGAAATTTAGGGAGAAAGAAAATTGATGGGAGGCTGCTGTCTTGGCAATCGACCTTTTAATCATTTTTTTTATTTAATTTTTGATTAATTTTTAATTATTATTTTAATTAATTAAGATAATTAGATTAACAACTAATTTGAAATCTAAAATTAACTATAAGATTTTGGATTTTTGGGCTTTCAAACCCTAATGACTTAAATTGGCCTTTGAGAAAACCGAACTCATAAACGGATTTTAGGCCTTTTAATTAGGTTCTCCAATCTGAATTCAAAATTGACTCAATAATTGAATTGAACTAAAGCCCATATAAAATAGTTCTAAATCGATTAACCAAATCAAAACCTGAATGGGTCAAGTTAAATCGAGCGCAAAAGTCGAACAAACTCTAATTAACTCAGACAAAATTAGGTATCTATAGATGGTTGTTGTTGTTCAATCTTGCAGAAATGGCAAATCTTACAATAGTGGAGGCTTTTGTTGTTGAGGACACAAGATAAACATAGTGCTCGAAGGAGATGCGCTAGGTATAATAAACTTGATCCAACTAGTTTCAACATACCTTTTAATAATAGGTAACTTTGTAAATGAAGCAAGGCTTAGAAGAACAGATTCCATTTGCTATTCTGTGAAGCATGTTTGGCTAAAAGCCAACTAGGTTGAGCAATGTGTTAATACGGTTTGAACTTTGCATTACTAATGATGTTATTTAGATAGAAGAATGCCAAAAAATTAGTATATATATTATAATTGCTGATTGTAACTCAAGTTATTACCAATGAAAGTTTGTTATTTAACTCAAAATAAAAGTTATATTGTATTTAATTGAAGTAGATAAAATCTCAAAAATTTATTTTGCTAAAAAGAATTGTATAACATAATTTTATACTTTTTAAAATAACCATAACTTATTTTTATTAATGATATAAACATATAGGTATAAATACAAATTTTTATTTATTTTTTATCATGTATTTTTTATTTTATGATTTTACAACTATTTATCAAATTTATTTTTTAAGTTTTTTTTTTCTAATATATCAATTCAATATTTGAATTTTAAGTATGTTATAACTTTTAAAGTTTAAATATAGGTGTCTATAAAATACTAATTTTTATGTGTTTATGAATATTTAAGTAGACAACTAATTTATGCATTGTAAAGGCCACAAGCTAAAGAATTCAAAATTTAATTTAATTAGTTTAGGTTATGAATTTTTTTAAAAAAAAATTATATTTTGTTTGTAAAGGGAAACATTAATTGTTTAAATTTAAATATTTATCTTCAAATTATTGAGTTTAAATTTTGAGATAGGAAAGTAATAGAATGGAAGAAAATGGTCCCTTCAAAAAATATCTTTATTCACTAAAAAAACTTAAAACTTATTCTTATATATAATTTGGTTTAAAATAACATATATTTTAGACATCATATATAATATTATATTACAACATACATAAAAATTTGATAAGATTTGCTTATATGGACTTTTAGGCGGAAGGTTTTTTATTCAATACGTAAAAAAATCCTTAAAATTTCTCTTTACAATAACATGTAAGATATTTCCTAATTTAAAGCTGTTTACCAAAAAATATATATTTAAAAATTACTTAATTATTCAAAACTTTCAAATTTAAGTGGTAGACCAATTCAATTATTTTTAAGTTGTTAGCAACAAAATCTAATTTAAATATATTATTTCTTTTAAAAATGCATTTTAAAATAATCTAAATATATAATTTTTTCATTTAAAATTTTCAAAATTAGTGATATATTATCTTTTAAAATTCGCTTCCTAATAATATAAATATATATCTTTTTAAATCTAAAAATCTTGAATGTAATATTATAAAATAAATTTCTTAATTTTTTAAATATATGACATTTTAAATTTAAAATTTTAAAATATAATTTTTATTTTTAGAGATTTCATAATAATCTTTTATTATTTGATTATTTTTAAGTTTAAAAAGACTGAATATACATATATTTATTGTTTAACGATATTTTCAATGTTAATTCTATCTCTATTTTTTCAACATTTATATTTGCAAAGAAATGGTTTTTTAACCTATGAGATGCAAAAAAATTTTATTATATTTTTATAATTTTTTTATATATGAGATGCACTATTTTTTATTATATTTTTTATAATTTGTGCATCCACATTTTAAAAAGTTAAAATCAATTTTTTATTTTTTAGAAATATTTATAAAAACTTTGAATATTTTGTTTGTTTCAAAGTGTATGCATGGATCTTATAAAAGTTTTTTGACAATTCATAAATGTCGGAGCAGAGGAAGAAGATTGATTTAGAACAATGACTTTTTTGAAATGTTTTGACAATTAAAGGTAAAAAATATTGATTTAATTGTTTAGGCATTATTTGTTGATTTTATTTATTTATTTATTTGGAAAAAATTATATAGGCTTACTTTTAATTGTTAATTTTGTTATGCTTTTCTTTTATTTTTTTAATTTATAAATAAAAGCAAATGACTAAAATATAGTACTAATTCTAAATAATTATTTTACATAAAAGTAAAATCATATTTATTTATTTAAAATTAAGTTTTTAAAATTTAATTATTTTATAATATTATTGGTTTTTTAAAGCAAAACGTAAATACTAAAAGCAAAAAAGCAAATTTTTTTATCTTTAAAATTGATTATAAAATCATGTAAATGAGAATTGACACTCTCTCATTGAAACCTTTTTACAAAAAATTTTTAAAACAAATGTTAAAAATTTAATATTATTACTTAAAATTTAAAATTATTTCACTTCATTTTTTACAGTAACATAATTTTGCATCAAATGTAAAAGTCAAAATAAGTATAAAAATTAATTTTACAAATCAATATATTACTAAAAGTCATGCAAATTGTACATGCAAGTAAGCTATTACATATATTATTTAAATATTTAAAATTAATTTTTCAAATAAATAAAATTTATCTTAAAATTATGTAAATTTGTAGGTGTATAAAAATGAATATATAAACCTTTTAACTTTAATATTACAACATAAATATATAAACTTTTTCCATATTTTTTGGACAAAGAGGAAATTTTCTTGAGGAAGCTCCTTGCTTTTGTTTTTTGCATACCCACTCCTTGGGCATGATATAATAATAATTCCTTCCACTTTAAATTATATATAAAAATAAATAAATAAAAGGTGACGTCATGACCCTAAACTTTTTTCCCCCGTATTTGAAACCTTCTTAGATCTGTTTCCATCATTCTGCTTATCCCCTTTGGTTTGAACTGAAAGAAGCTATCTCCCTCTTTAAGATTATTATTTTACCGTAGCATCATTATCAAAAGGTGTTTGCTTTGTTGTTGGTTCCTTCACAAGGGAAAAAGGGTTTCTCCCACTATACCATACTCCCACCAATAATAGAAGAACCATGATTCAAAAAAGCCCCCTCCTTTTTTTCCTCCAAGTAAGGATTGCTAGATCAACCAATGACCCCATTTGAAAGGATCTTCAAAATCCTTTCTCCTCATGTAATTTCTAAAGTAGCATTTTATTTGACTTATTAGAACGTAAAAAAGGCGCCCTTTTTTTTCCTCCCACAAAGTTCAAAATCACAATCGATCAATCCATGATCATCTGTTGATGTAAAAAAAAAGCCTCTCCCAAAGGATAATTGATGGTATATCATGAGACAAAAGGGCCCATAACTCTTTTCACTAGTGCAAGCCAAACCCCACAATAGCTTTTTCGCACACATGTATATAAATAAGTATATGATAATCATGTCATCAAAGGTCAAACTTTAAGCGAACATAAATAACAAGAAGTCACTCACAGCTGGGGGAGAATTGAGAGCTACCACCCCTCATCTAAAAAGTTTTGGTAGCTTCTTGCACTCAAAGCAAGTAGACTTTTTCAAGTCCCCTGCCCTTACCCATTCTCCTTTTTCTTTCTCCCTCTCTTTTTAGTTTAGAATAAAGGAAAGTGGCCTTGCTTTTTGATTAGATGAATTTGGCAGAAGCACCAATCAAGCAAAAGAAGACCATTGGTTCCCCCTTTTTACAATAGAAGAACGGTACAATCACTTTTTTAAAAAGAGACTATAGAGGAAAAAAGTTTAGATGTAATGTTAGTTGTTACTCCAACCAAGGAGAAGTTTAAATTACATATAATTAAGTATGGTACATAATATTTGAAATATTGGAAATATCACTTTCAGTTCTTTAACAAAAATTGCCTTACCAAAGAGACTCATTTTCTAGATGGATTTTTTTTTGGAAATTAAAATTGAGAATATTATTAATAAAAAAAGATAAAAAGTTATAACCAAGTCACTTTGATGAAACCCAGCTTAGCAAAGAATCGGCAAAATGATTGGCTTTCTTAAAAACAGAACAGAAGAAAATTTTCCTACACCAGTATATAAATTATAGAACTTGTTTAAAATTTCATTGTATTTCCATGGGCTATAAAACTCTATTTTTGAGAGGGATTTAACTAGCTAGTTTGGGATTTAACTATTTAATTGATGTCAATATTTTATCTTCTTTTTTTTTTTATCTTATAAAAAGTTGCCTATATGTAATCAATTGATGATTATGGAAATTGACTTTGTTCATTGATGATGCATATGTGTATTATTTTGAACAAAATAAAACAGTATTTGTTCTAGTAATGTATAGTGAAGCCTCATCTCTAATGATTGTAGGGGCACCGCCCCATCAAAAGAACTATTCATTTTTATTTTCACATAAGAAAAGAGACAATTAGAAGATGCCAAATCCCCACATCAAAAGCTTCGTTTGAAAGTATGTGGCATCTGTATTTCCCCTTTAACTTTTGAGGTTTTGGAATCCTTGAAGAGTTACCAACAATGGAAAAGCCCACTTAGAAGAAGCTGAGGAAAAAGCTACTTTTCCCACAACTAATGGTGTGGAAAATTTGGGTTTGTGGCACTAATCTCTTTATACTTTATACACAAGCATATTCAACTTTTCAGGAGAAATCGAGAAAAGCTTTCAAAGATGTGAAAGGAAGGCATGCCTATGTGAGACACTTAAAACCATACATTAATATGCATTCAAGGTGTGATAATTGGGTCCAATTAAGACATAAAGATATGTTTCAAAAATGTGTTTTTAAAAGTTAAGACAAATCTTCAAGATACCCAACTTTCAAAGGGACCTACCTTAATTGGTTAAGTTTTTTTTTTTTTTTTTTTTGGCCAAACCTTAATTGGTTAATTGAGTTGGTGATAATCTAGGGATAAGTTCTTTACCATCCTAAGCTTAAATTGTGGATATTATTAGAGAAGCCTTCAGGGAGAGCATATCTCTTCATAAACCAATAATTTGACCAAAAAATAAAAACACAAAGAAATAATTAAGTCAATATGTTTGCTTTCATTCTGGCCGTGCCTCTCAAACTTTTATCAATATTTAGCTCATTGTCCACCTCTACACAAATATATATGTATGTATTGAATGCCAAAAAATCCAAGAACTAAATAAAAACATATAATAAATAGATATCACAATTACTGACTAAAAAATATTCATTACAATTACATTCATATTTTAGATCTTAGAGAGAATCAAGTGGATTATTTTGGGTTTTTTTTTTTCAATATGGAATGCATAAATTGTTTGATTATAAAGCCTGATCTCTAATACTACGATAAAGTCTTACACAGGTGAAAAAAAATCTCACTTGCTTTCTGTTTGTAAGAGTTGTGTTTTATTTATAGGAGTACAAGAGATATCCATTATTATTTGCAAAATTGCAAAAAAGATAAAGTTAGAAAAATAAAGATAAGAGAATGAGATATGTATCCTAACTTTTAATATTATCAATATCAATTTCACAAATTTATCATATCTGTAAATTTGACTACATCAATTTTTTCTTTTGGAAGTGAATTCTTATTTGATTCTATTGCATTTGAATCATATTTATAATGGTTGACTACACCAAGATTTTTTGTTCAAGTTGTACAGGTTGTAGTCAAATTTTATTTCAAGTCCTTACTAGAATTTTTAATAAATTTGAATTTTGTTGAGTTGAGTATTGAGCTAATTTTTGTTTCTGTCAACATTTGTTTGCAAATCTAATTTGCAAATAAATTGTAGCTATAGGTTTGAATTAGGGTTTGGTTTTAGCCAGCAGAATTGATTTTTTTTTTTTTTTCATAATTTAATCATTTTGAGCTAGATTTGAAATTAGTCAATTTGTATGGTTGATTTTTGAGGGATAACATATAAATTTATGATTAGGCTTATGTGAAGGGTTCAAATTGACCATCAATTTTTCACCGGTTGCAATTTTACCACCATACAATTATAAGAAAAAACAACCATGCAGTTAAAACATGAAAATTTCTTTTTCTTTTACTTAGTTTCTTCTTTTATCATGATATTTTCTATTAAATATAAGAAAAATTATTTGATTCACTAATAATAAAATTTTTTAATTTTATAAGCAGGGTTAAGATGATAACATATATTTTATTTTTTAAAATTAATTTTTATTTTTAAATATATATTAAGAGACATATGTCAACATCTTAATCCTACTTGTGGAGTCAAAAAAGTTTTATTGTCACTATATTTAATAATTTTTCTAAATATAATGCCACATAATTTGATTTTTTTAATTTTACTTTTTCTTCTTTTATTATGACATTTCCTACTAAATCTAATTTTACATTATATTTTTTCAACTGGTCATGACCTTTTTTCTTTATCATATTATTTTCAAGATATTTTTAGTTATAAAACAATCAACAAAACATTTCTCAACTATTACATTTTGACCAAACTTACTCCAAAATTAAAAAATGACAAATTTGCTATGAAATTAAAAATATATATATTGATAAATTACGCCAATTAAGTTTATTTTGTTATACCTATTTCCAAGGATCTCCGACTCTTTCATTCTTTATTTTTTGGTTTCATCAAACTACTGAAAAGGGGTGGATATATGAAAAAGCTAAAGAAATGTAATAACATTGAGTCTGCTTATCTTTTTTACAAATGAAATGATTAGTAACCATATCATTACAAATTTAAAGGACCTACGCATTAAAAAATGCATTAAATGAAAATATGAGTATAGCCACTTTCAACTACAATCATAAATGCAATTTGGTTCCTTATCTCAGCATTCAATAAAGAATTTGGTAAACATTGATAAAGACAAGGGAATCATCACTTTGGTAGACATGGTCATAATTTTGATAAAGAATTTATGTATTAAAAATGGGTACAATTTATACTTTAATGCATCCGAAGTTAGTAATATGTAGACCTCAAATGTGTAATGAGAGGATGTTATGTTCATATATATAGGTAGCAAGCATCACGAGATAAAATAAGAAAATTAAACCCAATATATATACATTAGAGATCCTTATATATAGCTCTTCCCTCTATTTGTAAAAAAGAGTAAAATTGTTGTTTTCTTGCACTGATTTGGGGACTTAGAGCTACCCTTTGGAGCCCCTAGCACATCAGGGACAGAGCCAAAAATATTTTCCATTTCAAAAAACCAAAATCAATTTTTTTTAAACCTCCATGAAAGTGAAAAATAAAAAATGGACAAGTTGGTTGTCAATCCATACTTAAGCCTAGATACCATACATGAAATTTCAGAACCCTTCTCCCCACCTGGCTCTGTGGCTTTGCATGAAACTTTTCTATCATGCAAAATGCTATACAGCTAGCAAACATTGTCCTAGCATATAGTGCCAGTTTATGAAAATGGTTAGCACACCGAAATAGGATAGCTACTACAAATTAACAAATTAAGCCCACCTTTTCCAAATCTAAGAAACCCTTTGCTTGGATTAATTAAGGGCTTTAACAAGATTTTCACGTCAGTTCAATAAAGGGGCAAATGATTTGTTCAAGCAAAACTGGAACAAAAATCAAGCAAATTAAAAGCATTTCTTTTTAACGTGTGAAAGAAGCCTTTGAAGTAAGGATGTATAGGTGGGATATATGGCTGGCAGACCAATCATTTTTTTGTGAATGATATGAAAAAAGGAAGCAGATAAAGGCTTAAGAGTTTGCTTGTGTTGGTTAATGTCAAAAAGAGAGTAGAGGCCTAATCCCTTGGTTGAAGTTTTATCTTAAAATTGTAAACGTAATATGATTATATAATAAAAAAATAAAAATTTTAAAAAAATATAATTTAAAATTTTTTTAAAAAATTTAAATTTAATAAAAAAATATATTTTATATTGACATATAAAAAATTATAATATAATAATTTTTTTTATTTTATATATATTTAATATGAAATAGATAAAAATAAAAATAAAAATAATCAAATCTAATTAAAGATAACAATGATAATCATGTCATCTTAATTTGCTGTACAGAATTAAGGGAATCAAGAAGTAACAAAATCACATCCATCGTAATCGTACAATCTCGATCGTGCATGTATCTTGGATATTACGTTATTACACTCACCTACTAAGCGTGTGATGCAGTCTACTCCAAATTGTGGATGGAATAGTATTTATATTTTTTTTCTTTATTGTACTATACATTACTTTTCTTTCAGACAATAAAGAAGAAAAAAATTGAACCATCCAAAACCAATTGAATAGGCATTGCATTTGAGAGAAAGAGACCTTAGTAACACATGTGCAGATAACTTTACCACTTGTTTCACATAGGGGAAAGCTTAAATCTGTACGATAATTACAAATGGCAAAGACAACAAAACCATCAAAACCTGTACAGCATAAAGCAATGTATTTGTAAACTGTAAAGGCTACAAATTAAGCTACAGCTCCAAAAAGCTTGCCCACAGCTCCAATATACAGAGGAACGAATTTTCGCAGTTACAGCCTCGTGAAATTAGACAAGTGAGAAGGCGAAATGACCCAAAATCTTAGTACTTAGATTTTGCATTTGCTTTTATGAGAGGAAAAGTGATGCAAAAAGACATTTCAAACATGCATCTATAAACTGTAAGTGACCCCAAAATAAAGCTGACCCCAAAACCCAGAAAGTTTCATATCAGCCAACAAGTGAAAAGTATGGCACATAGGCCAAAGACAAAGGTCTTTTGGAACCACTTTCTGGATAGACAGCGAGAGAGAGAGAGAGAGAAATAGTACTCCTCGTCTCTTCCTATTAAGTTATTATTTTAAAGTAATAATGATTCATTTGTTAAAATAAAATAAATTTTATTTTAAATTCATAATTAATTTAATTGGTTTAAAAAAAATTAGTCTATGAAATTTTTTAATGAATATTGTCAATTAAATTTAATTCTTGTTAGAAACATTCAAATAATAAAATTTAAATGCATCAATAATTGATAACGGTGTACGTTCTTAACATTGTCTTTAAGAAGAAGATTGAGCTCAAATTATCCCTTATTTGTATTATAAAAGAATTATTATTTTTAAAATTAAATTTTTATTTCAAAACAAAATAATATATTAATTATAAAATTCTCCCTGCCATATCATTTTTACAAATATCTAAAACATAGAGTTAACATTTTCCATTATTAAAACACTGAAACTTTTCTTTCACCATTGATATTAATAACTCCCATAGGCCAAGGTTGGCCGCAGCTAACCAGTTATGCTACTATTCAATTAGAAGTACAATTTTACTGTGCACTTGACTTTCTATATCCCTTTGGCTTGTTTACACGGTGTTTTGGTCGTGGAATCCTTTGTCGCGTTGTGTTTGCCTGTGTCACCAGCTCACGCTGGCACCTCTTAAAATCAAACTTTCCTTTTCTACACATTAAATGCGTCATCCCCCATTTAATGCAAAAAGCCGGTGGGGCTTTTGTCCAACAACAGCAATCAACTCCCGGAATTGCCGCCGAATTCTAGTTATACTTGAATTTCTTTTTCATTTTTTTTTTTATGTAGAACGAATAAACCGTAATTTTTTTCCTTTTTTTTTTTCAAATTCAATTAATATATACTACTATATTTTCCTTTTTTCTTCTTTAAAGGAAATAAATTAGGTATAATCAGATCACAGTCGGGATTCTGGCCAAAAAAAAAAAAAAAGATCACAGTTGGAAATTTTTCCACATGAGAAAAACATATACTACAAATGTGTATAGAAAAACATATAAATTAATATATACGTGGGCCATCGCAAATTATAGTAGCCAATTTTAGCTATCTAACTTCGTTTTTCCTACGTTGCCTTGACGCACGCATATTTAAAATAAATAATTTCATAAATTTTTTTTTTTTAATTTAGAGTTTAAATTTTAAATAAAATGAATTTATTTATCTTTAAAAGATGAAGACATAAATCATAGATATACCTTCTACTACTTTCTGATTAAGATGAAGACATAAATTTCCTTTTAATTCCCTTTTCCTTTACGTTTTGGTTTGTGTGGTTAGGCTTATAACAAGAATTTTTGTTATTGTGCATATGATTAAAATGAGACAATCATGCGTGTGTGTGCCTTTAAACTTGATTGTATTACTTTTTGGGAGAGATTTGGTTTTTTTTTTTTTTTTCATTCACACAAGTAATTGACATGCATTGCATTTTGAAAGAGTTGAACAGATGAGAACATGAATCTGCTTTTGGCCCTTTTTTTTCCTTGTGGTGGGCTAACTTGTGGTCATGGGAGGCTTGCCCATGGCCACAACTTAGCCTAATTTATTGGGTGTGAAGGCAAAGGCCAGCAACATGTTTGCACAACAACTGCTAGTAGATTTGATTCAATAGTTCGAATTTGCCTTCTATATATACATATATATATATCAAGAAACATACAGCTATCCACTCAAAAAAAAAGAAAAAAATACAGTTATTACCTATTTTCCATTTTTAACATGTGTAATTTGTTCAAGGATGTAATGTTTTTGTCAGTAGTCTATAATTTCGTAATCTTTTGAGATTGAAGGGTTGAGTCAGTTATCCATTGATTTATCACAATATGTATATATATATATATATATATGAGATTAATTTATGAATTTCGGATCCGAAAGAGATAAACTGTGTGTATAAGGGTTGTATTAAAAAATAATCGAGGAGACTCAATTAATCAACTGTGATGATTGAAGTATTTATTACTTTGAACATAATCACAGTTTACTTTAAAACTCAATTTTTGAATCTGTTCTTTTAAAAATATTTCTAAATTGTAATTCCTTTGACTTTTGGTCAAAATTCAAACAAAATATATCATGTAGTGCAACGTGACATAAATTTTAACCTAAAAATCAAATGGAATCACTTTTTTTTTTATCAAATGGATAATCATATGAACGTTCACATTATGCTAAAATGATAAATTCTACCATATTTTAATGGTAATGGTCGAAATGGATGAATATGGATAAAATAAATAAATTTAAAATATTTTTAAAAGATGACATATTCAAAAATTAAATTTAAATTATTATGAACAAAAATTACACAAAGATCATAGATGAATGTACAGTGCAATTTACTCTAATTTTTTAAATTAAATGTCTTGTTAACAATAATATCTATAAGTTTCTTTAGTTTCAATATTATAAGAAAAATATCATCTACAAGAACACTTTCTTTTACCAGCCAAATTTAGTGAAGGCTATTGAATTTGTATAATATATATATATATATATATATATATATATATATAGTTTTGTTTTTTCAAAGCTCGGTAGCATTTGGCTATTGACCATACTTGCTGAATTGGCCTTTGTCTTTGTCATAGACAGAGAGGTAGATAGCTCGGCTCATATTGGCACTTAGCTCAAAACTTAAGAACTTCAAACTTTGTAAAGGGATTAGCCTCACGTTCATTTCATTCAACAGTGTCAGATGCAATAAATGTTAAAAATAGACGTGGCCAACCGTTTTCAAAAAAATCTGCTGTAATTAATCCTTCACCGATATGCATGCATGAATGTGCATCAACTTTCTGCAATTACCAACAATTTAGACAAAAAATGACGAATCCCTTAGCTTCACCAAAACAGAAAACAACGCTCTTAGTAAACAATAATAATAATCATAAAGATAAGAAATATAAAAACAATTATTTTCAATCTTTCTTTTCTCAATGTGAAAACAATGGAAAGGACAATAATATTGCACTAGTTTTCCCGGCATACAAATGTAAAAAGAATCCAAGTTTCACATTCATACCTTTTCTGTGTTTGGCAATGCTATGCATATAGTCTATGAAATACAAAAGAAAATAAAACAAAGGACCCATTTTAGTCCACTAGGTCTACTTGTATGAAACAATTAGATGCGAATTATTTTGTCCTCTCATGTTGATTGCAAGTAGGAATTCACATGGAATAGCTAGAATGATTTAATGTCGACATAATTGAGTAGTTGACTAGGACAAAAAGAAACATTGATGGAAAGGGACAAAACCACCCATTGTCTTGTCTTCTCTTCTCTTAACATTTGATCCATATATCGAGTAATATGTCAATTGCTATAGTCAATATTTTGCTTCAAATTCTTGACATGGAGAAATTTTATGAGGGAACCATGGCTCTCCGCCGTATCATATAACTTAAGTCATGATTAATGGGTGTAATTTTTCAAATACATCCATGTCAACGACGTGAAAATCGTTAGAGAAAATCGTGAGTATTGTGACAGATACGTGTAATGGACGGAATATATAAGATTTTTCTTTTTTTTTTTTCAAATGAATCTTTGGTTGATGCTAACATGCATATAATGATGGTATTGACTAATAGAAATGTGAAGGATTGCTGCATGGCGGCAGCAACTGGTCTTGGTAGAATGGACCGTCTTGTTCAGCTTCAGCGTCAGTGGGAAACTGGTAACAGCATTCCTTGAAAGCTTGCTGGTGTGCATGGCAATGTAGCTCATTCAGTGAAAATGTTCAGTTATTCACGGGACTCGGTCGTTTTGGTATAGTATGAGACTGTTGGGATGCCGATGCCGCATCCCCTGATAAAAAAACACAAAATGCAGCAGACAAGATTGAAATCAAAGCTGTTTTCATGGGATTACTGAATATTTTTCGTCAAAATCCTGAAAAATTCCAATCTCAAACATCACATTTCTATTCGTTGTTGGACTCAGATAAGATGATGATTTGAGAACTAACCATTCATCTTTGATAATTGCAGGTACATAAAAAACAAGCATAAAGTCGTAGAGAGCAAGGCACTAATAGTCTATCAAGAACGCTACTCGTGCTCAAAAACAGAGACCAAACGAGTGAACCAAATTGGAGTCAAACAACATCAAACTTATTACACTAGAATCAAAATAAATACTCACTTTTAAGCTAAAAAAAGAACAATGTTACATCAAGGTTCAAGAGCCAAGCAATGATATAAAAATCTATTACTTCCACACACTTAAATTCTTCCAAAACAAGCCTATCTAAACGTTGCTTGTGTTGGCCAAAAAACCAAACATTGCTTGTGCAAAAGTTGCTTCGAGAAAGCAGGTGCTGCGCGTAATAATCATTCTGCACCTAGCATTTCACTCATTTTCTGTCTACAATAGCCGGGTCATTAGCTTCATCAGATCCACACTAGTTCAATAACATGTCAATCCAGTTCCCATCTGGGATTAGCTAAAAAAATCCTTTCTTCAGCTCTGATTTATGGTCCTATAACAAACCCCAAGTTTCTAACAGTTTGCACAAGCAGGATTATTAAAATATTGCCCAAACCCTTCCTGCGTAAACAAAATCATGAAAAGGTACCATTCATTGCCATTGGGCCCAAGAGACAAGTATTACCTCATTAAGTAGCCAAAACTTGAAGAAGATTCCAATTTCAGAGAGATGCCGTGTTTATATTCAATCCAAATACATAAAATTTCGGTATACTGCAATACTAAAAAAATGGGTACTAGCAGTTCAAAGATGGCATTGGACTCTGATTGAGAGCTCACCTTCTATTTTCCTGGCTGAGTAGGATATGTATCACTAAATCAATTTGGTTGAAGGATAACATGCTGCAAATATTAATTTCAGCAAAAGTTAATCTGTGATCCTTGACGGCACTCAATATTTACAGGATGGAAATCACAAGGAAATAACATAAAATTTAATGAATAAATAGAATGGAAAGAACAAAAGGAAGGAATTCAGAACCAATCCATCCCCATTATCAGAAACAAAGTTGTTACCTTAATCTGGGTCCTATCATATGTGTAAGTGATGTGAACAGATCCATCACTAGCCTCGATAACAGCTGGATAAGAGAATTCCATTTCCAAATTTTCTTCTAGTGTCAAAGCTTCATGCCATGAATCACCATCATCTGTGGACAGTGCAACTGTAAGCACATCCCTCGAGATTTGTATTGTAAGCAAGTAAGATAAGACTATCCTCCCTCAGCTTAACCCCATCAATACGTAACACATGCAGCTCATGGTTTAAGCCAGTAAGGAAAATCTGAAAGGTAAATAGCAAGATTCTTTCCATTTTCCATAGCATTAGATAATAACTTAAATTTATGAAGTATACAATTCTAGATTACTAAATTTTAAGAGATGCAAATGGCATTACTTTTCATAACTAAATTATAGATGCAATACAATCTACGTTGAACCATTGCAATAACGATAAATCTTATTAGACATTCAATACAATCTACGTTGTACCATTGCAATAAAGATAAATCTTACTTCTATTGGATGCCAACCAAGAAACAGGGATTAACCCACCAACTCGAGTTTAGGTGGGGAAGCTCAGTAGGTCTTGCATAATCCCGGTTCTGGCCACCATCATAGGATTGTGACATAGAAACATTACCAATGCCATCAAAAGATCACAACAAAACATGGATTGTTCCTTTTGTAGTACGGTAAGAAACTGGTTGAATCACACCGAGAGATTTATTTTTAACATACATAGGGCCATAATTCTTCCAGGATATACCAGAATCTGCTGTGACCTGTTGATGTGAATCATCAAATATGTCAACTGCATACATCATCAAAGTCTAACAGCTAATGTAGTTGAGCAAGCATCACAACCTCAACCCATGCTCCTCAAGTAGAGGTAATGCTTTACCATTAGCAAAATGGGAACCAATGAAACATTCTATTGCAGTAATAAGAATTGATGGAAAAGAAACTATAATAGGATATAAAGCAAAAAATGTTTCTATTTATTTTATGAATAAAAAATTCATAATTCCAAAAATTTTATGTTTTCCTTTCATGCAGGGTGATATGTTATTAGGAAATAATTTTATAAACAATATTTACCTTTCTGTTTGAATATCAATAATATTATATTTATTATAGATAAAGATTCTATAGAAACACCATTAGTAAAAATCATAAACATATGACTCTGATTTCCGACCAGAAACTAAGCAAATTGAAATTAAATCAATCAGTGAAAGTTATATAAAATCTTAAAAGAAATTGTAGTGAAGAACCATTAAAATTATGGGCTAGAAGCCATCGATTTTGTAGTCTAAAAATTTTTTATTCTAAGAAAATAATTAGAGTCAAACCAATAATATATACTACATAAGATATAGATGAATTTGATATACAAATTAATAAACTTTTACAGAAAGGACTTATAGAACCAACTACAAGCCCACATTCAAGCCCAGCATTTATGGTAAGAAATCATGTTGAGCAAAAAAAGGTAAAGCTTGAATGGTAATCAACTATAAAAAGTTTAACCAAAACCTAGTATGTAATGGTTATTTTATTCCTAGAAAAGATGTATTAATAAATTTATAAAAAAATGCTAAATATTTTAGTAAATTTAATTGTAAATCAGGATTTTGGCAAATAATGCTAAACAAAGAGTCAAAACCCTTAATAGCTTTTAATACATCAAAAGACCATTATCAATGGAAGGTCATGCTCTTTGGACTCTGCAATGCTCCATAGATCTTCCAAAGATGGATGGACACAATCTTTGAAATATATAAAGATTTTTGTGTTGTATGTATTAATGATATACTTATATTTTCTGAAACATTAAATGAGCATAGAAAACACCTAAATTTGAATGTTCAAGAATTTATAAAATATGATATAATATTAAGTTCTAAAAAGATAGAACTTGAAAAAACCAATATAGAATTTTTAGGTTTAAATTTATCCTTAGAAGATCTTACTTTACAAAACCATATTATAATAAAAATTAAATAATTTTTAGAAAAACTAGAAGATAAAAAGCAACTTTAAAGTTTTCTATCTTAATTATGAAAGACAATTTATTAAAAATCTCTCTAAAAAAGAGAAAGCTTTACAAGAAAAACAAAAAAAGGATACATTTTTTTCTTGGACAAAAGAGGATTATGATATTATTAAGCAAATAAAATCAGATCTTAAATTTATACCTAAAATATATATTTCTAAACTAGGCAAATTATTTATTCTTGAAACAGACACCTCATATCAACACTAGGGATGTATAATTAAATCTAAGATACATAATCAAGAATTAATTTGTGGATATAATTTAGGAAAGTTTAAACCAAACAAATTAAAAAATATTATATTTGAAAAAGAGTTACTTGCTATTAAAAATGCTGTAATTAGATTTCATATTTATTTTACACTTGAAAACTTTATTATTAGAATTGATAATCAAGCAGTTAAAGATTTATTAAAAAATAAGAAGTTAGCAACTAATCCTAGAAGGATTAGATGATATAACTTTTTATGTCACTATAAATTTTCTATTAAATTTATTAAAGGAACTAAAAATGTTTTTGCTAACTTTTTAAGAAAGCTCAATGGATTGAGGTAAAAAAAACCCTAGAATAAATTAGTTAATGGACTACTGTAAAAAAGAAACAACCCAAATAAGATTCTTCTCTTAAATATGCTAATCCTAACCAAGAATTAAGATTTCAATCTCTTACACAATCATTAAAATTTTTTTATCCACAACCGTACATGGAAATACAGAGAATTCCATCACAAGTAATGGGATCCTATAGGTTATCTCAATTTTTTCAGGATCTAAATCAATGGACTCCAATGTCATACTCTGAAATTCTTTAGAAAGTAGAGAATTTGTCAAAATCGCATCAAAATTTTTCATAAATTAAAGATTTTTATAACCCAAGATTACCCCTTTAGAAAGCCCAACTTGAAGGTCGTAAATCAACTTTTAGAAAAAATGACTAAGCTTGTGGAAAGATTAACCAAATAAGTTAATAGATTCCAAACTTTTCCAAATCTTGTTTTAAAAGGCTTAACTTTAAGAGATAAAGAGGAAGCACAAATTTTTGAACTTGATAAAAAAGAATATTCCCTTGAAGAGATAAACAATATTTTAAATATTTATGATTTTTTATAGAAAAACAAACAATTTCTTCTTCTCTTTTAAAAATTCGAAAAATTCTTTTATACAAAAAGGCTAACAAAGTTTTATCTAATAAACTTTTTAATAGAATTAAATATTCAATAAGAGCTGAAGTAAATCATCTATTTCATGAAAAATTTTAGGAATATTTCCCTTTTATTTATCTAGAAAATCATTAAATTCTTATTAGATCATGACACTTATGATATAATCAATATCAAAATGAGTTTTATAAGTATAATTACTTTTCCAAATTTATCTTTTCATTTGATAAGGCATTTTCTTGCCTATATCAAATCAAAATTTTTTATTTGTAAAAAATGATGAATATTTTTTTTATGTATATATTAAAATAACTAGTTTAACGGGACTTTTTCAAAGAGAAAGATTTTTTTAACTCTATCAAATCTCGGAGGTCAAAAAAGTTCTTTATGGACCAAATTTATTGGCACCAAATGAAAATAAAGAAAATTTAAAATTTTCTCTTTCTCAATTTAATAGAGCAAGTTTATATAGTCTACAAACTGGACTTACTATGATGAAAAAAGTAAAAGAGTTATTAAATGAAATTTCACTAAATTCACAAGTTCCATATATGATTACTAAAACAGATGGTAAAAAGATTTTTATGAAAAAATTTTATAATGAAAACAATCCAGAACTAGAGTCTTAGGCAGTTGAACTTATAGAAAAATTATCTAGAATGAAAAACCGTGATTACCCATTTTCTTTACTACTCCAATATCAAGAATGATAGGAACAATGTAACAAATCAAAAACAACTTCACCAACTTCTTTTAATCTAGAAGATAAAGAAATTATAAATTTGGTAAATATTCAAAATGGGTAAAAAGACAAAAAGTCAACATTTGCTACTGATAATCCAGCTAGCCTAGCAAAAGCAACAGCAACAGCTAAGATTTAACAAAAGAAGATAAAGATTAAAGATAGATAATATGATATCTAACATCATAAATGCAATATTTATTAACACAGGTTACTATTCTACCTAAATACATAAATGTAATGGTTATTTAATAGAAGAGAACCATCACAGAAAAGGAACTCTAAGAACTCTTTTACTTCTCTCCCTATTATATTTCAAATTGGATTCCTGGCCCAATCAAAAGAATTCCTTTCCTTTATTTCTATATATTCTTTTCCACTCTTTCTTTTCGATAATCTACTGCCTTCCTTGTACAATCATCTGATGATGTATCATTTGACTGCTTTTCCACTTTCACCATTTACAAATAGTTTACAAATAAACCCCAACAAAAAATAGAAAAGAAAAAATAAATAAATAAAGGATATCCTTAGGAATGAAATTCTGTCATTTGTATTCCCTTTCACAGAAAATGGAGGGATCAATTGATGTATTTTTTTTTTATTGTATCCGTCGGCACTGACAGGGCTCGAATCCACAGCTTTCGCCTTGACAGGGCGGTGCTCTGACCAATTGAACTACAATCCCAGGGCAATAAAGAAAAGTGTACAAGGTAAAAAGGAGTCGAGAGAAAAAATATGTTAATAACCTAATAGCCTATATTAATAAATATTACATTTATGATGTTAGGTACTCTATTATCTACCTTTATCTTCTTCTATTAAATCTTCGTCATTGCTTTTGGCAGTCAGGTTGTTTGGCAGGCTAGCTGGTTTATTAGCAATAAATGTTGACCTTTTGTCTTCTTATCCATCTTGAATATTCGTCAAATTTATAGCTTCTTCATCTTTTGGATTAAAAATTGGTGAAATTGTCATTTATTTGTTCCATTGTTATCGTACTTCTTGATATTGGAGTAATAAATAAAGTGAGTAATCCAAGCCTTCCATTCTAAATAGTTTTTCTAGAAGTTTGACCGCCTAAGGCTTTAGTTCTGGATTGTTTCCATCATAAATTTTTTTCGTAAAAATCCTTTTACTATATATTGTAACAGTGGTATATGAAACTTATGAATTTGGTGAAATTTCATTTAATAATTTTTTTGCTTTTTCCATCAAAGTAAGTGCACCTTGAAAACCATATAAACTTGCTCTATTAAATTGTAAAAGAGAAACTTTTAAATTTTTTTCATTTTCATTTGGTGCTAATAAATCTGATCCATAAAAAACTTTTTTAGCTTCTCAGATTTGATAGGACTGAAAAAATTTTTCTTTGAAAGAGTCTCGTTAAACTAGTTATTTAATATATATATATATAAGAAAAATATTTATCATTTTTTATGAATATATATATATAAGTAATTATACATTCAAAACCCATTGCGATACTAGTTATATCATAAGGGTCATAATCTAATTGGAATTTAATTTTAGGAAATTCTCCTAAAATTCCATGATTTTCTAAATAAATAAAAGAAAAATATTCCTAATATTTTTCATGAAGTAAATGATCAACTTTGTCTTTTATTAAATATTTAATTCTATTAAAAAGTTCATTAAGTAAGACTTTGTTAACCTTTTCATATAAAAGAATTTTTTGAATTTTTAAAATAGAAGAAGAAATTGTTTATTCTTCTATAAAAAAATCACAAATATTTAAGAGATTGTCTATCTCTTCAAGGATGCATTCTTTTTCATCAAGTTCAAAAATTTGTAGTTCCTCCTAGTCTTTTAAAGTTAAGCTTTTTAAAGCAAGATTTTAAAAAGTTTGGAATCTATTAACCTATTTGGTTAATCATTCTACAAACTTAATCATATTTTTTCAAACTTCATTTATGAGATTATATAACTCAAAGAGTAATCCTGAGTTATAAAAATCTTTAATTTTTAAAAAATTTTGTTGTGGTTTCAACAAATTCTTTGTTTTTTGAAAAATTTCAAAGTATGATATTCGAGTCCATTGATTTAGATCATGAGAAACTTAAGATAACTAATAGGGTTTCATTTCTTTTTGTGATGGAATTCCTAGTATATCCATATACGATTGTGGATAAAAGAAATATCTCGAATTAGGATATGGAACTAATGGTTGTGTTAGTGATTGAAATCTTAAGGATTCACATGTTTAAGAGAAAGACTTTATTTGCATTGCTTCCCTTTTACAATAATCCATTCACCAATTTATTCTAAAGGTTTTTTTATCTCAATCCATAGGGCTTGCTTAAAAAATTAGCAAAAACATTGTTAATTCCTTTAATAAATTCAATAGAAAAATTATAGACATAAAAGGTTACTCCATCTAATCGTTCTAGGATTGGTTTCTAACTTCTTATTTTTTAAAAAACCTATAACTACCTGATTATCAATTCTAATAAAAAAGTTTTCAAGTGCTAAATAAATATGAAATCTAGTTACAATTCGTTTGGTTGATGTAATGCTATTCTTACGCGTAAAAATGATAAACCATCATCTTCCCAACCAAGTTTTTGAAAGCCGAGAAATTGGATTTTAAGTCTTATAAAAGTCTTATAGAATATCTTAAGTATAAAATAGAAAAAACTATTATCCCTAAAAAAAGATTAATTATTTAAATATAATAGAATTATATATGAAACATATATAGAACTTTTTAAAAAATTTAATTATCATTATATACTTAATTATGATACTACCGATGAGAGCAACTCAAATGAAAAAGATAAGGACAAAGACAAAATTTTAACTACTAACCTAGAAATAAAAGAAGAAACTAGTAGTATAAAATCCTTATCTTCTGAAGAAGTGGATCAAGATATCGATACTAAACCCACACCTATGGATTCACAGAGTAAATGCCCATTTTCTAGTAAGATAGGCTGCAAATGAGCAAACAGAAAATGACTAGGATATGTTGAGTTTCATGAGTGAAAACATACTAAAATATATGTAAATGTAATGACAAATTATAGTCGCACCTTGTTCTTAGAAGGTCCTAATATGCCAAGAGGAAGATGCTTTCTTCTTGTCCAAGTAACACCTTTACATATGATCGCTTCATGCAACCACTCCACCTGGATTAAATTACAGCCAAAAGTAAGATAAGATAAGAAGAATGTACATTAGTTGTGACAAAATTCACATATCATGATAACATGTTTCTAATAGAGATCACCCAATTCTCTTTCTCCTTAAAGCCTTTTCAAGGTTTTAGGACTTTATGCATACAAGGTAATGAAATGACAAAGAATGGAGTAATGTTTCTGTAAGCGATCACCCAATTCTACTAATATGACATGTTACAAAATCATAAGGCTTTAACAAACATATTAAAAAACAACTAAGGTGTGCAGAACAAATTAATGGAAAAACAGAATAGACATGGTATAGAGGATGGAATTACATTTGAAGTTCAAACATTCACCTACCAATGAAAGCAAATCTACCACATAATCATCCATGACTATTTTAGGATTTTCAATTTCCACAAGCATGAAAATCGACCAATCTGCTGCAGATTATCCGGGACACGTAAAATAGCATGTTTGAATTGAGGCAAGAATAGGGAAAGGAAAGGAAAAGAGGGAAAAGAAAGCCGACCTTTACCTTGTTTGGGTAGTTTGTAAAATAAAACGAACGAAAGGGTAAGATGCTCGACACCCCTCCATTTCCCTAAGAAGGCCACTTTTCCAATACCACAAATCTGGGGAAAAGCAAGGGCAAGGAAAGCCTTAAATTATTTGATTGTGAAATGTCATAGTACCATTATATTTTTGTGATTATTATAGCAAGAAAGGATATTATGCAGAAACTGCATTATAATGTATAATTTTTCCTTTACACTATTATGTTAACATTTTAGTTGCTAAAAGTGTCACACCCCAAACCCAAAGATTTAGGATATAACGCCACATTACTCATAAAACGAATCTTATAAGCATGCAAGGTAATAGATATCATACTAATCAAACTCCAAAATATCACACTAATTTAAAATCAAAACTCCAAAGGTTTCCAAAATTTATAGTTTACAAACCTAAGTCTCTAAAATTCAAATATTACACTTAATTGAAAAATGCAGCAATATTCTAACTATATTATATCAAACTACTCACTTTTCAAGCCATATGATGACAAAGGATAGATGAAATCTTGCAACACAATCTCTCGTCAAAACTATCCGAAAAATGCAAATACTAAAATCTAAAAAGTAAGAAAAATTAAAGAATGGAGTACAATGACAACAAGTAACCAAAATCCCCTCAACTGGATTAAGCATATTACAAAACATTTAGGCCAAAACATTAAGAAAAATTATTAAATTCACTAACAGCAGAGTTTTTTAATTCTACAAGCGAGGTTAAAATTTTAACACATGTCCTTCAATGTGTATTAAAAAAAAAAAAAAAACTAATTTAAAAAAGAAGTGGGACATGTGTCACCATCTTAACTCTACTTGTAGAGTTAAAAAACTCCACTGTCAGTGTATCAAATACTTTCTCAAACATTAATTATATGATTCAAAGTATCGTTGGGTCATCTTATATTTGTAAACATATCTTTAACAAACCAATTTCTCAAAATCATATTCTTAGATAACAAAGCTAAGCAAAATATCACAAGATAATTACAAGTTTTATTAGTCTCCTATAACATACTCCAACCACATTTAACCCCTATGATATAGGTCAAAATCCAAACAAAAATCACAATTAACACTTTAGTACAATGAGACAAAAGTATATAAAAAAAACCTGATAATTGCACTAAACAATCACAATTAACCCGTTATATTAGTGCAATAGCACTGAACAAATCACTATTCTTAATCAGTGGTACGATTCGAACAGGTTTCTAGATCACAAAGTACATGTCGACTTAGCCAATATTTAACCCTTATTGGCAAAGGTTAAAGCATAGTCATACTAGGAAACAAAACAAATATATTTTTAGATTACCCAAATATACAAAATAATATTCATATATTTTCGCCAAACATTTTTCGTAGAAAACAAATTTTCATATCTTGATCCAAAGCAAATTTCGTATTCAGAAAATAGATAGATATATAATTTTGTTATTATAAAATCATAATCAATGATCAAAAGAATAACAAAATTATATTGCAAATTCATAACAAAAATAACATATATATATAAATTTTGCATGCTCAACCTGATTTACAAACCAAAGAGACAAAACAATATGCATTATATATAAAATCTAAACAAGCTAAGCCTAATTTTCAGGGAATGAAAAACCAAAAAGATATCAAGTGACTTACCTTAACTCGCTAATATCGTAATCAAGAAACAAAGGATTGAAAACCTTTCGAAGCCTATTATCCAACAATACTTGAAATCAAAAATGAAAACTTAAGAATTATCAAACAATAACATGACTTTCTGGTGGGCAATCTAAGGCATATTAGGCGTCTCAACATTTCTTATTAATCGAAACTAATTTTGCAACATTTTTCAAAATCAAAAAGATTTTCTCTTATAATTTACAAAAATATTAAAATATCCAAATATGGGAATATAATAGCTTAAAACTCTAAAAACTAAACAATGAAATATTTGGGTGAGATAATTTATAACATTAGTTAAAACTTAGCTTAGTACGATTTTTCTCAAAGAACATAGAATCTTTTCATAACTTGATAAATTTAGAAATAAATTCACAAAACATCTTCATTCATGCGAGTATTCAATAAAATTTCACAATTAAAATTTTTGAAATTTATAACATAATGTATAATATTGATCAAAATGAATTCTTAAAATAATTAAAACTTTTTTTTTTATTTTAAGAAAATACCTAAAATAGGTAAAATTAGAAATTATGAACTAAAATATAAAATCAATAGTAGACAACATTCTCAATGAAAAAAAGACTAATAAGGCTTGAATTTAATAGTTTTAGTATTTTTCTCAAAATTTAGCAATTTATAAAGAATTTCACAAAAATATTTTGTCTAAAAATTGAATAAAATTTATATAACAAAATTTCTAGAATTTTTATCAAAATAGATCAATATTGGGCCAAAATAATTTTTAAAATAATTTATAATGAATCTTTATAAGATGCTGAAATTTTGAATTTTCATGACCATTTGGCCTACTTTAAGCACTTATATCTAACACACTACGTCAAATCCGAAGGTGAAACCAACATTAATTAAAAGTTCATATGCAATACTTCAACTAAGAATGTTGTTTGAACAAAAAGGAGAACAAGAATCATAAGTTTTGGAAGCCAAAATTTTGAAAATCGTCATTGGGATTCCCAAAACATCTGGGTTTTAGAATTATTTTGCAATCTTTAGAGCTTTGATTCCATTAGCACAAATGTCCCCTCACTGAATCACTTAGACCAAAATCAAGATCACATTTCATACTACAAAAACCCCCTAAAGACTCGACCAAAAAAGTTACTAGAAAGTGGAGTTCTGACGACCCAAATTGGGGTACCAAAACTATCAAATACCTATTTTTTTCGAACTTCAAAATTTTATAACTCTTAAAATAAACAACCAAATTAAGTGCTACAAAAACCAATAGAAAGGTCTTGAAGAGAGCTTTCCATAGGTACCAATCATGCCACCAAAAGACCACCGAAAGGTAGCCGAAAAAATTAAAAAGATTAAAAATCCTAAATTAATACTTGGGTTTTACTCACAAAGACCAAAATTAAAATGTTTAAAAGACAAATCTTATCTTAATCATTCAATTGTAGGCCTAAAATCTAAAATTCCAGCATCTCTTATCCTCCTTTGGGGTTTCTTCAAGTCTTCCTAATTTTTCTTCCGTCATAATGAAGAATATGAAAAACCGTCAATAGGATATTTTTTTCTTTTTCTCTTTTTTTTTTTACTCTAATAAAACTCATGGGCTGGGTCAACTAATTAGGTTAATAGAGTTGGGCTTGGGTATTACAAAAGGACAGGAAAAGAGGGGGTTTAAAGCGAAGGAAAAGGAACATGCTTTCCTTGTTTGGTAAGCAAAAATGCAGAAAAGAATGGAAAGGGTGCCATGGAGGGATTATCAAAATTCCTTGTTTGGTTAAGTTTTTAAAGGGAAAGGATTGTAATGCACTTTTCTAATTATACCATTTCTTACTAAGTTATAAGCAATTTTAGCAAATGCTTTTAAGTAAAGGAGGTCTATGTGTTAAAGTCACTTTCTCTTTATGGGAGAAAGAGGGATCTTTTTTGGTCCTTCAATTTGGAGATATTTTCATTTGGAATCAACTGTAGACCTTGTGATGAAATTTGGAACTTATGGAGAAAAACTTTGCAGATTGAACAACTCTCCTACAGTAAATGTTGATGTTCTAAAATTGCATTGTTTATTTATGTCTTAACAATGCAATAAACTGGGTGAAGTTTGCAGAACAGTGAGAAAGTTCTATTCACAAACGCAAAAGCAAAACACAAACAGACCTGGCCACCCTAGTTTATAAATAAGACTTCGTTGGAAAACCATAAAAGGGCTAGAAATTTACTTGTGAACCTCCTGGCCTATTTTATAGAATAACAACAGTTCCTCAAATGGAAGTTTAAATAGCACTGGGTTCCACATTGGAACATTGGGTTCTTCATCAATAGCAACAGGTGGATACTAGCAGCCATCTTGCCAAAACAAATTTTCATGCATTTAAGGTGTGCAACTCAGTTAAAATCTTGAGTATCATATCACAAATATGCACACACATGGACACATCCATGCACACATGTAAGGTATAAAAGGTGGAAGCAAACAAAACATAATTAGAGTTTACAAAGAAAATAATAAGTGAAGCTGGTCCTTTTGTGTTCTATTTTATGCCTTACATGTAGCATACACATATAACTAATAAAAAGGTATATACTATGAAAAAACTAAAAAATAAAATTATGTGAAAAATTAAGAGTAAAACTGAATGTATATTGAAAAATTACTCTTAAGAATTATACAAGCACCTTAGGTTTATATACAACTATCTAGTGGGTAAAAGGAAACTAAATCTTCCTAAAACTGATCCTATAATTGAGGGATTGTCTATCCTAATTTTTTATCATTAATTCTAGGGATACAAATATTTAATTTTAGGGATTCTAAGGATACAAATATTTAATTCTAGAGATATAAATACAATTAAACAGATTAAAACCAATTGTAAATAAGTGTTTTCCCACACTCCCTCTCAAGCTGGTAAATAAGTGTTTTCCATTCCCAACTTGCAAATAATTTCTTGAAATTTTGCACTACTGTGACCCTTAAGCAACACATCTACAAGTTGACTCTTGGTTGATACATACGGTGTACAAATCAACCCACTATCTAGTTTCTCCTTTATGAGGTGCCGGTCTACTTCAATGTGTTTTGTTCTATCATTTTGCACAAGATTGTGTGCAATGCTTATTATAGACTTGTTATCACAATAGAGTCACATTGGTCCATCCCACTTGATTTTGAAGTCTTCTAGGATAATCTTTAACCATAGTAGTTCACAAATTCCTTAAGCCATTATTCTGAACTCTACTTCTGCACTTGATCTTACCACCATATTCTATTTTTTACTTCTTCCAATCACAAGATTACCACCTAGAAAAAAACAATAACCTAAGGTGGATCTTTTGTAAGTTACCGAACCTACATAATCCGCATCTATATATGCCTCTAGAACCAGTATTGAATTTCTTTTGAATAAAATACCTCTCCCAGGATTGGCCTTCAAATAGTGTAATACATGGTAGACAGCCTGTAAGTGCGCTTTTTTTAAGACTATGCATAAATTGACTTATCACACTCACAGTATATACTATATCAGGTTTAGTATGTGAGAGATAAATGAGTCTTCCAACTAATCTTTGATATATCTTTCTATCTACAACAGCATCTTCATTAGCTTCTCCAAGTTTATGATTAAGATCCATAGGAGTATTTTCAGGTTTACATGTGAGCTTTCCAATTTCCTTCAAAAAATCCATTACATATTTTTGTTGTGAGATGAAAATACTATGTCATGAGTGAGCTACTTCAATTCCTAGGAAGTACTTCAATCTCCCTAGCTATTTTATCTCAAATTCTCTAGCCAAACATAGTTTTAGAGGTTCTCTTTTTCATCATCTCCGGTTACAATTATATCATCAACATACACTAATAGAACTGTGACTCTCCCTAAATCCAAGTGCTTGATAAACAATGCGTGATGTCATTGACTCTGCTTATATCCCATTGCTAGCATCACTTTGGCAAATCTCCCAAACCAAACCCTAGGGGACTATTTAAAGCCATTTAAAGCATTTTTCAGCTTGCATACTTTGTTTGCTTCTTATTGACCTCCAAATCCCGATGGAACCTGCATATATATTTGCAACCAAGAATAACAAAATCCTAACTATATTCATCTTGGCAACTAGAGCAAAAATTTCTTGATAATCTATTCCATAAGTTTGAGTGTAGCCCTTAGCCACCAACTTGGCCTTATACCTTTCAACTGTACTATCCGCCTTGTGTTTTACAATGAAAACCCAGTTATACCCAACTAGATTTTTTCCTTTAAGCAACTCTACTAGTTCCCATGCCTTATTTTTCTCTAAGGCCTTCATTTTCATTTTCATGGCTTGCCTCCATTTCTCATTGGATAATGCCTTAAATAATATAATTGAAACAAAAATAATGTTTAAGCTTACAAGGAAATTTTTGTGGGATGGTGACAATTTTTCAAATAACACAAAATTAGCGAGTGGGTATAACGAATGCTTAATACATTCTCTGATTCCTTTCCTAATGACAATAGGCAGATCATAATCACTAGTTATAGTTTTAGGAGATTCATGCTCATTTTGAGAAATTGAGTTAGAGACTATAGTTACCTCATTTTCAGAGTTAAGATCAAGTTCTTGGACTTGCATCGGTTCAAGAGTTGGAACTTTCCTTCTTGAGTATACCTGTAATTCTTTAATAGAATCAAGAACAATATTATCCTTTGTCACATCTTCTGTGTTTGGAATGAGTTCAAACTCAAATTCAGTGTTTGACTTGGACTCAGAAGAAATAGGTTTAGACTCAAAAGAATTAATAGGTGAAAATGTTGAAGAGGAGGACAAGTCAAGCAACAAAAAGTCTTTATCCTTATCTTCCATGAATGAAATCTCCCTTTGAAGATAAGGTTGAGTAAAAAATGATTTACTTTCTTCAAAAGTGACATCTACAAACACAATTTTTTGCTAGGAGAATGATAGCACTTATATCCTTTATGAGTTGATGAATACCCTACAAAAATACACTTAATTGCTCTAATATCCAGCTTCCTCCTATTATGACTGTGAATATGAGCAAATGATATACAACTAAATATCCTAGGTGTGAAGTTGTTTTTGATATTAAAGTTGGGATAGAATTGTGAGAAGAGTTCATAGTAGTTTTAAATCCCAAAACACTAAAAGAAAACATATCTATAATGTGTGTGATAGTGAGAATAGCTTCCCCTAGTAGGATTTGGATACATTTGCTTGAAAAAATAAAACTGAGGTTATGGCTAGTAAATAGCTATTTTTCCTCTCTACTACTCCATTCTACTATGGAGTATTAACACAAGATGACTCATGGATAATCCCCTCTTTTTGAAAATAGGTAGATAGACTCTAGTTGAAAAAGTCTCTTGCATTATTAGACCAAAATCTCCTGATTTTCACTCCAAATTGATTTTGGATCATGTTTAGAAGCTTAAAAACACACTATTCATATTTGATTTGGATTTAAGTAAAAATATCCAAGAGACCCTGATACAATCCTCTATGAAAGAAACAAATCACTTTGCACCTGAAATACTAGGAATTGTAAAAGGACCCCCATATGTCACTATGAATCAAGCAAAAAAAAGTAGAACTTCTTTTGTTACTAATTGGAAAGACAAACATTTATGCTTTGCAGGTTAACTAACATCACAACGAAAATTTTCAACATTTAATCCTTTGAACAAAGAAGAAAACATGTTTTTCAAATTTTCAAAAGAAAAATGTCCAAGATGAAAATGATAAAGCCAAATTTTGTCTTTATTGGGAGATTTTTCAAAAAAAAGTGACAAAGGTAAATTATTCTTGATATTACTTGCATTGTTTAATGTTTCAATATAATATAGTCCATCCTTTTTCCTTAGCAAGTCCAATCTTTTTTCCCAAACTTTGATCCTGAAATTCACAATAGGAGGATAAAAAGTCACTTTGCAATTCATATTTCTAGTAAGTTTTTATATAAATATCATATTAGTAGATAATCGAAGAACATAAAAAACATTTTTAAGAACAAATGAGGGATTAATTATCTCATAATATTGCCACTGCAGCAAGTGAATCATCTACAACAATAATTTTTTTATTACTAGGACACAAGGTATATGTACTAAACTTTTGTGAAGAATGTGTCATGTGATTTGTGGCTCCTGATTCAATGACCCAAGAACTCATAATTGGCTTAACCAAGACATTTAATCCATGAGAATCAGTCTTTACCTAAACTTAAGACATTACCCAACGAACATACCCCAGTAGGCTTTTCAAGGGTTTTCAATAGGTTTCTCAATTTGTCAATCTCTTCTCTGTCCAACTTACCTTGTTCTCGAGACTTCTGTAGTGATAGCAGTTCCTTGTTACCTTGTTACCAGTTCCTCAAATCAGGTGGTAGTGATAACGAATTCTGTTATATTAGACATTGTTATCTTTTTTTGAACTGAAACAAGTCTTAAGATATAATTAAAAATGAATCTTAACAATGAAAGCTAAAAAAAGGAAAAATAAAATGGTTATGAAGGCCTTAACAAGGTTCGGCAATGAAGGCCTAAAGTAAAACTCAACAATGAAGACTGAGAATTTTGCTTATCAAGAAAAACCTAAAGCTCTAATAAAATAAAATAATATGAAAAATTAAGAGTAAGACTGAATGTATATTGAAAAATTGTTCTTAAAAATTATACAAACACCTTAAGTTTATATACAACAAACTAGTGGGTAAACTAGGAAACTAAATCTTCCTAAAACTGATCCTATAATTGAGGTATTGTCTATCATAATTTTTTATCCTTAATTATAAGGATACAAATATTTAATTAAAGGGATTCTAGGGATACAAATACTTAATTATAGGGATACAAATATAAATATACAGATTACAAGATTACAACCAGCTGTAAATAAGTATTTTTCCACACATAAGAATGCGGCAAAGATGCAGAAGAACGATAGACATAAGGCAGTGACGCAAGGGTGGCAAGGCATCCTTCTTGCTTGTATATAGAGATACACCTAAATACATGCACAATGTAACATGCACAGAGAAAAAGAAGAATGAGAGAGCACAAATTTTACATGAATGTGAACACATACTCATGCATGCACAATTTATTTAAGCAGACGATAAAAGCTTTGAGGATCAAAGCATAATCACAAGGGAAAAAGACTAACAGGAAACAAGTGGGGCCAGTAAACTGGAAAGCAGTAGAAATATTCCAATATGTTTTTCACTTTTGTCATTAAGATGACTTTTTTTTGGCACATTAAGAGGCATTTCCTAAAATGCTAGATTAAACCACAATTTCTCAAGCTAACCAGATTGAATTTGGAAAACAAAATATGTATACTGGATATGTAATCAATTGGCAAAAGAAATTGATCTCAAGAAGCATATGATCTGGGGCAGCAGCGATGACCATTATAAGAACAACTAGAAAAGTAATCACAGTAATATCTACTGAACATACAAATTTTGCGTCTCCATCCACCTATAAAACCACAAAGGAAAATTCTAGTGAAGCAGCCGATATCATGTCCAGGAAGTGTGTTAGACATTACCTTGTATTTCTGCAACCAAATTTTCACATCAGGTGCTCCTTTAGAGGTACCTCCAAAATAAGCATCCAAAAAACCTTTATCCACCTACACAAATTGCATAGAAGCAATAAACCAGCCAAATTCTGTCGAGAAAGGAACGCTATAAATTAAAAACTATAACTCACACTCAAATAACTGAATTATGTAATCTCAATAGTGGTAGAGGCATGACAACTTTTGAAGGGAGCAGAACTAGCGGAAAGGGTGAATTCCTCTCTCAGTAACCCTGAATGTAACAATCTTTCTTCAAATCTAAATTCTAAGGACTACAAGTTGCGAGCTTTTCCAATATTCTAGCTACTTTTCTGCAAGGTTTTTACGGCATGTCTTAGGTTTCTAAAGTCTTACCAAAATATACATTTATGAAGACATGTGCGCACAGAAGCAACAGCAATAGTAGCACAAGAACATAATTAATTTATTCAAAATTTTATAATTTTATAATAAACTTTGCAGTTGTCTGTGGGATTACGCTACACAAAACATTGTAAAATTTAACATTCTTGTGATGCTAAAAGAGTTAGAACTTAAAACTGTGAACCAAGTTTTACATTTTCACTTATAGTTAATGGCAAAAATAAATTTGGGGTTACCACAAAAAACCGGTTTATACACTTAAGAGCAACAATCACATCATAATACGAACAAAACAAGCATCAATTTGAAACAATTCAACCATATCTATGTGACATTGGGGTTTTGAAGTTGGTTGAAGATCCAGAAAAATGGGTGAAACTGTAGAATGTTTCCTACTGATTCCCGTATATCTATTCGATTTATATAGTTTCATGGAATGGGTTTTTAAAAGCAAAATTGATGCAAGCATGTAAAAGTAGAAGTACAAAGATAAACATGTTTAAATTTATGTAGATGAAGAATATAATAAGAGAGATGAAACTCAAAAAGGGTTATGAAGAAGAGTACTCACCCAATGTATTAGTAAATTACCAAATGCTATCATAAAAATGGGGAACAAAGGAGAGTACGTAATATAGTTAGAAACTTACAATATTAGGAAACTGCAGCAGCCTCTAGGGCGAGAGAGGAGAGAAACAAAGAAAGACAGCTGGGCTTTGGACTACAAGACCAGACAGCTTAAAAAGTAGAAAGCAAGTTAGGAGGCCTCCGAGTCTCCAACTCCGAGCAATAGTGTGTAATAGAAAGGGCCTAGTTCAAACAGTTGACTCAAGTTCGGGCCTTGGAGAAAAGTCAAGTACTAGTTCAGAACTCAACTTGTTTTGGGTTTGGATCTTCTCTGTTTGGTTTCCAAGGAGCTCAAAGCCGAAGAGAAGTTCCAATTTTAAAACCCAAGTTAGTAGTTACCCAATCCATTCCATGTCAGGGGAAAAAATGAAGAAAAATATTTCTACATCCTCGCCAAACTAGCAACCGATGGTAGTGGTTAGGTTAAACCCCAACTTAGACTTTGATAAAAAAAAGTGGAAGAAATACAAGCGCCAATTACCAAACCAATGGGCTGCAGCGGATACTCGTTCTTAGCATTGGCACTTGTTACAGTGTTTTCCGCTTCTCCAGTAATCTCCTGTATCATTTCTCTTTACCCTTTCTCTTCTTCTTTATATTTGTTACAGTTCCTTTTACCTCTATTTTAAACCTATGTTGATGTTCATCGTCGTTCTTTCAGTTTATTTGTGGAAGAAAAAGTGGGAAGAATCTGATTCAAAGATGAAAAAGCTTCAAAAATCTCTCAATTCTGCTTCGGAAAATATGCTGCTGAGAGACATGGTCGCACTAGGGCTCAGCAGGTTCTTCCTTTCCACCTTCTCTCATTCTTTTATTGTTTTTTCTTTTATTTTTTATGCTACTGTTATTTTCCTTTTTCTTTTTTCTTTCATTTACTTGTATATATATATATATATATATTTGTAGGCATTGAGGAAAGCAATAGCAGCACAATCCAAGTCTGAGAATTTAGAAATGACATCGTTTCCAATGGCACCTATTGGTATCATTCAATCTTGCTTTTCTACAAGGTGACTTTCAGATGGCATTTTGTTTAGTAATCTCTAAATCAGCCATTTTTGTTTTGTTTTATTTTATTTTATTCTATTATTGCTGCTTGCTGTTGTTTTCATTTGTAATGTTTTCTCGCTTGGCAGAGGCCATGTTAAATAAATATTAATTTTAATGTACAAAATGAAAATTTTCATGACTCATGGCCATAATGATTGACCGGAGTTAAAACAAAACTTGGATTGGGTCAATTAATCTTCTAGTTGGGTGGATATGGTGGATTTATTTTCTTAATAGTCGGAAAATCAATCACCAAATGAATATTTTAAATAGAGAAAGATCAAATACTCTAAGGTGAAAATAAAGAACTAAAAATTTGCTTTCAACCATAGTAGATATTTCTCTATGCTTTCTACAATTTTATTCCACAGTGGTGGAAAAACGCTTCAACTGTAGTCTTGTTCAGCACGTCAAAAGGGATTGTTTAAATAAAATATTTTTCTATTAATAGAAGCTATGCAATGCTCATTTTTGTTTCAATAATATTCAGATTGAAGCTTATAACTAATTTAGTCTGTTGTTAGTCTAGCATAGTGCTTGATTATATGCTAAATGAACAATTCCATGTGTATTTTATGCAGGAATGGGACCCCAGGCAACCTCTACTTGTCCCTCTTGCTAGGGCATGTTTGGTTTTTGATTCAGCTAGAGTTTCTCCGGCATCCCTTGAGGGTCTTGAAGAATACTCTCATTGCTGGATTATATATGTGTTTCATTTAAATACAGATCTGGAGAAGTTATGGAAGCATCCATCTAAATGAAAGTTTAAGGCTAAGGTTTGTGACACTGCACTAATGGTACATGTATTATTTATTTTCTCTCTCACTTATGATTCTTTCTTATCATCTTTAAACTTCTATGGAAGGTTGGCCACTTTAATAGGTCAGAGGTCCAAGATTGAAAGGGAGAAGGCGGGGAGTTTTTGCTACAAGATCTCCACATTGACCATGTCCTATAGGACTCACTGTTGTATAGGTGTGGAGTCCTGTTCAGATGTGTTATTGGCAGGTTCACCTATGATTGTCCTTAAATTGATAGCTGGGGGTTAAAAACTTTATTAAAAAAAACTAGAGATGAAAATTTTGTTCTCAACACTTGAACAAAGATCATTTCTGAGAAATAATCTGGTGGATCTTTTGGCTTTGTTGCACCAGGAGCATAGTTTTGCATATTTAAGGATGAGAACCACAGCAATATGCATGTTTACTTTAGCCCCTAATATTAGTGATGGTTCAGATAATCTCTCGTCCAAGTTGGCAGAATGGGTCTCTCTGTCGAAAGTTGGCTTTGGATGTCATGGAGGATTATGGTAAAGCATTGTTAGTATACATTAAATCAAGGGTTAGCAAGAATGCTCTGTGATTGCAATTTTCTTCCTAAGTGTGTGTGTGTGTGTGTGTGTGTGTGTGAGAGAGAGAGAGAGAGAGAGAGAGAGAAATTGTGTTCATGTTGTGCCAAACATCATTTTTCACTGTATCTTTTCAGTCATTGTAAACTAACAAGGTTGATGCTAAGTGGTGTATTTTTTCTATTTTGAAGTTCATAAAAGTTGTTGGAACCTTACTTATGTCTTTAGAAAAGGATGTATTCACTTTAAAACTGATATATGATTTATAGTTTAGATGGAGGCAATACAAGGAAATATGCTTCTACACTCTGGAGTGGATCTAGTTGATGGAACAGTAAGATCTTGTTTCATGACTTTACTGGATGTTAATCATTGATGGCTTTATCTGCTTCCTTCCTATTTGATGTGTAAATATACTTTCTGCTTCTTGATGAATTTTGTTAACCGCCAGCATTGGACATCAAATCATATCTATCATACTGTGACAGTATTGAAGGAGCAGTTGTACCAAACTGGATGACAGTATTTCCTCTTCCATGGTTCTTTAGCTTCCCAGTTTTTTCAAGTTTGCTGTCAGGGTGTGTTTATTTGTTTATCCGGAGGAATTGGTTTGTTTCAGGAGAAGTCCCTCTATTCATCACTAGATGAGCTCAAAAGCTTGGTTAAACGAGTGCTTTCTTGGGATATTCGACCAATATCACAACGAAATCGCCCTCATGATAATCTCCTAAAGATAGGAAATGGTTACTCCTTTGATAATGCTTCAGATTCGGATGATTCCCAAGATGGAGAAGCTTCTGGGCATGGATGTGAAGTGGCTGCTTCTGGAAAGATAATATGTCACTTGATTTTGGAGGGAATGGACTTCTCTTACAAAATTGATTGCAGTGGCAATGTGATTGTAGAGAGAGTCCATCTGTCATCTGGCATCCCATTTGGTAATCCAAACTGTAGCAATCACTTGATGTGAAAAGACAAACTAATATCATTTCTCAGAACATCTTTATATATTTGGCTTTGGTGCACAAAACAAAGAATGTGGCAAATCAATAAGCATAAAAAACCACTACAATTGCTATTCTTTTTATATCATTTCTCCTTCAAAAAAAAAAAAAAAGATCTTTTTAGTACAGACTGTCTTTCTCCTTTGAATTTAGTATTCCTCTTCATTTACAACAGTTGCCAATTTCAATGGACAAGTTAAATTTTCAAAGGAATTAATGCATTCCAAACTGGGCAATTCCAATCAAGGTAAATCTATTTTTAGCTGGGTGTCTAGTTACGACCTGTTATCATGCAAAAGTCATACCAACCTGAGTTTGGGCTGGGGAGCTCAGTAGGTATGGCATAACCCCTCCACCATCAACTGATTCTGCCATACAAACTCTACTAATGTTATTAAAGGATCTGGTGGAATCACACAGTTTCATTTTTAATATATATAGAGCTATACTTCTTCCAGGTTCTTCCAGAATCAGTCATAACCTGTTGCATGTGATTTATAAAACATGTCAATAGCATTTTTTTTTAACATAAGATTCTAACTGCTCATGTAGTTGAAATCATCATTACAACCTCAGCTCATGCCCCCGAAGAATTCCGACTCTCCACTGAGGATCCACAGAACAAAACACCGTTTCCCAACTAGGGAGGCTGCAGATGAGTGAATGGCACACATCATGAGGATATATTATCGGAGTTTCATAAATCACAGCAAATTGGAATGTAGGTCATGGTAAATTTTTAACCGCACCTTGTTCTTAGATGGTCCTAGCATTCCAGGTGGAAGCTGTTCTCTTTGTGTCCAATTAACACCTTCATCATATGATCGCTTCATGCACCCGCTCCACCTGCATTTTATTAAAGCCAGTCAAGCAAATGTATCATTGATTCATTGATTGCAACTAAATTCACATCTCACGATGACATGCAGTATAAAAAAATTGATACCTGATGTGAAGAATGTGTAGTCATATTTCAGAAACAAGTAATCTAAACGGTATTCAAAACTGAATCTTAATTGTTCAAACAATGGAGGACTAATCAAAGTCCTGAAACCAATTGATTAGTAGGGGCCTATTGAATAATTTCAAGGCAGTAGAACCAGAAGTAAAGTCAAATGGAAGAACATTTTTATTACAAATTTAAATTATAATATTATATTTGAATATAGGAATTTAAATCCTTATTCCAGGTTAATCTAAATTGCACCTGAAAGTTACTGGTATACCATCCAAAACAGAATTTGTGAATGTAAAAAGTTGTTCTTAAAAAGCCATTTCACCATTCTACAAGGCGTCATTGTCAGAATGTACACAATCAAAAACCAAAACTAGAAAATATAGAGATTTCAATTTCATAGATCACAAATAAATCTTGGAACACCATAAAGCATTGAAATTTTCTTTTGCACGTCCAGGCCTACTTTATAGAACAATAGCTGCTCATCTGATCTGATGGGTTCCACACTGGAACATAAAGCTCTTCATCCATAATAATAGGTGGATACCAGTGGCCACCCTGCCAAACAATTTTTTAATTAAAATCAATAAAAGAGCACCATACATAGGCAGATAACATGCACATATCAGAAAACTTTTAAGAGGTCTGGAATAGCAAAAACATGGCCATAGAAAACGATGGCTGGAACGATGAATGTTTGCTTTGTGCATACATAAGAAAGCTTGAAGGACAATTATGCACATACACTCGAAATTAATAAATGCTAAAATATTTACACTGGGAAAGCAATAAGTAGCAGGAGAAAGATACCTTAAGAGCAGCGTGCCGCATGTCAATCAAGATCACCGTTATAGATAATCAAAAGAAAAATGCCATTCTCCTAAACAATCATAGAGAAAACTCAGGTAAATAATCGAAATTTATATTGTTGGTGACATGAATGTGACATGAATTAGATAATTAGAATATATTTTTCGAACCAAATTTTCACATCAGGTGCTTCTTCGGATATTTCTCCAAAGTAAGCATCTTAGAAGTGATTATGAGTGAAATATCGGCTTAAAGGTAAAAAAGGAATTTTATGACTTTAAAATTTTAGGTTCAAATTTTATTATATGTGATTTTGATTCAATTTTATATTGAATTTGTTTAGTTAAGTTCTAATTAATTAATTAATTAATTTAATTATTTGGTGATTTATATTTATTAAGATTGTTGTTTCTCTTGTATTTGTAATTTAAAGAAAAAAATGAACCTTACCGGCTTGCAAATATATTAAATCATTAGCAAAAATTAGTAAGATGATGTTGGCAATGGAACAATATACACTATAAAGTAACAAAAACACAATCAGTTAAATTGCATAACCTCAACAATGGTAGAGGCATGACAACTGTTGTCAAAAACACACACACACACATATCAAAAAAAAAAAAAATCATGCCTTTTTAAAAAAGGTACAAATTTCCACATTTGAATTGCCTTCCTCCTCTTTTTAGACTCTCATATGTTTTTTTTTTTTTAATTTCCAATTTTTCTATTAATTTAGTTTTGAGAGTTATGATAGAATAGAAAAAAGACTAGATGAGCATTCAGGATATATAACATGAGTAAATTTTTTTTTATTTTTAAATTTGATCAATTCAAGATTTTAGCTTTATGAGATTGATTAATTGAGGAACATCGAATTCCTTAAATTCAATTTTTTAGGATTAATTTTTTTTAATTAATTAAAATTAAGAAAATTAATAAATTATATAAAAAATGTAAAATCCAACTAATCAATCTGCATATAATTGAATAAATTTAACTTAAAATTAAAGCAAATTCAAATATTGTAAGACTTCAACCTAAAATTTTAAGATTGGAGTATCTTCTCCTTGCTATCAGAACAAAATGTGTTTGTTGCAAAGAACATGTACATGCTCTTTTTTATTTTTTTACCTTTTTTTTTTTTTTGCCAATCATTGTGATTTGTGAACGAGACAGCATGATTAGTAGTGTGGGGCTCAAAGCAGCCAAGGGAGTTGCTTTTTTATGTGCATTTCTATTTAATGAAAACTACATTTATTTCAATAACATGACACATGTATGATGTGATCATATGAGTACTCGTAAAAAGAACATGCAATATTAATTCATAGAAGAACAAAAGATTTTATCATGTCATGAAATCTAATCTAAACCTAAAATAAAATAGAGTGGACCCAAATCCAATTCCAGAACTCAAAGTCCAAACTACCCTCATTCCACACCACCCATTTTGTAATAACCCATAGTTGGCTGATTCCCCCAAATAAAAATTTTGGAAGAGGCTTTAGGCCAATCTACTTGTGGCTTAGAGCAATTGCTTGGGGGTGACCAAGGCTAGTTTAAAGATATCATCATATTGTAAAACAGAGGACTTTGTCATTGATTGTTTTTAGTAGTAGGTTGAAAACCATTACATTTACACTATATTTGTTTAGAAAGAAAAAATTATATAAGGAAAAAAAAAGTAGGAAAATGGAAGGAAAGAAATAGATTAATCATTTCTATTGTTTAGGATAAGCAAGGAATATTATTAATACAACCATTTTACCTTTTTTAATTAAAAATTAAGAAGGAAAGTAATTATTATTAATATGACCATTTTACCTTTTTTAATTAAAAATTAATGTTAGATATCTTTTATCTAAATAACACCAGAAGATTTTTATTACTTAAAAATATTTGCAATGATATATAAAATTTTTATCTCAAATAATATTTTTTTTAACAATTTTCAATATATTTTATTCATTGAAATATAATAATCCATTTGAGTGATATAAACAAGTAAAGAATAAACAAATTGCTTTAACTATTAGTAGTGAAAAAATTAAAAATCGATTCAAAATTGTTGTATTTGGTTTGATTTTTTTTATTTGATTCAATTTAAATTTGGATATTTTATGTTTTAATATGATTCAGTTCTATTTTTTATCAAAAGTAAAAAAGTGAAAAATTCTGAATGGAATCAAAAAATATATTTTTATTAGTTTTTATTTTTAAAAAAATTTTATAAAATAAAAAATAATTATTTATATTTAAATATATTTAAAATAATATAAAATAGCAAACAACTAAAAATAATTAATTTTAAAAAAATGGATGAATAGAACTTAATTGAATAAATAAATTTTGGTTTAGGTCAATTCGATTTCTTAAAAAGATCAATTCAGATTAAGTTTTAAAAATTTATAATACTACGCATTAATCAAAACAATAGAACCAAATCTAATCCAATCAAAATTATATAGCTTCTAATTAAAATAAGATACAAATGATATGGAGTAATACTTTTTTTAAATTTTTTATTTTACAAAAGAATTATTGAAACTTAAATTTTGAATATGAAGATTTCATATTCAACATTGGAAAGAGAATTCTTAAAAAAAAATTTGGAGAGAGAAATACATAAAAAAATTTATTGGTGTAAGAAATTTAAATTTATGAGAAGAAAAAGGAGACAACTACCTCCCATTAATTAAATTTAATAGATTTTTACCTTTAATAAAAAAATGGGAGTTTTCTAAAAATAAATAGTTAATTACATATTAGATATTTTTTAAAATTATAAATATAAAAGAAATTACAATTATAATTGAATATTATATTATATAATCAATTAAATAATCAACTGTTATATTATAATCAAATTATAATTATTGATTAATCAATTAATAAATTAAAATTAATCAAATTTACATATAATAAAACTTGAATCTAGAACTCAAATTCTAAATAATATCTAAATAAATACAGTTGGTGCATTACCTTTTCAAAATTCATCTAAAAAAAAAAAAAGCTTGAGAGCATGAGGCCTTCATCCCACTTTGTGATACAACTACAACCTTCATAATTCCAAAATTGAAGTTCTCTCTTTTCCCACGAAAAGACGACCACCCACCATTGCCCTATTTTCTTTCCCTCTTCAACCCAATGGCTAATGCTCCATTAGACTTCCATTCACACCCTTGCTTGCCACCAATTGTTTCCTATTACTTATTTATCTATTGTCTTCAACATATCTTTATGCAATTTTCTTTAACCTACTCAAAATTATTTGATTGATTTAGACTAAAAATATTAAATATTTAATTTTGAAATGAAAAACATATGTATAAGTTTACGTGCAAAGGAAACTTACAAACAAACAGTGGTTTGAAATTGACGTTGATGTCTCAAATTTTGAAAAGTTTAGCAAATTGGAGGAACTGTTATATTCTATTTCGACAAAAGCATAATTCCGTGAAATGGAATGACTTGTTTGTGTTGGCCAATGCAAAAATGTGAATGAGAAGAATAATGGAAAAAACAGTGGAAATTTCTTTTCTTAAAAATGTTCTAGAGACAATCCGACTTTTAAAAAGATAGGCCCCTTTGGGTCCTATTTGGTGGGCCGTCAACGGAATCAACGGTCATTAACAGCGTGGAACCAAAACTTCCTTCCAAGACCGCTATGGGTTTCACACGTGATATACTGGATTTCCTTAATTACCCCTCCATCCTGGAAAGAACTGCTAAAATGCCATGAAGGCAGGGCTTGGCTGAGGCTGTAACAACGGTGAATGGTTTTCCTGCTACTATTTTCTTCAAGAAAAGGACACATATTCTAAGCTTTGAAGTTTGGAGCAAGGGAAAGAATCCCATGCGGCGCGTATGCAAAGTAGAATATATGAGATCTGATCTGCCTTTTATAAATTCCCATTTGTCATACGTTAGCCCATTCTGCACATGCATATATATTCATCAACCGTAATAAATTCAATCAAGTTGGCAGTGAAAGATCGAGCTAGCAAATCTATACATCATTTGTGTGTAACCTCAGCACAGTCGTATATGAACGGTTTCCATTGCGCAATGTTTTGGGTAATAACTGTCTTTTTTGTAATGTTATTAAGAGAATAAAATTTCAAAGAATAAATTACATTATATATTATAATCTTTTTGTAATATTTTATTTTAATAGTTAATTTTTAAATTTTAATTTTAAATTTATGATCTTTTACAAATATTATAAATTCATTTATTTTCATCAATGATAAAATTTTTTACGTCAACATCGCCTCAACATGTGTAATCCATATGCTCACATAAAAAAAGTGATTGGCTTGATTTTTGGATTAAAATTTATATTAAGTGGAATATATATTTTTTTCAATTGATGATTGGCAAAATGTATAAATTTAAAGCATTTTTAAACGTTCATAAATTTAAAAATTGAGTTTTAAATATCCTAAATAAAATTTGAAATATTACAAAAAAAATGATGAATTCATTTGATTATTTTTAAATATTAACAAAATAGAGGCGAATTTAGAGGACAAGTATGAGTCATAGCTCCTAAAAAATGTAATAATCTTAAAATTACTATTTTAACCATGTTATTTTCATTTTTGTCCCTTTTTTAATTTAATTTATTATTAATTTAATACTTAATTCTCTAATATTATGATGCTGGCTTCGTTCTTGAAAGGGAGAGTTATTGTTCAGACCAAATACAAAGTGAGCTTTTGAATTAGATCTCAACTGTCTCTTTGATGTCTAGTTATTATCTCCCATGTGGTGCTAAATTTTAAGCAGAGCGGCAGTTTTTCGAAATTCTAGAAGGGATGTGTTGATTTTGATATTACAGTAACATATGTGCTAGAATGGTTTGGATTTAAAAATAAAAAAGATATCTCTTATTTCAATTATTTAAAGATATTGTTTGTAAATCGTGCAACATTTAAAAATTAAAATCTCACATTTGGATTGTTTAAATTGATTTTTTATCGAATTGTTTAGAATTTATTTCACAATAAAGTTGAATAACTTTTTTTTTTTTTAATTTTGAACATTGTTTTATTTGTACATATTCATTTGAAGTTTTATATAATGACGACTGGTTAAAAAGTTCTTTTAGAATTTAATGTATGAGATGCATAAAACAATTGATAGTGTTTTGATAAAAAAATTTAAAATTTGATATACAATTACTATAAATTTTTAATTATATATATGGATTAGTATAATGAAATATATTTTTTATGATATATTTTAAAAATAAAAAATTTAATTAAAAAAATACATATATCACCTTGTTAATTTCATTTGTGTAATTAAAAAATTATATTGACACTAATTGTTAATTTTGTTTCAAAATTTATCGTACTAATCGATACATTTCAGTTATATTAAAATATGATATATTTAAAGATAAATTTTTATTTCAAATTTAATATTAGATAATATTGATTATTTTCGTTGGTTTCGATAAATTTCGATGAATTGACTTATTTCAACTAGTATGTAAATGTGAAATATATTTTATAATTTTTAATTTATTTTTTATTATTTGACTATTTTTAATCTAATAAAAATAAAATTAATTGATTAAATAATCTTTAAAAATTGACTTTCTTTATTTTTTTTTATTTTAACTTGCTTTTTTTATACTTTATTTTTTCAAACCAAAATTTATAAGTATTTCCATCTCTTAAAAAAAAAACAATTGTGCTCTTTTTTTAAAGTTTTAAAATCATGAAACTAAGGTTTTTTTTTTTTTTCATTTCTTTATTTTTATCTTAATATTTACATAAAAAATATTTATTTAAATATCATATGATTAGATTAAGTGTTTAAAAATATCCTAAAAAATTTATGATAATATTTTTTATACTTTTAAATTTATTTATTTGATATTTAAAGATATTGCATATTTATTTTGTAAATTATTAGTAGGATTATAATGTATATGTTCATGTATATTTATAAATATATTTATACTAAATCAAAAAATCTGAAATAATATACTAAAGTAATCGATACCGATATATATTACATTAAAAAAAAATTGAATGTGGTCTAATATGGTATTGAAACTTTGATATTAATAGTGTATCAAATATTAACTAAAAATTTTTTTACTTTAAATAGTTAGAATTTATTTGTTTCCATTAAAAAATAAAGCAAAATTAATAAATAAATCCCTGAACTTTGTTACTTTATTTGAAGAAGCTTTTATATTTTATTTCATCTAAATAAATCATTCAATTTTAATTTGAACCTAAATAAATTATTAATTATTAATATATATTTATAAATAAACCTTTAATTTTTAATTCTTAGCTAAATAGGCTCTTAACATAAACTAATTTTTCGTTTGAATTAAAAGTTTAATTAGATATAAATTAAACAATAAGAGCTTATTTTGGTAAAATAAAATTATATGAACTTATTTAAAAAACACAAAATAATTCAAGAATTTTATTAATATGTTGACCAAAAACAATTTACTTTTTAAATAGAATTTATTTAATAAAATTTTAAAAATTATTTTTTTATCAAAATTGATTTATATTTTATAATTTTTTATAAAATAACTTTTAATTATTTTATAAATTGTTGATTCAACAAGTACTAATATTTTATTTTTTTCAAGTTTATTTTGAATATTTTGTATTATATGATTTATTTTTTATTTAATATCAACACAATAATTTAAAAATATTAATGATTTATAATATTATATAAAATATTGTAATTTAAGATCACTGATGAATTGATCACTTTGATTATCGTATGACTATAATAATAAAATCACTATAGTAATCTTAAAAATAATATCAATTATTACTTTAAGAGTTTTAAATTACAATAGATAAAAAAAATATAAATTTAATTTGAAAAAATTAACAAAAGTTATATTATAAAATAAAAAATATATATTTTAAAAAATTAATAATATATTAATAGGATTGCAGTAGCAATTTACTAATTTTGAAAGAAAATTAAAAAAAAAAACCCCTTATGTCTACTTTTTTTTGTTCATTTCAAAAATCAACACTTGCTGTTTATTTCATATTTTTATCTTTTTTCTGAAGATAACTATATAACATTTTTTATTTTATGTTACTGTTTATCCTAATTATTCATTTTTTTACATATTTTAGCCTAGTGTATTTGCTTAGGGCTCATAAATATATATAATGCTGTGATTTGACCTTTTAACGATTAGTTTATGTAAAGAGTTTTGCAATTGGTAGCTTCTTTGACTAAACAAATCTAACTTTCCATTATGGATAACCCGTGCCCATTGCCTGTAAAGGAAGAATCTCCTTCTATATTTTCACCAAATCTTATTTTAATTTGAGACAGCTAGTCCAGCAATTATCCCTATAATAATTCTATATAGCTTTATTTTTGGTTTTCCTTTTTTAATTAATTGTTTTCCATTTCAGAATCAAACAAAAAGATAAAAGTTGTCACCGTGCCGGACGGACAGCCGGCCTTCGACACTCCCACAACTTCCATATTTTCTTCAAAACAAATTTAACTCGGGTCCCTCAAAATATAATGAGTAATTACACCCGGAAAAGAAAATTAATTAATTTTCCAAATATATTAACATATATTTGGTAGGACCGAAAAAAAAAAGAAAAAAATGAAAAAAGAAACTATATTTTTTTCTTTCCATTCTTCTGTTTGATAAGGGAAAAATAAGAGAAAAAATAAAAATAAATGAATTTGTATCTTTTCCTTTTTTTTTCTTTTTTTTTTAAAATCTAAATCTTTCGAAATTGAAAATAAAACATTCTTTAGACTTAAATTAAACATTTTCTTTACAGTTTCACTTTTAGGTTGATTTTTTTTTTAAAAAATTGACTTTTAAGAAATAAATTTTATATTATTCTATAGTTATTTGACAAAATTATTCAATAAATTAAAAAAAAATTATTGATTAATAAAAAATAAAAAAATGAATTTTTATATCTTTTTCTCTTTAAATCTGAATCATATTTGTTTGACAAAATATTACTTAATTAATTAAAAATGATTTATTGATCAATAAAAAAAAAGCAATGAATTTATATATATTCTTTTTCTTTAAATCTAAATAATTCCAAATTAAAAAAAAAAAACATTGTTTCTACTTAAATTAAATATTTTATTCACAATTTCATTTTTAATTTTTTCCTCTACTATTCATATTTAATGCAAAACATATAGAAGGAAAAAACAACTTTCTTTCCTTTTTAAAAATTTTTTTTCTTTGCTCACTTTTTTTCACTTCCTTTATTTTCCTTCTTCAAAAATTTCAGAATATTTCATACTTTTATTATTTTATAAAAAAACAATTGCCATTGTTTAAAATCATGAAACTAGTTTTTCAAGTAATATATAAAAAAATTCCATTGCCTTTTTTTTAACTAAAAACAATTCCATTGCTTTGGTCAAAGCTAAACTCACTGGAGAGTTACAGTTTGAATACAAGTGAAGTGAGTACCGTAAAAACTCCCCACCCAAACAAACAAAAACAAAGCTTTCAGATACTTTCCATAAACTCCAATTTGGTTTTGAAAAAATCCCAGCTGGCACTTATGTAATTTAATCTCCCAGCAAGGGCATTTCTTTTCTCCTCCGTCCAAACAAACAAAACAATGAAAAACAATTGAACTCCTCCAAACGCTTTTTCAAAAACAAAAAAAAAAAACCAAACTGAAAAACCAACCTCAGCTTTTTCGTTCTCCCCTGCCCTGCCTGCCCCTTCACTCCCTCAATCTATATATGTATATATAAATATATGTACCTTTACTTATTCACATACTTTTCTTTCTTTTTTTTTTTAATAAAAATAATAAAAGAAGAAGATTCTGGTAAATATGGATTCGCCGAAGTCGGCTGGTGATTCATCGACGGCACGGATCGTGGTTCGTTCCTCCATGATGGACTCGATAAGAGCTTGCGGTTTGTCGGGTTTAGCCGGTGTTAGGATCGATAAGGAAGAGCTTAGACGAAGGCTTTTGATGCCTCAGTATCTGCGCCTTGCGATGCAAGATTCCATTAGGAAAAAGGACGTCGATGGCGGTGACCAGCATTTCCTTTCACGTGGCTCCGACGATGTTCCGTATCCTGAATCCCCTATGGTCGTTTTTATTAACCCCCGTAGCGGCGGTCGCCATGGCCCCGTCCTTAAAGAGCGTCTCCAGCAATTAATCAGCGAAGAACAGGTTTCACTTATTTCTTTTGCTTTTATTTTTATGGTTTCGAAAGACTTATTTGCATTTATATTTTCTTAAGAATTTTAATATCGGAAATATAGGTATTTGACCTCCAAGATGTGAAACCGCATGAATTTGTACGGTATGGACTGGCTTGCCTTGAGAAGTGGGCTAACAATGGAGATTTTTGTGCCAAAGAGATACGGGAGAACATTAGAGTTGTGGTATGTTTCTACCAACTTTTTACAACTTGTAAACTTCCCTGTGCTGTTTTTTCCCCTTTTCTTTTAGAATGTTCCAATTCGGATTTGGATGTTACCGCTTTAATTTAGTTACAGTTGGGTTCTTATGTTTGTTACTTGTCTTTTTTTTTTGGGTTCAAATCTCACCACTTGCTACTATATTTACTTTGAAAAAGTAAAAAAAAGAATCTTTTAGATTTAAAAGTAAATAATTTTTTAAAGAGTTAAAAATTAAAAATATAACTTTTTTCTGTGGAATAAAGTACATGATTTTACTTTTATACATAATGGCTGTGTTAAATTGTTGTGTGATGTTAATCAACTATGATTTTGTTTTTCCTTTTTTAAGCAACTTTCTAGATGGTAAAAAAACATAGCAAAAGTAACTAACAAATCGAACATTCCAAGCTGATTTTGTAAGGCTCTGTATAAATGAGCAGGTTGCTGGAGGTGATGGTACTGTTGGTTGGGTACTTGGATGTCTTGGAGAACTTCATCAGAAGGGTCGGGAGCCGGTTCCTCCTGTAGCTATCATTCCACTTGGTACAGGCAATGACTTGTCTAGAAGTTTTGGTTGGGTATGATATTCCTTTACATTTTAAATTTTGATGTTGTCTGCTATTTGCTTCTCTCTCTTTCTTGATTCATGCACTGAATGGTCACTGCAGGGAGGTTCATTTCCTTTTTCCTGGAAATCGGCTATTAAAAGAACTCTGCAAAGAGCTACTTCCGGTCCAATTTGCCGTCTAGATAGGTGAGAATACATTTATTGCATAATGATTAGTACTATGTTTTGTGTCTGTAGCACACTGCTGTTTGTTTTATAAGTTTGATGATCCACTATTGAGGACTCGCTGCATGTTTGAGTTTCCTACGATTGAAAATGTTTTTTCATAACTACTTTGCAGTTATATCACTAATTGTTTCTTTGATGATGCAGTTGGCTTGTTGTGTTGCAAATGCCTGGCGGTGAAGTTGTTGATCCTCCCCATTCTTTGAAGGCTACAGAAGAGTGTTGTCTTGATCAGGTAGTGAATCATCCTCTGTTTTATTCAAACATCTTCTATTGCGTGACAATTTTTGGATGCATGAACATTGGCTTAATCTGAGTCCTTTGAAGGTCAATAAAGTTTTTTCTGTTTTAGTTCATGAAGTTTGTCATTAGGTTACCTAATTCGGTATTATTGGAATTTACCAAATATATAAAAATGTCTATGTGTCTATCTTGATAATATAATTATAGAGACGAGTTTTTGAAAAGCAAGAGTACTTTTTAGGTCATAGATCAAAATATGCTATAATGATTTAATCCAATAAAGCACATTATCTAATGAACTGTGGCATTGTATATCTAAAGCTGCTTCTTTCTGTCTAAAGTATTCAGCCTGGTCTACCATCTGATAACTTAGACATGACACATTAGTGTTTTCTTTTTCTTTAAATAATTTTTGTCTGATTGTCATTTAGTCATCTTATGATGTGGAATTTCAAATTCAAATGGGAAAATCTTGTCCGCGATTGCAGACTTTGGAGATTGTGGGGGATGTTCCTGACAAAGTGAACTGCTATGAAGGAGTATTCTATAATTACTTTAGCATAGGTATAGTATACCAGTTAAACTTCTAAATCTTTGTAATTTTAATTTTATGCATGGGGAGATTTGCTTGGTGGGGAGCTGTATTACATCTTAGAAGCTTGATAATCATAATTTTGGCATGTAAGCTGTTATGGAGACTATCTGCTACTTTATTTCAAGGGAAACAGAATAGAGTAGTAGCATTCTAAACCAAATCCCTGATAGAGTCCAAGGATGTGCAAACTTTTATAATGATTCTTTTTGCTTTATTTTAATAATTTTAACTTTTAAATCATCCAAATCTTATCATCCTCTACTCTTGCAATTTCACAAAAAATCCAGAAAAGGGGGAGGAAGGCACACTCATATGACTCTGAGGGCTCAAGACAACTCATTAAAGGCTTACAGTGCCCCTATTCGCTAATTTGGTTAATAATTTGCAAGACCATAAAAACTTTTGCGAAAGGAAAAGCAATTTAAAAATTGGGAGTCATGAAATGTTTAGAAATCATATATGAAAGTTTTTGGTTACAATGACAACACTTATTCTTGCTTATGGTGTTTTTCCGTTTATTGTTATTATTATTAACATTTTTGGTCCTTAAGAATCTTTTTATGTTCATTTACATTCAGGAATGGATGCACAAGTTGCGTATGGATTCCACCATTTACGTAATGAGAAACCTTACCTTGCGCAAGGTCCTATTTCAAATAAGGTATTTGGATTTCTTTTATTATTTGACTGCAAGTTCAAGAATGTTTTGTTGTCAATCTCTGGTATTATCCTGTCTTGTCAAATGTAGATGTTTTAGTTTGAAGTTGCTTAATGGTAATACTGCCATCTGTCAACCATATATGGATCATCTACAGATGATATTAGTGACTATGCGTGGCATAGTCAAAAGGAGGGACAGGAAGTGATTGTCTCACCTATATAAATTGAAGTTTTTTCTCAATCTATTCTTTTTATGACTAAATATTTTGCACTTTGGTCTTGATACCTATGTTTTACAAATTTGCTGCTCCATAATTCTTTGACAAGGAATGGGGAGGATGCATGAAAGGCTATATGTAAAATGAATTACAATATAAAACTAGTGTGGAATTCTTGATTTTTCCCCAATCTATTCTTTTTGTGGCCAAACATATAGCAGTTCAGTCTCAGTACCTATATTTTAAAGATTTGCTGCTCCACAATTCTTTGACAAGGAATGAGGAGGATGCATGAAAGGCTAGAAGTAAAAATGAAGCTACAACATAATGCTAGTGGGAAAGTCTTGTAGTTTTTCTATATAGGAGCATTCAGTGATATACGCCTAGGTGCTGTGCCTTAGTGCTAGACAATGAAAGTACCTTGAACCCTTTTGGACAAGGTGCATTTAATCGGGTGTACGCCTGGTGCATCTAGTCATGCTTTTCTGTAAGACAGTGGGTGCAAGAAAAGGCTCTCTCTTGCATTTCTTTTTCTTTAGGATTTTTTTATTAACTTTACCTTTAATAGTAAAAAAGTGACAATATGAAACTCTTTCAACAACAAACTTGGGTCCATAAGGAAATGGTGCATATTGGCCAAAAAAAAGAAAAAGGAAAAATTGCATGTTTGTAGGATAAAAGTGGACCGCTCTTTAGATTTTATTAGCAGAATTATATATCTTAAGCTTATTTTATATATACATACGCATATACATATTGTGCCTTCCCTGAGGCGAGCACTTTTTTTCCACCTTGCATCTCAGGCAATATAAGGGTTCTACCGCCTTGAGTGAGCCTTGCGCCCTTGACAACACTGGGAGCATTTCATGTTGTCCCAGCCTTAACCTTGTTCTTTGCTAGCCAATAGAAGAGTTATGAATTTCTTGTGTAGAACTGTAGATGTATGCAATATTTGTGCATATGCTTGGATGTTTAAATTTATTTTTTCTCTTCTGATTTATCTGATAAACAACTTAAATGTAAATTTAGTTTATGCAGGGTCTTTTCTTCATTCTCCTGTTATTTCCTCTAGGATTTGCACAAAATATAATACTAATCTCACTAAAGTTAACTTAAGTTCAATTGAAGTGTGCAGCTTGGCATTCAAAATTCACATTATTAGTTTCTTTGCCTCAGTCAATGATTTGCTTTGGTAAAACTAATATTAGATTGTAATTGGTCCATCTTTTGTGACAGATTATCTACTCCAGTTACAGTTGCACTCAGGGTTGGTTTCTCACACCTTGCATAAGTGATCCAGGTTTAAGGTTAGATATTATGATAGTTTTTTAGCATGCATCTCATCCTATAATGGACATATTCCAGTTTCTAAAAAACAACAATATGTATATTTCTATGCATGTTGGTGTGTGTGTGTGTGTGTATGTACAACAAGCATCTAGTTAAGTTTTGATTGTTCCTTGGACAGTGTAGCCAAGGCTTTGGCCTTGGTGCTGAGGTAAGGCACAACACATAAAGTGCCTCACATGTAACAATCACTTAGCTAAGGTTGATTCTTCCTTAGACAGTGTAGCCAAGGCATTGACCTTGGGCTGAGGGCAAGGCCAAAAAGTGCTTTTACCAAGCATAATTCTTTGATGCCTAGGTGCATTATTTTGAAAGGTGAGGCTTGACATGCCTCCATTAAGTTCTCTAAAATTTTTTTAAAACTCTACTTTGAATTGATGATATATGTATGTTTATACAAAAATGAAAAGGGTCCTAGTTTCCCTTTATATGTGTATTATATCAGCACCTTGCTTTGCTCAGTCAAATGTCTTTTTTGCCCTTGTGCCTCTGGCAATACAAAAATCCTAGTACCTTGAGGGTGTCTTCTGCCTTTTACCACATTGTTTTTGTTTCTTAATGTTTCTCAAATAATAAAACATCATCACTATTATAATGCACGTTGTTTACAAATGCTTGTTCAGTTAAACCAACAAGTTTCCTTTTGATACATCTTTTATTTAGCTGAGAAGAAATAATCCATGAATCGTATGGAGAAAGTGTCTTTCTTGTGAATGGTGTTTTGAACCATTCTTTTTGAGGTGAACATATTCAAAAAATGTTTCTAAGTGCAGGGGACTCAAGAACATTTTAAGGATACATATTAAAAGGGTCAATTGCTCGGAATGGGAGCAGGTTCCAGTCCCCAAAAGGTACATTTCTAAGTATTTAATTTTACCTTGTGATACATTAGTATCTTAATTGTTCTAGTTATCAACTGTTAGCCTTCATGATTTTTATGTAACCCTATTTTGTGCATTTGATATCTTTATAACCATAATTTGTCTTTTACTGAACCTTCTGCATAACTAGCTATATTGCTAAGGTTACTATGACACTAGATGCATAGATGGGTAGAACATTTCTGCCCCTGTTATGGCTTATGATTTAATCATCCCCTAATATTATGCATTTTATTTTAGTGTGAGGGCAATTGTTGCATTAAATCTTCATAGTTATGGAAGTGGGCGAAATCCGTGGGGTAATCTAAAACCAGAGTATTTGGAAAAGGTATGGTACATTTCTTCAGGTTACATAGTATTATTCTGGGTACGGTGTTCTACAATCTCTCTCTCTCTTTGGGGTATACTTTGACTGTTTGCTTATGTTTGATGGTTGGATTTGGATCTCAAAAACTGAGCAATATAATTTGTTCTGGCTCCATAATGGAAACAAAAAGGTGTTCTGCATACTTTATTTGCAATTCAAAACAACTTCAGCTTGGTTCCTTTCCAAGATTGGAGCTTTGTACTTACTTGAGAATTCAAGATTGGAGTTTTAGTGAACCAGATGGATGCCATGTAGTTTTCACTTACTTAGATAGTTGAAGTTGCAGATATCACCCAGTATGCCTAACATGATCCAGGTACCAGGAATGAATTCTATTAGGGGTCAAACTCTATGAAAACTGGGCAGTTTGTGTTTATTTAATCAATAGTTCTTGGAAATATTATCTTGGTCCTGATAATTTTTAATCAGCTTTATATTACTGAAAATGCATGATTTGAGATGGTCACCATATATTGTTTTTGACTCTTAAGCTTCTTTTGTTGATAAATATTGCTATCTTGTAGTGTCTATTCTAATATTTATATGAACATAAATAAATAGAGGTGAATAGCACAACAAAACTGTGCATCCTTAATAGGTGTTATTACTGGACTCTTAAATTTCTTTCAGCGTATCAATGTTTATTTAAGTTAAAACTAAATCATGAGGAATTTCTTGTATTGTGAAATATAAATTTATATAAAATAGTGAGAAGGGGTGAATACTGAACAGCCAATTGTTATTGCAAAATGAGAACAAAGAAATGACAGAAGAGAGTATTTCTTAATGCAGCTTTCATAATGTTCCATTCCAATTATTATATTGAAGTAACATAAAGCTAATAATAAGAATTCCAAGGGGAAGTAAAATGAAATGAGCATTTAACGTTTCATTATATGTAATAACATAAATTTAGCCTGATAAAGATGGTACATGGGTAGAAGAAACCTATCTTATTACAATCAAATGTAATTATGGGAAAATCAAGAAGTTGAACTGTTATCAGTTTAAAATGACAGGTCATCAATAGATATTTCTCTAATATAAATCATAGTTCACCAAAGCATTTGGAAAGATGCTAATGCCAAGGTTTTCAACAAATACTGTGCATCTTTCTTTGACTATGTAAACTTAATTGCTTTCAAATTTGCGGCCTATGCTTTTGGTGTAAGATCAATGTCTTCACCATGATTCCTAGGCTGGTGGAGAGTTGGAAGTTACTCGGTCTTTTTGTTTTAATATTAAGCTTATTGAGAGGCTTGATTAAATTCCAAATCTAAATTGATTGTCTTCAATTTTAATTGTTTATTTTTTCAGAAAGGCTTTGTTGAGGCCCATGCTGATGATGGTCTTCTAGAAATTTTTGGCTTAAAGCAAGGATGGCACACATCATTTGTAATGGTTGAGCTCATATCTGCAAAACACATTGCGCAGGTACTGTAACTTATGTATTTTTCATCAAAACAAGTCAAAGGTGGTTAAACATAAGATTGTAGAAGTGCAGGTTTAGACTTGATTGAAACTATGTCCTTGGTAGGTAGGCACAAACAGAAGGAAATTATGTCCTGGGTCTTTGGGAAGTTGCTACCATTGGTGAGAAAGATTGGTAATTACTAAAAGTTGTTTGGCAAGATGCTTGATAATTAGTAGAAGTTATTCTTAAAAACTCAATAGCGTTTACAGATAATGTTGTGTTCCTCTACTGTACCTTGTTTCTTGTAATGGTAGTTCTTAGTGTCTTGCATGCATAAGATTGGCTCTGAAGTGCCTGGGAAAGAAGGAACTAAAAAAAATCTGTATTCTCTGGGCTTGGTCTTTTGAAAATATGGTATGTTGATGAGTTTTACAATCTTTTTCAGGCTTCATCGATTAGACTGGAGATAAGAGGTGGAGAGTGGAAAGATGCATTTATGCAGATGGATGGGGAACCATGGAAACAGCCCATGAGCAAGGATTATTCTACATTTGTGGAAATTAAGAGGGTGCCTTTTCAGTCACTAATGGTTAGTGGAGAATGACATTGGCGAATCCTTATGCATGCCGTCAATGTAAAGCGTGGTTGTCTCCAAAGGGCTTGTAAATTACATTTGTTTTCCCCAGTGACTAGGAACTTGGACAATGAGAAGAGAAACATACCTAGGAATAGGGATCTTTGTATCAAATTCATTTGCAGTCAATTCCATACATATATATATATATATATATATTCCAGTGGTGCATTCTTTGAGATTTCTATTATGCTTAACCAGGTTTTACTTGCACTTGGAGGAGGCTTTTATTACGTTGGTTAATGATTACCTGATCATGACTCCAAACTAAAGGGTAGTGTTGTATCAAAACACAATATAAATATATAAATTATTAGTTATACAAGTATATGAATTGTAAGATTTATTACTATTATTAATAGATGGTTACAACCTTGGAGTACGTGGATAAAACAGGGGCTTTCTTTTTCATTTTAAAGTTATTCTCAATACTGATGAAACTGAATTATTGACACTAATATCAAAGGGACCCACATAAGATTGGTGAGCTAAAGCTCACGGTGTGTTGGATACATTCACAGATGAATTGCTACCATTCCCTGAAGAAAGGATTTCATCATTTCTAACAACCATCTCAACACCTTCAGATGTCATCGAGCTGTTCTGACTACTGTGAAAATCATATGAAGCTTCAACACCTTGGGGATTGACTAGATGATGTGCTCTAGATTCATTCCTCTCAAAAGGATTTGAAGCTACAACCTTTCGATCAAAAAGCCTTGCCAGTTCAGTAAGTTTCGACCATTTTGATCTTTTGGCATGAAAGGTGCCCAACTCAGGCCAGTGCGATTATAGGAACTTGGACATGTATATGAGGAGTGCGGACAGTGAAGCAATTACTGTAATAATGAAGAGGCCTCCAAAGCTGTAGACACTGAGACTATCAGAAGCAATTCGTTGACTTTGACATTCTTGACAGGCCACATTTTGCTTAAAATATTTGTTCTCAAGAGCTTCCATTGCTGTTTTATTTTCAGTGACGTTCAAGATTGCCCTGGACATGTATGGAACTAGCGGTGATCCTCGTGGGAAGGCCTGAGGCAAAAGAAAAAAAGATATTCTCGGTTAAACAAACAACCGGCATGAAGCAATCTCGGATCACTGTTTCTTAGACAAATAATATATGGATTATGTACTGTAAACTTTAAGAACAATATTCATGCTTACAGTTTTTCTTCTACTGAATTATATATAGCAAGTTGTAATATACCTTGCATAATTCTTTACAGTCCTATGGTTTTTTTTTTTTTTCAAAAGTAAATGAAGGCAAGATGGAGAAAGACTAACAAAGCCAAGCCCATCAGTTTTGAAGTTTGGCCCAGCTGTCATATATTTGTCACAGAATTTGGCAAGAAAAAGCTCTATGCAGTGTTGTGCACCAAAGATTGCATCAACACCACCCCTTTTGCTTCCCTTTGACAATGCTTCATCAAACTCCTCTGGAGTGCTATACGGCTTCAGCCTGGACTCGTCGAACTGCAACTTGTTCACCAAAAGGTCTTTCACAAAGGAACCTGCTTCATATCCTACATAATCACCATTTTTTTTGAGCTCTTTAATGTCTACTACTGCTGGCTGCAACCGCTGCACTGTTAACATTGAGGCTAAACTTGCGGTGTAACTTTGAGTGAGGATAAGCACCACAAAGATCCATATAATCAGCACAAATCTTGATAAGTTGTTCATAACCTTTTCCCCTGATATGGTACCAGGAAAAGTGCTTTTAGTTCAAGTATGTAATGAGTAATTAATGTGTTTGACGTGGTTAAATATAGTTTTGCATAAGCAAATTAAGTTAAAAAAATGATACTGTATGAATAGGTAGAAGAGAATTACTGTGAGCAAACACAAGGATTGAGAAGGAGAACCAAAAAATTGTGCCTAGTTGTTGCTCTGGGGGACCTCTGAACTCCGTGTTTATACGGTGCTCCAGAATCCAGACTACTAGACCTGTAAAGGTGAAGGTTGCTCCAGTTGTTAGCCAAAGATCCCAACTTAGTGGCTTCAAGAATATCCAAATATTCTCCTCTCATCATCTTTGATTTTCACTACCATTGACACATGTGATTGCAGGTAAGGTAATGTAAAATCAACATTCACCGACCGATCTGCAAGAATTGTTATATCTCCTACGGTAGGATCAAATTTCTGCACGTCCACAAATGGATAAAATGTGAGGAGTGAGAAATATATAGAGTTGTAATATAAAATGAAAATCCTAAGTATATATTGTTCTCTCCACTCTATGGTCTGTTAGCTTAAGTTGTGCACATTGTTTTCAGCCTTATCTATCATCTAAAATCAGCTGTTTGATTATCTGCTTATTAACCTGGAGAGATTCAATGAATAGAAAGTTTAAACTCACCTGAACTTTGATCTGATGAAGTAAGTCGTCGTATGTCGCTGAACCATTAATTATGAAGGGAATTGGTTTATGTTTAACTGCGAAGGGCAATGCCTCCAATGCAGCCAGGAAAACATCATAGGAGAACCCTGAAACGATCGGCTCATTGGTATAAGGATGCAACTCCACTTTTAAATATTCATCGAAGCCCAATTTCACTGGCACTCCAGTCATCAACTTCTTACCCTCTACTGGTATAGCCCAACCCTTCGGTATAGTTTTGGAGTCTCCAGGCCAGATAGGTGGTTTGAGTTCATCCATGGAAGTTGAATATTCTACTACATCACCAGAATAGCCTAGTTTGCCAGATAATCCTTTCTCAGGAGTCCAGTAACGAATGACTATTCCTTCTTTGCCTACCACATTGATAATTTCAAAAGCTGAAGACTGCAACTCTCCTTTAACCAAATGGAAATTTCCGCTGAGGCCTTTAAATCTGACATTCAACATGTCGTTCTGAAGCCTTGGGCCTATTTCTGACACTCTTATACCTGAAACCTGACTCTTATTTCTGCTAGAATTTCGCTTGAAAGCATTGGTGCTTTCCTTTCCAACCATTTCAACAGCCATAGCTAATGCCCAAACAGTATCATATGCCCATAAACCAAAAATGTTTAATTCAGTAGCATTAGAGTCAAATTCACTTTTCCATTTCTTCTTAAAATTTTCAAGCCTTTTCAATTTCGGTATGTATGGCCTGATACCCAGTACACCTTTCATTGAATCAGTGACCTCTGATCCCATAGAATCCAACAAACTTGCTAGTCCATAAGTGATGATCCATGCATATCCTTCACTCATCATACCGGCTTGTTTTGCATGTACAAAGAGTCTAGACCCTAAGGAATGAGTCATATGCACCAAGAATACTCTGGTTTGCTGCGCCATTAACTTATTGAGCTTTTCCAAAATCCTGAATCCACTAGAAGTTCGGGAGATGGAACACCTATAAGTTATTCGAATGTCAAATTGTTGAAATGCATCGGATAAGTAGGGAAGTAAGCCGCCACCATATTCGGTGTCTTCATATACGAGAACTACTTGGTGCCATCCATAGGCTTTAACAATGGATGTGATGGCTTGAACCTGAGAGTTGTCATTGTGGGCTGTCCGGATAAAGAAAGGGTTTTGGGTTGTAGAGAGAGAGGGACTTCCAGCTGAAAAGGATATAACGGGAACTTGAGCTTTTCCTCCAACACCGATCACAAACTTGGCTTGCATTGATTTTTGAGGCCCCATAATAGCGTTTACTTCATCATTGTTAATCAAGTCTAGAGCTGCAATTTATGAATATTTTGTGAAATGAATTGAGAACTAAAGTCAATCAACTTATATACAAATAGTAAAATGCATGAATAAACAATTTGCTAAGAATGAGTTTCCATAATAATAATAATAATAATAATAATAATAATAATTTATTCTTGTGTATATATATATATATATAAACACATACATTAATTTATATAAAAATATAAATATACATGCACTCTTAATTAGAGGTGTTCATGGATCAAATTGAATTGAGTTTGAGTCAAATTCATATTTAGTATTTAATAATTATATGCTTGCTCAAACCAAATTCAATCCAAAATTTCAGACCTTAAAATTTTCTCAAACTTGATCCAAATTAAAAAAATAAATCCTAAATTCATCCATTAAATTTAATTTAAATAATAAAAAATTAAAAAATTATTAATTAAATTCAATAAAATTATATTCAATTCACATATATATAAATTAAAAAAAATTATATATATAAATATTAAAAATAAAAATTGTATAAAAGTAAAAATTAAGTTTAAAAAAATATATATAATTTTTTAAAATTTTTATATATATATGTGAATTAATTTATATATAATTCATATATATATATAAATAAAAATTATATATACATATGAATTTGAATTGGGTTTGGGTTTGAGTTTGAAATATTTTGTCTAAAGCCTTATTTGAAATTTAAACAAACCTAAAAGTTATATCCGAGTTCGTTTAATGGGTTTTAATTTTTTTTTCAAACCTTTTCAAAATTTAGATAAACCTTCATGTTTGAAGGGATAATTCGACCTTTAAACAAGTCTACTCTTAATTGATCTAAAAACTAAATTAATTATTACTTACTTGCAAGAGCAGCACCAACAACATCAACCGAGTTCCTGGTGTGGAGAAACAATCTAGAACTGTAGTTGGAATGTGTAGCATAGAAATCTGAGATTGCCATGGAGATGCATGCATTTGCTACAGAACCAATTGGTGACTCCAACTCTAGAACCACTCCAACATGTATCAACATCTTCTTTTCTGAAATTTTATTCCCTATATGCCCACCATTTGATGACTTAACTCCCAGCCAAAACCAATGAAAGAAGCACCAAAGACGTAGGGAAAGATGCATCAGGTTCTCCATGGTATAAGAGGTTTTGCCCCTATGATCAAATTGCTATATAGAGAGAGAGAGAGATTGTTGAGCATTAATGGAGAATGTTAGACTCCAATTAAGAAATCTTGACAAGTTCAAAATGTAAGTTACTAGGAATTTCACAAATAAAACAAAAAAAAAGAACTTTTCAGTCGCTAAGAGAATGTTAGACTCCAAGAAATCTTGAAAAGTTCAAAATGTAAGTTACTAGGAATTTCACAAATAAAACCAAAAAAGAACTTTTCAGTCACTAAGGGTAATAGTTGGTCTAATATCATTTTCAGGACAAAAAAGGGGTCCTTCGGGGAAGAAACAAGCATATAACAACATGAAATAAAAAGATCTCAAGGCACATAAGGATAATAGTTGGTGTAATTTCTTCAAATGAAATGGTTTATTTCAAATTTGTCGAGAATTTTCTCCCATGGTCTTGATAAAAAATTAAATCTTTAATTTTAATGATTAAATTTAATTTTTAACAATCTCAAATACTAAAAAGGAAAAAAGAAAAAATTTCTGAACAGAATAATTAATGGTGGAGTTATAAATTCTATTACTCATTAAAAGCTCTTAGAAGAGGTTTATGTTGTTGTAAATAAGCATATATCTGATATAATGCATGAAGATTTGTCTTTGTCAATTGTATCATATCATTATTATTCTATAAATTATAGAAGAATTATTTTGATACACAGTTAATATCATAGATGTGTTCCATAAGCTTTTTAATTTTTTTCATTTCTCAGTTTCAATGCACCAATATTATTCTAATTAAACAAATAATGTAAAGCCAAGTAGTTTGCTTAATTTTGGTGCCTCATTATCTCTATCTACACTTTTTCTCTCTTTACCACCAAATGTTAAAATTTCTTTCACATTTTGTTAATTTTCTCAATCCTAACATCACAATTCCTGCAATTTTACAACTTTTTATATGCAATTTTTCCCTTCTTTCAAGCAATTATTGTTGACAGGAACAAACACCATTGAAGAATCCACTTTTTGTTTGTCAAGAATAAACCCATTAAAAGAAAAAGAAAAAAAAAACATTGAAAGTCCTTGTAGAACTCCTTCGTAAACCCATTGAAGAGGGAAAAAAAAAAACTATTGAAGACTCTAATATAGAATCCTTGGGGCCCATCTGAAAAACCCACTGAGAATAAACCCATTGAAGAACCTACTGTATGAAATTGAGAATTTTTTTTTTTTTTTTTTGCTTTTGCTTTTAAGTTCTAATTACCTCGACTAAGGGAATCAAGCTGTTAATAAAGTAAATTGATGGATAATTATAAGTTATAAGTGAAATAGATTCCTAGAGTTGTATTCTAGAAAGTTTGGAATTCGTTCATTAACCAAAAAAAATTACAATTTTTTTTTATTTTTTTTTATTTATTATTATTTTAATGAAATAAAAGATATTTACGACATTTTATTTTTACTGTTAACAGAATATTAACAGAGAAAAACACAAGTTGGTTAAGTATTCAAATTTAATCAGCAGAAGACAAATTTAGTTCAGCCCAAATCACAAAATATATTTATATAGTTTACCTTTTAATAAATGGAAACAGATTAATCAATAATCTCTTTAAATAGGTAGTAGGCCGTGTATAAAAAGTTTGAATACATTTCATAATTTCTAATATTCATTTAAAATAATTATTTTAAATAAAATAGTCAATAATTATTTTTTTTATGGCAAAAAAAAATCCATTTTTGTCTACATTAATAATGATCCCTTCTAAGGGATGCAGCAATTTATCTTTTACATATTTAAACCTTTCTTATCTTTTAATGGTGAATTTTACAAGTTTTATCTATCAAATTCCATTTTAATTTCACTCTTTAATTTGTTAAGTGCCTTGTTTCAAAGGGGCACCCATATCTTAAACTCTAACTTGAAAATTTGTAGAGTTCAAATCATAAAGTGGAAGTCATGAAATTTATAAGATAACTAACATTTTAATCTATGAGATGTAGAGATTTTTTATTATATTTTTTTATACCTTTAATTTTTTAGTTCATTTTAATTGTTATATTATCTTAATAAAAGAATATATATTCTAATTGTTTATTTGTAAAAAAAATCATTTATCACATATTGATCTTAAAGTTTTTATTTTAAAAATACGTATAATCTATTTGATTCATGATATAAAATGAAAAAAAAATCTAAAGTGCTTGATTCATAAATTATGAATTACTAAGTGGCTGAAGAAATACATGAAGTATAAAAATATTTTTACATGAAAGTATATAATTATAAATCTAAACCAAAGATGATGATATATGATACAATCAAGTTGAATATATTTTGAGTCATTTATCTTAAAATAAAATTAAAGAGCATAATCTTTATATTATTGGTACCTCATTAATTGACCTAAAACAATTATTCACATATCAAAGCAAGCAATGAGATAAACATTTTTCCTTTAAAAAGGATAGCACTTATTTTATTAGAACCAAATTGTATGATCCCAAGAACTAATTCATAACAAAGCAAACTATTTTTGAAATATATGAAAAATGTGAAAAGTAAAATATATATATATATATATATTTCTTGATAATAGGTTAAAAATAAAAAAATCACCAAAAATAAAAAATACAATTTTAAGAAAAAAGATATTCTAATAAATTATACTTTAATATAAATTTCCTGGAAAAAAATTTAATAAATATCTTTGAACATACCGTCACTATGTGATAATTAATCAAAACTCTTGGCAAAATATATATAAAAAAAAGCTACTAAATAAATGTTAAAAGAAAAATGAATTTAAGTAAATATTAGTTTTTATAAGAATAAAATTATAAAAGTAATAGTACACCTTTCAAAGAAAAATTGTAAATTAAAAAAATAATAATGATGTAACATATACTATTTATAAGTTTATTGAATGACAATTAAAGTTTATAGATAATTTTCTAATTGATAAATCTATTTTGAATTTAAAAAATATAATAAGTGATATTTATCTTTTTAAATTTTAAAACATTTAAAAATAAATGAATATAAAAAAATTTATGAAGGTAAAAATATCAAAATTTAAGATTTTAAAATTTAAAAATAAGATATAACTACATAACTAATGAAATCTGAATTAAATAAAATTAATTTTCAAATTTTCAAATACATATTATAATTTACTTTTTATTTTAAATGGATAATTTTATTTGTTTAATTATTTTAAATTTAAATTGGCCAAAAGAAATGTTGATAATGTGAAAGCAAAACTTAAAAATTTTAAATCATGACTTGCTGTAAAATTAAAGAACACTTGCAGTAAAAAATAATAAAAAGTTAATTATAGATAATATGATAAATTGTTATTATATATATATATATATATGAATTGGTCTTCCATTTAAATTTTGAAGATTTTGGATAACTAAATAATTTTTCAAATACATTTTTTGATAAATAGTCTAAAATTAAAAAGATATTTTATGTGACATTATAAAAAGAAATATTAAGAATTTTCTTACGTGTCAAAAATAAAAATTATCCACATAAACGTCCACCAAGTATGTATCCTATAATATAATATTATATATGATAATAAAAAAGCCTTTTATTAAATTTTTTTATTTTACAATAAAAGTAGTTTAAAAACAAAAAAAAGATATTATAAATATTAAGATTTGAATCTTAAATTTGTTAGATGTCACTTTTAAAAATAATTGTATGAATCTACTAAATTAAACTTGAATTCCTTTTATTGACTATTTAATACCCAATATTCGATGAAGTTATATATACTAGTTTTTAGCTTTTATCTTTAAAAATTTCATTTAATAAATAGTTTTTTGGATGCTACAATAATAGTAATAAATATTAAGAATTTAATTTTGATTTTAATGTAATATAAGTAAAATTTAATAACTTTTGATATAATTTTGATTTTGATAATCTTTGATATGTTCAGGCAATCATTATTAAAAGTCTTGGTAATTTTGATTTGATAACTTTTGATAATTTTGATTTTAATAAAATCATTACAATTCTAATTTTGATAACCTTTGATAAAATCTTAGTAACATTCGATACAATTTTAGTAACCTTCAATATTAGTGCAATAACTTATAATATAATTTTTTTAACCATTGATACAATTTTGGTAATTTTTAAAAAAATTTAGTAATTGCTTGATATAATTTTGGTAACTTATAGTATCTTTTTGATAATTATTGATAAAATTTATGCAATCATATATCAACAATGTATTTTTGCAACAAAGCGTGAGTGCCATTCTAATATAAGATTTTTTTTTATATAATAATATTATTGATTCATTTAAATTTAAAATTATTTTACTAAATTTTTTTATTAAATAGGTTCATGGTAAGTTTATGTGAAGTTTATATGAACCTCCCTAAATGAAAGTTTTAGTTTCATTTCTATTAGTAATTAAGGTTCAATCCCTAACAACTTCAAATATAAAAAAGTTATTAATAATTGATAATTAAGTTATCATTGATTTTATTATTATGTTCTCAGTGACCTATTACTGTGCTATCAATAATTTACTATTAAATTATCATAAATTTATTACTAATTTATGAATGATTTATTACTAAATTATTAATGATTTACTTCTAAATTGTTAATGACTTATTACTAAGTTGCTAAAGATTTATAAAGTTATAATTAATTTACTAGTAATTTATTGATGATTTACTACAAATGCATTAATGATTAACAAATTTATCACTAAATTATCACTGATTTATAACTACGTTATTAGTGATTTTCTACTTTGTAACTAGTGATTTCTACTATATGTTATAATTAATTTACTACTAAATTATCAATAATTTATTATTATGTTATTATACATGTACTACTATGTTATCATTGATTTACTATTTAGCTTTTGATTATTTACTATAAAATTATAATAGATTTATTACTTAATTATCCATTATTTACTACCAAATTATAGCTTGTTTATATTAAATTATTCATAATTTACTATTTAGTTATCATTGATTAACTATTAAGTTATCGATGATTTATTTCTAAATTATATTGATTTATTTTTAAGTTTTCAAAAATTATCATTGATTTACTAGTAAGTTTATCAATTAATTACTATTAAATTAAAATTAATTTATTATTAAGTTATCACTAATTTACTATTAAGTTATCATTGATTTATTAATAAGTTATTAATAATTAATTATTAAGTTATCACCTATTTTTTATCAAGCTATCCTTGATTTACTAATATGTTTTTATGCATTTATAACTATGAAATATGAAGTTTAAAAAGTTTACTAACAATATATGAGATAATTTTCTTTTTATATAATAGTATTATTACTTCATTCAAATTTGCAAATTTGTTTATTAAATTTTTTATTGAATAAGTTCATGATAAGTTTATCATAACCCCTAAAATGAAAATTTTAGCTTTGTTTATGCTAGAAACCAAGGTTTAATCCTACAAACTTAAAGTAAAAAAAGTTATTAATGTTTGATAATTAAGTTATCATTGATTTGTTACTATGTTGTCAGTTATTTACAACTAAACTCTTATTGATTTAACGTAAAGTTATAAAAGATTTGCTATTAAATTATGATTGATTTACTATTAAATTATTGATAATTTATTATTAAGTTATTAATGATTTATTATAAAATTATAACTGTTTTACTACTAATTGATAGATGATTTTTTACAAAATTATCAATGATTAACTAATGTGCTACTAAATTATCCTTGATTTAAAATTTAGTTATTAGTAATTTATTATTATGTTATTAGTGCTTTTCTACTATGTTATCAATTTACTATTAAATTACCAATAATTTACTACTAAATAATCAATAATTTACTACAAAATTATCCATGATTCATTGTCAAGTTATAACTAATTTTAAATTATCAATGATTTACTATTAAGTTATCGATAATTTACTACTAAATTATACTAATTTATTTTTAAATTTTCAATAATTAACTACTAAATTATAAATTATTTACATTGAAGTTATTATTGATTTGTCACTAAGTTATTTATAGTTTACTACTATCAATTAATTATATTAAACTGAAATTTATTTTTTATTAAATTATCACTAATTTACTATTATTAATTATTAACTACTAAGTTATAACTTAATTTTTAATAAGTTACACTTAATTTACCTTTGTGTTATTATACATTTACAATTATATTATAATTGATTTACTACTAAGTTATTATATATTTATTATATTATTATTATTGATTTACTATTAAAGTATCATTTATTGACTATTAGATTATTATTCATTTACTATTAAGTTATCACTAATTTACTATTAAGTCATCTATGATTTACTATTAAGTTATTACTAATTAACTATTAGGCTATTGATGATTATTACGTTAAATAAGTTTTCAATGATTAATTATTAAATTATCAATTATCTATTACTATGCTATCATTGATTTACATATATTCAGATGGAAAGTAATCATAATTTATGCTAGATGATATAATTTGTAAGGTAGAGAAAGAAAATAAGAAAAAGTTCAATTGTATATGACTAGAAAAGCAATGAGTAAATGCTCTTAATTTGCTATCCATGATTTAACATGCAATAAGAAGTTAAAATCAAAACTCTTTATACAAATGCAAGTATCAAAACTAAATTAAATAAATATATACAATATATATTAAGTCAAAATATCTAAGATATTTTTCAAATTTTTAGTTCATGACAAAATCATACATATTAAGACAAGCTTTATTGATAATTTGATTGAATGATTAGTGTATTTATTTTTTACTTGTTAGTGATGTACAATTGCATATAAAAAAATAAAAATTTTGAAATGTCCTATCAATAATGAAAGTAATAAAATTTGTCATATGTTTCTATCTTTAAATATATAATTTAGATAAGAATTTTGTTATATATAAGTGAAAGTAATGAGAAAAAATTTACTAAACAATACTTATAAAGAAAAACAAAGAGACAATAATTTTAAAAAATATTACATTCACAAAAATTACCTTCTTATTCTCTTTCAAAAATTTCTTCTACTAAACAAAAAAGATGGTATATTTTAAATTACTGTTTCACTATTATTATTATTGTTCAAAATAATTTTCTTGATATTTAGATGCCAACCAACTTTTCCATTTGTAAAGAGTAAATAATATGAACTATTATTTCTTTCAATTGAAATGTTTGTGTTATTTCTCTCAACCTATATAGTAGAAACTTGATCAGCAAATTAATGATTATAAACTTGTTGATTTAGATTAACATTTTTGTAATATAAATTTAAAATTCCTAAAAAGAAGATATATCTTTTAATCTTTGCAAGACTTAGGCATAATGATTTTTTTTTCTAGAATTATCATTAGTATTTTCATAATTTTTGCACTTAAATTTTCACTGTATTGTGTAGTCATTTTATTTTGAAGTTTATTATCGACGTCATAAAGGGATAACTAAAAAAAATATGATTAATTAACTCAAACTTAAAACAATTTAAAACTCAAATTGAGTATACATAAACTTTTTATTCATTTTAAATTTTAATTTAATTAAAATTTAACATAATACGCATAATTATAAAAATAAATTAACTTGACTCAATTTCTATTAATTTTAAAAAATTAAAAAATTAGTTGTTATTCATAACTTGTAATAAATGAACACTACCAAAATTCAAATTGAAATTGTAATCCAATCAAAATTTCTTATTCATCTTCCAAAACAATTTAAAAGTTTCTTATTTAATTTGTTTCCTTTATCTTCAATGTCTCATTTTTATTGTTTTTGTGGTTGGATTATTTAATTGATTTTAAAAAACATTTTTAATATGAAATTACAATTATAAGTAATTGAGTATATTTTTTTAATTTAGATTTAAAATTATTTGAATCTAGTTTTTCAAATAAAGAGAAGCATGACCAATTATTGAGTAAAATTTGTTCAGATACATAAGTGAATAATTGAGTATATTATGAATAGAAATAGATAATAAAACTTGACTCAACCTAATTGATTAATTATCTTAAGGCTAAAACCCTACTCGAAATTGTAAAAAATCAAAATTTAAAACAATTAAAATACTAAACAATCAATTAAATAAAAACTTATCAAATAAATTTTGCTAATTAATATCCTTAAATCACTTTTAAGTTTAGTTTAATTATAATTTATAATAATATTTTTATATTAAATGTAATATTGATAATTAATTTGATGAATTTCAATATTTTTAAACAAATATTGCCTAACATGGTAACCTTAAATTTTTTTGTACTACAATGAACATTCTTTAATGATATAATGTAGAAAATAAACTAATAAGAATATTTTTCCTAATAAAAGAGTTTCATATTAATCTTAAATTTTTTTTAAATTAATACATTTGTATATTCTTTATTTAAACATCAAATAGCACTAACCTTATTTGTTTTATGGAGAAGATAAAACTCTGCATAACTTATCAATCTTTTATCTCATTTTTTTGTTTAGGATACTCTTTCATTGGTGTTTCCATCGATTGAATGTAATTGTATGTTCTACCAATTGAAAGCTTAAATTTTCTTTTATTTGTAAAACTTTGTTATGCATAAATTTCTAATATATAAAAATATTTAAATATATAATTTTTAAAATTATAATGAAAAAAATTTTCTAACCTTAATATTTGTCATTTTTTTTCTGGAGAAAAATCTAACTCACAGAATAATAAATTTGTTATGTAGCACTTATACAATTTATAATAATTTCATTATTAGCATTAACAACATAAAATTTTATGAATGAATGTTAATTAATTTTACTTCATTTGAGAATTTTTTACTTATAATAATTCACATTAGGTTATTCAACTACCTAGATAACCAAAAAAAGGCAAGGAATTTAATATAATTAAGAAAGATTAAATCATCTTGAGATAGAAATTAATCATGGTTAACAGTTCTTGTAATAATTTTGTCTTGAGCTACTGGTGGCTCCTTTACCTCCTAATCATCTAATTCTATAGATGGAAAGTCTAATTGAAGTGTTTAAAATGTTCAATTAATCACATAATGTTAAGTGTTGGTGGAAGGTGTGTAATTGATTTGCATTTGATTTCATATTAGTTTTTGTTCACTAACATAATGATTATAAAATTCTAAAGGAGAGAAATACAAAAGAAAAATTAATTATAGAGGTCAGACTAAACTATAATAATGACAAATTCAAATGACTAAAATGATTTAATTACATTATCAATGATCAAATGATCAATTCATAAAAATATAAACAATAAAATCATTAATATACGTATATAGTTAGCAATCAATTAAAAAAATTGGAATGCAAAAAATAAAAAAAAGTTTCAATGAGTTAATTATGATTATCTTTAATGCATTTATTTATTAACATAAATTACATGTGCAATTGTTTTTACAACAATAAAGAAACAAACTTCATATAATTATCTTATTCTTATACACTCTAATAAGTATTGATTTCATTTTATTTGTATTTTTATTTAATGTAAAAATCATATTTTTATCTTAATATGAGTCTAAATGTCTAATTATAAAAAATTTATAAAAAATCATTAATGGTATTTTGATCAATCACATTTAATAATTTTGGAATTAAAAAGTTATTAAAAATATTTTAATTAATCACTTCTAGTGCTTTTTAAGTCTAATTATATATATATATATATATATAAAAGAGTCTAATAAAAAAAAATTCATTTAAATTAAAATCTAGATAAAATTTGCTAAGGATATTTTATTCAATCGGTTTTAACACTTTTAAATTAAAATTTTAAATAATTTAATTTCATATAAACTCTATTTTTAATTTTAGTAGATTTAAATTAAACTTAAATAGATTAATAAAAACTCTATATTTAAGGATTAGTTTGTTAATTAAAAAATTCATAGGGGTATTTAGGTCGATCATTTTTAATAGTTTTGGAATTGACACTTTTATATATAGATAGATAGATAGATAGATAGCTAATAATAAGTTCTGATATCATTTTATTTATATTTTTATTTGATGTGAAAATCATATTTTGTGTTTTAATATAAATCTAAATGTCTAATTATAACAAATTCTAATAATCATAAAAAATTCATTTAAATTAAAATTTATAAAATAATTTACTAATAATATTTTGATCTATCACTTTTAATATTTTTTAAATTAAAATTTTATTAAGTGTATTTTAAGTAATTACATTTAGCATTTTTTGAGTCTAATTATAAAAATGAGAATAATAATAATAATAATAATAATAAAATTCATTTAAATTAAAATTTATAAAAAATATTACTAAGGGTATTTTATTCTATCACTTTTAATACTTTTAGATTTAAAATTTTAAAATTTTAAATAGTTTAATTTCATATAGACTTTATTTATAATTTTTTTGAATTTAAATTAAACTTAAATAAATTAATAAAAGCTATATATTTAAGGATTAATTTGTTAATTTAAAACTATATAAGAATATTTAGGTCAATCACTTTTAATAATTTTAAAATTTATAGATAAATAATAGATAATAGATAATATATAAAAAGTTCATGTAGTGCCTTTCAAAGCTTTGAAGAACAGAACAAATTAACCTTTCATTCATTGGATTTTATGGCATCTTCAAGCTAACAAAGCTTCAGGGGCAGTGCAACAAGTGAAAAATTGAACTTAAATCTCTGTCCAGCATTATTGGATTAATGCATTTCAACCAAGTGGGGATTCTAGATGAGCTAAATTCCTGCCTGTCTTGGAATTTCTTGCTGCCTATACAAATTATCATCTTCAATTCATTTAAATTCTACTTATGACCCAGCCAAACTGGACCATCCCTGGTCAGTATTTCTGACTAAGATTCAAATTTCCAAACTTTAGATATATAGGCCTTTCAAAATTTTAAATACTTCGTTTACAAGTCTTTGATAAATGACTTTTCACCAGGTTAACTTGATTGGCTATAACTATCTCAACCATAGAGTTAAAAAAAAAAAAAAAACTATTTCAACCATATAAAAATGCCTTAATTATTAAGCAAAATCCATGTACGCATATATACTGTGATCAAAGGATATTGCTTCATACAATTGTTGCAGAACTGTAGAAATTAAGTGATTACGCCACACTAACAGCTAGGATTTCAAGTATAAATCTTCGATATTTTATTGAATGAAATTATAGTTATACTTTTTATTTCATTGTAATTATATTCTTTTAAAAAATGGGTAAATAATATCAATTTCCTTAAGTATTTTCGTTCTATTTGTTTAAATAAATTCAAATAAGTATTTTTTGAAAAAATTATTAGTCAATAAAAAATTAACAAAATGTGAAATATTCTGAAATGTTAAAATTTTAATTATATCGAAATAAAAAAAATTGTAATCTTAATTTCATGACATAATAAAAAAATCAAGAATTTATTTTTATTTTAATAAAATTTATTTGAGTTTTTTTTTTCTCAAATTTTGAATGATTTTTATTTTTCTCGAATTTGAATGATTTTAATTCGCTTGGCTAGCTAAGATATTGTCGTAGCTAGAAATACTTCATTTGATTTTTATAAAATTAGTACTTCACATATCACGGGAAATTCTTTTGCTCCAAAATTTATCATGGTACCGGATTTTACTCTATTTGTTTCAAATATTGCCGTGACGGACGATTGATAAGGGGTTGTCCTCTTTTTACTTCAGATTTTAGATAGAATTAATGTAATGAATAATTTTAAATTATATATATTAAAATATTTAATATAATATTTAAATTTTAAAAATTTATAATGTAATATTTGAATTATAAATTTATTGATTAATATAATATTTATTCATAACATAATTAACTTTAAAAAATAATACATGATGAATAAATAATTTTTTAAATATTATATTAATTAATATATTTATAATTTATATATTATATTAAAAAAATTTTAACATTTAAATGTCATATTGAATATTTATTATAATTTAAAAATCATTTATAATTTTAACTTTTTTTAAATATTGAAATTTATATTTACTTTGTCGCCTTTTGTTTCAAGTTTTAATATCGTAAGTGTGGATTAGTTATGGGCAGCACTTTGCGTTTTGGATTTCGGATGGTGGAGTTAATCTTGTTTTGTCTTGCTTGTGTTATTAGCTTCTTTTGTTTATGACGCATTTGTCTCTGTTGGGATAATTACCTCCACTGATTTGGCTTGTTTTAGATTTTTTTTTTTTTTTTTTGTTGGGCATAGTTGGGATAATCCGCTTACAAACATACAATCTAGAGGCCTTAGCCCTTACAATACCTAAAATATCCTCTCAATAAATTTCACAACTTCCATTCTTCTTATAAGGGGCGGCTCCAAATAGGTAATTGTTTTTATTTTTTATTTTTATCTTTAATATTTAAGTAATCTTTTTATAAATATATATTGATATATATTTTTTAACAAAAATATATTAATTTTAATTAATTTAAAAAAATAATTTATATTATTTAATAGAATTTTTTATTAAATATATAAATATATATGTAAAGTACAGATACAAAATAAATATTATATTATTCATCTTTATTTTTGTATCTAATAAAAATATAAAATTATATTTATATTTATTTTTATATTCATAATATATTTATTTTTATTTAGATAAAAAATTGAATTTATCATTAAATATAAAATTGATATTCCTAAACTGAATAACGCTGCTATAATTATCGAGGCTAGCATCAACAAGAAAAAAAAATTGACTCAGATGCAAAAAATAGGTGAGACAAAACAGGACAGTTCCTACTGAGCTTTATACTGTCTAGTGTTTGACTTGGTGCTCTTGTGTCGGTTAATCTTTGAAAATTTTACCTAAGATTCGATCTAGTATAGTTTTAATATTATTAAAAAATATTATTAAATTAATTTAAAATTTAAATTAAATAAAAATATTTTTATTAATTAAATAATATCTCGAATTAGACTGAACTTTGTCCAAATGAACAGGTCTAGAACATCAACTTCAACATCAAAAGGAAAAGGATAAAGAAACAAGAGTTCTTTGCCTCAACACTCTAATTGGATTAATCTGACCATAGGACTTTTCATTTATTAAAAAAAAGAACAGGAGATGATTTCACACATTCCATAATACATTTAATCCGTTTATTTTCAAGAGTTAATATTTGATGGGTCGATTGATGTAAGATGTGGGTTCGTGAATTTGATTATAAGATTGTAAAAATTTTGAAAGTTTAAAAAATAAAGTCATTATTAATATTTTTTATTATGTATGATTGATCATTTAAAAAATATATTTTTTTAATAAAAAATAAATTTAAAGTTTATCACAAAAATATTTTTAGTTTTTGAAAATAAAATTAGATTCAAAAATATAATTACACGTAAGGAATAATTAGTATCCTCGCATCATCTATTTAAAATAGTATTAATTAATCATGTATTATCTTTGATGTTGTACAATAATAGTTTCAATTTGATATTTAATGATAATTCCTTTCACTTTTAAAAAAAAATTATTTGATAAAAACTTTATTTAGAAATATTGAGAAAATCTTTAGGTTAAAGTATTACATTAAAATTCTTCAATATTTAGACAAGATTTTAATGTAACTATTTTCGTTTAAGATTCACCGTAACACTATTTTAAAATATAAATAACATTATTTGTAGATAATAATTATTTATGATTCTCTAGCATCTAGACAAAAATATCGAGAATTATTTCATTCGAAATGTTATTTTAGTTTTATTTTAAAATCTATAATTTTTTAATAACATTTTCTATGAAAAATATTTTATACAAAAAAATTTGATGATGCGACAATAACAAAATAAATTACAGTAATTAAAGGACATATGCATGATGAATACAAACAATACTCTTAAAAATATGCAAATGGATATCATGCATAATTGTAAACACAATTTTTTTATTATTATTTTTTATATCTTTTTTCTTTCTTTCTTTTTCTAGCACCTTTTTGCTTGTTGCAGCTGCACTGCCAGAGCCATCAGCAGTCGCATTGCTAGCGGCTCTGACAGTCACCTGCAACTGCACTGTTAGCAGTTTTGATAACCACTGACAGTCATTCTGACAGTCGATGGCTGCCTTAATCATAGGCAATCAAAATCCCATATTTTCTAGGATTTTGTTCTTCCTTTTTTCACTCTATAAATAGAGCCATGGGAATCCGTTTAGAAGGGACCTAGAACAAAAAATAAATGAAGAAGCCCTGCAAAAACAAAAAAAAATCAAATAAAAAACTCATTGCTAGATTAAAAAAAACTATCTGTGAAAAAAAGAGGAAAAATCAAATACAAAAAGCACAAAAAAAAAAAAAAACACATAGTCCCTAGAACGGGAACTATAACACTGGTCTAAAAATATAAAAAATAAAAAATCATTTTGGCCAAATCTTTCACGTCAGATCTTCGCAGTTCGAAGAGATTTTTTGCAAAACTATTCTCAAATTTGTATTTGGAGGGTTGAAGGGAAGATTTTGGGTGATTTTAAGTTTTTCAGTGATTGACGGATGATGATGGTAATCGATGGATAGCACAGTGTAGGAGTCATCGGATTTTAGGTTTCTAGAGAGAGAATAAAAGTGTTTGAGATGAACAGAGAGAGAAAAAGAAAACTAAAAAAAATTTGATTTGGCCTTTAAATAGGCCTTCAAAACGACATTATTTAGGCAAAAGCAAAACGACACTGTTTTAAACCCAAAAAGATCCGTGCGTTAGCCTTGACCCGACTTGGGGTATGCGCACCTGACTCGGTGACTCATCATCCCTCAGCCTTTGATCGGTCCAGTTGAATTGGATCAGATTGGACCGACCGAACTTGCATTGATTGGACTGTTGATCGGTCTGATTCAGATATTATTTTTGAATGTTTTTTTATTTTAAAATATTTTATTAATATTTATGCATGTTAAAATGTTTAAATTTGCTAAGATAAATTTTTGTTGTAATTAATAAAAAAAATAAATAAATAATGAAATACAAAATTAAAATTTTTTATAATTTTGTTAAAATTTGGAATAAACCTTATAAAATAATTAAAAAAATTAATAAAAAATAGCATATATAAAGAATAATAAAAAATATAAGAAAAGGAAAATTTTATCCAACAATGAGATTCAAAGGTATTCCGAGTAGTGACACCTACGAAATCTCTATGTGAGAAAACTTATTTTTTAATACTACTAATGTATTGGAATATTTATAAAGAGTTTTCAATATAATAAAAATTTTTTTTGCTAAAGTAAAAATAAAATAAAGAATAAGGAAAAAGAAAATATTATCTGAAGATAAGATTCTTAAAGTATTTCAAGTAATGATGCTTTACGAAATCTCTAGGTGAGAAATTTTTTTTTAATATTACCAGTGTATTGGAATATTTATAAAAATCTTTAATATGATAAAAAATTTTCTTTTCTTCAATAAACAATAAAAATAATAATTCAATAAATAAGATCAATAAAATTTCTAAAGAAGAGAATAAAATGTGTGCATCAATATATTAGTATTTTGCATTGCATGCATAACATAATTTTTACGAAAAATAAATCTGAGCATCCGAGGATGAGATTCTTAGTTATTTCGAGAAGCGATGCCTAAAAAATCTCTAGGTGAGAGAAAGTTTTTCTAATGTTATCAACGTACAGAAACATTTTAAGAATTTTTTCAATAAAAAAATTCTAATTTATTTTTCTTGAATAAAAATGAAACAATAAGTAATAAAAGATATTAAAAAAAAAACAAAAATTCAATAAAATAAGGAAATTAAGGAAATCATTTTTTTCAAACATAAAAAATAAGATTGTTTTTATCAAAATCAATGGATAATACTAATTAATTGGTACCGTTTTAAATGGGTGCTGTGGGGTGTTAATCTTTTCCCATACATAACCAACTCCTAGACCTAGACTATTTTACAGACCCAAAAATTATCTTTTTAATAAATTTTAATTAATTTTAAGATTTTATTAAAATGATAAATTTTAATAGGTGACCAATCGCATCTAGCTAAAAAAAATTAGTGGTGACTCCCTTTTTTTTTTCCTTTCATTTCCAAATTTGTTAGGCGGACACAATCGTTACAACAATAATGATAAGATGAAATTTTGAAATCGGGTTCTTAAATATAAAAAGACCAGCTGGACTCTTTGGCCTTTAAACAGAGTTTAGGTATGAGTATTAATATTTAAATCCTACTTTTATTTCTTTTGTTTTGTTTGACCTTATTATTATTTTTTGGTTAAGAAATTATACGAAAAACTTAATGAAATAAAATTTCCTAAGTACCTCATCCTTTAGATGGCATTTAGGAATATATTATTTCATATAGGATTTTCATGCAAATCCTTTGAATTTGGGAAGGCTTTGGGTGTTGAAATGAGTTCAAGGTTTTTGGGATTTGACTAGTTTTAGGGTTTGGATGATTTAAGGTTTAGGGTTGGATTTAAAGCTTGGGTCAAATTTAAGGTTAAAGCCTAAGTTCAGCGTTTAGTTTAGGGCTTAAGGTTTGGTTTAGGTTTAGGGCTTCGGTTAAGGTTAGTTTTGGTGAGATTTAAGGTTTGAGGTAAGTTTAAGGCTTTGATGTAGGTTAAGGTTAAGGTTTGGATTTTTTATTTTAAGGTTTTAATTTTAGGGTTTAGGGTGTGGGCCAAATTTAAGGTTTTTTAGTTAGGATTAGGGTTTAGGGTAAGTTTAGGGTTTTGGCTAAGGTTAGGGTTTATGTTTTGACTTTAGGGTTTAGAGTTTGGTCTAGGGTTTAGTGGTTGATTTTGGGTTTTAAGGTTTGACTTGAGGATTTAGGATTTGACTTTAAGGTTTAGGGTTTAACTTTGGGGTTTTAGGGTTTGACTTTGGGTTTAAGGTTCATTTTAGGGTTTAAGCTAGGTTTAGGTTTGGTTTAGGTTAAAATTTAGATTAATATTATGATTTAAGGTTAGGTTTAAGTTAGGGTTTAGATAATTTCAGGCTTAAGATATTTTATGGTTTCAATTTATGTGTATGGTTTAGGGTATTTAGGTTTTGGTTTAGGGTTTTCTTAGGGTTTTCGTATTTTTGTGAACTTATTCAAAAATCCCCAACATTTAGATAGACTTTTAGAATAAGCTTGTTTTTCATTAATTTTCTAAACAATTGGATTTTTATTGGTTTTTTTGGGTAACATTTCAAAATGCAAGTGATAAGTAACATGCTTACTAGTAAAATATAGGTGAACATGAATATAGTATAAATTTAAATGAGCAATGTTAATCATGAATGAGAATGAAATATATGAAACTTATAGAACATAAAATTTAAAGTATTTGAAATTTAAATAACATAAAACAAACATTATGCAACAAAAATAAAAGAAAAAAAAAAGGCTACAAATGATGATCCAACCCTAAGTAAACAAAAAAGAAAGTGCAAGCTTAAGACAACATAAACAAACCAATTACTACCTAAGCTAAAGTCCAAAAAAAAAAAAAAACCCAAAACCATTAAATTTCATTAGCAAAAATGGGGAACATGAAGCAAAAAAAAAAAAATAAAAATGGGCTAATAGCATTGCAAAAATTAAATTCAAGTAGGATCTAAGACAAGATAACACAGATAGCACCAACACAAAACAAGAAAAAAATTATATAAATGGCAGTCACTATGAACCCAAAACTGCAGAGGGAAGATGATTTTGAGTTTTATTACATTCTAGCGACTTTAGCACAGAAAGGGATATGAAGAAAAATATGAGAGCAAAGTTAAAGATGTTACCTTTCTAAACTTTTTCTTTAATATTTCCTTTTTTTTTTTCTATTTTTTTCCTCCTTTCTTGTGTCTTTCCATCAACCACTCTTTCCAAATTGAAAAACTCTTTGTTTCAACCCCTTAACCCCATCATTTAAAAGCCCTCAACCTTGCATATAAGTTCTTAGATTAAAAGAAAATCAATGGAGAAAAAATATTTGTCTTTTTCTTATGAAATTTGGTGGCCAAACTCATGATGTGAACCATTGAATTATGGTATTTTAAGATCTAAAGGTTCAAATATTTTCTTGCACATTCTTTTGTCTTTATGCGTGGCAATCCCTTTATAACATAAGGAATAATAATTTTGCCCTTATTAGTGTTTTGAGCATTGTTCATGATTTTCTCTAGAATCTTATGATTCAATATTTATTTTCATGATTTTAATGGACCAAAATTTATAAAATAATATTTAATTATGATCTAAAGCTTTTTATGAAAATTGACCCTGAGAAAGCCAAATTACAAAAATGTCATAAAAAATATTTTAGTAATTTTACTTTTTTTGAGGTGCAATCAAGATCTTTAATGCATTAAAATTCATGAAATAATATTTAAATATAATCTAGAATGTTTCACAAAAAACTGACCCCAAAAGGTCAAATTATAAAAATATCTTTTAAAAGGTATTTTAGTAATTTCATAATTTTTAAGTGCAATCAAGATTTTTAAAACATTAAAATTTATAAAATAATATTTATGGAGTTCTAGTGAAAAAATCCCAAAAGGTAAAATGACGAAAATAACTCAAAAATATATTTTTATAATTTAACTCTTCTTGAGGTCCAACAGGATTTTAGAAAGTTCAAATCATAATTTTATTAATCATAAATCTTAATAGTCATATTCAATCGTCAATTTCATTGGTTGACTCAAGTTTAACTAAATTTGATTAAATTTGATTAAGTTTAATCAAGAGGCATTTTGGCCATTTTAGCTCAAAATTTAATTTTGAAAACTCATGAATCGTAAATGAAACTTGGACATGAATTGGGTTTTGATCTTAACAATATCACAATCAATTAGAATGTGTTCGGATAAAATTATGTATATACATTGATAGTATATAAATATTGTATATTATCAATCAATCATATTATAATATTTTATTAATAAATAAAATAAAAAATAATTAGAGCCTTAAAATAAGTATAAATGAAGTTATCATATGATTTATTAAAATTTATTTATAAGAATTTGTTTACTTTTTATTTTATTCGTCAATGTGGTATCATGATTTAGTTGATTGATAGTTTATAATACTTATATAATATTAATGCATCAAATATTATTGAAAAAAATCAAAAATTAATTTGATTCATCAATTTATGTTTATATATATATTTTTTGTAAGAATTATAATTCTTACACACAATATAAAGAAAAATAAAAATAAAAATAATTTTTTATCTTATTAAAAATTTTATATTTATATGTTACATATCTTTATGAAACCGAAAAGTAAGGCCTCATTAGTTGACATTGTTGTGCGATTTTTTAATCAAGAGCAGTTTTGGGATTTTGCCTACTTCCAATTAAATAAATTTAATTGTTAATTATTTCCTAGATGGAAAACCTCTTATCTTATTTTTTTCCAGCTGGTTATTTGATTTTTTTTTAAATGTAAAATATATATATATATATATATATTTCTAGACCTTTGTTTAAAATCTTCTCTCTTGTCAGACATTTTTAATTTGAATAGGCATTTGATTTTGAATGGCTGTTGAAGATAACGATTTCGAAAGGCTTACAAAAAATTGATTTTTTGGGTTCTTTTCTTCATTTCTAATAGCCCAAACCCATACCTATTTGATTGGGCTTTTCTGGGTATTGACCATACATTATGTTTAATCATGGACTCTAATTTAAAACCCGATATAGTTTTGTGAAAAATTAACAACATGTGTATTATTGATCGACTCTTAAATGAGTTAGTATAACATAAGAGTTGAAGTTTTAAAGTTGTGGATTCGAGAAAGTTATATGTGTAATATTTTTTTCAATTAAATAAGTAATAAGATAGAGATTAAGAAGAGATAGAAACCTAAAAAACCCATGTGTTTATTTAACAAATTTATATATTTATCTTTATATATATATATATATATATATATATATATATATATTACTTATGGAAAACGACAAAGGCAAAAATGAAGCTTTAGGAGATAATAAAACTACAAATATGGTGTTAAAGGTAAAAATTAAATAATAATATGATTTTTATTATTATTTTTTATTTTTTAACTCTCATTTTTTTTATCTTCTTTATTTTTTTCTTAATTATTTAAAAAATTATAATTTGTAATAAATTGAAAAGAGAAAAAAATTGGTAAATCAATTTGTGTTTTTTATTTGTCTTAATAATTATAACTCTTAAATATTATAAAATTTTGAATTATGAAAAAAGCATTTTTTTCATTAATTCTTTTAAAAAGAAAAAAAAAACTGAAAATAATAAATTCTTTCGAGCATAGAAAAAGAAAGCAACAACATTAGAAAAAGTTTTGCACAAAAAAGAAAGTAAAATATACAAATAGTCATTCAACTTTATGGGTCTTTTTTAAATGGTTACTTAAGTACTAATTTATCAATTTGATCACTTAGGTTTGAGTAAATATCATCTGTTAATCACTAACTATGTGTTGATGTGGCACTGCTATGTCAATTTTTAGGTGTCTTTTGGCATTGCTATCTCAATTAACATGCCATGTAGTATTGTTAACGTAACATTATAAATTTTGAAAAATAAATAAATAAATAAATTTTGATCATTTAACTTTTTAAAAATTTGTATTTTGGTCACCCAACTTTAAAAATTTAAAATTTGGTCAATAACAAATAATTTTTCAGTTTTTATAAGAAATTAAAAATAAGCATTAATATTTTTATTTCATGGAATTAAATTATAAAATTTTTATTTTATTGTAATTATATCATTTTAAATTTGAAAAATAGATAAAAATTATCCAATACCAAAATTACGAAAACAGTTTTACTTCAAGCTTGATGATTTAGTCCATTTGAATAAATTCAAGTAAATATTTCATATTTCATAATATCAAAATTCTAATTATAATAAAAGCATTTAGTAAAATATTAAAAGAAATATAGATAACATGAATTTATTGTAATTAAAACCTTAACATTATGAAATATTAAATTTATTAATATTTTGATCTTCATTGTCAATGAAACATTTGTCAATGTAAATTTGTAATGAGTTGATTAGCAACGTTTATGAAATTTAATATAATAAATTATTTTGTTATTTATGTTACTTATTGTAACGATTTTGGAGTCGTCCGATGAATTTAAAAATGGAAAGAAAAAAAACAGAGTCACCACCAAGCTTTTTTGGCTAAATGTGATTAACCACCTATTAAAACATATTTTTTAAATAAAATCTTAAAATTAATTAAAATTTATTAAAAATATAACTTTTTTGACTACAAAACAGTTTGGTTCGAAAATCGTTTACGTGTAATGAAAGATTAGTATCCCCATAGCGCCTATTTAAAACGGTACTAACTAATTACATGTTATTATTTAATCTTGACAAGAATAGTCTTAGTTTCAGTGTTCAAAAATAATTTTCTTGACTACCTTTATTTATCAAAATTTTGTTTCTTTATTTTTTATTATTTCTTTTTTTGTTATTCCATTTTATTCGAGAAAAATAAATTAGAACTCTTTTATTTAAATAATTCTTAAAATATTTCAATACATCAATTATATTAAAAGAAATTTTTTCTTATTTAAAAATTGCTTAGGCATCGTTTTTCGGAATACCTTATAATTTTATCCTCAGAGGCTCTTATTTATTTTTTATAAAAAATATATCATGTATACAATGCAAATTATAGTATATTGATGAACGTATTTTATTTTTTAATAAAATTATTATTATTTAAAAAAGAGAAAGAAATTTTTATCATATTGAAAATTTTTTATAAACATTCCAATACATTGATAGTATTTAAAAAAATATTTTCACCTAAAGATTTTTAAGGTATCATTACTCGAAATACCTTAAAATCTTATCATCGAGCAAAATTTTCCTTTCCTTCATTTTTATTATTTTTGCTAATAATTTTAGTTTATTTTTATTTTTAATTTTTTTAAAAAAATTTTATTGTATTGAAAACTTTATATAAATACTCTAATACATTAATAATATTATAATATATAGATCTGTGGACTTATCACTAGACATAGATTAAAGTAGTCACCATCAATCTTTTTTGTTAAGGTGTGATTAGTCACCTAACAGAATTTATCCTATTTAAAGAGGAGTCCCAAGATTGACTTATGTATATTTAAATAGTAAATTTTAATCTATGAAACTAGATTTCAGATTCGGAGAGTGCAATTACGCCTGAGAAAGATTATAGCACTCTTACAGCGTCCATCTAAAGGATGGTACTAGTTTGATTTCAAATTATCCAAGCTTTAACCATATTTATGATTTACCAAAATATTTAATGTTGAAAATTAATCTTAAAATTACTCCAATAGTTTGGTAGTAATTTAAGATAATCCTTTCACCTTAAGAGTATTCATAGAGACTAGTGTCTCACCCTAAAAAAGCTTTATTTGTGTATTCATTCAAATTTTAGTTAAAGAAATAATTAGTAAAATCTTCCAATAATTTAGTATAATGTACTTTGATGTAGATTTTTCAATAATTTGGTGAGATTTTATTATAAGATTGTTTTTAGAAAATATATTAAATCTTCTAATAGTTTAGTAAGATTTAATTTAAAATGCAAATCCTCTAATAGTTTGATAGGAAAAAATACAAAATATTTTATTAACAATAGATTTTTTAAAATTAATTCATAAGATTCTCTAATGGTTTAGTAGAATTCATAAAAAAATTAAATTCATGAAAAAAACTCCAATAGTAGGATTCATGAATTTTCTTTATAAACATTTTTATTATATCTTTGTATTATTATTATTTAAAAGAATGAAATTTATATAAGTATTTGAAAGAAATTGATAATAATGATAATAAATTAAATTAAAAAGAATCTAAAAATAAATAAAAATAAAAATAACACAAATAAAATGAAATAAAAAAATAAGAAAATTTATAAAAATAAAATACATAAAAATGTAAATGGAAAATAAAATGAAAAAAAAAAAAAAGAAAAACCTATGATTAGGTCGAGTCCAACACGCGGCTCATGCGTGGGTCAGCAGGTGGACGTGTGAATCTTAAGCCTTCAGAATGGCATCATTTGATGCTAGTATAAAAGCCAATCTTTTCAATCTTTCTTTAAAAACCTTTAGCCTTCTCTCTCTAATTTCCTTTTCTCTCTCACCTCTCTTTAGAAACCTTAGATAAGGCTACCGAAAACTGAGTTTGATTGTCGATTTTTGGAAAATTTGTTAGAATTCGATCAAAAACTTCAAACTTCATTGAAAAATTCAACCAAAAAATTCTAACCTTCAAACAAAAACCCAAATTTTTTTCATAATTTTTTAGATTTTTCTAGAAACTCTTCAGATTTTTCTAGAAAACTCCATTTTTTCAGATTTTTTCAAAAATTCCAAACAATTTTTGCTTTTCACTAAACTCAAAAACCTAACTATTAACTAGTCCTAAAACAAAATCATCAAAATAGCAATTGAACCTAGAACATTCCTCTCTCATATTTCTTTTTTGCCTTTTGTGTGATTTTAGTGTCCTATTTATAGCTTGTTTTAGTAGTTATTTTAGGGTTTAAAACAATTTAATCCTAGCTTGAATCTTGAGATTTGTTCTACTTGATTTGGGTGATTGATCTAATGCCTTAATTCCAGTCGATTTGGTTCTTAATAGTAATAGTAATAATAATAATAAAAAAAGTACAATATAGGTTAGACTAGAGCCTGTATCTACTCAATAATTATCGGGCTCAAAGTCTAAACAAACTAATACAAGATGCAAGAAACCTAAACATGAACCCCTTCAAAATCCATTGATCCAAAAGAGATTTGAATTGATGAATCAATCATACCATGAACGAAAATGGGTGTCTACAATTGTCCCTTTTTGCACATTCCTGTTGAATAGGAATGATGCAAAAACATCAACAGCCATTACGTTTAGGACCTAAAGTTAAAATAAAAAATGTGATCGAGTATACCAAAATAGGAAAATGATCAAGTCTGAACTGCGAACAAGAAATTAAAATGATCTGAATTGAGTCGAGACCATAATAGGTGATTGGGATCAAATTGCAAGTTAGAAAAATGAAATGATCTGGACATGTGACCAGGATCGAGCCACGGTTAGAAAATAAAATAATATGGCCTGAGCCGAGATCAAAATAGGTGATTGGGATTGAACTGTGAGTCAAAAAAATAAAATTATCAGGATCGAGTCGAGATCGAAACAAGTGATCGGGATCGAATCGCGAGTCAAAAAAATAAAATGATCTGAACCGAGCTGAGATCAAAATAGGTGACTAGGATTAAACTACGAGTCAAAAAAATAAAATGATCTAGAACGAGTTGAGATTGAAATAGGTGACTGCGATCAAATCAAGAGTCAAAAAAATAAAATATTTGGATCGAGCCAAGATCGAAATAGGTGATTGGGATCAAACCGCGAGTCAAAAAAATAAAATGATATGAATTGAGCCAAGATTGAAATAGGAACGAGGATCGAATCGCAGGTAAGAAAAATAAAATGATTTGAACCAAGCCTAGATCTAAACTTGGTATGTAATAATGGTAATATGAATGACGTAAATGCATGAAAGTATTGATTATGGTATTAAAGTTCTCCAAACTCTTTCCATTGCATCCCAATCTCTGTAAACTTCTCGTGACGAAAACCAAATCCGTTTTTTGTTAATCAAAATATGTACTCATTTTTTTAAGGGAATTTTCAAAACCAATACCTTTACCAAACCTTGAAGGTTTCATCTTTTGCCTTCATCTCTTTCAGTTTTTCTAAAGTGAATGCATAATCTCTCATGACATTATTCAATTATTAGTCATTATCTCAATTTTAAAATATAAGATGCAAATTATACATTTCTTTTATTCATGGCAAAACATCAATAGAAAGTGAAAGGCAATGATTAAAAGTGAGACATGGATAGAATAAAATGAATATCATTTATTCGAAGAAGTAAATTGTAACTGATGGGAATGGGACAGGATAAAGGTATATAAGGATGGCTATTTGGGATAATAATGCCCCAGACAAATAATTAGATACTCATGACAACATATCTCAAATTTTTTTAAAAAATTCAACCATATGATGCACTTAGCACTTTAGAACTTTTTACTAATATTAACTTTGATGCACCTCATGAATGATGCCGTATCCTTTTTATTAGAACTACCCCAATTCCATGCTCCATGGCATTAGTAACCTCATCAAAATACATTATCCATGACTTTTCATCTTCGTTATCCTCCTTTAATCCTGATATGGCCATTAGTTCTTCATTGGAAAAGTTGAGTTTCATGGGCTCATAGCTTTTAGTAGCCCGGTTTACAAGAAATTCAACAATAACACTTTCATTGATCGTCTTTTGGCTTATATATAGTATATCATACTATAAAAGCATCACCTGCCATCTTGCAATTCTCCTTAATAATGAAGGTTTCTCAAAGATGTATTTGATTGGATTGAGTTTAGTCATAAGCTAGGTAATGTGGTAAAATATATACTGCCTGAGTCTTTTAGCCATTCAAGCTAAAGTGCAACACATTTTCTTCAACAACAAATACTTGAACTTATGCTCCGTAAATTTCTTACTCAAATAGTAAATAGTCTTTTCTTTTTTGTCAGATCCATTCTATGGTCCTAGCACACATTCGATCAGCTTCTCATAAACCACCATATATAGAATTAATGATCTTCTCCAAACAGATTATACTAATATTGAAAGATTTGATATGTATTGTTTAACCTTATCAAAAGCTTTTTGACATTCTTTTGTCATAACGGTTTTGTGTCCACCCGACGAATTTGAAAACTAATAAAAAACTAACGGAGTCGCCACCAATCTTTTTTGGCTAGGTGCGATTGGTCACCTACTAAAACATATCCTTTTAATAAAGTTTTAAAATTAATTAAAATTTATTAAAAAGATAATTTTACAGTTTGCGAAACAGTCTAGGTTCGGGAGTTGGTTACGCGTGGGGAAGGATTAGCACTCCCACAACGCCCGTTAAAAATGGTACCAATTAACAACATGTTATCCTTTGATTTTGATAAAAATAGTCCAATTTTCGGTGTTCGAAAAATAATTTCCTTGATTTTTTATTTATTAAAAAAATTATTCTCGAGAAAAATAAATCAAAACCTTTTTATTGAAATAATTTTTAAAATGTTCCAGTACGTTGGTAACATTAAAAGAACTCTTTCTCACCTAGAGATTTCTTAAAGCATCTCTACTTGGAATACTTTTAGAATCTCATTTTTGGAGTCTCGAATTTATTTTTCGTAAGAAAATGTCATGTTAAAAAAAATTATTCTCGAGAAAAATAAATTAAAACCTTTTTATTGAAATAATTCTTAAAATGTTCCAGTACGTTGGTAACATTAAAAGAACTCTTTCCCACATAGAGATTTCTTAAAGCATCTTTACTCGGAATACTTTTAGAATCTCATCTTTGGGAGTCTAAATTTACTTTTCATAAGAAATTATGTCATGCATGCCATGCAAAATATTTTCATATTTATGCACACATTTTATTCTCATTCAAAAATTTATTAATTATTTTATTAATTATTTAATTTTAATTAAAATTTTGAAGAAAAAGGAATTTAATTATGTTGAAGATTTTCTTTAAATATTTCAATACACTGTTAATATTTTACAAAAAATCTTCTCACCTAGAGATTTCCTAAAGCATCTTTACTCGGAATACTTTTAGAATCCCATCATTGGATTAAATTTCTTTCCTTCCTATTTTTATTACATATATTTTTAATATATTAATCAATTTTTATTTATTATTATAAAAAAAGAAATTTTTATTTTAAAAAAATTGAAGAAAAATGAAAATTTTATTATATTAAAGATTTTCTATAAATATTCCAATACACTGGTAATATTTTACAAAAAATCTTCTCACCTAGAGATTTCGTAGGCATCACTACTCGAAATACCTTTGAATTTCATCGTCGGATAAAAATTTCCTTTTCCTACATTTTTTATTACTTTAGTATTATTATTAAGTTTATTTTTATATTATTGTTTTTAAAGTTTATTTTAAAAATTAACATAATTACATAAAAAAATTAACCACAATTTCATCATTTAATCTAACAAATATAATTATTTTAATATGTATAAATATTAATAAAATAATATATATAAAAAATTAAAAAAATTAAAAAAAAAATTTTTTTTACCTGAACCGGGCCGATCAATGGTCCGGTCAACGAACGATTCGGTCCGACGGTTCGGCTCGGTCTGGCAACGGTTCAAACACAGTCCGGTTCGGTTTGAGCGGTCCGGTGCAGTTCAGATGGACCAGTCAGGGGCAGATGGAGAAGCGGGTCGTCGGGTCGGGTGCGCGGACCTCGGGTTGGGTCGCGAGTTGACGCGCAGATCCTACTTGGTCTAAACGACGTCGTTTTGGGCGTTTATTGAAATGACGTCGTTTTGATTATTGACAATTTATATAAAAGTTAAAAATTTTTTTTTCATTCATTTCTTCCTTTTCTAAAAAAAAAAACCTCTTTTTTTTTGTTTCTCTCTTCCCAGCCAACCTGGGGCCGGTGGCCGTCCATCGCGATGGCCACCGCAGTCCTTGCCGGTGGCGAGCTCCGACCGTCATCGACGATGTCGAAAAATTTTAAAAATCTCTCACAAACTCCTTTCGACCCCCTCAACACAAATCCGATGTCTTTTTCACCAAACAGAGTCTTAAAATCAGTAGATCTGCAGGTGAAGTTTCGGTGAAACTATAAATTTTAGTGTTCTGACTTTTTTTTTTTGAAACTAACTCTTTTTTTTTCTTTTTTCATGCAAAAAACTCGACGCTGGGTTCTTCCCTACGGGGAGGACTGTGTATATTTTTTTGTGTTTTTTTTTTGGCAACCTCTCTTTCCTTCTCCTTTTTCTTTTTTTTCCTTTTTTTTTTGCTTCGCCAGAGCTCTATTTATAGAGCCCGTGTGTTTGGGGAAAGGGCATGAGACTTGGCGCGGGTGTAGACACAAGCCCCATGCGTCTTTTATTAATCTTGGCTATATCTGGTAGTTTGTCAACGAAAAAATTAATTAGAGGGGTGGAGGGTAGGGTCTGGCGATCATGGGTGGTGGTAGTGTAGGGTCTGGTGGTCAAGTGGCACGGGTGGTGACAGTGTAGGGTCTAGTGGGTCTGGTGGCACGGGTGGTGGCAGTGGTGCCGGGGATGGCACCACTGCCATCCTTGATTTTTTGTTCTGTTTTACTTTTTTTTTTGTACATTACTGGTAATCAGTAATAGGGCAAAGACAAAGACAACAAATTTGTCCAGAATCCAAATGATTTTTTTTTATCGAAAATGCTCCTCTCACTTGAGGCTCGACAACTTTTGAAAACTTAAAATCTGAAAAAACTCCTCTCAGCAGAGGCCCAACAACTTTAAAATCTCATTTGAAAAGGGCTCCTCTCAACAGAGGCTCAACAACTTTAAAATCTTGAAAAAGGCTCCTCTCAGTAAAGGTTCAACGACTTTAAAAATCTCATCTTGAAAAAAGCTCCTCTCAGCAGAGGCTCAACGACTTTAAAAATCTCATCTTGAAAAAGGCTCCTCTCAGCAAAGGCTCAACAACTTTAAAATCTCATTTGAAAAAGCTTCTCTCAACAGAGGCTCAACAACTTTAAAATCTTGAAAAAGGCTCCTCTCAGCAGAGGCTCAACGATTTTAAAAATCTCATTTGAAAAAGCTCCTCTCAACAGAGGCTCAATAACTTTAAAATCTTGAAAAAAGTTCCTCTCAGCAGAGGCTCAATGACTTTAAAAATCTCATCTTGGAAAAGGCTTCTCTTAGTAGAGGCTCAACAACTTTAAAAATCTCATCTGAAAAAGCTCATCTCAGCAGAGGTTCAACAACTTTAAAATTTCATCTAAAAAAGGCTCCTCTCAGCAGAGGCTCAACAACTTTAAAATTCTCTTGAAATAGCTCTTCTCAGCAGAGGCTCAACAACTTTAAAAATCTCATTTGAAAAGGGCTTCTCTCAACAGAGGTTCAATAACTTTAAAATCTTGAAAAAGGCTCTTCTCAACAGAGGCTCAACGACTTTAAAATCTCATTTGAAAATGGCTCCTCTCAACAGAGGCTCAATAACTTTAAAATCTCATGAAAAGGCTCCTCTCAGCAGAGGCTCAATAACTTTAAAAATCTCTTGAAAAAGGCTCCTCTTAACAGAGGGTCAACGACTTTAAAATCTCATCTTGGAAAAGCTCCTGTCAGCAGAGGCTCAACGACTTTAAAATCTCATGAAAAAGCTCATATCAGCAGAGGCTCAACAACTTTAAAATCTCATCTTGTTTTCAAATTTGAGTTCTCATATTTGAACAATTAAATTTCCTCTTTTGAATTATTTTGTTTGATCATTGTCTTTACCAAAATCTTGTTTTTCATTAAGAAATGGAAATTTTTTATCTTTGTTACAACTTATCATGGATGCATGTACTGAGTGCTCATAATGCAATGCATGTAATGCAATCAAAATCATTCATTGTAGTAAAAAAGTTCTCAAAATCTCTCACTTTTGACTTCTTTTATCAGAATTTTTGTACGACCAATCTGTTTTTAACATCTGACCACAATATTTTTCTTCTTCAAAAGTCTGCAACATCAATGTTCTGTCATACTTTTCTCATCCATTTTCATTTACCTTTGTCAACTTTTAAAAAGTAATGCCAAGATCTTTCATGTTTGTGTTTCTTTTCATCATTTTAAGTCTAAGACCAATAAAATGCAATCCCGCATTTCTTCTATTCATATGGTGGACAAAAATGAGAATAAAGGAATGGATAGGTGTTATTCCCAAAAGAAAGAAAGCATATTTCATTAGACTGGTAACAAGTACATGGTAAAGTATTTGAGTTGAAATAAAGGTGCCCAAATGATGATCATAAGATAATCATGAACAGAATATTCTCAGATTTTTTTCTAAAACTAAATTAGATGACTTCCTTGATCTTTTAGAGTTCATCAAACTACACTTACCCTTGTATTGTGGAATGATACTTCTTTTTCGCATTCAAGCCGCCTTTTTCAGGTTTTCAACTTCGGATGAGTCATCATTTTTTCATTTTTTTACCTTTTTTCTTTCTTTTTTTTAAGCAAAATATTTCTTCACAGCATCTGAATTTATCAGAGCAAGTAAATCACTTCCGTCTATTTCTGTCAAAATCAATGCCCCATCAGAAAAGGCTTTTTTCACCACATACGGGCCTTTCCAATTTGGTGTCCATTTTCCTCGATTATCATGTTAATTTAGAAGGATCATTTTCAGCATTAAATCTCATTCTCTAAAGCAACGGGGATGAATTTTCTTATCATGTGCTCTCATCATCCTTTTTTTATATAATTGATCATGATAAAGTGCTGTAAGTTTTTTCTCTTCAATGAAGTTCAATTGCTCATAGCGATTTCGAACCCATTCTGTTTCCTCCAATTCTACCTCTATTAAGACTCTCAGCAAGGGAATTTCCATTTCGATCGGTAGCACTGCTTCCATTCCATATACTAAAGAGAACGGAGTGGCCCCAGTAGACGTTCGGACTGATGTTCTATAAGCATGCAAAGCAAAGGGTAACTTCTCATGCCAATCTTTATAAGTATCAATCATTTTTTTTAGGATTCTTTTGATATTTTTATTTACAGCTTTTACTGCCTCATTCATCTTTGGAAGATATGGTACCGAATTACGATGACGAATCTTGAACTGAGTACAAACTTCATTCGTCATCTTATTGTTTAAATTTTTGGCATTATTAGAGATAATTATCTCTGAAAGCCCATATCTACATATTATCTTTTTTTTTATGAATTTGCATATCACAGATCGGGTCACGCTAGCATATGATGCAGCTTCTACCCATTTAGTGAAGTAATCAATCATCACAAAAATGAATCTATGCCTATTCAAAGCTTTTGGAGTAATAGGATCAATGACATCCATGCCTCATATAGAGAATGGTCACGGAGGAGCCATAACGTGTAATGTTAATGGTGGAGCATGAATCTTGTCAGCATAAATCTGACATTTATGACATCTCTTAGCATAATCAATACAATCACCTTCTATTGTCAACCAATAATAGCCAGCCCTCATAATTTGTCTAGCCATCATATGACCATTTGCATGTGCCCCATAAACTTCATCATGCACTTCTTCAATAATCTTCTTTGCTTCAGCTGCATTTACACATCTTAAGAGTACTTGATCTCGACCTCTTTTATAGAGGATATCTCTATCAATGAAGAAACTCATAGCCAATCTTCTAATAGTTCTCTTATCATTTTCTATTGCATGTTCTGGGTATTGCTGGCTTTTAATGTATTACATGATATCATGATACCATGGCCTCCTATCAACTTTTTTTTCAACACTTGAACAATGTGCTAGTACATCTTTTACATCCAACTTGATGGGTTGGATTTTAGTATTTGCATCTATTTAATCATTGCAGCTAGAGTAGCCAGTGCATCAACAATTTGGTTTTCCTCTCTGGGTAGATGCTCAAACTGAACTTCTTTAAATTGTTTGACCAACTTAGAGATGTATTTATGGTACTGAATCAACTTAGAGTCTCTTGTCTCCCATTCACCTCGTAACTGATAGATGACTAAAGCTGAATCTCTGAATACATCTAACACTTTGATCTTCTTTTCCATTGCTGCTTGTAGACCCATAACACAGGCCTCATATTCAGTCACATTGTTTGTTCAATTAAAATTTAACTTGGCTGTGATGGGGTAATAATGTCCATCAGGAGATATCAAAATTACCCCAATACCATGACCCAAAGCATTAGCAGCTCCATCAAAATACATCTTCCATGATTTTTCAACAGGTTCATTTTCTTCAATGGCCATCACATCCTCATCAGAAAAATCTAATTTTATTGGCTCATAATCTTCGACTGCACGATCAGCAAGGAATTCAGCTATTGCACTCTCTTTAATAGCCTTTTGAGTCACATAAATGATATCATATTCTGAAAGCATAACTTGCCATTGCGCTATTCTTCCCGTCAACGAGGGCTTTTCGAAGATATACTTAATAGGATCCAGCTTTGCTATGAGTCAAGTAGTGTGATAAAGCATATATTGTCTAAGCCTTCGAGTTGTCTAGGCTAATGCACAACATATTTTTTCTAATGGTGAATACTTGGACTCATAATCAGTGAATTTTTTACTCAAGTAGTATATTACTCGTTTTTTCCTGTCAGTTTCATCTTTTTACCCCAGTACACATCCCATGAAATTTTCATGCACTATTAAGTACAAGATCAAAGGTTTTTTCAGGATTGTAGGCACCAACACAAGTGGATTTGACAAGTATTCTTTGATCTTATCAAAAGCTTTTTGGCATTCATCATTCCATTCCCCTGGATCATATTTTTTGAGAAGCTTGAAAATAAGATCGCACTTATAGGTGAGTTGAGAGATGAAACGAGCAATATAGTTCAGTATCCTAAGGAAACCTCGCACTTCTTTTGGGGTACTAAGAGGAGATAAATTTTAGATGGCTTGTATCTTATCCGAGTCTACTTCAATCCCTCTTTTACTGACCACAAAGCCCAATAGTTTTCCTGACTTGACACCAAATGTACATTTAACAAGATTCAACTTCAGCTGAAATCTTCTTAACCTGTCAAAAATTTTTTTGAGATTGACCATATGATCTTCTTCTTCATGAGATTTTACAATCATATCATCCACGTATACCTCTATTTCTTTATGCATCATCTCGTGGAAGAGAGTCGTCATTGCTCTTTGATAAGTGGCACCAGCATTTTTCAACCCAAAAGGCATGACTTTGTAACAGAATATTCTTCACATGGTCACAAATATAGTTTTTTCCATATCATTTCGAGCCATCTTGATCTGATTATAGCATGAGAAACCATCCATAAAGGAAAATATGGAATGTCTAGCAGTATTATCCACTAGAGTATCGATGTGAGGTAAAAAAAAGTTATCCTTAGGGCTTGCCCTATTCAAATCTCGATAATCGACACACATTCTCACTTTTCCATCTTTTTTAGGAACTAGCACTATGTTGGCTACCCATTCGGGATATTTTACCACTTTCAAAAATCCAGCATCGAATTGTTTCTTCACTTCCTCTTTAATTTTCAGTAGCATCTCTGGTTTCATGTGCCTTACCTTTTGCTGCATCGACTTACATCTTGGTTTTAAAGGTAACTTGTGCTCTACAATATTAGTGCTGAGTCCTGGCATATCCTAGTAAGTCCATGCGAACACATCTACATATTCTTGAAGTAGTTCTTCTAGCTTCTATCTTTCAGCTAGTAAAAGAGAAGTACCAACTTTGAAATCTCTTTTGTTCTCACCATCTCTCAAATTTACTGATTCTGTAATTTTTTGGTGGGGTTCAATTGGCTTATCTTCATGTTCCATTAATTTTAACAAATCAAGAGGCAGTGTATAGTTATCTGAATCTTCCTCATTATCAAGTTCGTCAACATGAATTAAGTTTTCGAAATCAAATATGAGATTATTGTCATGATTATCTTGATGTTCATTATTTGAGACCCTGTAAAAGGTAAGATAGAGAGAATATTGGCATACAAAAATGGAATGACAAGAAAATATAAGAAAAAGAATGAAAGGTAAAATGAAAATAAAAATAATAGAAGAAATGTGGATGCATCTTCTAAGTCCTTTATTAGAACGACAAATATAAATACACCATAAAAGATCTTCTAATACTTGTAGAAAGTAATTAGGGATTTAAAGTTCACAGTACATTACTTTTCTAAAGTTTTAAAAACAACAGGCAACTCTGTAACTTTCCAATTATCCAGCTCAAAATCTGAAGGACAAGGGTACACGAACAGCTCTTCACTTCGACTTTTCTTTTCTCTATCATCCACCATTTGAATGGCCAGCTCTGAAAATTTTTCCACGAATCTTACATTTGGGGCTCCCGATAAATCTGGATAAATGTATCCTCCTGAGTGAAAAGAATTATAAAGGTATGGAATGACTATGGGCTTTGACTTCAGCTCATATCCCTTAAGATTAGCTATCCTCTTATCTCTTTTCTCATTCACCATTCTTGCTCTGTCCCCTCTCATTGGCTTATATCCCAAGCCAAATCTGTCTCTCTTTTCATATACGATCGATGGCTCTGTGATTCCTTGTAGATTTTTCCCAAGTCTGACTTTAGGTCACCATTCCATCTTGGTAAGCTGTTTGACTACCATTTTAGTCATCGTAGACAAGTGTGATGAATACAATTTAGATCCTTCAGCTATATATGTTGCATTGGCAATCTCAAAAGACCTATAAGAGCATTCTAGAGCTTCATCTGTCGATTCCACATAAGGAGTATTTATTGATTGAGTTACTAATAAATCTTCTTCTTCTGCCACACATGTTAGCTTCCCTTCAACAATGAATTTAACTTTCTGATGTAATGAGGATGGGACAGCACCTGCCATATGGATCCACGGTCTACCCAATAAATAATTGTATGAAAGAGATATGTTCATAACTTGAAATTTTACGTTGAAAGTGCATGGGCCAATCTGTAATGGCACTTTTATATCTCCTAGCACCTCTCTTCTGGTTTCATCAAAGGCTCTCACTATCATATGACTAGGTTTCATATAAGATCCATCAACAGGAAGTTTTGTCAGAGTAGTCACAGGCATAACATTGATGGATAAGCCGTTATCAATCAAAACCTTAGCCATTATATGACTTTTACATTTCACAGTAATGTGAAGAGCCTTGATACTTCTTCTACCTTCAAAAAAAATCTCTTCATCATTAAAGGAGATATAGTTTGAAATTGTCAGATTACCAATAAGCTGTTCCACATATTCAATAGAAGCATTGTGAGACACATATGCTTGATTTAGCACATTCAGTAAAGCATTACGATATGACTCTGAACTGAGCAATAATGACAATAGTAAAATTCTAGCTGGCATCTTGTTAAGCTGTTCTACCACGTTATACTCACTATATTTTATTAACTTCAAAAATTCACATGCTTCACTTTCAGATACTGACTTCTGACATTCTTTTTTTGGGGTTATGTCAAGACCACTTTGACTTTCATTTTCTTCTCATACCTTGGCTTTCTTTTTTCTAGCTTTTTTTAAAGCCTCTGAAGTATAGCACTTACCACTTCGAGTTATGCTCTTACACCCGTTATGTTGATAGTATCTGGGTTGACTACGATATCATAATCATACTTCCAAGGTACTGCTTTATCATTCTAATATAAAAAAGGGCCAAGAATTTTAATTATCACCACAGGTCGAGAGATAGGCTTTTCTAGTTTCGTTGTTGGCTTTTCATCATAATAGATAGTTACCGGTCTACGCATAAACTTATTCTTTGAATCAATGGTAGACACTTCAGCTTTCATCGACTCTTCCCTTTCTCGGTAAAACTCTATTCGACTTTCATCCATCAATTTTTACACCTCTCGACGAAATTGGCGATAATTTTTGATAGAATGCCCCAGAACACCTCCGTGATAATTGCAGCTTTTAGTTGAGCTAATTGTTTTAGAGTAATTTTGAGGTTCTATTGGCTTCAACATGTCAACTTTGATCAAGACTTCGAACACCCTAGCCATCGAAGTCTTAACTTCATTTATTTTCTTCTTCACGTGGCTTTTTTACCCATTAATTAAGGCATTTATTGATGGTCTAGTATGATTTAGTAGAAGATTTCCATTGACATTTGGAGTCCCTTGTTGGTTGGTATCAAAATTTAATACTCCTTTATTGATTAACCCTTGCACTTTACGTTTTAAAGCAGTATAATTTTTAATAGAATGACCTGGATTCCCATAATGATAATCACAATGTGCATTGGGGTCGTACCATTTAGGAAATAGAGGTTTCAAAGGTTCAACGATAACGGGAGCAAGCAGATGTTTATCAACAAGTCGAGGATACAAATCTGTGTATGTCATGGGAATAAGATCAAAAGTAATTTTTTCTTAGGTATTTCTCAGGCCTCTCAAACTACTATTAGGACTAAGTCTCCATCTTGGTCTAATAGGTGCAGCAGGACGATTGTAGGTGGGTATCTGAAAGGATGACTGAAAACGGGGTGGATAAGCTGGTTGTTGTAGTGGTTGGTATAGTTGATATGGATGTGGGATGGATGTAACATGGTTTACAGAAGGGTAATGGGTTTGGTAGACTGGTACAAAGTAGGGGTGAAACCTCTGAACTATTGCCTTACATAGTTTACTATTGGGCTTCATTCTCTTTCTTTTTTAGAGCTCTATCTTTTCTTGTTCCACTTGTCTCTCCTACATCAAGCTTACCATTCTTTATGGCATTTTTAATGATCTCACATGATATCACCATATCTATAAAGTTTTTGGTTGTATTGCCTATCAATCTCTCATAATACGGTACTTTCAAGGTGTTTACAAATAAAACAGTCATTTTTTTCTCAGTGAGAGGTAGTTGAACTTGTGCAGCCACATCTCTCCATCTTTGTGCATACTCCTTGAAGTTTTTAGTTATTTTTTTTCCATACTTTGAAGAGATAGACGATTTGAAACCATATCCGTGACATGTCGATATTGTGTAAGAAATGCCTTTGTAAGCTCTTACCAAAAATGAATACGAGTCTTATCTAATTGAACATACCATCTAGCTACAGAACCCATAAGACTATCTTGAAATATATGTATTAACAACTTCTCATCTCGAGCATATGCTGCCATCTTTCGATAATACATGATGATGTGGGTCATTGGACATTTTATGCCATCATATTTTTCAAATTCAGAGACCTTGAATTTAGGTAGAATTACCACATCTGGAACTAAACAAAGGTCAGTCGCATCTGTAGAGCCATAAAAATTCATTCCCTCTACAGCCCTAAGCCTTTCTTCCAATAACTTCATTTTTTTCTGAGCATTGGTATCTTCTACCTTTTCAAGTGTCTGCATCCCTAGCTTTTCTCTTTCCTTGAGATCATCCAAATTAGGAACTAAGATTGGCTCAGGTGGTTTTTCCATCATAATGGGATTAACAAAATTTTGAAATTATCCTAGAATAAGTGTGGATGTCATTCCTGGATAAGGATTAGGATATCCACCGAAAGTAGGAATTGGTACTCTAGTTTCTTTTGAAGGTTGGTTCAGTCGTGGCTCAAATCTTAGAGGATAGACAGGATCTACCATATCTGGTGATTACTCTTGAAAGCTAAGATTTTCTTCCACTACTTTTTTCTTATCAAGTTTTTTGAGCATATCTATTATTGTACTGAGATCTCATTTTAGTTCTTCTTAAGCTTTTTCATTCTTTCAAATTGACTGGCCTGTTCTTGCTCCATGATTCTTGTCTGTGTTCTGGTATTGTATGAATAACGAGTAGGTTGGGTCAAAATTTTTGACGGGCGAGCTATTCTTGAACCTTTATTACCGTAAAGTTTTTATTTTGAAGAAGAAAGAAAAAAATTAAAATTTTATTTTTTACTTATTTTATGAAAAATGATGTATATGATGCATGAATGCAAGTGAGAGATATTTGTTCTTGGACGAATTTCAACATTAAAAATTTTTATTGATCCCATACAACTTTTATTACATAGGATTTACCATCCTGGAGTTATATCCATAGAAGCATTTGACTTGCTCATAATGATCTTTCACCTCATCTAGAAAGTTCATTAGGTGCTGTCCATATTCTCCTATGGGATTGACTTCTTTTCTTAATGCTTCTACCTTTTCGACCATCTCTTATGCTTTCTTCACTGCTTTGAAACTTGATTAGTCAAGTGCTCTATGTACTGTTACCTCTCTAAGCTTTCTGCCTTTCATATCATGTGGGCATCCCTTTCTGAATCACAAGTGAAGATCTAATCTTTTTCCCTTCTATGCCACTCATCTATCATTACTGAAATATGGCTCTTGTGGTCTTGTAGTTGTATCTCTAACCCTTGATCACCTGGTGAAGTGATTCTTTTTCATTCAATACTTCAAAGTGCTTTCTTCTTTCTTTTACGAGCATGACTTTCAACTTTTCTTTTTCGTTTTGGCATTCCACCAATCTTGTTGAGTTTGTAGAGTATAATCACTTCCAATTCTAACATTCTTGAGAAATTCTGGTGGTCTTCTCTTGCTTTTCTTGAGCTTTGCTCTTTCATTGGTTTATTCCCTCTCAGAGCTCATCCATTTCACGTTGTCGACTAAGGTAAGACTTAGTAACTTTTCCAGTTTTGAATTGAACTCGTAACCTCTTATTTTCCTAGTGTAGATCTTTTAAATCACTATTAACCCGATCTCACTTTTTTATGACTTTTTCTAATCTGCTCCATTGTATCTCCGTTTCATATTTTAATTGCCTTATTTTCTCGTGAAGTTTCAAATTTTCTCTTCTTATTTCTTCTTTTTCAGCTTCTAATTCTTTCTTGACAAGCTCAACTTTTGATAATTGCACCTCTTCTGAAAGATTAACCAATTGATATGAACTATCATCAGACGGGAGTACTATGTGTCTAAGCCGTCTTGCTTTCCAAATTTGGTAATTAGAAGTGACTTTATCGATGAGAGGCCCTAACCTCATTCTTTGTGTTTTCTTCCATGCTTGGATCAACTGCTCCGAAGTTCTTGATGGATTTGAATCCCCATAAATGAATTCTACTTAGACCAAGCCATGAGTAGTAAGAACAAACTGTTTTGCACCAAATTGCCTAAGTACCATCAATGGAGCGTAACTTACAATGCCCTATAGCCCTAATAATGGAATCCATGGCTCATTTCCTCCATGATACAACAAAGGCACATGAGGCATCCAAGGCACCATCCATTCGATTTCATCCTCAGTAAGCCTTCGTAAGAAAATGATCCATTCTTTTTTAGTCTTTAATGTCGACCATTGGCTTTTACAAAACTCTTCGAGTGGTGCTTTATTTCAAAGATATGATTTCGAAAATGTACTCTTCCCACATTTGAAATGACTTCTGTCCCATACGTATAATAGAGTGCACATCCTATGAATCGTCCTTTCCCATTTCGTCGACAGAAATTCAATGACCTGATGGTTTCGGCTAGGACTACTGGAGCGAGATTAATTGCTTGAGTTTTAATTTACTCGAAAAAGTCTACCATAGTTATTTCAATGTAACCCGAAGTCTTCGAAAAGATGACCATGCCATACAATGCTAGAGCAAACACATCCATACCTTGATCATTATCCAAATGCTCCTGAATGAAGTTTCGGAGAAAGTCCCAACAAATGCTGAGATGTTCACCTTTAGACTTTGCAAAAGAGTCAATGGTTTCTACTTTAACCTCCATAAGCCTGGCTAACTTTTTGTGATAACTTGATTTTGGCTTTCGGGTAAATACTTTATTTGGACATTGTAGTTTTATCTTGAGCAAAATTAAATACTCTTCGATAGTTGGCATCAAATCTTTCTGATTAAAAGTGAAGCATCTATAGGATGGATCCCAAAACTGTATAGTTACTTTGATCAGCTGTTCATTTATCACTACTGAAATGAGAAATGCAATCTGCCCATACTTTTTACAAAAGCTTTCTTTTCTTTTCTTACTTAACTGACCCCATACAGCAGCTAACTCTTTTAAATCATTCTGTGTAAGATCTAAATACACTTTCTCGAGTAACTCAAACATATAACTGGTAGGTAAACAATCTCCGTTCTTTTGTTGAGCTTCTTTCGACCAAACATGTACTTCATTATACGACTCACATGGCACACTAACTGAGGATGAGTAAATCTGTAGTTCTATGGGATCCATGAAAACTTCTTGAGAGAGATGTCCTAGAGCAAATATCTCGATGTAAAACTGTAAGATATGATTAATGTAAAAAAAGAAAACGAAACAAGATTGAGTTAATATGAGGATGTGGTTTAAGAAAAAAAAAATTTTTAGTCTTTTTTTTTGTGTTTTGAGATTTTTTGTTTGTTTTGTTTTGTTTCGTATTATACACAACTTTATTCTTACGTGTTTTCTACAAGAAGGTGGACGGAGCTTTACATAAGGCTGGTTTTCTAGGCTTATTATATGCTGGGTTTGGATCAACAGGGTCTAAAGGTTCCCAAATTGTTCCTCACTGTCGTTCATGTTGGACTAGTAAGGCACTCCGATCCTCATCCATTACAGGCTACAAACGGAAAAGGGTTCAATTCGAGTGAAAGTATTTCGCTTGCCATTATGGAGGTTATCACCTTACGAGAGCATAGGTACTTTACTTCCTCGTATAAAGGACGGAGCCCGGGTATAGAGCTCATGTATGAGATGCATCGTGCCATTGTGTGCAAATATATCCTAATTTATTAATAGTAATATATACAGAAAAAATAAAACATAAGAGGCATAGTAAAAGAAATGTGTGTGAATTTTTTTGCTTTTTATTTTTGATTTGTTTTTTTTTATTTTTTTGTTTGTTTTTTTACTAAAAATGAAAAATAAAAATTTAAGAAATTGATTAAGACTGTTTTAAATCAAAATTTAAGGATAACAAGTAGTTAATTTTGGCCTGACTCTCGAAAATAAAAGGTTTTCCCAGTGGAGTCGCCAAGCTATCGTAACGGTTTTGTGTCCGTCCAACGAATTTGGAAACTAATAAAAAACTAATGGAGTCGCCACCAATCTTTTTTGGCTAGGTGCAATTAGTCACCTACTAAAACATATCTTTTTAATAAAGTTTTAAAATTAATTAAAATTTATTAAAAAGATAATTTTACGGTCTACGAAACAGTCTAGGTTCAGGAGTCGGTTACGCATGGAGAAGGATTAGCAACCCCACAACGTCCGTTAAAAATGGTACCAATTAACAACATGTTATCCTTTGATTTTGATAAAAATAGTCCAATTTTCGGTGTTCGAAAAATAATTTTCTTGATTTTTTATTTATTAAAAAAAATTATTCTTGAGAAAAATAAATCAAAACTTTTTTATTGAAATAATTTTTAAAATGTTCCAGTACGTTGGTAACATTAAAAGAACTCTTTCTCACCTAGAGATTTCTTAAAGCATCTCTGCTCAGAATACTTTTAGAATCTCATCTTTGGAGGCTCGAATTTATTTTTCGTAAGAAAATGTCATGTTAAAAAAAATTATTCTCGAGAAAAATAAATTAAAACCTTTTTATTGAAATAATTCTTAAAATATTTCAGTACGTTGGTAACATTAAAAGAACTCTTTCTCACCTAGAGATTTCTTAAAACATCTCTACTCGGAATACTTTTAGAATCTCATCTTTGGGAGTCTAAATTTACTTTTCGTAAGAAATTATGTCATGCATGCCATGCAAAATATTTTCATGTTTATGCACACATTTTATTCTCATTCAAAAATTTTATTAATTATTTTATTAATTTTTTAATTTTAATTAAAATTTTGAAGAAAAAGGAATTTAATTATGTTGAAGATTTTTTATAAATATTTCAATACGCTGGTAATATTTTACAAAAAATCTTCTCACCTAGAGATTTCCTAAAGCATCTTTACTCGGAATACTTTTAGAATCTCATCATTGGATTAAATTTCTTTCCTTCCTATTTTTATTACATATATTTTTAATATATTAATCAATTTTTATTTATTATTATAAAAAAAGAAATTTTTATTTTAAAAAAATTGAAGAAAAATGAAAATTTTATTATATTAAAGATTTTTTATAAATATTCCAATACACTGGTAATATTTTACAAAAAATCTTCTCACCTAGAGATTTCGTAGGCATCACTACTCGGAATACCTTTGAATCTCATCGTCGGATAAAAATTTACTTTTCCTACATTTTTTATTACTTTAGTATTATTATTAAGTTTATTTTTATATTATTGTTTTTAAAGTTTATTTTAAAAATTAACATAATTACATAAAAAAATTAACCACAATTTCATCATTTAATCTAACAAATGTAATTATTTTAATATGCATAAACATTAATAAAATAATATATAAAAAAATAAGAAAAATTCAAAAAAATTTTTTTTTACCTAAATCGGGCCGATCAACGGTCCGATCAACGAGCGGTTTGGTCCGACGGTTTGACTCGATCTGGTAACGGTTCAAGCGCGGTCCGGTTCAACTTGAGCAGTCTGGTTCGATTCAGATGGACCAGTCAGGGGCTGATGGAGAAGCGGGTCGTCGGATCGGGTGCACAGACCCCGGGTCGGGTCACGGGTTGACGCGCGGATCCTACTTGGTCTAAACGATGTCGTTTTGGGCGTTTATTGAAACGACGTCGTTTTGGCTATTGACAGTTTATGTAAAAGGTAAAAAAAAAAATTTTCATTCATTTCTTCCCTTTCTCAGTAAAAAGAAACCTCTTTTTTTTTATTTCTCTCTTTCCAGCCGACCTGGGGCTGGTGGTCGTCCGTCGTGATGACCGTCGCAGTCCTTGCCGGCGACGAGCTCCGGCCACCGTCGATGATGTCGAAAAATTTTAAAAATCTCTCACAAACTTCTTTCGACCCCTGAACACAGATCCGACGTCTTTTTCACCAAACAGAGTCTCAAAATCCGTAGATCTGCTGGTGAAGTTTCGATGAAACTATAAATTTTAGTGTTCTGACTCTTTTTTTTTTAAACTAACTCTTTTTTTCCCTTCTTCGTGCAGAAAACTCAACGTTGGGTTCCTCCTTATAGGGAGGACTGTGTATAATTTTTTGTGTGTTTTTTTTTCTTTTTTTGGCAACACCTCTTTCCTTCTCTTTTTTTTTTTTTTTTTTTTGCTTCGCTAGAGCTCTATTTATAGAGCTCCGTGTGTTTGAGAGGAAGGGCATAGGGCTAGGCACGGGTGTAAACACGAGCCCCATGCGTCTTTTATTAATCTTGGCTATATCTGGTAGTTTGTCAACGAAAAAATTAATTAGAGGGGTGAAAGGTAGGGTCTGACGATCACGGGTGGTGGCAGTGTAGGGTCTGGTGGGTTTGGTGGCACGGGTGGTGGCAGTGGTGCCGGGGATGGCACCACTGCCATTCTTGATTTTTTGTTCTGTTCTACTTTTTTTTTATTTCATATTTTTTTGTATTTTGTATCTTTTTATTATATTTCGTATTTTATACGTACTTTGTATCTTTTTCTGGACAAATTGATGTCCACACATTCCATTCACTAGGATTGTTCTTTTGAAAAAGTTTAAAGATAAGATTGCATTTGAAGGTAAGTTACGAGATGAATCGTGAAATGTAGTTAAATCTACCTAAAAAACTTTGAACTTCCTTTGGTGTACTGGGTAAGAATAAGTTTTGAATGACTCGTACCTTATCTGGGTCAACTTCAATTTCTTTTTCATTGATCACAAAACCAAGTAATTTTCGTAACTTGGCTTCAAATGTATATTTGGATGGATTTAACTTAAGCTAAAACTTTCTCAACCTCTCAAATAATTTTTTTATGTTAGTTACATGGTCTTTTCCTTCTAAAGATTTTATGATCATGTCATCTACATATAATTTAATCTCTTTGTACATCAGATCATGAAAGAGTATCACTATAGCCTTTTGATAAGTTACCCTAGCATTTTTCAATCCATAGTTACAAAAGTAGTCTTTTTCATATCATCTTGAGCCATTTTTATTTTATTTTAGTTGAAAAATTCATCCATAAAAGAGAACATTGCATGTCGAGCTGTATTATCTACCAATGTATCGATATGCGATAAATTAAAATTATCTTTTGGGCTAGCCCTATTTAGATTACGATAGTCTACACATATTCATACCTTTCTATCTTTTTTAGAAACAGGTACTATATTGGCCACCAATTCAGGATATTTGGCCACTTGCAGAAAGCCCACATCAAATTACTTTTTTACATCCTCTTTAATCTTCAATAACATTTTAGGTTTTATTCTTCTAAATTTTTATTGAATTGGCCTACATTCAGGCTTCAGTGGTAGCTTATGTTCCATTATCTCAATGTTGAATCCAAGCATATCTTGATAAAATCAAGCAAACACATCTACGAATTCTCAAAATAAATCCTCTAATTGCTGTTTGCTAACTACTATGAGCAAGGTACTAATCTTGACTTTTTTTTGTTCTCATCATCTCTTAAATTAATCATCTCGATAATTTCTTAATAAGGCTTAATAGATTTATTCTTTTGTTCAATTAATCTCATTAAATCTGAAGGTAAAATGTATTCTTCAGAGTCTTTTTTAGTGTTGAAGTAATTAGTGTTAATTGAATTTTCAAAATTAAATCATTTATTATTATCATAATTATCTTCATATTCATTTAAGGACTTAAAATTAAATGAAATAGAAGATATTGTCGAAATGTTTTGATGAGAAAGTGGATTGAATAGAAGAAACGAATAAAATGCATGCTTCTTTTTTTATTGAAATAATGGATAATAAGAGGCTCATACATAAGAAATCATCCCAATGCTTTTAGGCATAAACAATTGGGAGTTGTAATTACATTGAAAAAGTATCCAAGATAGTAGGCATTTGGATGACACTCTAGTTTTTCAGTTCAAAGTTTGGTGGGTATGGATAAACCAATACTTCTTTCCTTCGAATATCTTCATTTATCATTTGGATGGATAGTTCAACGAAAGCTTATTCCATGTTTAATTCCCCTTCAGTGTTTTCCTTAATTTTCGGGTGTATGTATCCTTCAAGAATAAATGTTTCATATAAATGAAAGATAACCATTGGCATATTTCTCTCCATTATTTTTCCTCTATTTTCATATTGTATTCCTTTCATTTCACATCCGAGGCCCAATTTTCCATTGTTGTCTATAATTTTGGTGGTTTTTTATTCCTTGCAAATTTTTACCTAGTCTAACTCTAATATTCTAACATTTATTAATCATCTGATTGATTATAATCCTACTAAACTTAGGACCTCTACCCATAGCATTAACAAGTTTAAAAGATTAGTAAGAGCACTTTAATAACTTTTCTGTAGCTTTTATGTATAGAGCATTCATAGGCTAAATCACCAGTAAGTCTTTTTTTGCGACCACAATCACCAATTGATCTTCCGTGTTGAATTTAACCTTTTGATGTATAGAGGAAGAAATAGCACCTGGCATATGAATCCATAGTTTTCCTAACAAATAATTGTAGGATGAAGAAATATCTATAACCTGAAACTTTATGTTGAAGACATAAGGTCCTATTTGCATAGGTAATTCAATATCTCTTAATACTTCATGCCTAGTTCCATCAAATTCTCGGACCACTATATGACTGCTTTTGATGTGGGACATATCAATAGGCAGCCTTGCTAAAATAGATATATGCATAACGTTAATGGTCGAACCATTATTAATAATGATTTTGGCTATGATGTGATTCTTACATTTAATAGTGATATGTAAAGCCTTTGTATTTCTTCTACTTTCATGTAGAATCTCATTGTCACTGAAGCATATATAATATGGTACCACTAAGTTTCCTATCAGATGATTCATATATTTTACTTACACATTATGTGCCATATAAGCTTGATTTAACAACTTCAATAAGGCGTTGTGATGTGGTTTTGAATTTAACTGTAATGACAACAAAGATATTCTGGCTAGCATTTTGTTTAATTACTTCACTACAGAGTACTCATTATGTTTCACTAACTTTAAGAACTCGTAAGCATTTTTTTTAAACATAGATTTTAGGTATCTTTTCTTGGAATCTATTACAGTCTAATTTGTTTTTCCATCATTCTCTTATTTTTAACTTTTTTTAGTGCCTCAGGAGTATAGCATCTTTCAATTTTGGTCATCCCATCTATACCAGTTATATTGGCAGCATTAGACTTAGGCATGATTTCTTCTTATCCTTGGACCATTACCTCATAACTATACTTTCATGGCATAGCCTTCTCATCCTTGTAAGGGAATAGAATTGGGACTTTAAAAGTCACTGGCCTGGGAATAAACTTGTCTATGATCGATCTTGGCTTCTCACCATAATGTATGGTAATTGGCTTTTGTATCTACTTATCGTCTAGCTACTTTAACAACTTTTAAAGCTTCTATTTTTTCATACAATTCAATTTAGTAAAAATCCATTAGCCTCTATACCTCTTCATAAAACTGTTTGCACATTTTAATTAATGCCTCGGAGCCCCACTATGATACTAGTATCTCCAAGTCGAGACACATCTCTCATGATAGGTACATAGGTCCATCGATTATATCATCCTAACTTTATATAAATCTTCATATAGCTGACTAAATGGCATTTTGATCTCTTTCACTCTTCTTTTTATTTGCCCCTTATCTTTGTTCTGAGTATTGATTGTACTATTAGGCAACAAGTTACTGTTGACATTGGGTGTTATTTTTTCACTAGTATCAAAATTTATCAACTTTTTTTATTACACTTTGCACCTTGTACTTCAAAGAGGAACAATCTTTAGTGAAATGGCTAGTAACCCTATAATGATAGTCATAATGAGCAATAGAATTGTACCATTTGAGAGAAAGAAGTTCAAGTACTTTCATAGATATGAAAGAATCAAGTGATTTTTATAAAGCTTTTGGTACAATTCTATATAATTCATGGGAATAAGATCGTATGTGGGTTTTTTTTATTATTTTGTGGCTCTTGTGTTCCACTCATTGGGTTGGTTAGATAGACATAGGGTCTTGTTATAGTCGAGATGTTTGGATTATAGGGAAGTAGTTTGAAGTTAGGTTGATAAACAGATGGATAGGAAGCTCATGGAACTAGTTGATAGAGGAAAACTAAAGCATGATTTATGTTAGGATAATATGTGGGATAAATTGGTTAAGGGTAGTTTTTATATTACTATCCTTCATAACTCACAGCTTAGGCATCCTCTTAGTAACAGAGGGCTCCCTCTTTAAGCTTGCCATTTTTTATAACATTTTCAATGATCTCTCCCGAAATCATTATGTTAGCAAAATTTTTAGTCGCATTCCTAATCATTTTTTTATAGTAAGGTGGCTTCAAAGTACTTACAAATAACACTTTTATTTTTTTTTTATTAATGATGATTGCACTTGAATAGCTATATCATGCCACCTTTGGGTATACTTTTTAAAAGACTCAGTTATTTTCTTCTCCATACTTTGCAACAAAAGGCGATCAAGAGCTATATATATATAATATGACGATATTGATTGATAAAGGATTGAATTGAATCCTTCCAAAATTGTATACGGGCCCTGTCTAACTGAACGTATCATTTTGTAGTATACCTAGTTAAATTATCTTGAAACACATGCATGAACAGTTTTTTATTACTAGCTTGTACTGCCATCTTATGACAATATATCATGACATGTGTGATAGGGCATTTGGTATCGTTGTACTTTTTAAACTTTGAAACTTTAAACTTTAAGGGGAATCACCACATTTGATACTAGAGAAAGCTCATGGCATCCATAGAACCATAAAAATCAATGCTTTCTATGGCTCGTAATCTCTTCTCGATCATATTTATCATGTGATCAGTTTTAAGGTGTTTCAAGGACTCAACCCCTTTCAATTTTTTCTTTGATTAATTTGGATTAAGGACTTGGGTTCGCTCAACTACCTTTTTCATGGAAACAGGATTAATGTAACTTTGGACATTTCTTTAATTAGGTGCATAAGGCATTCTCGGATAATTGTAGCTTAGGATTATTGGATCTTGCTCAGTTCCTCTTTGATTTTCTCTTTAGTGTTTTCTAACTTCTCAATGTGACTCGTATTATCTTGTTCTATTTTTCTAGTATGAGGTCGAGTGTTATACGAATGTTGAGTTGTATTTGAACCTTACATACCATAATCTAAAATTAGTGATCTTGTTATAAGCTAACATGATATAAAAAATGATTATGAATGAATGTAATATAATGCATGGGTAAGAAAAATATTTGCCCTTTATTAAAGATTTCAACAAAAGTGAGCTTTCATTTATTCCACAAAAGTCTATTTTACATTAAGTCTAATACTTTTTACTTGTAAAAAGACTTGATTTGTTCATACTGGTCTTTAGCCTTTACAATGAAATTCAACAACTATTGCCCACACTCTCCTGTTGGTGTAACCAAAATTCCCAATGTCTCTATCTCTTTTGTTATTTCTCCTACCTTAATTACTGCCTTATTTATCTAGGTTGCAAGATGCTCTATGTATTTTTGCCTTTTCAACCATTCTCTTTTGCCAAACCATACTTGATAGGACAACTCCCTATGCTTTTCCATAAGTGCCATGATATGATTCCCTTGCTCACTCAGTTTCTATTTTAGTGTCTAGATATACCTTTCAAGCATCTCATTATTTTATTGAGCTTCCATATAATCATCCTCCATTTAGGAATACTCTTTTTTTCAATTTTTTGTTCTCACAAGTCAAATTGACGATATTTATTTGTTTAGCCTTCACTTGAATGCACAATCTTTTGTCTCTTACCACAGCTTCATCAATTCTATAAAGGCATCACCATGCTTTCTAATAGCTTTTTGAGTCTTACTCTCAGCCTCTAATCTTTTATGTTATTGATGAAGTTCAGCCATATCCTTAACTACCGTATTATTCTCTTTGAAAATCTTATGGACTTGGATTTCTAGTTTTTTTGCTTTATTTTTCCATTGCTTTTTTTCTTTTTGAAGCTTTATAATTTCTTGCTTTAATTTATCTTTCTCAAATTTTGATTCTTCCATTACAAATTCTAACTTTAAAGGCACTTTATCCAACCCTTGATTCATTGACTGGACATGATCTGTAGATGCCACCTCCTTGCCCCTCTTGACTCTCTACACCCTATACCTTTAAATGACTTATCAGTGAATGATCCAAGGCACACTCTTCTAGGCTTTTTCCAAGCCCTGATTATACTATCAATTTTTTGAAAAGTTTTAGGTTCCTCATATAAATAGTCAAATTAGCTGAGCCTGTATGTCATATGAATGAACTATTTAGCTATATAATGCCTCCTTAGCATCAGCGGTGCATAACTTATTGACCTTCGTAAGCCTAAAAGTGGAACCCTTACCTTATCTCCATATTGATAAGGCATGAATTCTTAACTTATCCATGGACTAGCTATTTCACTTGACTAGCCATGAGCTTCTGCAATAAATATTCCCATTCTTTCTTTGCTTCTGGCCATTTACCCTTGCAAAACTCCTTAATAAGGTTTCAATTACAAAAATAGAGTTTGAAAAAAGTATTCTTCTTGCATTCGAGATGGCTCTTCATCCATAAATACAATAATGGTGTGTAACCCAAAAAATGCATTTTGTCATTTTGTTTGTAAAAGCTCAATGATATGGTGGTTTCTGCCAAGATTACTGGTGAAGGATTACATCTTTTTTCAATCTATTTAAATAAATCTACCACCTCTATCTCAATATGACCTAAGACTTTGGCGAAGATTACCATTCCATATATTGCTAAGGAAAATACATTCATTCTTTGGTCTTCGTCAGGGTGTTTAACAATGAAATCTCGAAAAAACTCCAATAAAATACCTTTATGCCCTCTTTTTTCCTGAACATGTGAATCTATGAGCTTTTTTCCTACCTTTTAAAATATGAGTCAACTTTTTACAACACCCCGACTTTTGTTGCTTCACATATATTCTATTTAGATACTAAAGATGCATACTTACCATAATTGAATACACTTCTATAGTTGGCACAAAATCAACTTCATTAAAAATGGAACAATAATAGGATAGATCCCAAAACTACATTATCACCTTAATAAGTGAGGTTTCAACTTTCACTAACAAGAGATGTGCAACATGCCCAAACTTTTGACAAAAAGCTTATTGCTTCAAAGGAACCATGTTATTCTATATGCCTAATAGGGTTTTCAAATTGTTTTGTTTAAGAAGCAATTGAACTTCCTTAGGTAAAATAGAGGCATAACCAAGCAGTAAACAATCTCTTTCTTTTTGTTGTTTCCTTTTTAACTTTATCTTCACATCATTGGGCGAATCACATTTAAAAAACATAGATGAGGTGCAAACTTCACAATCTGTGGGTTTCATGAAAGCTTTTGTTGAAAATATCTTTAGGGTAGCAATAATGTACAATCTATATGTATGTTTGTGAATATGCATAAGAAGAAAAATAAATAAGAAAATCAATTAGTCATCTCGATATAAAATAAAGAATAAACACGATAAAGTAAGTAAAATAACAACTTGACTCTAAATTTCATATTAACTATAAAAGGCAAAGGGACATGGCTCTACTTATGCGTTAAACTCTTAAAGTTAACTATATGTAGCTTGAATTATTTGTAAAAAGTTCCTAAATTGTTCCTTATATCATCGTTCATCACAAACTAATAAGGCACCCTAATCCTTGCCCATTATAGGCTACAAGCAAAAAAGATTCAATCTGAGTGAAAATATTTTGCCAGTTTATGTAGAGACATGAAATCTCATGAAGGCGTAAGTACTTTATTTCCTCATAACAGACAAAACTTAGGTATATAACTCATATTATGCATGTGCAAATGAATAATAGATATATGAAAGTGAATAAATAAATAAATAAAACAAGAAAAGAAAAAAATCTCAAATTTATTAGGTAAGGCTAGGATAACAAGAAATCATTTACTGGCCTAACTCTCGATTTTCTTAGTAGAGTCACCAAACTATCATAACGTATAGATCCATGAACCTATTGCTAGACATGGATTAAAGGAGTTACACCATTCTTTTTTGTTAAGGTGCGATTGGCCACCTGACATAATCTATCCTATTTAAAAAAAAGTCCCAAGATTGATTTAAGTATATTTAAATAGTAGATTTTAGTCTACGAAATTAGATTTCAGATTCGAGAGTGCGATTATGCATAAAAAGTGTCATAGCACCCTTACAGTGCTCCATCCAAAGGATGATACCAGTTTGATTTCAAATTATCTAAGCCTTAACCGTATTTATGATTTACCAAAATATTTAATATTGAAAATTAATCTTAAAATTACTTCAATAGTTTGGTTGCAATTTAAGATAATTTTTTCACCTTGGGAGTATTCATGAAAACTAGTATCCCACCTTGAAGAGGCTTCATCATTGGATTCATTCAAATTTTAGTTAAAGAAATATCAGTAAAATCTTCGAATAGTTTGCTAAGATTTACTTTGATGCAGATCTCCTAATAGTTTGGTGAGATTTTATTATAAGATTGTTGTTTTTAAAAAATATATTAAATCTTTCAATAGTTTAGTAAGATTTAATTTAAAATGCAAATTCTTCAATAGTTTGGTAGGATAAAGTACAAAATATTTTATTAACAATAGATTTTTTTAAAATTAATTTATGAAATTCTCTAATAGATTGGTAAAATTCATAAAAAACTAAATTTATGAAAAAGCCTCCAATAGTTTGGTAGAATTCATGAACTTTCTTTAGAAACATTTTAATTATATCTTGTTATTATTATTATTATTATTATTATTATTATTATTACTATTATTATTATTTAGACAAAAATGAAATTTATATAATTATTTGAAAGAAATTGATAATAATGATAATAAATGAAATTTAAAAATTCTAAAAATAAATAAAAATAAAAATAAAACAAATAAAATGAAATGAAATAGAAAATAAATAAGAGAATCTATAAAAATATAAATGGAAAATAAAATAAGAAAAAAAAACCTGTGATCGAGTCAGGTCCAACACACGGGTCAGCAGGTTGACATACGGATCCTAGGTTTCCAAAGCGGTGTCATTTTGTGCTAGTATAAAAGCTTATCTTTTTAGTTTTTCTTTAGAAACCTTTAGCCCTATCTCTTTTTATTTTCCTTTTCTTTCTTGCCTCTCTCTAGAAACCCCAGATAAGACTATTGAAAACTAGGTTTGGTTATTGGTTTCTGGATTACTGATTGAAATTTGGCCGTAAACTTTAACCCTTGTCAAAAAATTCAATCGAAAAATTCAAACCTTACAAAAAAAACCCATATTTTTTCAAAATTTTAAGATTTTTCTAGAAACTTCTTAGATTTTTCCAAAAAATTCCCATTTTTCAAATTTTTTCAAAGATTCCAAATTTTTTTTGCTTTTTACCTAATATAGAAACCCAAATGTTAACTAGCCTTAAAACAAAATCATCTAAACAACAACTAAACCCAGAACCTTCCTCTTTTTTTTTTTTTTTTTTTTTTTTGCTTTCTGTGTGATTTTAGTGTCCCATTTATAGCCATTTTAGTAGTGATTTTAGGGTTTAAAACAATTTAATCTAGGCTTAAATCCTGGGATTTGTTTTGCTTGATTTGGGCGATTGATCTAAGGCCTTAATTTTAGATGATTTGGTTCCTAATTTTATGCACACAGATCCTGATTCCATAGAATTGACTTGATTTTCCTTCATATTTTATTCCCTTAGATTCATTGTTAATGACAGAAAGAGAGAAAAGGGAAAAATAAAATTAAAAGTCAAAAAATAAAATAATAATAATAATAATGATGCTGCTGATGATGATAGTAGTAGTAGTAATAATAATAATAATAATAATAATAATAATAATAATAATAATAAATACAATATAGGTTGGACTAGAGCTTGCATCTGCTCAAAAATTACCAGGCTCAAAATACAAATGAAATAATACAAGATGTAAAAAACCCAAACATGAACCCCTCCAAAGTCTAACAATCCGAAAAAAATCCAAATTGATAAATCAATCGTACCCCAGACACAATGAGTGTTTATAGATAACATTAAAAAAAATCTTTTTACCTAAAAATTTTATAGGTATCGCTAGTTGAAGAACCTTAGAATCTCATTATCAGACAAAAATTTCCTTTTTTACTTTTTTCATTTATTTATTTATTTGATTATTTTTCTTAATATTTTTTCAAATTTAAAATTTATCAAAGGTTTGAAACCATTATTATTTATCATTATTATTATTATTATCATTTAATTATTTATTACATTGCTTTACAAGGTTTATTTTAATTTTTTAATAAAATTTAAAATTATAAAAAATTTAAAATTTATTTTTCATTATTTGTTTTTGTTTATTTATTGTTATTACTATAAAAAGAAACACATATTTATTCTAGACAATTGAAAATTCTAAACATGTATAAATAATAATAATAATAATAATAATAATAATAATAATAAGAATAATAATAAAAAGCTTAAAATGGTAAAAATACAAATAAAAAACTAAATCAAAATATTTTAAAAAATGTACTTGAACTGGACCAGTCAATGCCAGTTTGGTGAGCTCGGTTAGGGGCAGTTGGGTTCAGGTCAGTGGTTCAGCTAAACCTATTGAGGCTTAGGGCAGAGGTGGGTCGCTAAGTCATTGCCAAACCTTAGGTTGGGTCACAAGTTGGGTGTGGACCATGGGCTCCCAAACGACCTCGTATTTGGACCCCTTTTTGCTTTTATATAAACTTTTTTTTAGCTTATTTCTCTTTTCTGTTAAAAAAAACTTTTTTCTCTTAAATAACACTGGCTAATATACCTAGAAATCACATGTGCACTGTTAATTGCCAATAATCGATCATCAATTGCCTATGATATTCATAAAAAATTTTAAAAAACTTTGAAAAAGTTTTTTTCAATATTCTTATCCCAAATATAGTCTCCGTCTTAAGAAAAAAAATTTAGGCCTAATTTTAAAAAATCTAAACAAATTTGGTGTCTATAGCTACCTCTCTTTGCGCATTGTTGAAAATCAAGAGTAAAACAAAGACAAAGACAACAATTTTGTCTGAAGTCTAAAGATTTTTTATTTTTGATTTTTTTATCAAATCAAGAAACTCTTAACTTTAAAAATCAAATTGAAATGCTCCTTTTACTAGAGGTTAGTCAACTTTTGAAAATTTAAAAAGCTCTTCTAAGTAGAGATTTGATAACTTTTTAAAACTTAAAAATGACTCATCTAAGTAGAGGCTCAACAACTTTAAAAATTATCATATTGAAAAATCTCTTCTAAGCAGAGGCTCAACAACTTTAAAACTTCTCTCTTGAGAAAGCTCCTCTAAGTAGAGACTCAATAACTTTAAAAATTCTCATCTTGAACAAGGCTTCTCTAAGCAAAGGCTCAATGACTTTAAAATTCTTATCTTGAAAAAAGTTCATCTAATTAGAGGCTTAACAATTTTAAAAACTATTATCTTGAAAAAAAACTCCTCTAAGCAGAGGCTTAACGACTTTAAAAATTTTCATATTGAAAAAAGTTCCTCAAAACAGAGCCATAACGACTTTTAAAATTCTCATCTTGAAGAAAGCTCTTATAAGCAAAGGCTTAACGATTTTAAAATTCTCATATTGAAAAAGACTCCTTTAAGCAAAATTTCAATCAATTTTAAAAATTCTCATATTGAAAAAAGCTCCTCTAAGTAGGGTTCAATAATTTTAAAATTATTTATTTTTTCTCGAAACTGAGATCACATCTTTGAAAAAGCAAATTTTTTTTAGGATTAAAGTCTTTTCTTTGATCATTATCCTTTTTCGAAAACCAAAATTTTGTTCTTCATTAAGATGTGAAAAATCCCTATCCTTGTTATAACTTATGATAATAATCATTCATCGATGCATATACTGAATACTTTAGATGTAACTCATGTAATGTAATCCAAATTATTCACTTTCAATTGTGGTAAAAAGGTTTTCAAAATCTCTCATTGATTTTGCTTTTATCATCAGAATTCTCAACAATTGCCATAGAACCAATATGTTATTAACATCTGATTATTTCATTTTTTCTCGACAATATTTTTTCTTTTTTAGAAGTCTACAATATCAATGTCTTGTCATGTTTTTCATGTCATTTTTTACTTGCTTTTATCAATTTTTAAAAAGTAATACTGAGATCTTTGGTGTTATTTATTTTTTATCATTTTAAGTTCAAGATGAACAAAATGCAATCACACGTTTCTCCTATTCATTCATAAGGTGAACAAAGCTAATGAATGAGATAAAAGAAAGGATAACATTACTTTCAAAGAAAAAAAAAACACATTTCATCAAACAAGTAAAGTGCATGGCAACAAAATGTTTGAGTAGGAACAAAAGCACCCAAATAATGATTACAACATAATCATGAGTAAATTATTCTCATATTCTTTCTCCAAAACTTAATCAAATGACATCCTTGATTCTTAAGAGTTTATCAAACTACGTTTGCACATATGTTGTGAAGTCATCTCCTGATAATGCTTTTCTTTTATATCCAAGCCATCTTTTCAGGTTTTTAGCTTAGATACATCCCTTTTTTTCTCTTATTATTCTTTTTTTTTCTTTTTTTTTCAAGCAAAGTATCTTTTCACAACATCTAAGTTTATCGGAGTAGGTAAATCATTTTCATCCATTTTTGCCAAAATCAATGCCCTACCAGAAAAAGGTTTTCTTCACCATAAACAAACATTTCCAATTTGATGTCCATTTTTCTTGATTATTATATTGGTTTGAAAAGATTTTTTTCAGTATCAAGTCTTCTTCTTAAAAGCGATGAGGATGAATTTCTTATTATGTGCTCTCATCAACCTCTTTTGATATAGTGGCCATGGTAAAATGTTGTAAGTCTTTTCTCTACAATGAGGTTTAACTGCTCGTAGTGATTTCTGACTTATTTTACTTTTTCTAGCTTAACTTTCATAAGAACTCTTAATAAGAGAATTTTTACTTTAACTGACAACACAGCTTCTATTCTATAAACCAACAAAAATAAGATAGCCTTAATAGATGTTTGGACTGATGTTTTATAGGCATATAAGGTAAAAAATAACTTCTCATGTCAATCTTTATAAGTATCAATTGTTTTCTCAGTAATCTTTTTAATATTCTTGTTCGTGACTTTTACTGCCCCATTCATCTTTGGATGATATGGTGTCAAATTATGATGATGAATCTTGAACTAAATGTATATTTCATTCATTATTTTACTGTTTAAGTTTTTGGCATTGTTACTTATAATTGTCTCTGAAAGTTTATATCTGCATATTATCTCTTTTTTTATAAACTTGCATACCATTAATCATGTCACATTAGCATACGTTTTAACTTTTACCCATTTAGTGAAATAATCAATCATTACAAAGATGAATCTATGCCAATTTAAAACTTTTGGAGTGATAGGATCGATGACATCTATGCCTCATATAGAGCATAGCTATGGAGGAGCCAAAACATGCAAAATTGATGGAGGAACATAAATCTTATCAGCATAAATCTAACACTTATAATATTTTCTAGCATAATCAATACAATCACTCACCATTATCAACTAATAATAGGCAGCCCTTATAATTTTTCTAGCCATTATATGACCATTCACATATGTCCTACAAATGTCGTCATGCACTTCTTCAATAATCTTTTTTGTTTCAGTTGTATTTATATATCTTAAGAGCATCTGATCTTAACTTTTTTTATAAATAACATTTCTATTAAAGAAGAAACCCATAGCTAGCCTTCTGATAATCATCTTATCATTTTTTCTTGCATGCTCCAAATATTGTTGACTTTTGACATATTACAAATTATCATGATACCATGGTTTCCCATCAACTACTTTTGTAATACCTAAGCAATGTGTTGGTACATCTTTTACATCTAACTTGACAAGTTGGATCTCGATATTTGTATTTATTTTGATCATTGTAGCTAAAGTAACTAGTGCATTAGCAATTTGGTTCTCCTTTCTAAATAGATGCTTCAACTAGAATTTTTCAAATTGCTTGACAAACTCAGATATGTATTTATGGTACCAAATCAACTTTGAATCTCTCATTTCCCATTCACCTTGTAATTGATAAAATGCCAGAGTTGAATCCCTAAACACATAAAATATTTTGATCTTTTTTTCAATTGCTGCCTATGAACCCATAACATAACTCTTATATTTAGCCACATTATTTGTGCAATTAAAATTTAATTTAGCTGTGTTGAGATAATAGTGTCTATTAGGAGATATTAAGATTGCCTCAATACCATGATCTATAGCATTAGCAGCTCCATCAAAATACATCATCTATAATTTTTCAATATGTTCTTTCTCTTTAATGACTATCACATTTTCATTAGAAAATTGAGCTTCATCAATTCATAATCTTTGACCACATGATCAACTTGCTATTGCACTTCCTTTAATAGCTTTTTAGGTTGTATAAACAATATCATATTCTTAAAGCATAACTTGCCATCGTGTTATTCTCCCTGTTAAGAAAGACTTCTTGAAGATATATTTAATAGGATCTAACATTGCTTTGAGCTAACTAATGTGATAAAGCATATATTGTCTGAACCTTTAAGCTGTCTATGCCAATGGATAACATATCTTTTCCAACTGTGAATACTTAAACTCATAATCAGTAAACTTTTTATTTAAGTTGTAAATTGCTAGTTCCTTTTTGTTAGTTTCATCCTTTGCCCTAGCAGATATCCTATTAAATTTTTATGTACTATTAAGTACAAAATTAAAGGTTTTTCTAGAATTGATAGCACCAATATGAGTGGATTTGACAAGTATTTTTTGACCTTATCAAAAGTTTTTTGGCATTTATCATTCCATTCTCTTGGATCATGTTTTCTACTAAGTTTTAAAAATAGGATCCACTTGTAAGTAAGTTGAGAAATGAAATGATTAATATAGTTTAATCTTCTCAAAAAGCCTCATACTTTTTTTGGGGTATAAGGATGAGATAAATTCTAAATGGCATATGCCTTATCTAGATCCACTTCAATTAGGGTTGGCAGCCCAATTTGCCTATGATGGTATTCGTCTCGACTCGATCTCATAGGGTCAAGTTTTTGTTTTTTAAAATTAAGTTTTGAATCAGATCGGGTCAGCTAATTGTAGGGAAAGGTCAAGGTCGGGTTGGGGTTGGGTTTTAGGTAACCCGACCTGACTTGACTCATATATATATAATTTATTTTTTAATTAATTAATTAATTAATTATATTTATATATTTATATAATTTTATATTTATATTAAAAAATAATATTTTATTAATTTTGGGTTAGGTTTGGTTGGGTACGGTTTATGGACTATTGGGTCGAGTTAGGTATAAAAAAATAAAAAAATCATTGGGTTAGGTCAGGTTTGGATTTTATGAATATAAAGTCGGATCAGGTTTGGGATAAGCAAAAACCTACCTCAACTTGACCTGTTGCCATCCTTAACTTCAATTCTTCTTTCACTGACTATAAAATCTAGTAGTTTTCTTGATTTAACATTGAATGTATACTTGACAGGATTTAACTTCAGCTGAAACTTTATCAATCTATTAAACAACTTTTTTAGATTGACTACATGATATTTTTTTATGAGACTTTGTAATCATATCATCCATATACATTTTTATATTTTTATGCATCATATCATGAAAGAGAGTCACCATTGCTTTGTGATAAGTAGCACTAGCATTTTTCAAACTAAAAGATATGACTTTGTAGCATAATGTGCCTCACATGGTCACAAACATTATATTCTCTATATCATCTTGATCCATCTTAATTTGATTGTAGCCTTAGAAGCCATCCATAAAAAAAAATGTGAAATGTTGAGCAGTGTTATCCACTAAGGTTTTGATATAAGGCAGAAAAAAATTATCCTTAGGACTCATCTTATTCAGATCTCGATAATCAATACATATTCTCACATTTTTTTCTTTTTTGGGAATTAGCACCACATTGCTACTCATTTAGGATATTTTGCTACCTTAAAAAATTTAACATCAAATTACTTTTTCATTTTTTTTTAATTTTTAACAACATTTTCAGCTTCATACATCTTAATTTTTGCTGTACCGGCATGCATTTCGGCTTTAAAGGTAATTTATGTTTTACAATATCAGTACTAAGTCCTAACATATCCTGGTAAGACCATGGAACACAACTATGTATTCTCGGAGCAATTCTTCTAGCCTTTGCCTATGAACTGGTGAAAGGAATGTATCAACTTTAACCTCTCTTTTATTTTCATCATCATCAAATTCACTAATTCGATAATTTTATGATGGGGCTGAATTAGCTTATCTTCATATTCTATTAGTTTCAACAAATTAGGAAGTAATGTGTAGTTATCTAAATCTTCCTCATTATCAAGTTCATTAATATAAATTAAGTTTTGAAAATTAAATCCAAGATTATTGTTATGATTATCTTCATATTCATTATTTATGAATCTACAAGCGGATGAGATCAAGAGAATATTGGCGCACAATAATGGAATGGCAAGAAAAGAATAAAGGGAGAATGAAAAAAGAAATGGATCGAATGAGTGGCAATAAAAAAAATAGAAGAAATGTTGATGCATCTTCTAAGTCTTTTATTAAAATAAAAAATATCAAACACCACGAAAGATCTTTTAATGCTTTTAGAACAAGCAATTAGGGATTTAAAATTTCACAATACATTACTGTTCAAAAGTTTAAAAAACAACAGACAGCTTTATGGCTTTTTAATTACGTAGCTCATAGTCGAAAGAACAAAGGTGCATGAACAACTTATCATCCTGGCTCTTCTTTTTTTCCTTATCCACCATCTGAATGGCTTGCTCAAAAAAAGCTTCTACCAATTCTGTAATTAAGGCTTCAAGTGAATCTACATAAATACATCTTCTTAAACGAAAAAAGTCATAGAGGTAAGGAATGACCATTGACTCTGACTCTGGCTCAAATCTTTTTTTTTCTTCTCATTTATCATTTTTATTATGTCCCCTCTTATTGGTTTATACCCCAAGTTGAATCTATCTTTTTTTTATATATATATTACTGATAGCTTTGTGATTTCTTGTTAATTTCTTTTAAGTTCAACTCCAGGTTGTCATCCCTTTCCAGTAAGCTATTTGATGACCATTTTAGTAGTTGTAGATAGGTGTGGTAAATATAATTTAGATCTTTCAGCCACATATATAGCATTGATAATCTCGAAAGATTTATAAGAGCATTCGAAGGCTTCATCTATTACTTCCACATAAAAAGTATTTATCAGTTGAGTTACTAGTAAATTTTTTTCTCTTGCTACACATATAAGCTTTCCATTAATAATAATTTAACCTTCTTGTGCAATGAGGATGGAACAGTACCTATGTATGAATTTATGGCCTACCCAATAAGTAACTGTATGCGAGAGAAATATCCATGACTTAGAATGTCACATTGAAAATGCAAGGGCCAATCTATAATGGCATTTTTGTATCTCCTAGCATTTTTCTTTGAGTTTTATCAAAGACTTGAACAACCATATAGCTAGACTTTATGTAAGATCCATCAACAAGTAGTTTTACCAAAGTAGTCATAAGAATAATATTAATTGATGAGCTATTGTCGATTAGAGCCTTAGCATTATATGACTCTTGTACTTCACAGTAATATAAAGAGCCTTGGTACTTTCTTGACCCTAAAAAAAAAAAAATCTTTTCATCACTAAAAGAGATATAATTTGAGACTACCAAATTACCAATAAGCTATTCCATATACTCAATAGATATATTGTGGGACACATATACTTGATTCAACACTTTTAATAAAATATTACAATGCGATTCTAAACTTAGCGAGAATAACAATAGTGAAATTTTAGCTGGTATTTTATTCAACTATTTTACCATGCTATACTCACTATGGTTTATCAATTTTAAGAATTCACAAGCATCATTCTCAGAGATTAACTTTCAGTATTCTTTATTGGGGACTGCTATAGGGTTACTCTGACTTTTTTCTTTCTTTTTGACTTTGACTTATTCTTTTCTAGCTTACTCTCACATTTTTTGGAGTGTAACATCACCTACTCTAAGTCATACCTCTTACGCTCATTATGTTTATAGTATCTGAGTTTATCAAAATATTGTAATTATACTTTTATGGTACTACTTTATCATTTTGGTATGAAAAAAGGCTAGAGACTTTAATAGTCACCACCGATTAGGAGATAGGCTTCTTTAACATTAGGATCGATTTCTCATCATAATAGATCATCATTGGTCTATACACAAATTTCATCATTGCATTAATGGTAGGCACCTCAACTTTGGTTAGATATTCCCTTTCTTCATAGAATTTTATTCAACCCATGTCTATCAACTTTTGTACCTCTTGACGGAATTGATCATAATTTTTAATAAAATGCCTTAAACACCTTTATGATAATTATAGCTCTTAGTTGAGTTAATCATCCTGGAGCAATTTAAGGCTTTATTTCAATATATTAGCCATAACTAAAGCTTCAAACACCTTAGCTATTGGAGTTTTGACTTTATCTATCTCTCTTTTCCATAGCATTCTCGCCCATCAATCAAAGCTTTTATTACTGATCTAGTTAATTTGGTAGAAGGTTTTCATTAACATTTGGGATTCTTCACTAGCTGGTATCAAAGTTTAATACTTTTTCATTAATTAACCCATGCACCTTATACTTTAGAGTAGTGTAGTTCTTTGTAGAATGGCCTAAATTTTCATACTGATAATTATAATATGCATTAAGATCATATCATTTGGAATACAAAAGTTTCAATAATTCAACAATAGTAGGGGCTTGTAAATGTTTTTCAACAAGCCAAGGGAATAAGTCAGTGTATGTCATAGAAATAGGGTCAAAAGAGGCTTTTTCTTAAGGTTTTTTCAGGCTTTTAGACCACCGTTTAGGTTAAGTCTCTATTTTGGTCTAGTAGGTACAACAGGATGATTGTATGCATATGTGGTCTTTGAAATAATGATTGAAAATGAGGTAGATAAGCTGATTATTATACCAACTAATATGGATAAGGGATGGATGTAATATTGTTTATGAAAAGGCAATGGGTTGGGTATATTAGTACAGGGTACGGAGTGAAACTTCTAGACTGTTACCCCACATAGTTCACTATTTGAGCTTCATTTTTTTTGAGAGCCTTACCTTTTTTTACTTTACTTGTCTCTCCTACATTGAGCTTGCCATTCTTTAGTGTTCTCTATAATTTTACTTGAGATCACCATATCTGTATAATTTTTTATTGCATTATCAATCAATTTTTTATAGTATGTGCTTTTAGGGTGCTAATAAATATAACAGTTATCTTTTTCTCAGTGAGAAGAGGTTGTACTTGTGTGATCACATCTTTCTATATTCACGCGTACTCTTTAAAGTTTTTAGTTATTTTCTTTTTCATGCTTTACAAAGACAAATGATTTAGAGCCAAATCTATGATATGTCGATATTGTGTAAAAAATATCCTTATGAGCTTTTCTAAAAATGAATATCATCTAGCTACAGAACTCGTAAGGCTATTTTGAAATACATGTATCAGTAACTTTTTATCGCGAGCATGCGTCACCATCTTACAATAATACATAGTGACATGAGTCAGTGAATATTTTATGCCATCATATTTTTCAAACTCAAAGACCTTGAATTTAGGTGAAATGACCTTATTTTGGATCAAATAAAGCTCAGTTACATCCGTAGAGCCATAAAAATCTATTCTTTCTACGGCTTTAAGTATTTTTTCTATTAATTTTATCTTCTACTGAGTGGTTCTATCTCTACTTTCTTAGATGTTTTCAGCTTTAACTTTTTTTTTCTCCTTAGTATCATCTAAGTCAAGAATCAAGACTAGCTCCAATGGTTTCTTTACCATGATAAGATTAGCAAAATTTTGAAACTATCTTAAAATAGGTGTGAATGTCATTCCTGGACAAGGATATGGATATCTTTTGGGAGTCAAATTTTACACTCTGGCTCCTTAAAAAGCTTAGGGTAGCTAGGGCTCAAACCTTAAAAAGTATATAAGATCTATTATGTCCAACAATTATTTTTTAAAGTTAGGATTTTTTTCACCATTTTTCATTTTTTGAGATTTTTAAGCATGTCTATTATTGTATTAAGATCCTATTTTAATTCTTCTTGTGCTTTCTCAATCCTTTCAAATCGACTAACCTATTTTTATTTCATGATTCTTGTTTGAGTCTTGATGTTGTATGAATGGTGAATAGGTTAAGTTAAAATTTTTTATGAGCAAGCTATTTTTGAACCTTTATTATCATAATTTTTTAAAAAATTAAAATGCCATGTGTTGAAATTCTTTTTTGTCTTCTTTTGTGATTTTTTTTAAAAAAATGGTTATTAAAATAAAAGTGGTACACATGATGAATGAATGCAAGTGAGAGATATTTGCTTTTAGACAAATTTCAAAACAAAAATTTTTTGTTCATTCCAAACAACTTTTGTTGCATAAAGTTTATCATTCTACCATTATATCCATAGAAACATTTGACTTGTTTAGAATGATCATTAGCCTCATCTAAAAAGTTCACTAGACGTTATCTATATTCTCTTATGGGATTGACTTTTCGCTTTATCACCTTTGCCTTTTCAACCATTTCTTATACTTTCTTTACCATCTTGCAAACTCAATTGGTTAGGGTCTCTATTATTGTTGCCTTCTAAGCTTTCTGCTTTTCATTTTATATGGGTATCTCTTTTTGAATCACATGTGAAGATCTATTTTTTTTTTCTTTGCCATTCATCTATTATTGCTAAAATATGGTTCTTGTGGTTTTGCAGTTGCTACTTCAACCCTTAGATCATTTTGTGAAGTGATTCTTTTTCATTTAGTACTTTAAGGTGCTTTATTTTTTTTTTTTTTGCCTGTATAGTCTTCAACCTTTCATTTTCTTTCTGGTATTCCACCAATCTCATTGAAGTTGTAAAGAATAATCCCTCGCAATTCTAGCATTCTTGAGAAATTATGGTGGCCTATTCTTGCTTTTTTTTAGCTTTGCCTTTTCATTGGTTCATTTCCTCTCAAAGCTCATTCATTTTCATGTTACTAGCTAAGGTAAGATTTGGTGACTTTTTCAATTTTAAGTTGGACTTGTAATCTCTTGTTTTTTTTGTGCAAAATTTTCAAATTATTGTTGGCCACATCCCATTTTTTTATAACTTTCTCCTATATACTCTATTATACTTCTGCTTTATATTTTAATTGTCCTATTTTCTCATAAAATCTTAAATTTTCTCTTTTTATTTTTTCTTTTTCAACAGTTAATTCTTTTTCAATAAGCTCAACTTTTGAGAATTGCACTTTTGCTTAAAGGTTAGCTGATTAATATGAGCCATCATCAGAAGGGACTATCTTATCTTTAAGTTGCTTCATTTTTTAATCTAATAATTAGAAGTGACTTTGTTATGGAAAGGCCCTAATCTCATTCTTCATATTTTTTTTTCATGCTTGGATTAACTGATCCGATGTTCTTGGTGAATTAGGTTCCCCATAAGTGAATTATACTTGAGCCAAGCCATTAGTGGCAAGAACAAGCTGTTTTACATCGAATTGCCTTAACACTATCAATGGAATGCAACTTACCAAACCTCATAGTCCTAAAGTGGTATCTATGGTTCACCTCTTATTCGATACAATATAAGCATGTGGGGCATCCAAGGTGCCATCTATTATATTTCATCATCAATAAGCCTTTGCAGAAATAAAATCCATTCTTTCTTAGTCTTTAATGACAGCCATTGGCTTTTGCAAAATTTTTTTATTTACACCTTGTTTCGAATATGCAACTTGAGAATGCACTTTTTTTCACACTTGAAGCGACTCTAACCTACGCATACAACAATAGTGCACACCTTATGAATTGTCTTTCTCCATTTCGTCGACAGAAATTCAATGGCCTAATGGTTTCGACAAGGACGATTGGTGTAGGATTAATTGTTTAGGTTATAATTTGCTTGAAAAAGCCCACCACGATTATCTCGATGTAGCCCAAAATCTTAAAAAAGATCACATGTCATATAATGCCAAAGTAAATACAGCCATACCTTGATCATCATCTAAATGCCCTTGAATAAGAAAAAAGTCTCAATGGATATCGAGATGTTCACCTTTAGGCTTTACGAAAAAATATATCATTTTTACTTTAACCTTTATAAGCTTGACCAAATTTTTGTGATAACCTAATTTTGACTTTCGGATAAACACTTTATCTAGACATTATAGTTCTATCCTGAGCAAAATTAAGTACTCTTTAATGGTCGACATAAGTTCTTCCTGATTAAAAGTGAAGCATCTATAAGACAGATTTCAAAATTGTATAAATGCCTTAATTAACTGTTTGTCGATCACCATTGAAATAAGGGATGCAATTTGTTCATACTTTTTGTAAAATTTTTATTTTTTTTTTCATTTAACTGATCCAAATGATAGCTAAGTCTTTTAAATTATTTTGTGTGAAATCCACATGCACCTTTTCAAGTAACTCAGACACATAACTAGTAGGCAAACAATATTCATTTTTTTGCTAGGCTTTCTTCAACCAAACATGTACTTCATTGTATGACTTATAAGGGACATTTACGGATGATGAGCAAATCTATAGTTCTACATGATATAAGAAAATTTTCTCAAAAGAAAAATGTCCTAAAGCAAATACCTCAATGTGAAACTGTATGATATGATTTATGTAAAAGGATAAAGAAAACAAAATTAAGTTAGTGTGATAATGTGGTTTGGGATTAGAAAAATTATTTTTGAGATTTTTTTATTTTTTCATCTTGTTTGTTTGTTGATGACCAAATCTGTAGTTCTACAGGATCCATGAAAAACTTTTCAAAAAAAAGATGTCTTAAAGCAAATACCTCAATGTGGAACTGTATGATATGATTTATGTAAAATGAAAAAGAAAACAAAATTAAGTTAGTGTGATGATGTGGTTTAGGATTAGGAAATTATTTTTTGAGATTTTTTTGTTTTTTCATTTTGTTTTTTTTTAACATACGATTTTTATTTTTGCATGTTTTGAAATTAGGTATTTTTTTTACAAAAAAGGTAGGTGAGGCTCTACCTAAAGTTAGATTCTTATGGCTTATTATATACTTGGTTCAAATTAGCATACATCTAAGGTTCCCAAATTGTTCATCACTATTTTTTATGTTAAACTAGTAAAGCACCCCAATCTTTACCCATTATAGGCTACAAATAGAAATGTTCAATTTAAGTGAAAGTATTTCACTTGCCATTATGGAGTTATCTCCTTACGAGAGCATATATACTTTACTTCCTCCTATAAGGGATAGAACTCAGATATAAAGCTCATGCATGAAGTGTAAAGTATCATTGTATGTGCAAATATCTCTTAATTTATTGAGAATAATATATACAAAAAAATAAAATGAAAAATGAAAAAAAATATAAAAAATTGAATGTGAAAATTTTCCTCTTTTTATTTTTTATTTGTTTTTGATTTTTTTGATTGGTTTTTCTTTTTTATTAAAATAAAATCAAAATATAAGAAATTAAAATGAAATACCAATTAAGACTATTTAAATCAAACTAAGGATAACATGCAATTAATTGTAGCTTAACTCTAGAAAAAATGGTTTCTTCAGTGAAGTCGCTAAACTATCATAGTGGTTTTGGAGCTATTCAATGAATTTGAAAACGAAAAGGAAAACAAAAAAGTCGCCACCCATTTTTTTTGGCTAGGTCGTTGGCCACCTATTACAACATATCTTTTTAATAAAATCTTAAAATTAATTAAACTTTATTAAAAAAGATAATTTTATGGTTTATGAAATAGTTTGGGTTTTGGATTTGGTTATTCGTGGGGAATGATTAGTAACTCTATAGTATCCATTTAAAATGGTACTAATTAATTATGTGTTATCTATTAATCTTGACAAGAACAGTCTTAGTTTCAGTGTTCAAAAATAATTTTCTTGACTTCTTTTATTTATTGAAATTTTGTTTCTTTATTTTTTATTATTTATTTTTTGTTATTTTGTTTTGTTTGAGAAAAATAAATTAGAACCATTTTATTGAAATAATTCTTAAAATATTTTGGTATGTTGGCAACAATAAAAGAATTTTTTCTTATCAAAAATTTTTTTAGGCATCGTTTTTTGGAATACCTTAGAATCTTACCTTCAGAGGCTCGTATTTATTTTACATAAAAAATATTTCATGTATGCAATGCAAATTACAATATATTGATGCATATATTTTATTTTTTCTTTAAAACATTTTATTTTTTAATAAAATTATTATTATTTATAGAAAAGAAGAGAAATTTCTATCATATTAAATTTTTTTTATAACTACTCAAATACGTTGGTAGTATTAAAAAAAAACTTTTCACCTAAAGATTTCATAGATATCACTACTTGGAGTATCTTAGAATCGCATTATTAGACAAAAATTTCCTTTCTTACACTTTTTCATTATTTTTATATTATTTTTGGTTATTTTTCCTATTATTTTTTCAAATTTAAAATTTATCAAACATTTAGAAACCATTATTATTATTATTATTATTATTATTATTATTAGTATTATTATTATTATTATCTTTTAGTTATTTATTATATTACTTTACAAGGTTTATTTTAAAATTTTAATAAAACTTAAAATTATAAAAAATGTAAACTTTATTTTTCATTATTTATTTTTGTTTATTTATTATTGTTATTATAAAAAAGCAATAAATATTTATTCTAGAAAATTAAAAATTCTAAACATGCATAAATAAAAATAATAAAAGCTTAAAATGGTTAAAGTAAAAAAATTAAATAAAAAAATTTAAAAAAAGCCTGAACCTGACCGATCAACGTTGGTTCAGTTGGACTAGTTAGGGGTGATTCGGTTCGGGTAAACGGTTTAGCAGAACTGGTTAAGGCTTGGGGCAAAGGCAAGTCACCAAGTTATTACACAAACCTAAATCAGGTCGCGGGTTGGCGTGCAGAACCTTGATCTCCTAAACGACATTGTTTTTAGACCCCTTTCTGCCTATATATAAATTTCCTTTTTTTAGCTCATTTCCCTCTTCTATTTTTTTAAAAAAAGTTTTTTTCTTTTAACCAACCCTGACCAATATACCCAGTAACCTACAGTGCGTTGTTAGTCGTCGGTTGTTAGTGATTTGCATAAAAAATTTTAAAAAAATCCTAAAAAGCTCCCTTTGATCTTTCTATCCCAAATATGGCCTCCGATTTAATAAAAAAAATCCCAATCAATATAGATTGAGCCTTAAACTTTTGGTAAAAAATGACCTATTTTTGTTTTTTTTTTTTTGGGTTTAATGGAGTTGGGTCCTCATCCTAGGGGACTATTTTTTTATTTTATGTTTGGTTTTCTTTTTTTTTTTTTTTAATTTTCTGTGTAGACGAAAAGGTTTTTTGGTTTAACAAAAGCCTTGTGTCCATTTTTTTTCTTTTTTTAGGTAGGATTTCTAGTAATTTTTTGGTTAGTTTTTTGGCAAAATTTCTCTCTTTTTTTTGGGTTTTTTCTTACTAGGCTTTTAGGCAGGGACTTACTCATCTTTTTTGTTTGGCGTTTATGGAGCTCTTATTTATAAAGCTTCGGCTACAACTCTTGTTGCCAAGGTGATGGTGGCAATTGAGGGCAAATGATGGGTTGGTGCACTAGCAGGTCGTGCAGGTTATGGTGTCTCAAGGTTCAAGGCTCGTGACTTACAGGGGAGTGGGTGGTAATGGTGTCATGCACAGCATTTATTGTCACCGACCCCTTTTGTTTCTTTGTTTATTTTTTTATTAATTATTTTTTTTGTTTGTGTTTTTTTCTTATCTTTTCTTGTTTTGTTTTGTTTTTTTTTTTTGTTTAATAGTTGATTAATATCTTATTTATTATTAAATTCTAAAACTAAATAAATAATAAAATAAAAACAAAAGTAAAAAATGAAAATGAAATAAAAACAGTAGGCTCAAACCCAATGAATGAAATTGGACAATTCGAAAAAATTTAATATCTACATTACCTATTAAAACAATACTTAAATAAGTCATTGAATTTTATAAAAAAAAAAAAAATAAACATTCAATATTTTTATTGCATGAAATTAAATTATGAACTTTATTTTATTATAATTATATCATTTAAATTTGAAAAATAAAAAAATGTTAATCAATTGTCAAATTTGCTAAAATATTATTATTTCAAATATTTGTTGTTCAGTTAATCTAAATAAATTTAAGTAACTATTTTAAAATTTTAAGTTTTGGTCACCATTGTTTGTGAAATTATTAATATTTAAATGTCATATTCAACAAAACTTTATAACTATTGAATTATAAATGATTTGTGAAATTTAATATAAATAAATTATTTTTATATTATTTTGTTATCTATATTTCCTTTAATATTTTACTAAATGAAATTAAAAGTAAATTTTGATTTTATGAAATATGAAATACTTAATTGAATTTATTTAGATGAATTGAATGGCAAAAATGTGAAATAATATTTTTTAATAATTTTTACAAGTGAATAATATTTTTTGATTTTTTAAATTTAAATAGTATAATTACAATAAAATAAAAATTTATCATTAATTTTATGTAATAAAATATCAAATATTTATTTATACTTTTTTATAAAATTTAAAGATTTATTTATTAGTGATTAAATTATAAAATTTTAGAATTAAATGATTAGAATAAATTTTTTTTAAAATTAAATGATTAAAATTTATTTATTTTTTTAAATTTTATAATATTATATCAATAATGTCGCTTGATTTATCAAATGATAAGATAGTATTACGTGAAACTTGTATGATAACATCATATCAATACGTAATTAGCAACAAAAAACAAATTACTCAAATTGAAATGATTTAATTAAAAAAAATTAATAATTAAGTGATATTTTAAAAAATTTCTTAAAGAAAGTTACTATTCATGTATTAAAAAAAAACTGTAAAAGTTGTGAGGTGTGCGTTGGGACTCGGGAGGTTTTATTTTTTGCTTTTTCTTCTTTAAAACGAGCTCTCTCTCAATTCTAATTTCTAAGCTAGGGTTTAAGAGCTCAGCTACTCAAGCCTTTCGACAAAGAGGAAAAAAAACGTCGACTTTTCCACAGCCATGGCGAGCACCAAAGTCCAGAGGATCATGACTCAACCCATCGTATGTTCCTCTTTCATTGTTTCCTTTATTTTTAAAACCTCTCCCATTTTACTGATTTCTTTCTTTTCTTTTTTTTTTTTTTTAATTTTCTTGCACGGTTTTTCTGCGGCAACAGAACCTGATCTTCAGGTTTCTCCAAAGTGTAAGTGACTATTTAATGCTACATTTCCTTCATTGGGTTTTCTGGGCATACTTGGTTTTGCTTGTTTGTTAATGGGTTGTTTTGCCTTTTGTTCTTCTTTTTTTTCCATTTGAAATTATCCAGAAAGCTCGCATTCAGATTTGGCTTTTTGAGCAGAAAGATTTGAGGATTGAAGGCCGAATTATTGTAAGTTGTGTATTGTTTTCTTAAGTTTAGGGTGGAAAATTTTCTTTAAATAAGTAATTTTAAAGCTACTTATTGTGGTAAAGATTTTATTCTTTAATTGAATTGTGTTAGAAATTTTAACTGTTGCTGCACATTGTTGCTTACTACAAGCGATATTGGGCTACACAATGAGGGGTAGCTCTCTTCCATTCGCAAAGATCTCTCCCTGCTCAACCCAGGTTTCGACCTCGAGACCTCCAATAGAGTCCCTCCAATAGAGTCTTAAGCTTTAACTGCTGGTGTGTCTTATACCTTAGACTAATAAATGTTGAGAACAATGTTATAAATTCTCGTTTCATAGAAATAGAATGTAGATATTTTTGGTTTTGCATGATTCTCACTGCTGTTTTTAAGTGCTTGTGTTTCATGTTATTGCTAAGTAGTTGTGATTTTGCATAAAACATTGTTAGGGTTTGTAGACACTTAATTTTGTTTGGATATGATCTTGTCAATTACGATGCTTTGAAAATTGAGACCCGGATCTCTTTTAAGATTTTTCAAGCTTTACGGAAATTCCATGGTTTTTGAACAAATTGATTCTTAGGTTGATGCAAGAAAAGTAGCAAAAATCAATATGAAAGTCAAAGGTGGATTTAAAAGTTAATTTAGTCAAACTAGTCAAATTTTGTCAAATTGGAGTTAACCTTTGGATTTTGTGATTGATAAGGACAATTGAGACTCTTTAATAATAAAATTATGATTTAGACTTTTAAAAATCTTGTTAGACCTCAAGAAGGCTGAAACTACAAAAATACCTTTTAGGATCATTTTCGTCCATTGGTCTTTTTGGGGTTGGTTTTTCGTGAAAAACTCCAAATCATGGTTAAATATTATTGCATGAATTTTGATGTATTAAAAATCTTGATTGCACTTCAAAAAGGTGAAATTACTAAAATATCCTTTAGGAGTACTTTTGTAATTTGATCTTTTTGGAGTTGGTTGTTTGTGAAAAACTTTAGATTATATTTAAATATTATTTTATGAACTTTGATGTATTAAAAATCTTGATTGCACCTCCAAAGGGGTGAAATTAGCAAAATGAAGGGCATTTTCATAATTTAACTTTTTTGGGTTGTGTTTTTCATGAAAAATTTCATATTATAATTAAATATTATTTTATAAATTTTGTTATTTTAAAATCATGAAAATCAATATTGGATCATAGGATTTGGGGAAAATCATGAAAATTACTTAAAACACTAATAAAAGCAAATTTGTAATTTTACATTGTATAACCTTATATAAAGACAAGAGAATGTGCAGGAAATTATTTGAGCTCTTAGATTTTAAAATACCATAATCTAATGGTCTATGGTATTTTAAAATTTTTGATACTTTAAAATTATGAAAATCAATATTGGATCATATGGATTATGGTATTTTAAAATCTAAGGGCTCAAATAATATCCTGCACATTCTCTTGTCTTTATATGGAGTTATACAATGTAAAATTACAAATTTACCTTTATTAGTGTTTTAAGTAATTTTCATGATTTTCCCTAAATCCCATGATTCAATATTGATTTTCATGATTTTAAAGTACCAAAATTTATAAAATAATACTTAATTATGATCTGGAGCTTTTCGTGAAAAACTTCAAATTATGTTTAAATATTATTGCACATTGAAAAGGTGAAATTACTAAAATACTCTTTTGAGGCATTTTCATAATATGGCTTTTTTGGGGTTGGTTTTTTATGAAAAACTCTAGATCATGTTTAAATATTATTATTATAAATTTTGATACATTAAAAATCATGATTGCATCTCAAAAAGGACGAAATTACCAATATAAACAATTGTAACAATTAAAACAATCTTAAGTATTTATCCAAACTATAGCTAAAGTAAAAGGGTGCTATAAAAGAAAGCAAGGCTAAAAGCTGTAGTGTCCTTTTTCCATTCAAGCAAATAAAAAAAATAGGAACTAAGACTTTTTAGCTCTATATATTCAAATTACCTATTCGGCAAGTTTAAATTCTTAAAAAGAAAAACGCATGAAGAGTAAAATTCAAAACCAGGTACTAAACTGCATAAAAAAAGCTTGCAATTTCTAATTATAAATTTTCGGGTTTGCTCAAAAAAGAAACAAGAAAAACTTTTTTTTTTTTTCTGAAGATTATTAAAGGCCTAGACAGTCTTATAAAATAGGAATATTTAGCTTTTGATTGGCTAACTAAATAACTCTAAGGTTGATAGAAAATGAAGGCTTGCTTGCTTCTTGTTCTACAAATAGGGAAATTTGCTTCACAAATCTTTCAAGAATTCATAGAAAACTTTTTTGATGATAAAGATGTGAAAAAATTTGGAGTTACATAAATCATTATCTAATTATGAGAAATCACCACCACCAATACCTTAGAGAAAATTGTGAATTTAGTCAAGGGACAAATCATGGAGCCTGAGCATGGAAAGAAGATGGTGGAAGAAGAAAGTGAAATGAAAAGAGAAACAAAGGGAAACATGACAAGCCAAAGCCATTTGACTAACATACCAAATTGGATTGTTTGCAAATTGAAAAATCCAACTCTTTCTGCAACCCTAATGGCTTGATTCAAGTCAGCTTCTTCTTTGCAATCTTGAATTCACCATAACAAATATATAAGATATTCCAAAATTATTCAGTAATTGTTATTTGACATTGTTGTATGTTTAAATTTCACTGAGTTTTTAGCCAAAAAAGTATCACTAATGGCTTTTGTTTGGTTGTTCTTGTTTGTGTTCGTTCATTCTTGTGTCAAGGGTGGATTTTCTCTTTTCAAAGATGGCTTTTTCTTTGATTGCACGTGATTTAAAAATTGAATCTTCAATCCAGTTGGTATTGCTAATGCTTCCTTTAATAGATGGATTTGAAAACTAGCTGTTGCTAATCGTTGTAGAAACTTTTTGTTTCTTACATTATGTTTTAGTTTAGTATGGTTGCTTGCTTGTACTTGATTACATTTTGTTTGTAAGAGATTCTTTTTTTTGTTTCTCATACTTGATTATCATAGGCTATTCTTGAGTAGTTTGCCTTCCCTTGATGGTTGCATATTTAAACATGGACTCAATTATGTTCCAAGTAGGGATTTAAATAGCGGAGTAGTGGAAAAGTGGTGGCGATTTTGTGGTAGTGCCTCTCTCCGCCATCTTTATTGGAAAAATTTGGATAGAATTTCAGTAACATTGATAATGGTGGGTAGCGGCTGTGAAAATCGGCATAATGGTCTGCGACTCCATTTTTTGTCGAAAGCTAGAATATTAAAAGTACAAAAAGTTGGGTATTCAAGAAACTATTGGGCATCCAAGAGACTAAACCAAAAAAAAAAAAAAAAATTCTTAATGTGACATCAACATCAATTCAGCCCCAATCCAACGTAATCAACACACAACTATTATAAGATAAGTGGCAAGTAATTACCCTTTTTTTTTTTTTTTTTTTTGCAAATTTCCGTTGAATTGGTGGGGGCTCCTCTATCCATCGTTAAGGCTCTATGCTCTGAATCTTTGAAGTAGTAAGGGGCTATGGCTAGGGTTGGGTCATTGGGTGGATTACGGTGGGTTTTCTTGGTCGAGAATTGGGATGTGGGGTGGGTTGAACTGCAAAGTAAATCATCGAATCATGGGGCTGTAAGGAAGGTTGAGAGGCTGGTGACGAGTTGCTTTAGGGGAGAGGACCTAGGGTGGGGTTTTGGGCCTTTTGGAGTTGAGTTTGAGAGTTGATAGAGGAGAATGAGTGAAGAGAATTGAGAAGGGAGAGGTTGAGATGAGAGTTTGAGAAATTGAGAAATTGAGAATGAGACTCAGAGGTGAAAAGCAGAAGGAAAAAAAAGATATGTGAGAGTTGAGAGACAAGGGAGGGATTAAAGGCTGAAGGCATATGGGAGTGATTGAGGGAGGGGTTTTTTATTGTGTGATTTTTTTAATTTAGGAAAGCATTTATTAATTGTAGAAAATTTTAGAAATTTTAGTGGCAGGAAATTTTATAAGAAAGAAGTTTAAAATTGAAAAAAAGTTAATAGTTAATATGATATAGATGGAGAAATTTTAGGGAAAAATGTTTGTTGAAAATTGAAGGGTTAAATATTTTGTATAATTTTGGTGAAAAATAATTAAAGTTAAATGATTATATCTTGATTTTATTATTTATTAATTTATGATTTTGTATTCGAATATGCTGCAAAATCAAATATTCAAAAAAATTCTGAATATTTTTTTCAAGTAAATAAAAGAGATGAAATGTCTTAAACAACCTTAAAGATCATAAAATAAGAATTTTTATGATTATAATTATATTTACTATATTTTATAGCAAATTGTGAAAAATTAAAAAAAATTCACAACTGCGATGACCATAGTGATCGCAAGGCTCTTCATTATGTCCTCAACTAAGATAAACGCAACGTGATCGAAAACATAACTGCTATTGCAATTTAAATCCCGAGTTCCAAGATACTCAGTTGATTTCTTTATTTGCCCTTTTCTTCGTCTTGCCATGAGATAGTTTATCATCATATCATTTCCTTATAATTGTTTACAACTTCCACAGCCTTCAACTTAATCGGATTTGCTTTTCGAGACCATGTTAACATTGCTAGTAATTGAGGAAATTACAGACATTCCCATTGACTGCTGTTTTCTTTGTGCTTCTGTTTATGGAAGACTTTGGATGAAATGAAACCATAACCTCCAAATATCTTTAGTTTTACATCTTGGACCGCAGGGCCTTTTAGGGACGTGAGTGGAGGCTTACATACATGTAAACAATTTCTTTTGTTTAGGGTCAGGCTATGAGAATTCCAATATCTATTAGACTTCCTTTTGGCACTGAAGCAATGTCAGCCTCTGGTGTAAAGCTTTTGACCTTATCCTTGTGGGACTCTAGCGATTATGTTGAGTCTTTTTTTTCCTTTTTCAAGCAGTGTTAACCTTTGTTGTGAAGCTTTTGACCTTATGCCTTTGGATCTCTAGTGACTATGTTGACTGCTTTTTTATTGCTAGAATTAATTTATTTTTGTATTTTACTACCATTTTAGACTTGTAAACAATCTGAAGTATTCCCTCGACACGCTAAAAGTAAGTTCATTACAGACCTTGACCATCAAATTAGAAGATAAACTTGTTAGTTTTCATGATTTGATTTCACCACTATTGTATTCCTTATCACTATTTCATACATTCATTGATATTATTCTAGAGTGATGTTCTTTAATAAGTGATCCTTGAAATCCCCTAACTTGGCGCCCTCTAAGCTTATATTTGCCATCTTGCTGTCTTTCTTTATCAAATCCTAAATATTGCCCTCACCCCCATTTCCAAATCCTCGTTTATTTTGCTGTAAACATTCCTTGAAATGTTTCCTTAAGCAATGTACATGGTTGCATCCACCTTAACTCCTTCACATGCCATGTGACAGCTAAATACTTTAAATATTGTATGCTCCTCCTTTCTTGGTCCTTTTTTTAGCATCCTTTTTCCTAACATTCTAGTTCTGATCTTTAATAGAGCGGTTGAAATATAGTAGGGGATTCTTCAAGGGCTATAATGATGAATTTTTTATGGAAAGAAGAGATGATCAAGAAAGGAAGAAGAAAAATGCTTTAGAAAGTTCAACTATGATGTGACAATTGATAGATCTAGGATGACGTAACTATAACAGGGCGTCCTTACCCCAAGGGGTGTAATGTCGCATACATGTTATAGGGAGAAGACATGGGCAAGAAAGGAAAAAATGAAGCTCTTTAGAAAGCTTTAGCATGGCATGGCAAGTGTGAGATGTAGGATGATATAACTAAATGTAATGCTCAAGGAAAGCATGGTGGGATTAATCTTTGGGGGAGAATAAAGGAGTGGTTGATATGAGAGGTATAGTGTGTTGTTAATAAGAATAAGGCAGATTGTTGAAGTTGATGTCGTGATCTATGTTGCTCGAACTCGGGTACTGCTGTTGGGTGTCAGTATGTATCTAAAGTGTTTGACATGTCTACTACATGAAATTGAAGTCATGGGATACAACTATAAAGTGTTCGAAACAAGGACAGAGGTGCCAGGATTCTTTGTCCAAATATAAATGTTAAGATGGTTAATATTATTATATCAGTAGTTTAAGTATCTTTTATGCAAAGAAAATGGTTACTTGTGTTTTGGTTTTGGGTCTTTAGAGAAGAAACAAAATCATAAAAGCAATCAATCTCCTTTCCAGCCCATAACAGTAGATAATTTACAGTTCTGATGTTATTGGCACAAATTATGCTTGAACAAATGAACGGAAGTGGGATTGAGGAAAATGACAAAGAGGTTGGCAGCAATAACAAGGTGAAAAGTGGGACATCACGTGACTGAATTTAAACCAATCAGTAAAGTTGTAGCAGCCCCATAAACTTCTCATATTTACGTCTTTTGGCTTTTTCTTTGTTTCTCAATATTTCTCTGTTCCTTTCTCGTACTCTGTCAGGCTTGCTTCATTCTTTCCTGATTTGGCCTCTTTTCTCGCTCTTTCTTAGCTATATCCAATGTTCTGTTCTCTTTTTGTTCTTCAAGTTTCTTCTCCCCATTTCCTAATGATTATATATCGTCTGTTTATTGTGTGGGATGGGATGAAGATTCTACAACAATTGAAAGGTAAAAAAGTGAGGAAAATGAAGAAAGAGAACTTCAGTTAGGTCAACATTTCGGTCTAATTTGGGGGATTAATATCTCCCCTGCCAATTTAGCCAAAGTGAATTTAGTCAAGGAAAAAATCATGATGGAGAAAGAGTAAAGAAGATGGTGGAAGAAGAAAGTGAAGCAAAAAAGGAAACATAAAGGGAAACACAAGCCAAAGCCATTTGACTAATATCTGAATATGGATTGTTGGCAAATTGACAAACCTATCTCTTCCTGAAACCCTAATGGCTTGATTCAAGTCAGCTCCTTCCATACTATCTTGAAATTACCCTAACAAGTAGATAAGATATTCCAAAATTATGCAGTAATTGTCATTTGACATTGTTGTATGTTTAAATTTCACTAATGAGTTTTTAACCAAAAAAAGTAGCACTAATGGCTTTTGTCTGTTTGTTCTTGTTTGTTTTATTTCACTCTTGTATCAACTATCAAGGTTGGGATTTTCCTTTTGAAAGACAGCTTTTTCTTTGATTTCATTTTATTTAAATATTGAATCTTCAATCCATTTGGTAGTATTAATGCTGCTGTCGCCAGTCGTCATAGAAACTTTCTATTTCTTATTTCTTACATTATATTTTGCTTTAGTATTGTTGCTTGCTTGTACTTGATTCCATTTTGTTTGAAAAAGGTTCTTTCTTTGTTTCGCATACTTGATTATCATAGGCTAATCTTGAGTAGTTTGCCTTCCCCTTGATGGTTGCATCTTTAAACATGGACTCAATTATGTTCCAAGATACTCAGTCGATTTCTTTTTTGGCTCTTTTCTTCGTTGTGCCGTGAGATAGTTTATCATATCATTTGGTTATATATGTTTACAACCAAAGCCTTCAACTTAATAGTTTATCATATCATTTCCTTATATATGTTTACAACTTCCAAAGCCTTCAACTTAATCGAATTTGCTTTTTAAGACCATATTAACATCGCTAGTAACGAGGAAATTACAGACTTCTATATTGACTGCTGTTTTCTTTGTGCTTATTTCTGTTTATGGAAGACTTTGCATGAAATGAAACCATAATCTCCAAATATCTTTAGTTTTACATCTTGGACCTCAGGCCCTCTTAGGGACATGAGTGCAGGCTTGGATAAATGTAAGCAATTTCTTTTGTTTAGGGTCATGCCATGAGAATTTATTACCTATCAGAATTTCTTTTAGCATTGCTTGGAGCAATGTCAACCTCTGGTGTGAAGCTTTTAACGTTATCCTTGTGGTACTCTAGTGATTATGTTGAGTCTTTTTTTTTTTTTTCAAGCAATGTCAACCTTTTTTGTGAAGCTTTTGACCTTATGCCTTTGGATTTCTAGTGACTTTGTTGAGTTTTTTTTTATTATTAAAATTAATTTATTTTTGCATTTTATTAGCATTTTAGACTTGTAAACAATCTGAAGTATTCATCAACACCCTAAAAGCAAGTTCATTACAAACCTTGACGATCAAATTAGAAGATAACCTTGTTAGTTTTCATGATTTAATTTCACCATTATTATATTCGTTATCACTATTTTATACATTCATTGATATTATTTTAGATTGATGTCCTTTAATAAGTGATCCTTGAAAACCACTAATTTGGGCCCCTCTAAGCTTATTTTTGCCATCACACTGTCTTTATGAAGTCCTAAATATTGCCCTCACCTCCTTCTTTCTTGGTCCTCTTTTTTTGCAATCATTCTAGTTCTGATTTCTAATAGAGTGGCCAAAATATAGTAGGGGATTCTTCAAGAGCTATAATGATGAATATTTCATGGAAAGAATAGATGATCAAGAAAGGAAGAAGAAAAATGCTTTAGAAAGCTCAACTATGATGTGACAACTTAGAGATCTAGGATTATGTAAATATAATAGGGTGTCCTTACATCGAGGGTGTAATGTTGCATACATGTTATAGGGGGAAGACATGATCAAGAAAGGAAAAGCTGAAGCTTTTTAGAAAGCTCTAGTATGGCATGGCAAGTGTGAGGTTTAGATGATAATTAGATGTAATGCTCAAGGAAAGCATGATGGGATTAATGTTTGTGGGAGAATAAACGAGTGGGTGATATGTGAGGAATGCGATATACAGTGTGTTATTAATAAGAATAAGGCAGATTGTTGAAGCTCTATGTTGTTGGATTTGAGTACCGCTGTTGGGTGTTAGTATGTATCTAAGTGTTTGACATGCCTAATACATGATTATAAATTGTATGTTTGTTGTGTTGGTATGTTGGTATGTTCCTCTGTCAGGTTTGCTTCATTCTCTCTAGATTTGGCCTCTTTTTTCACTCTTTCTTAGCTATATCTAATGTTCTGTTCTCTTTTTGTTCTTCAAGCTTCTTCTTCCCATTTCCCTAATGATTATAAATTGAATGTTTATTGTGTGGGGTACGAGGAAGATTCTACAACAATTGAAAGGTAAAAGGGTGAGGAAAATAAAGAACAGAACTTTGGTTAGGGCAACATTTCAGTCTAATTTGGGGGATTATTTTCTCCCCTGCCAAGTCAACCAAAATCTGACACCATAGCCGTGTTTGTTTGGAGTCATGATGATGTGAATGCTCCACTGAAAATCTGAGTGCAAGCAACATAGATGGTGACAAATGGCCATTTGGCTAATTTAAAGACAAAAAATAGAGTCCCATGTATCATAATTGGTATGTGCTATGTATGTCTGGTAAAAAAAGTTTTCCGGAATTCCCTTAATAATTCTTTATCTGAGTCCAAGCCAATGTTTCTGAAATGTCTTAGATACCTAAAGGTTAAAGAAGGATGATGCTCTAAATTTCATAATTAATTATGTGCCTGACTATTCTACAAATTTTTTGATGTGTTAACTGGTTTGATTGGTTGAGTCACAAAAGGTGATCATGCTGGATCAGGCTATGAGAGCCCTTTATATAAATGAGATCCTTGAACATGACATTAGATCTGTAACCATGTGGGTAAAATGAATCAACAATGGATCTGTTTCTGTGCAGTACAACGGAATGTGAGAATGCATGAAAGAAATAACATGTCATAAATTGCAAGTATACATATATAATGTTCAATTATGATTATGACTGTTTGGAAAATTCAATTGACTGCACAAGAACTGAAACTCATATTTGCGCTCTGAGATATAATCTTATTGATAATCTTAATAATCAGCTTCTTAATTGGCCTGTTTGGCTTTTACAGGGTTTTGATGAGTACATGAATTTGGTTCTGGATGATGCTGAAGAAGTTAACATCAAGAAAAAGAGCAGAAAGTCATTAGGTGAATTGTCTCACTCTTATTGTTTTCTCCCTTGTTGATGCATGTCATCTTATTTATTTGTTTGTTTTCTCAGGAAGGATTCTTCTCAAGGGAGATAATATAACTCTTATGATGAATAGGTAAGCAAATTGAAATAAACTCTTTCACACATAAACTTACTTGCTCTCTCTCTCTCTCTCTCTCTCTGTTTGTGACTTGTGTTGATTTTTTTTAAATCTGCAGTGGAAAGTGATGGTCATCCCGTCGGTTATGTGGACTAGCGTTATAAGTCTTTTTAATTTCATGTAGGTCAAGCCACTTGACTCAACTGTGCTATCTTTAAAGCATACCTTCACCTTTCATGTATTATAAGTCACCTTACAGAAGCTGCTTCTTATATTTCAGACAGTTACTGGTGCTTGCTTAGTTTATCCAATGATTAACATGTATGATTCTATCCATTGATCTGTAGTAATGTTTAGACTTGTGGCTAAGTCAGCTTCAGAAAATCTTTATTTACCATTTATGGCCTGCATTTTTCATGTTATGTTGATTAACCACTCATAAGTGCTGTCCACTCTTGAATATAATTTATTTCCTGCTGCATCAGTTGGTTTTATGGGAATTATTGCCTTGTTCATATCTAGAAACAAGATTTTTGGTGGAGTTCGCTGATTTGTGTTTCAGTCAGTATTTCATGATCTATAATTGGTGAGCCTCCTTCCATTTTCCATGAGATGCATTGCTGTACAATGTGGTGCATCAATTTGGAGGATCGGGATTGAATGTATGAAGGGCAGTCAAAAACTGTTGAGCTGAATAGGTTGTAGTTCCACATTTTACCAGTAACCTCTCAAATGGTTTCGGAGTACCATTAGGATCAGGAAGATCAAGTGGATCTAGCCAGCTAGTAGCACCTATTAAGCCTCCTGAGTTTTCCGTGACTTATCATTGATGGTTTGTTCTGTGTGAATTTGGTTTCCGTCAGGATTCAAGTGTTGCCTATGAAAGCAGATTGTGAGGCAAACTAAAAGATCTTATTGTTGAAATTATTCTGTTCAAAAAGTTATTGTTTGATTCTTAGTGGGATCGTACAACAAAGCTTTTGCTTAAGAGTCTAGGAAGTTGTCTTGCTCCACTCTGGTCTCTCGTAGCGCCTATGGGTTGAGACATTTCCCTTGTCTCCCTCTTTACGTTAATGTTACGCAGATGCTATCAGCTGTAGTAATTTAATTTTGATGGTCTACTGAGGGAAAATGCAAAAAGATACTTATAAAGTTAAAGCATATGCGGTGTGCAGATTTAATGGGATAGATGGGTGATGGAGTTTGGAGTTTGGACAACGAAACCTAGTTATGAAAGACCCTTTTAGCTATTCTATAAACCAAAGTACCACTTTTTTTTTTTCCGTTTCTTTTTCTGTATACATTCTGTAAATTGAGATAAAGTCCTGGCTTTGCCACTGACATATTTTACTGTGCACCACAGCTCATGTAAGGTAATAAAAACTCGTCATCAGGGATTTACCGGTTTAGAATAGGGGGAGAACTGTCAGTGGGTTCAGTCTTTAAAATCTAAAAATTGAATTTGAAATAATCTATTGAGCTGAATCGAATTAAAGTAATTAATCAAAAGAGGAATTAACTTAATTAAAGTAACTAATCAAAATAATCGAAATTAGCTTAAGTCAATGGTTAAATTGGTTTGACTGGTTTTAATTATTAAAAAAATATAATTCATATTATTATATAAAAGTTGTTCTATATTTATATAAAATAAATGATATATTATATTATTTATGTGATTTGAAATTATTATATGAATTTTGTTGTACTTATATCATATATATTAAAATATATTTAAAAATAAATTAATAAAATCAATTAGTTCGGTTTTATTCTGTTATAATTTTAAAATCAATAAAAGGATGAAGTTAATTGCATAAATAATTTTTTAACTGATTAATATTGAAACCAAATAAATTCGATTTGATCTATTTTTATTGGTTAAATTGGTTCCAATCAATTAATGCACTCACTTTTATCCGTAGACGAGGTTTTTTTTTTTTTTTTTTTTTTTTCATATTTATAATTTTTTTATAGAATTAATCTCAAAGAATAATATACCCTAATATACAATTTTCACTTTATGATATAAAAATATATGAATTTTTTATACAACCATTTTTTTTAAATAAAGAATTTTGTTAAGTAATTTTTATCCTAATAAATTAAGTCATTATCAAGATAGATCATTATTCAATCATGTGTGAATTGTTATAAAAATATTTTTGAACCTAAAATCAATTTAAATGCCAAATCTGATGTTGTTTTAAATTGAAATATATGGACAATTATTATTTATTGTATAAATTGGAAGGCAAGAAACTAAAAACAATTAAACTTGACATAAAGATCAGAGAAATTGAGAAAGGAAAGTGAAAGAAACACAGCCAAAACCGAACATGTGCCACGGAGACGTTATCAATGAAGCAGTAAAAAATACTCTCTTCGTCATATTTTCATGATTGTGGGATCCATCTGATTTATGTTTAACCAAAATCCAAACTTTCAAATTTCTCAATAAAAAAAAAAAAACGATCAACTAAAAATAACTTTTTCCGTCTTACCATAATTTACCCCACCAAATAATATTACTTCCACCATTAACCCTCAAATCACGAGTAATTCCAAACCTGAGGAGACCGTAAGCAGCATAAAAAATAGTAGGCGATTACTTTAATCAAATTGTATTGATATGCGTCTCTTTTAACGTGTTATCTAAAAGGAATAAATAAATAAAAGAAAAAAAAAGGCGGAAATGAAAGGTTGAAAGAAACAGTTATCCACTTTCTAAGGCTGATTGGGTGAGCTTTCTTCGTGACCGCTGCTGGATAGGAAGGTCAGGTTGTAGGGAGGAAGTGAAAAGGGAAGGAATTGCAAGGGCGCCCTAGTGGGGTTGGATTGAGTTGGAGCTGGTGGGGGCTCTGGTACTTGGGCAGCCGTGTCTCCAGGGAATCAATTTATGAACTCAGTGTCGAGGCATTAGGAAGCAAGTGCTCTCACTCATTTGATTCTCTTTTTGGTCACTATCCTTTACTGATTTCTGACTCAGCCTCCACATATATCATATCTTTGCTCTCAACCACTCTCACTACAAACAGTTTACAAGGATTAAGTGCCCGTTGTTTTTTTCCCTTGTTTTGTGCTTAGTGATTTATTCCGTCTTTTTCAGCATGTTCCCTGCTGGAAATAATTACCATGAAATGAACATTAGTGGGAGAGCCTTGAAGTTAGAGAAATGTGATAGTGGAAGGTTAGATGACTGATGGAAGAAGCTCTTGCATTGAAGTGGGTTTGGAGAGAATTATTTTAGCAGATCATAAAGCATCAAGTCAATTTCTAGAAAATACCAAAAATATAAATCCCTCCAATCTCAGGTTAGATTTCGGAGTGAAATTGATGCATAGTCGCTTATGATGCTAATAAGCCAAGAAAACTTGATGTGTTAGATTGTGGTTTTGCCTTGAATGGAATCATGGTTGACTAATCCGCTTAGTACTCAAGTAAACAGCTTTAACTTTCTTTTATACGTAAGAGGCGGCAGTACAAGGGATAAGGAAAAATATTATAGTTATTGAAATTTAAATTATAACGTTATGTATATATATAAATAAAGGAAAGGAAAGGAAAAAAAAATAAAGAAAGGATAGAAAAGTTTTTAAAAGGAAAAAAATGGTACATGTATTAATTGTTTGGATAGTTAAAATTAATAAAAAAAATAAAAAAATTTTAATAATCATTATTTAAATATATAACGAAAAAGAAAAAAAATAATTTATTATAATTTTTTTTTTCAATTATAACTTTTTTTTATAAAGTAATACATAATATATAAATATATCTTTATATTACTTATTTTGATAAACTAATATTTTTAAACAAAATTGAGCATGTTTAATAAGGTAAAATGTATTAATTAGTTATTGACTTACTTTTAATTTTGTGTTTAATTCAATTTATTAATTTATTCTAATAATAATCTGACTTGTTTTATTGTTAAGACTTGAAAAATCATAAAATATTTATAAATTATGATGTTATATAAGATATTCATAAAAAGAAATTATTTTTGTAGGAAATATAAGTTATATAATCAAATCTAATGTTATAATAAAAATATGAATATAATAGTCTTTTTATAAAAATACAAATTTTTCAACTTTACTTTCCTTAGCATTTTTCCTATATTAAGGTATTAAAAAAAAGAAGATTACAAGGAATATCAAAGGATATTGAGTTTTCATCTTTTTTTTTTTAAGTTAAAAATTTATTCAAATAAAAGAAGAGTTTTTTTTGTTTTTATTACTTTATTTTATTTTATTTTCCTTTCTTTCACTTTCTCTCAATCCACATATAGTGTAAATTTATTTAATATCATTTAAATTTTTAATTGAAGCAATTTTCAATCTTTAATTAGCAGTGTGAGAATAGAAAAAAATATTATAAATGTGAGATTTAAATTATAAATCTACTGAATATAATCTTTTAAAGGTGAACTTTTAATTTTCAATTAGTGATTGATGAATTTTCATCCACAAATAGGAGGTTGAGTGGAAAAAGAAGTCGGTTCTTGATATTGTTTTCACGTTTGGAGCAACTCTATTAGCACTGTTTCCTCCTGTGAGGAAACATTAACATCCTTAAATGCAATTGACAAATAGACTAAAGATTCTCTCTTTGGTCTTGATTGTGCAAAGAAGGAAGTAAGGAACTGAGTAATTTATTTCAGTTTAGAAATTGAGTAATTTTCCTATTTAATTTAGATTTTTATCCCTACTATTTCTATCATCTAATATGATAAAAATTCATTGGATTATTCAAGGATGAGGCATACCAGTTTATGATAGTCAATTTATTACAAATACAATGTTTAAAGTTGAATCCATGAGATTTCATCGTCTCAGGTGAAGCAAGTAGTATTTTCCTTAAAAATGATGCTACACACTTGCAGTAGCGATAAGAGCAAGCTGCTGGAAAGGAAATATATTTTATGATGCAGTATAAGGTTTAAAACTGTTGAGGTGTTGAATCTAAGCTTAGGTCAAATGATGTTATCTTTAAGAGATGACGTTTTGAAATCTTTCGTTGATAGATCATCTGTAAGTCTAAAAATTTCGCAGATAAAAGTCATGAATCCATAAATTTCAATTAAGTTGACGTTTTATATAATTTTAAAGATGAGATAAACTCTTTTACTTTTAAACTTTTTGATAACAATAAATTTAAATTTCAACATTTATAATCATTTTCTCTATTTTCAGTTGCGGCTTCCTATGTATTAAAAGAACTGTTGAGGTGTTTTATGGCTCAAAGTTCTGATGGGAGAAAAATACGAATCCCACTGGATTTGTAATTTGTAATCATAGATGCATTTCCAATGCTCAACTCAGTCAAAGCCCAGGAGATTCAAAAGGATAAAAGGATGTGAAAGCTAAACTTTCATATCAAGCAAAGAAGATAGCTTTGCCATTTCCATGTGAAACAAGCATATTTAGCAAACATAGCTTAGCGATTTCCATGTGAAACAAGGAATATTTTTTCAGGTCTATTTCTAAATGCCATTACGTAGACCAAAAAAAAAAAGAAAAATGCTCGTGAATTCTCAGCGACGAATTTAATCAAAAGCCGAGATGCGGGTGCTACCAATACTTTTAAGTGCTCTCGCTAGATTTTTTTTCCCTCTTTTATGTACATTTCTATTCTGATTTGATAGCGTTCTTAGGACTAAACATTCCTTGAGTGCTCGGAAAATGACTAGTAAAATCATGGGTGAAAATATCACCTAGCTACGTTTTTTTTCTTTTTTTCTTTTCAGGTAGTTGCTAAATTGAATTCTGTCTTTAACATGATGAGGAGTACAGACATGGTAAGATTATCTCAAGTGTTTTGTGGGAAAAATGTATGGATTTTCTTGACTAGCAAACAAGAGATCATACCATGGGAAATCTTTTCTGCTTTGTACCATGGTGAATCCAGGTGTCTAGAGCGAGACTCGAGCTCCAAGTTTGGAGACTCCTAAATCTGGAAATTTACTTTACCCGTATCCAAATCGACCGATTCTTGCAGGTCTCGAACAGCACCCTGAACCGAAACCAGTGTGCGCTGACATAGGTACCTGCCTTGTTGTTAGGTAGTGTCCCTAGCTTGGGTCTTTTAAGGAAGAGATTGGGCCCAAGTGTTGAAAGTTTGCTACTTTTTTCCAGGGCAAAGCACACGGTGACTTTTGTCAAGGATCACATCACAGTTTTTAATGAAAGAATGGGGTCAGGTGAGAAAAGAGAGAAAGGTAGAGTCTGATGAAAATTTGCAGAGACAAAATTCTATAAAATTGGACCATTTGGTGAAAATACTTGGCTATCTTTACCATGTTGCTTGAAGAATTTGACCAACTAGGGCCCTTAGGTATAGGTACTTTTTGACCAGAAAATGAATTTGATTTGGTTGGACTGGTCAATACTCTATTCTTATTATTGAAACACTGTTCCTTATTTATAGCTCTTACTGGCACATGCTCCTTAAAAGTAATTGAAAACGATAATTAATATACTTTCTAGTTGCATTTGCTTACGGATCTCCCTCGTTCTTTTTTTTTTTTTTTTCTTTTGAGATTTTGCTATCATTTTATTAAGTTCTATTTTTCTTAAAATCACTAGAATTTGAGAAGTTTCGCATTTGAATATTGACTCGAGTGAGTTATCTTTGTTATAATATAACTCAATATCACAACTACTGAAAAAAAAAATAAAAGAAGAAAGTAAAAAGCATTAGCAATTGAATATGATCAAAGATCAAATATAAAATATCCATTCAAATAATTGTATTATTTTATGTATAGGTAAAAATAAAGTATTTTTGCAAAAAAATTATTTTAAAATTTTTAATTCTTCAACAATATTGCCATTTTGGTACCAAACACAGCTTTTGTTTTAGGTTTTTTTTTTTTTTGTTTGTTTTACAATTGCTTTTGCTTTAGAAAGCAAAAAAAAAAAAAAAAAAAAAAAAACTAATTAATAGAAGTAAAAAAAAAAAGGAATATATGACCTCTATAATCAATTAAAATTTATTTCTCAAAAATTATTTCTAATTTTTTAATAAAAAAGTCTCACTGTTTTATTATCGCATTGTGAATTTTGTTAGGGTCATTGGTATTATTTATGTATTTGTATATATTTTATTCCGATATTTTCAATTCTCAAAGATATTTTCCATGCTTTTTTCTATAGAATTAAAGATATATATATATATATTCTTCCTATTGATTGGTACATTATTAGGGCATACGCATATGTTTTATATGTTTCAGCACACAAATTGCATCATGATAAAGAGAAAATGGAATAAATATATATATGTTTTAGTATTTTTAACTTTAATAACTTTTCTTTGAAGTCAATCATCAGGTCAATTAACCACATATTAATCTAGTTGATAAAAAGAAAATCTCCCTTTTAACTCAGAGTTTAATTTGTGGAAAAGAGTACTCCAAGAAGAGCAAAATTTACATAAAGTTTCATAAGTGAAGTTTATAAATTTTTTTTATTAAAAATAAGTAAATAAAAATTTTGATAAAAATCCAAACCAATATATTAATAGAGTTTAATGTGAAGTATTAAAAATATTATTTATAATTCAAATTTAATCGATATTTATTCAATTGTAAAAAAGCTATCAATATTTTTACTAAAAATGTCTATTTAATAAATATATCAAATTTATTAAGATATTTTCAAATTTCGTATACTTGATTTATGTAATGAGATCTTTCAATCTATTGTTTTGATTTTTGATTTTAATTCTTTTATACTTATTTCTAATAAAGAATTTCACAAATTTCATGTATGAAACTTTATGTAAGTATTTTCCCTCTAAAAATATATAAAATTTTGAATACATCAAAACAATATGGAGGAAGTACTTTTAAAATAAAAACAGTGGCGGATCTCGATTTTTAATTTTGAGGGGATCAAAGTAATATTTTATAATATATTTTTTTCAAAATACATTAAATCTATTAATAATAAAAAATAAATGTAAACATATAATAACAAAACTTATAATTATAAGCATACCAATATATGTGTGTATATATATATATATATGTATATATATATATAAAACAAAATGAATATATTAAAAAATTAGTCTCACAATTTTTAATTATAAATCACTAATAATGTTCTTTATAAAAATAAAATCATTATTTTTTTTACAATATTAACACATTATTTTATCATATTTAATATTTCAAGTGTTAAAGTGAAAAAATCAAAAAAATATATTTTTTTAAATAAATTAAATTTTAAAACAATAAAGTAAAGACTTTGATGATAAATTAAAACCTTCTAATTTTTTACATGGTATTTTTACATTAAGAAAATAAAAATTTATTTAAATTAATCATATTAATTATTTTGATATGTAATAATTGTCAAATAAAATAAGCATGAAGAATAAAGTAGAAAAATTAATTTAAGAAAAAAAATCACAATTGGATATTTGTCAAGTCAATTTTAGTTATTATAATACTTGTATATATATTAAACTTAAATTTAAATTTAAAATATTTGTGAAAATATAATGTTGACAAATTTATTATTCATTTTAAATTGAAAATTATTTATAATAAGTAAACACAAGTTAAAGAATTATATATATATTTTGAAATTAAGAGTTGTAATATTTAGATACAAATTAATAACTTTTGTAACTACATATCTAATATAAATACATAGAATAAAGAATAATATATATCAACACAATAAATATAAGTTTGAGGGGGCCAAACTAATCATTTAATAAAAAAATTCAAAATTAGTATGAAAATAATATATTTATAAAAAAAATCAAAATTTTTATTCTTTAAAGGATCTGCCACTAAATAAAAGCAAGCCAATCTTATTACCAAAAAAATGTTCAATAGTCCGTTTCTTAGTGCGTGTTTATAGATAAGCATACAATACAAATAATACATGCATTTTCCAAATGCATATGGTTTTCTATATTTTTATGATTGAAATAGTAAAATTTATTTGAATGTAAAATACATTTGAATATAGGAGTGAAGATATGACAGCAAATTGCAAATATTTACAAAAGATCCAAAAAAAAACTATTATTATTGCCATCGTTATCGTCCTTTTAGCTAGGATTTTGTTTATTATCTTGTTTTAATAATTCAAACCAGCTCATCTTCTTTGGAAACAACTTTATTTTTTTCCAGCATTATCCATATGTATCCATTTGTTTACTCTTTCGGCAATTAAGTTATCATTATCAAACAAGTAGTGGTTGAAAGTTGGTAATTACTGTGGCTTTGTTTTAAGGTACAGCCGAAGCAATATTGTACAAATGAGCATGAAGGAAAAAAAAAATGGCGTTACGTATCTTTCCTTGGATAAAACTTACATGAAGTTATAAAGATGGAGCTTGTGAAGTTCCTTATTAAAAATAAGTGAATAAAAATTTTGATAAAAAATATAAACCGATAGATTGATAGAATTTATTGTGAAGATAAATAATGTGTAAAAAAAAAATTATTAAAAAAATTATTTATAATTTAAATTTAATCGATTATATTCAATGGTAAAAATTTTATCAATATTTTTATTAAAAAAATCTATTTAATAAATATATCAAAATTTATTAAACTTTTTCAAAATTTGTACGATTGATCTATGTAATGAGATCTTTCAATCTATTACTTTTAATTTTTTATTTTAGTTTTTATTTACTCATTTTTAGTAAGAAACTTTATGTAAGTTTTTCCCTCTTTCCTTTCATACGGTAAGATCAATTATATATGTTTTATGACACAATTTTATATTTGTATTGCAAATTGTTGCCCTCATTTTTTCTCTTCAAATTCTCATACTTTATTTGTTTTGCTGTTATGTAATTCTGTTAGTATCATTTTTAGTATTCTAGGGATGATGAGTTATTTAAGCTAACAACTTTCCAATGATTTTTTTAAAACAAAAAGCCACAATTTAAGCATAAAAAAAAAGAGGATTGTAAATTCTGAGATTTAAACTTCTCATTTCTTGGATGTAGTGGCATATCTAGAATTTTTTAAAAATATCCACTTATAATATATAAAAAATTACTGACATATTTATTAGTTTTATCAACAAAAAATATGTTCAGAGAAAAATTATGAGAGTTATAATGGTTTTGGGAATTGTTAGGCAAAAATTCTAAAAGATTTCAAAGAACTAGGGAAGTTGCAACCAATTTTTTTTTATTAGGTGTGATAGGCCATCTAAAAAGCTTTTCTTTTTAATAAAATCTTAAAATTAATTAAAATTTAATAAAAATATAATTTTTTGTCTATGAAAAATAAAGTTGGGCTGGAGCATGTGGTTACGTGTGGAGGTTAGCACTCCTATAATGCCCATTAAAAAAACAGTACTAGCTAATCATGTGTTATCCTTTCACTTTGATAAAAATGATTTCAATTCTAATATTTAAAATAATTCCCCTAAATTTTTCTATTTTTTTTATAAAAATCTTTTAAAAACTTTTTGTTTAAGAATAAGATAAAAATCTTTAGTTTTGAAATTTTTTTTTAAATTCTCTAATATCTAGGAGGAACTTTGAAAAATATTTCTTCAATTGAGATTCTCATAATAATCCCTAAAATCTAGCATAATATCCCTTTATAAAAAATAATAATTGTGAAACCTTTCGATATTTAGGTAAGGTCTTAAAAATTATTTTTACTTTGAAATATTATGGTCTAATTGGTTATAGAAAATATTTTTTATTTTCATTTTTTGAAAATAATTTTCATTTTGTATTTTTTGAATTTTAAAAAACATGTTTGATACACAAAATTAAAAATTATTTTAAAAAATGAATATTATAAAAACATGTTTGGTATTTACATTTTCAAAATACAAAATAATACTTGACCCTATAGGTTACATGATATATATTTAAAACTATATTAAACTCTAAAGGATTGAGAAAAAGCACATCTATGCTCGTGCTCAAACAATTGAAATTCTTATAAGTTTCAACCTTCACAATATTTTCACATATAACCTTACCCTATGCGTAATAATCATGGAAACCAATAGTTGAAGTTTAGTTTAAATCTATACCTTTGATTTGTAAACTACATTTGAGATGCTTTGTGAAAAGAAATGAACTAAATAAAAAAATATATGAAGTTGCTTGCATGAGATTTTCTAAAATCCAATAACCATCAACATGGACTTTGTAATTTTTTTTTTGGGTGCTTGGCAATTCTTACAAGTTTGATACCTTAATCGGCTAGTTTGTAGGGCCACAGAGGAAGATAAAATAATAATTATTATCAGTGCAAGTATAGGCACTCGATTAAGGCAAAAGAACAATAATTTTGGGTTTATTATGAATCGAACTAGGGTGTGAAGGAATCCTTGAGTGAATAGTAAAAAATATTTTAAAGAACCATATTTTCAACTTCTCCATTTATTCTCTATGTTTTCTTTGAAAACACTAAAAACATCTTTATTTTTGTTCTTTAATTTTGGCCCATTTTCATTCTCATTTTCCAAAAAATATTTTTATTTTTTTCAACCAATCATGTTTTCACCCACATTTTCTATTTTCTATAAAAATGAAAACAAAAAATAACTGTATTTTCTTGAACCAAACAATACCTTAGTTTTTTATTTCCAAAAATTTCTTTCAGAATCACATTTATTGCTTTGGTTTTCTTGGACAAGGATAAAATGCAAGCGATATAACATGATACAAACAAATGATGCAAACACAAGTTAACAAATGCAAATGACCCATCACATAATTCTTACCTTTATCTCTTATTGTTCATAATCTATTTATTAAAAATTATTTATTTATCCATCCATTTTTCTGTGTTAAACAAAATTCTTTATTTCCCTAATATCTAAGGGGAATTTAATAACATCGTTTTTTTTTTAAATTGTCATAATTATTTTTGATAAAATGAAAAAGATATCCTTTCATAAAATATGATTTGAATTCCTTCTAATATCCAGGCAGAGTCTCTAAAATTATTTTTGAAACATTATTTTTTTTAAATTTTTTTACCATTTCACATTTATTATAAAATGCTTATAATACATATATGATAATATAAGCATAAATTAAATGATACATGTAGCATGAAGTTTCATTTTTTTTCTAAATAGATTTTATTCATGATGGCAATGGTATTTTTATGTTAAAAATATTTATTTATTTTCTTATTTTCCAATAATTATGTGAAATTAAAAAATATAATAATTTTTAAAATAAATGAAACATTTCTTATAAAAATAAACATTTGAATTTTTTACAGTACCTAGACAAGATTTTCAAAGTTTTTTACTTAAAAATATCATCCTGTTTTTTTTATTTCTAGAACTTCTTTCTCAATGAAGGTCATTTTTACATCATGAAATTATCATTATCATTATTATTATTAGACTACTTCAATAAAAAAAATCAAGGGTATTTAAGACAAAAAAAATAATAACATAACATAAAATTATAAAAAATATACCAAATAAAATTTTGGCCTTAAACCTAAAACGAGTCCAAAGCAAGAGGAGTGCCTAGCTTTAAATGGGCTCTTACTAGGTTTAGGATGAAACGAGTGGGTTTAACGGGCGAATTTGGGTCGAGTTGCTTAAATCCGATTAATAACCCTTTTTTCTCTTTTTTTTTTCTTATTTTTTATTTCTCATTTCTTTTTCGACCCCTTTTCTCATTCTTCTCTTTTTTCCTTCCCCCTTTCTCCTTTCCTAGTCGAACAAACCTAATTTTTTTTTCTCTTTTTTCTTATTTTTCTTGTTCTTTGTCCTTTATCTTTTTTTTCTCTAGTTTGTCAATCCCCCCTTTTTTTTAGCCGAAACAACCTCTTTCTTTTTTTTTTTCCTTTTCTCTTTTTTATTCTCTCAATCATCAAACCTATCTTTTTTTTAAGCTAATACTACCCTTCCTCCTTTTTAACTTGATTTGGCACTGATGCTTTCTCACATAGTGAGGAATGGTTTTTTTTTTTTTGTTATTTATGTATTGTGTTATTTGGAAGATTTTTGTTTAGGTGGGAATTTGTTTGGTAGTAGGTAATTTAAATGTAGTTTTTTAGTTTTTTATGGCAGTTTGGGAGCTATTTCAGTGGTGGTTAGTGGTGGGTTTGTCTGATAGGAACGGGGTTGTGTTGGTAGTGATCGGGGATGTGATGGGGTGGGCAACTAAAGTTGTGAAAATGGAATAGTCGAATGGTTTGTTCTGGTGTTGCTTCAATTTGGGGTTTTTTTGGCAACAATGTGAAAGGTAATCTTAGGAAATTTTTGAAAGAATTTTGGCTATTTCCTTTTTATAAAACCCTTGAGAACATTTTTAGGACCAAGAAAGGGAAGAGAAAATTTAAAAAGAATGATCTGCTTAACAGATGATTTATCACTACCATGTTGGCCTATGATGGATGGAGCTAAGTAGGGTGGCTGAGTAAGATAAAAGTAAAAACAAACATTTAATGTTTGTGTCTCTTTGATCAAAATTAAGAAAAATGTTTGATTTGATTTGATTATTACTTTTTCAATAAAAATAAAAATTGATAAAAAAAATGAAAACATTTTTGGGCTTGAAAATGTTAAAATTGAAGTTGGACCCTTAATTGGGCTTTGGCTCCCTCTACACAAAACTTGGGCTTTTATTGGGCTTTCAGGCCCAATTGATCCAAAATTATGAGATTGATTTTCAACCCATGCAAAATATTTGAAAATGATAGGTCAAATCGAAGCTTAAATAGGCTCAATTAGTTAATATGTTCAAATTGATTCAAACCAGTATATTTGGATCAAAGTTAAAAAATCGAATATATTTTAATTGTTCAAGACAAAGTTAGGTGTCTACAATTATCTCATTTTGCACATTATTAAGAATCAATAATAAGACAAAGATAAAGACAACAATTTTATTTGAAACGATGACTCGAAGATTTCTTCTTTTTTATTTTTTGATTTTGTTTTATTTTGGATTTTAGGTTTTATTGATTTTTTTGAAGTTTTTGAAATTTGAATTTTTTGAAAATTTGAAAACTCTTTTCATCAGAGACTCCACAATTTTAGAAAATAAATCTAAAAGCTCTTTTAATAGAGGCTCAACAACTTTTAAAAGTCTTATCTTAAAAAAAATTCTTTTAAATAAAGGCTCACTAATTTTAAAAATTCTCATATAAAAAAAGCTCCTTTAAACATAGGTTTGACAATTTAAAAAATCTCATATGGGAGAAACTCATTTAAACAAAGGTTTGACAATTTTAAAATATATAATCTTAGGAAAAACTCTTTTAAACAAAGGCTGGACAACTTTAAAAATTCTCATATAGAAAAAGCTTCTTTAAACAAAGGTTGACAATTTAAAAAATCTCATATGGGAGAAACTCATTTAAACAAAGGTTTGACAACTTTAAAAAATCTAATCTTAGGAAAAACTCTTTTAAACAAAGGCTGGATAACTTAAAAAAATTCATTTTGAAAAAAAGCTCATTTAAACAAAGGCTTAATAGCTTTAAAAATCTTATCTTGATAAAAAAAAAAGGCTCTTTTAAACAAAAGCTCAACAACTTTAAAAATCTTAAAAAAAAAAATTCCTTTGCAAGTTATGTTTTAAAATCCAAAAGTCATTTTTAACCATAACTTCACCTATCATACCTATGTTTTATTTAAAAACATTCCTACATTCTTTTAATATGCTCAGCCTCTCATGACAAAATTTGATCTTTCATTTCCTATATTGCTACAATATGCATGCAATGGATGTGATGAATATAGAAAAAACAATGTATGTCATGACATTTGGACAGCTTAGATCAAATTTTTACGGATTCTTTATCAAAAACCCATCCCATCAGTGACATTTATCTTTTTGAGTTCATTAGACCAACCTCTGCCCCTTATAATTTGAGATTGATATAACCTTGCCTTTTGATTCAAACCACTTTTTGACACTGATCTTTTTTACATCCATTCCATCTTTTTGGGTTTTCAATTTAATTGTACCTTTCTTACCTTTTTGTACATCTAAGCTGTCTTATAAGGTTTTTAACTCGGATGTCATTCTTTTGACTTAGATTACCCCTTTTGGGTTTTCAATATGGGTTTTTTCCTTTTTACTTTTTTTTCTCTTTTTCATTTCTTTTTTGTTTTTCTATCAGGCATAATATTTCTTTTTACAATGTCTGAGTTTAACGAAGTTGACAACTGATCTTCATCCATTTTTGCTTATATCAGTACTCCTCTCAAAAAAGCTTTTTTCATCTCATATGGACCTTTCAAATTGGGTGTCAATTTGCCCCTGTTATTATGTTGGTTTGGTAAGATCCTTTTTAGCACCAATTCACCTTCATGAAAATGTATGGGTTGTATCTTTTTGTCATGCATATGCATCATTCTTCTTTGATATATTTGTCCATGGGAGAGTGCTATAAGCCTTTTCTCTTCAACAAGGTTCAACTATTCAAAGTGACTACGAATGCATTCAACTTCTTAGAGTTTTACTTCCATTAAAACACTTAATGAAATAATTTTCACTTCAATAGGCAACACAACCCGTATCCCGTGTACCAATGAAAATTGAGTGGCCTCAGTAGAAGTGCAAACTGATGTTCTATAAACATGTAGGGCAAAAGGTAATTTCTTATGCCAATTTTTATAAGTGTCAGTCATTTTTTTAATATCTTTTTGATATTTTTATTAGTTGCTTCTACTGCACCAATCCAATTAGGCTGATACGACATTGAATTATGGTGTTCTATTTTGAGCTGTGTGCATATTTCTGTCATTATTTTGTTATTCAAATTGTTGGCATTATTAAAGATAATTATTTTCAAGAGTTCATACCGTCAAATTATTTCTTTCTTGATGAACTTACATATCATTGCCCTTGTGATATTGGCATAAAAGACTGCTTCAACCCATTTCATAAAGTAATCAATCGTTACAAAGATAAAGTGATACCCATTTAAAGTTTTTAGGGTTATTGGTCTAATCACGTCCATTCCTTATATTGAAAATAGCTAATGAGGTGCCAAGACATGTAACAATACTGGAGGAGAGTGAATTTTGTTTGCATAAATCTGACACTTTGGCATTTTCTAGCATAATTAATACAAACATTTTCTAATGTTGACCAACAATAACTTGTCCTTGTGACTTGTCTAGCCATTCTATGTCAATTTGTATGCGTTTCACAAACTCATTCATGCACTTCTTCAAGAATTTTCCTAGCTTCAATAGCATCAACACATCTTAAGAGAATCTAATCTAGACTTCTTTTATATAATTTTTTTTTGTCAAGAATACACACCATCGCCAATCTCCTGATTATTCTTTTATCATTTTTAGCTGCATGCATTAGGTATTTATGATATTTAATGTATTGCACAATATCATAATACTGTGGCTACCCTTTAATTTTTTTCTGAATGTTCAAGCAATGTGTTGACAAATCTCGTGTTTGCATTCTAAATGGTTGAACTTTTGTAGTTGTGTTCAACTTGAACATTGCAACGAATGTAGCTAGGGCATTAACGAGTTGATTTTCTTTTCTAGGGATGTGCTAGAATTGAACCTTATCAAACTACTTAATCAAATCAACTATATACTTTTGGTATAAGATCAACTTCTGATCTTTTGTCTCCCTTTCACCCCATAGTTGGTAGATCACTAAGGCAAAATCTTCATACACCTCCAGTATTTTAATTTTCTTTTCAATGGCCATTTGTAAGCCCATGACACAGGATTCATACTTCGCTGCATTATTGAAGCAATTAAAACCTAGCCTTATAGTGTAGGGATAATAATTTTCATATGTGGATATCAATATTACGCTAACCCCATGCCCTATAATGTTGGATGTCTCATCAAAAAACATTTTTTCATGACTTACTTGCAAATTCTTTATCTTTATCTTATAAGATTGCCATTAAGTCTTCATCCAAAAACTCAAACTTCATGGGATCGTAGTTGTCAGTAGCATGATTTACAAGAAGGTTAGCTATCACACTCATTTTAATGACCTTTTATGCTACATATATAATATCATACTTAAAGAGCATAACTTGTCATCTTGTTATTTTCTCCAACAAAGGTGGTTTCTTGAAGATGAACTTGAGGGATCCTACTTCAACACAAACCAAGTCGCGTGGTAAAACATGTATTGTCTGAACTTACGAGTAGTCCACACCAATGCTCCAATCATTTGCTCATTTATTTATGATGTAGTATAAATGTAAAAATTTTAATTCAATTATAATAACATAAAAGCTCTATTCTTTTGCTCATTTTTACTCGTGATGAAGAAATATAATATTCAAAGTTGTAAATATGTCGCAGCAAAGAAATTTTAAAATGAATAGATAATAGTAACTTAATAGTTTTGTGTTATACTTATTATTTTTATTAAATTAATATTTTAAAAACAAAATTATGCTCCATTCAAGTTCAAATTGTTCTAATTTATGTCATTTTGAATTTAAATCGTTTTGGATAAAAGTCATTTTATGTTCATAAAGTTTTGGATTTGAGAAAGACAAATTCAGATCATTAATTTCTTTTTAATCAAATTTGAATTTAGGTAAATCAAACTAATTTTTTTGGATTCATATTAATTTTATCAATTTCAAGTCAAACTTAAATAACTACTAGTTAATTTTGATTAAAAAAAATGAAAGAAAAGAGAGGAAGAGAGAGACAAAGCAATGAAAATACTTTCCTTGGCCCTGCTAGCTGTTCAGGTTGGTCTGTAAGTAGTCAAATGACAAATAGAAGGGTAGACCATGGAACACAAACTCAAAACTATTTATATTTTATATACATAAAAACTGCTCCCCACTACCACTATGATAAACCTTGTTCCGATGCAATGCAACAATTTGGATTACGCAAACGGTGGTTACAAAGAAAAAAAAAAAAATCCAATCAAAGCATTAAATATTCTAACAGCAAACCAAACCCTATCCTTTCCCTACCTACAAATTAACGCATGAAATCAAATCCTACCGAAGGAGCATTTGGATATGAAGTTTTTAAAAGCAAGTGGTCCCACGAAATAGATGTCTTCCAAATCAACGGTGTGGGATCCACTTATATCGTCAGCTTCCACCACTCAACGTACACGCCAAGGACAGTTGCATATTCCTTCCCATACGATACGTCAACCTCCCCCCATTTTAGAAATTAATGTACCAATGTTAACCTTATGCAGACAGATAAATTAAATTAAAATTATGTTATCTTATTAACTTTGAAGGCATATAGATAAAAAAAACTAATGATGATACATAATGAATAAATCCAAACCAAATCCCACTTATGAATGATGATCAAGTTAACTGAATGTATCTCCTTTTCTTCTAATAGGTTAAAAGCTACTGTTTCATTTTAAAATTAATTTCTGGGGTCTTATTTTAATGGAAAACTTGGCATCTAGGTTGAGAATAAGTCTCCTAAAGGTGGAATATATCACTTTTTTTGTATCTTAATGGCTACGCTCAGAACCCCCTAGGCCCCAGCATGGGCTGTGATTTGATTTTGCCTTTTTCACATTAAGATTTATTTCAATATATCACATATAATTATTGTATTATAATTAATAAATTATAATATAAAACTATTTGAGATGCATCAAAATTTTATATGAAACTTATAAAAATAATAAACTCTTATGTAATTTTTTGTTATGATTGGACAATTATATAAGATAATAGCAAATAATTTGTAGGTGAAATGCTCATGCACTTCAGCTGTGCTTAAATTGCAAAATCATTATTTTATCCACAAACTTAATTAGGTAAAGGTTAATATATTTAACTTGAAGTCAATTATAAACATTCTGAAAATTTGCTTATCTCTCCTCTCTCTTTTTATTTTGGGTCCATAAAGGTAAGTTGAATTTATATGCATACCATTGTCGTGTAAAAAAATTACTTCAAATTTAGAAAAAGAATCTAATTAATTATACATTTTAATTAGCCAATGCACATTAACTCGAATTCCATGTATATATTAATTATACAAGGAAAAAAAAAATCTTGCCTATGTAGTTTAGTCACCTCGTTTAAGAATTGGATTCTAATTTGATACCAATAGTCGTAAATCTTCCTTTTTTGTTTTTTCCTAAGTTTTATCCTCATTTGTAAAAAAGAAAAAAAAAAGCTTAAATCTAAAAAACTAAAAACTAGTAATTAAACTGTGCAATAAGACCCATTTCCAAAATAAATTGATCGTTAACCCTTCTCAATATGAAATTGATTTGAGAGTGGACCAAAGCACATCTCATAAACTAAAAATTATCTTCCTTGAATAACAATAGGAAAGAATGTAATTTTAATCGCATGGATTTACTTTTTTTTCACTCACGTTAGCATGAAGATAAGCTTTCTAATTTATTATTAGAATTTAAAAGAATCATTAATTAATTGTGATGATGATTTAATGTAGAAATGGAATCAATGAAAGTACTGTATATATTAAAATTAAAGATGGCATATTTCCGCTTGTGTTTTTAGGGATGGAACCTTGTCTTGCTTTGGTAGTAATAAAATAATTAGTTTATTAAAGTGGGATTGCCACCACCTTCATTATTTCTTAGTTGCTTATTAAGTGAATGGTTATTCAGAAAAGGTTACCACAAACCATGATTGCTTTGGGGCAGCTCTCTCAATTAAGCAACTTTTTTAATAGAAATAAGAGATTAATTAATACATAGTAGAAGACAATGGATATGTTTTAAATTGGGTGGAATGATTAAGAGATTTAATCATTGAGCCAGTTGTTTTTTGCTTCAATATAAACGAGGGTTGGATCACTATATATTTTGAGTGGGATAATGTTGGAATTTATAGTGACAAAAACTCACTCACGCAAAAAAAAAAAAAAAAGAGGAAAAGAGGTAGGGAGATAATCACATGTTCTCATTATATATATATATATATATATATATATATATAACACTTAATTTTGAAAAGTAATATATATAAAAGTAATAGTACAATCCTTGAAAGTGCATGAATTAACGAATGAAGAATCAGATACCCCAAGGACGTGAAATGTGTGGGGATATATTCATGTACGTACTATATAGTAAAACAAAGCAAACACATGGATATATATATATATATATATATTATATAAATTATGAGAAATGGTAGAGCATCTGAAAATATGATTTAATATTGTGATCTGAATAGTCCGTATAAAATTGTGAACTTAAATGTTCACGATAGTAGTTGTGGGAGGCAAAAGCAAACACATCATTTTCTTGTCTTATTCATTCATGAAACACTAAAATTTCCTCATTTTGAATAGAGGGAAAATTTTAACTTTCCAATATCAAGCAACTGATAAAAATTTTCATACCTCAATATGTTTATATCCATGGATTATCCAAAATTAAAATCCCACAATTAATATCTAACTAACTATCCAAGATGCAAAATTTCATTCCTCATGCTAAAATTAAAAAAAAAAAAAACAATTTTATGTTAGACTCCTATAATAGTAATACATAATATTTGTAGTCAATGAAAAATTAACTGCAAAAGAAATTCCAAAAATTACCTCCAAATTATCAATACCCAACACCTTAGTTATGCCATACGTTGCATAATAGAGGAAAAATTTACATCTACATTTCCATTTGCCCAAATGCTCTTTTCTAGCTAATTCTTCCATAATTTCCTTCGAAAATGCACCAGATGGCAATTTCTTGGGAGTTAAGACAACGAAAGAAAATCCGTAGTGAAACTTTAATAGTCTAAATTTCCAAAAATTATAATTTTTGGATTTTACTCTCCATCCTTCAGTTCCATCATCATCTAGGTCATGAGTTTCATCAAGTATAGATTTGAGTTTTGAAAATAGAGAATTGATCGTGAGAAAGGATGAAAGAGAGGAAAAAGGGAAGAAGTGTAAAATTTGTTGCATGTGTCCTCGTTTATTCGCGCATGCATTTGTGTGAGATATCTGTGTATATAAATATTTCTTAAAGTGTACGGGTAGGAGATAGAGAAAAAAAAAAAAGGTTTAAAATGAAAACAACATTAACATATGATGCTTTATCATCTTGATCTATAGGAAACATAATTAATTAAATACATTCTTTTTTGTTCTTTTTACAAAACAAAAGAAAAAGAGAAGATAAATAAATTAAAAGAGAGAGAGAGAGAGAGAGAGAGAGAGAGAGAGAGAGAGATGATTTTTTTATGGGAAGGAGTTGGTTTTAATTTCGGTGTAAAGCGCAAGAGAAGATGTCACAAAGTAGTCCAAAATCTCACGCTACCACATGCTAATACAATTGCATGAAGCCGTTTCAATTGCATACAAATGACAAATCTAATCCACCATGTTTTTTTTTTCTTTATTTTGTTTTTCTAGACTTCCTTCTATCAATTTTTTTTGGTTCTTTTTCCTCCAGTCAATTTGAATCACCTTTTTTTAAAATGACAGCCGATGCTTTGTGTTTTCAAACGATTTTCTTCCAAGCTTTAGTTTAATTAATCTCACGAAAATGATAAGAAATTTGATATTTTTTAAATTGTTATGCACCAAAAGACTCATTATCTTTTTTTTTTTCTGGAAGAGAAAATTTTCTATCTAGCAAATTATCTTAAATTTCAAAACTTTTTTATGTTTAATACAACAAGAAAATATATGACAAACTGATTTTATCCACAATCGATTATATGAAAGCTTGTTTGTTAACAAGTTATGGACCTATACAAGCATAAATCTACAACCAAGATGGGGAATACATACATTTATAGAGTTTCAGTATTTTTTTTTTGGTGGAAATTTCAATAATAATAAAATAAATTACATTAATTGAGAATTCATAGAATATATAGTAGGATTCACTTAGATAACTTGCAATCAATTGCAAAGAGTTTTGATCAGTTACTTCACTTTAAAGGTCAAATTAATTACTTCATTCATAGTAATAAACTTTTATTGCGTTTTATTTTACCAAAAAAATAAAAGATAAATGTTGATGAACTAAGATTAATTCAATAATTTCAACTAGTTTTGGCATCATCTAGTTTTTGGATGGTTGGGGGCTGCAAATGAAATATCACTCAAAATATATATAATCATGGAATAACATAAGAGAATTCCAACATTTTATCATACAGTAAGTAAAATATAAAAAGATTGGAGATTTAATTCAATTAATATATATATAATTATTTTAAAAAATTAAATTCACTAAATTTAAATTTTAACGTCTTAATTTCTTTAAATATCCTAATTAAATCACAAATATATATATATATATATGAAACAAATGATGGTACCAAAGAATCTTTCTCTTTTGTCCCTTACAGTAATATTCTTAGGGCTCATCATTATTCCTACTCCATCCATTATCCGAACACTTTCTCGTATTATGGGTACTCTATCTCAAATTATTGCCCAACCTACTAGTCTTAACCATTTTAATTAATATTTCCCAAAACCATAATCAACATTACTATATGGTTGCCCGGAAAATTCATTCCAGTTTGCAATACCTTTGTCAGGGATTGAGTACTTTTAAAAATAAAAATGCGCTGCTACTTTAAATAGCACGCCTTCTAAATTTGGCAACTCGTTACATTATACGTCGGATTTCTTGTTGGTCAAAATTTTAAAAGTTACAAATTTAAAAATTTAAGTCCGTAACACTTTTTAAAAGTGAATTAAATAAATAAAAATTTAAAAATTAATAATAAATTAAAATTGTTAAATATCTAATTGATGAAGCATGGTTCGAAATTTGAAGTTTGATTTTGTAATTGTTATATCTAAGTGATTTTTTGGCTGAGACAAAATTGCAATATAGCATTCAAATGTTGTCTAGAATAGAAGGTTTTAATTAAATTCAACTTCCTCTTCCTCAATAAATGTATAAAATAGTCTGATAATTGTTAATAAAAACTAGAGTCAATCTATTTATCTAATCCTTTTTGAAAAATCCACTAAACAAGCTCGAAGCCAAATCCTACTCAAATCTAATTTGATTCTAAGAGTGAACAATTTGCACATCGCTCTAACCTTTAAACAAAAGGACTCAAATCAAAATGAGCTTAAACCAAATTTGAATCATAAATTAACTATCATATATATAATATATTCAATTCATAATTATTTGAATTTAAAATTGTATGATGTAAAGTTTATGTTAGATTCGTGCAACTGCTATCAATTAAATTAAAAATAGTTTACTTACCTACTATTAATCTTTTAATATTATCAAATTAAATGGCGATGAAACCATGCTTTTACGTATAAAAATTGTGAAACTAATTGACTGTCACTAAAATTTTTAAAGGTGCAATCCACGTATGAATGATAAGGAAGACCAAGGTTTAGCTGTTTCTCAGCTCAAAAATTTCTATCATACAAACAGTCAATACTTTTTAGGATGTGTTTTCTTTGGAAATTCCCCAAGAACTCTGATGGAGCCCACATTGTGGCCCCTTCAATATGAGTGCAAAAAATGACGCCATAGATCACCTAAAACCTAAACAAATTACCCACACATTCTAAAACCACCCTTCTTCCTTCTATAAATACCTTTGCAACCACTCCCCACCGCTCACTGAAACAACGATCTTTGCTTTTCGTTTTCTTTTTCCCTTTCTATAAATTTTGCTTCAAGCTTCGAACTGAAAGCAAACAAAAATGGCGGCAGGAGAGCCATTCGATGATACGACAAAAACTCCTTCTGGAGTCACAACGACTCCACACTCACCATGGCATTCACCGGTTCCGTACTTGTTCGGTGGATTGGCTGCCATGCTTGGTCTCATAGCTTTTGCGCTTCTCATCCTAGCTTGTTCTTATTGGAAACTGTCACGCTACCTTGACAACGGTGAGGGAGGGGAAGGAGAGAGAGACTTGGAAGCAGGAGAAGGTAAAGGAGATGAGACCCAGAAAGGAGGGGCCCCTGTTATGGACCAAAAGTTTCTTGTGATAATGGCTGGAGAAGTAAAGCCAACGTTCTTGGCCACTCCCATTTCTTCTAGCAGGTCTTCTTCTTTTGGCGACAAGAGTGATAAAAGCTGTTGCTGTGAAAAGGATGAGAAATTGGAGGAGGAAGGAGAGAAGCAGGGGAGTGGTGTTGTTGGCGATGATGTGGTGCAGAGTGGGACCACGGGGACTTATCAATCCTTAAGTCAGGAGAGTCAGAACCATTGATTTTTCATTTTTTTAGGAAATGAATTTTCCCGGTGATCTCCTTAGGTGGATGTTGGGTTTTTCTAGGTGGGTTCCGTTTCGTAAAAGAGAGCTCAAGGTTATGCTTTAGGCCCTTTTCTTAGGTGGGGGGCTGTCGGTCTGTATATCAGCTTTCATGTTTGATTGGTGTGAGCTTTGCTTTCTGTAGCTTATAAATTCCTTTTCCCCTTGTTTTACTCCTACCTTTTCTTTTTCTTTTTTTTTTTTAATCTATCTTTTCTATGGGGTCTCTTCTCTATTTTACAATTCGGGAAATGTAGATTTTTACTGAGATTAAATGGAAAGAAGAATTTATAGTTCATTGGCAGGATCTTTCCAGAAAGGTTTTTGTTAAGTTTAATTTGTCACATTAATTCACTAAATCTAATCTTGTATATATGAACAAAGTATAATTTCTACTAGCACTAGCATAGATTTTTTTTGCCGAGATTCCTTTTGCCAAATCCACGAACCTGCCAAATGTTGACAGACAGACAGGAATTTGACAAACAGGGGTCGATCTCCCCGTTGAACGCAAACGTACAGAGAAAGGCACGTGTGAGGCTATGTTGATAGGTTTCTGTACAAGTTTCTGATGCGGCGTGGTGAAGCAGAACAGATTGCACAGCCTCGCCTTGACCATTCTCTTTCTCAAAATCGATTCAGTTCTATTAAAGTTTATGCTTTGCTCTGTTACTACAACAGTTCCAACATATAATATTATTCCATTATTCCAGAGCAGTCAATGTCTTCAAATTACAACTATCATCCTTGCTTTATGCATTCCTGACTTGGTTTGGTGGGTTTTGGATAATGTAAAGGTAGCTTTTCCTTGTTTTTTTTTTTTTTTTTTTCTTTCGTCCCGTAATGAAAGCATTTTGTGCAAGTAATTAGCACTTCTTTGGTGATATACCAAATCCAAAGCCCCAAGTTTGGTTTAAATTTGGCTTTCGGCATAGTGGGTAATCTATCGATAAAATTTTAAAATTTTAATTACAATAATTAAAAATTAATTCCTATCAAATAAAATAAAATTTGGCTGTGAAGAAGGTAGTGGTAGAATCTAGTGCGCAATTCTTATTCCAAAGTGGTACAAACTCATCCATAATAACCCAACAGCGATTCTCCCAACTGCCAAAGGCTAGCCACGATTTGTTCCTAAATTAGCGGTTTGTATTGAAAATGCATTCAACTATGTAAGAAACAATCATTGTTACTTAATGATTTATGAGGTAACCCATCTCCAGAGATTATCCATTTATTGCGGTACTCTTTTGACCTACATTCCCCAAAGATTACGAGTTGTACCAATTGTTATAGTTTACAGATTTCAATTTTCAAACCACTAACTATTAACAAATTGAATTTTAAATTTTAAGGGTTACTGGATTCAAAACCGGAAAAGTGATATATGCTAAAAATGTACATAAGCCTACTTAAAAAAAAAAAAACAAAAAATTGTACATAAGCCTAGTTTTCTTAGTTATTTTTGTAAGAAATGCAAAATAAAAAATTAAACAAATAATCCAAATCTTAGCCTACATGATAGCATATGATCAGTAAGAAAACATATAAAAAGAAATTTTATGTATATATTTGAGCATTTATTGAATAATAAATGCATATGCTTTAATATTCAAACTTCAAAGTAATTTTTTTTTAAGTTCTTAATTTATTTTTAAATCTCCATCCTATTACATACTTGATTGAAAAAAATATTATACATCTTAACTCTTTTCAATCCACAACCTCAAAATATTAATTCTAAGAATATGCTAACTGATATGAAAGATAGTTGATAACTTCAAAGAGTTTTCTAAAATAATAGTAATGACTAAAATAATAAAAGAAATTATTAAATTTTATCAATTTATTTAGATAAATTTTTATATTTTTATTACACTTGAATAAATTTTTTATTTTTTTGATCCAAATAAATTTTTATATTTTAATTTATATCCAAAATAAATCATAATATTTTAATTTATATCTAAATAATTTCTTATCATAAATTAATTTTTTATTTGAAATAAAGACATATTTAAATATAAATAAAAAATAAAAATTTATTTAAGTAAAATAAAAAAATAAATTTATTTAAATAAAATGATAAAATTTAGAAATTCTTTTAATATTTTAATAAAAAGTGGCATTGTATATTATCTTATCCTCCTACCCTTTAATAAATATAGTCTTATTTGCGTAGCTTTAATTGTCCCAGAATATTTATGCATATATCATCATGGGGGCGGCGGCTATTAATGTCAAAGAAGAAGACGCGGCAGGCAGAGAATGCTTGAGGATTGTAGCAGTAATTTCTAAATGGTAGGTAAATGAAAAACTTGTGCGACCGTTGGAATAAAAAAAACCCAAAAGTCAAACAACCTTGTACGAATTTTTATTGGAACTAAGAGCCATAGTTTCCCTCCGCCCTTTTCATGGTTTAACTAATGAATCCAAAGTGTACGTCGATTGTTGAGTTTTCTTATTGCTTCGGCAATTCCCAATCTCTTTTCATGGAATTTTTCTCCTACTAGATCATCAAGATGATCACTTTCTTTCTTTAAATTTGATAATTGATGTATCTGTCATCTTTATTTTATTTTAAATATGTATAAAATATAAAAATTATTATATAAAATTAATATAAATATGTTAAAAATAAAATATATTTTTATTTTATTAAATTTATTTATAATTATTTATAAATTTTTAAATCATATCACTATTATGTTATTTGGTATTTATTAAAATTGACATATCTATCTTTCTCTATTAGCTTTTTATTTCTTAGCACTATTCTTGTCCCTTTAGTAGGAAAGTTTAGTTTAATTTTTAGGGATTAACAGACCCACCATATGCGGCTTACTACAATGTTGCATCATCAAAAGCCAACCTAATTCATCAATACATTATCTAGACAGGAAAAAGAATAATTAAGTTCATGTGTCGGACTTAATTTTGTTTTAATTTCTTTTTCAACTAAAAAATTTTATTGTGTGTGAATCATATATTAGGAGTCACATGAAATTCATGTTACTTTCTATTTCACTTGAATTACTGTTAGATTTTTTTACTGTCATACATTTTTTTACTCTCCTTAATACGGTGATGTCTCCCTATCATATACATCAAGCTTCAAAGTTAAAATTTAAGTTTCATCTTTAATATGGTATATAACCACATTACATCTAAGATAAGTGCTTATTTTAAGATTCAACGTTTATCAAAATTTTCGTTTTAAGATTCGTCATATAATTCCAGAGAAATTAGGTTACAACATTTTCGATTTCATCCATGCATTTAAGCAGTAAATTTAGCGGAATGAGATGTTCAAACTCGCTTAGTTTTGTGCTTTAAGGAAATTAACTAGCTTTTTAGCCTGTTGGATCCACATATATTTTATTATAATTTTAATTTTTAAAATTAAAACTAATTTTTATACTATCTTGATAAAAGAATATACATTTTTATTTTTTATTTGTAAAAAAAAATTTATCATATCTTGATACTACAGTTTTTATTTTAAAAATGCATATATATATATATGTGTGTGTGTGTGTATGTGTGTATACTTTGTTTGATTCATGATACATTACAAGGCTTTTGATTTTTAGTGGTGTTTTTTTTAACATTTAGCAGCATTTATGAATGCCACAAAAAAGAATTGCGAAGTTTGCAAAAAATACCATGCAGAGTGTCGACTATACACGTGTCACAGTAAATAGCAGCGTTTTCAAAAAAAATGCCTCAATATTAGCGGCGTTTATATCTGAAACATTGTCATTTTAGCAACATTTCTATTTTTGAGACGCTGCTAAATTAGTGACGTTTTTATGAGAAAAAACGATGTTGCTTTGGTGGCGTTTGTAACTGCAAACGTCGCTCCTTTAGAGGCTTTTGAATATGAAAATCCTCTATATTAACGGCGTTTGTATCTTTTACTCGTCGCTAATTCAGTGGCGTTTTTATGAGAAAAACACCGTTACTTTAGTGATATTTGTATAAAAAATGTCACTTAACTAGCAGTGTTTGCTGGTAAGAGCGCCACTACTTATAGTGGTGTTTTATGCTACAAATACCGCTAAATTATTCATTTAACGACATTGTCAAACACAAACACTGTTATTATGTAAAAATGTATATATATATTTTAATTTTTTTTAATAAATTTTATTTTCATTAAAGGGCTTAAATTCAGAAACTGAAATTTATATTAACTTCATTCACGTTTAAATATACATCTAATTAATACAAATTTTAATAATTAGTATAACAACATTCAAATATTTTTAATACATTATCAAAATAAAAAATTAAAATGTATGAAATGGATGATTGCATAAATTTTACTGATTGCCAATTGATGAAGAAAATTTTTCACCTTGGTCACTAACGTGCTCAAGAACCTACTAAATAATACCATACAATTTTTAACACTTCATTGTAAGCCTTTTATATATTTAAAAATTTAAATATTTTCTAAATATAATACTTGAGTTGGTGGAACATCAAGATCATTTCCTGAAAATTGTTGTTACACAAGATTTATAAAATGATCGAATCGATCATGCAACTGCTGAAATTTAGCATGCTCTTGCTCCATTCTAGTACGTTTTTCCTTAATTTTGGCATGCTCCTGTTCTCTTTCTGCTTTCATTTGCTGAAAACGTTGTTGCATAGTTAGCAACTCCCATCTCAATATTGAAATGTCTCGCGAAGACTGACTTGCTAAGAATATAAATTGCAGAGAGCTATGTCCATAGTAGGCAGATGGTGTTGGACCCAATTCAAGGCCTCGGATCCGTCAATGTCTTTCTTTTTCAATAATTTCTATGAATATCCAATTTTTCATTTCTTGCATGTTGAGAGAATCATTAGATGCTACTTCAATATCAGCAGCCATTTTTTTTTCACTTTTTCCTGTGAATTTGTCATATACAACTATCAAGTTTAATGATTAATTGATTATATGTTAAAAAGAATAAATATTTACTTTTTGTTAAAATAGATGATACAAATTACCATAATTTCTTGTGTTTCGATATTCATGTAAGATCCATATTTTTTTTTGTGTTATGTGAAAAAGTTTCACATGTTTAATTATACCACCCATCTCATTCTCCTATACAAAAGCATATGTTATTTGATATGATACATATTAACCGTAACTTATTCATGCATATCAAGCCTGTCAATTAAGTATTAAAATTTCGAATAATTTTAATCTCATGTATTTATATTTTAACCCCATAACAACACAATAGTCTTAAACATACGCAAATAATAAAATAATTTTGAGCTTTCACACATATCGATCATGAAAATCAAATTCAATTATTTTCTTTCGGTTTAATATCAAGGATTAAAGCCATTCAATATGTTGAAAGGCATCAAAAAGTTTAATTTGTATATTTGCCTTTTATATGCAAAAATATTCCCAAACAGACATAAACGACAACATATTCTCCCATATCAACCGTAGAAACCAAGTTCAATCAATCGAATAAGTTTACTATCAAGTATTGAAGCTATCCAAACTGTTAAAATACAACAATAGCAACAAATTTGTATTAAAGGCATAAATATACGTAAACAATAACTTTTCATACATATCATCTGTGTCAACTAAGTTCAAAACTTTTGAAAAGTTTAATATAATGTATTGAAACTATCAAAACTATTAACACAGAGCTATAACTGTTAATTTGCATATTTATCTTTTAACGGAAAAAAAAATTCATTCATTAGAATACATTTATTATCATAAACTTACGATTTTTATTTGCTTTCTTGCAAAATTTTTTGATCCACTTGTGTGGCTATATTTCTGTTACTTTTTGCTACTAATCCTAATCTGTTCTCTTTCTTGTCATAAAAAATAATTGCGTATATGATAGAAATACAAATATTACAAACTTAAACCATAAAACACTTTCATCATTTCATTCTACTATACAAAGTTATAAACTAGTACCTCTCATTTTCTTGAGAACCAAAATATAACCAGCTGTTCATATTGCCACCTAATCACATTACGAGGTAGATTTTCCATCATTACCTCTACAGTAGTATTTTGATCGAAATACTTATTCTTTAAACTATGCTTATAATCTTTTCATTTCTTTCCCAATGACTTAAGCACAAATGAAGTTGGTATTTCAAGTACAAATCTTGACAGTAATAATACAATAAGATAAGTTAGAATAAGTAAACAATATGAAAAATAAAAAATTTGTTATATCTAATTAATTATACTAATACTTCAATAAAGTTTAACACATCTGCCTTAACTTCTTCTAGAACTTTATGCCATGTTTCATAATGAATAGGCAATTTCATTCCATTTCGGGCTAGCATGCCTAGAATCTAGCCAATAGTTGAGCCTCTTCACCAATTGGTTGCCTATTAGAGTTTGCAGACACTACAATATGCTCGTTAGAAGTTAGCACAAACAATTCCTTCAAAGTTGTCCGACCTCTGGTCCTTCGTTGACTATTGTTATCAACTGCAACAAATATAAAATATATTTGTAAATTTGCAATACTTTTATCATTATACTCGAATTATAAAATTAGAGTATATCATACCTGCATTCAAATTTAAAGCATAATCAATTGATGGGGTACTATCTAAACTTAGACCTCCCATATTGCCAGATCCAATATCAGTTGAAGAGTGAAAAGTGACAGAGTTAGATTCGACAGTATGTTCATTTCCCTCCAAAGGATTCAGTCCATAGCCAATATCTATAAGTGCCGCATACGGTTCTAAACTAATATCTTTGATATGTTTTTCTTTCAACCTACTCTTCTGCATTGTAGCTTACCTACATCATAAAAGCGAATACAGAAAAATATTAGTTTAGAACATATATAAAGACATTGACAATTTAAGAAATCAAAACCTACAATAAATAAACATATCGATTTAATTAAATCAAAAGATAATGTATGATCTAGAATACAATAATTATACAATAGCAAATGCCACATTATTCACATACTATCATTGACTACATTATGTCTTAAACACTCGAATTACAAATTATAGATGCACCATTTCATGGTTTGTAAATATCTTCAGTAACATCTTGACGGACCCACTGAGCGTAGGTACTGGAGATATTTTCATCCAAGTTTTGCTCAGCAAAAGGATAACATTCAGTTTCACGTTCAATATCATCTTTGGTATCTAACCCTATATCAAATAAGTCTTTAGGTGTGTTTCAAAGAACAACAAACCAACCCAATTCTTTAGGATCTTCAAAGTAAAATACTTGTTTGACTTAAGATGAAAATACATAAGGTTCATCGATGAGTTGTTGTCCAGTGTGAATTAATCAAGAAAAATTCACAAGTGTTAATCCATAATGATCTTTCTTAATACCCATCGTACTATTCACATCAGCCCAATCACATCAAAATAAGATAACTTTTCACTTGTCATAATAATCCAACTCAATGATGTCATTAATCATGCCATAATAGTCAACATTTTCCTCAAAGGGTTTGTGTCCCTAGCACTAGCATAGCTAGTAATTGATGAAGTCACAACAACTCCTGAATTTTGTGTATTTCTAAATCTCTCATGGGATTTAGTGTAAAATCTATATCCATTGACGATGAAACCTTTGTATCATTTCACAATCCAGTTCGGATTGTGTGAAAGATACTTCACCTCTTCACTAACAAACCTGTCATTGCAAACCTATAAAAGTGGAATAAATATATATGTTATTAATGTTATTTATACTGTAAGCATTCTATGTAGATTTCTCATAATGGGAAGTATGGCATTACTTACAGTTACTTCTAACCGTTCATGAAAGTTTTCAACGAACAACTTATCAAGCTCTCAAGGGTTTGATCGTCGATAATGTGTAGGATATCTCAAATTATTTCTGTACTCACTATAAAGCATCATGATAAAGTATTAACAATAAAAAAAGATAATAAATTATGCTTAATGTAATGAATAATTTTCTAGCTACAAAACTTATGTGCCAAATGATTCAATTGAGTCATGATGAAAAAGAACATATTGATGTGCTTGTGGCCAAGATTTATCATCTAACTCCATAATTCAGCTTTGCCTATGTGTTGTCCAAAATTTTGAAAAAGATAATTGTAAGTAAAGTCTGTATGCTGTATACCAACATTTCTCAATGGTCTATTAAATCTCATTTCAACATCTTTCAAATAATGAGAACAAAATGTTATACACTCTTCTGCTAAATATTCTTTAGCAATAGAACCTTTCGGATAGCGTTTGTTCAGAGAATAAGACTTTAACCTCCCCAAAAACTTATAACATAAAACATTAGTCATATGTTATTTTAAGTTGAGTGGCTTGATCATCAATAAAAACGTAATCAATCTATTAACAAATAATCCATTTCCATAGGATACATCCATCGATAATAAATCAGCCCATCGACTTTTACTTCATATGAAAGTGGATAATCAAATGCATCATAATAGTGAAGAAGTTTGATGGGAAAACTTCTCTAAATGGTATAAAGTAATCGCGGCTCGATCTTGAAGTTTGTCAAGCTCTTCCACATTCATACATTTCTTACATAGAGATTTAAATATATTACTCAATTCAGTTACCTTAAAAGTGACTTACTTTGACATTGATGAACGTAAAGCAATTGAAAGTAAGTCTTGTATCAAAATGTGATAATCATGTGACTTCAATGAAAAAAGTTTTCGCTCCTTCAGATTCACATATCTTGATATATTTGACGCATAGCTATTTGAAACTTTGATATTTTTCAAAACCTTGCAAAACACATCTTTTTCAGCTTTACGTATCCCAAAACAAGCAGTAGGTAATCGATATTTGCCATTAGGAAGTAACTTTGGATGAAGGTCTGGGCGAATCCTCATATCAACTAGGTCAAGTTGACTCTTTAAGTCATCATTAGATCTTCTATTCACATTGAGAATTATCCCGATAAAATTTTTGTAAACATTCTTCTCTATGTGCATCAAATCAAGGTTATGGTGTAATAAATTATATTTTCAATAAAGCAACTAAAAAAATATACTTTTTTTTCACAACTTAGACTCATTGGGGTCATCTGGTTCATCATCCTCTTCATCACTTTGAACATCAAGATCACTAACTTCTGTATGACTATCACTAACTTGCGTAATACGAGGCCATGCTCCTTCAAAGATATCCCTCACTCTTTTCCTTGATTGAGTCATTTTTTCATAAGTGAAATTGATATCTTTTAACTTTAACAAGATACTAGACTCACTAATGGGTAAAGACGCTTTTCTCAACTCTTCAGTTCCATAAAAAAGATGTTTTTGAAACCTAAATCGATAATTATCATCTAACCATCGATGATGTCCCATATAATAGAACTTCCTACCATTAGGTAACCATATTAAACATGTTTGTGCAGCACAACATAGACAAGCATAATGACTTTTTGTACTCCAACTAGATAAATCTGCATAAGTAAGAAAATCATTAATAGTCTATAATAAAATAGTACATATATTGAAGTTCTCTTCTTTTGATGCATCATAGGTCTCAACTTCTTCTCATAATTGCTTTAACTCTTTAATAAGAGGTTGTAAGTATATGTCTATATCATTACCTAAATTTTTTTCCTCGAGAATTATCATAGACAATATAAATGACTGTTATTTTATAGCAATCCATGGTGGTAAATTGTAAGGAATCAATACAACTAGCCAAGTACTATAAAAAATATTCATCATTTTGAATTGGTTGAATCCATCAGATGCTAGTCCAAGCATAACATTTCGAGGATTAGATGCAAAGTCTGAAAACCTAGAATGAAATGATTTCTATGCCAAAGAATCTGTAGGATGCCATAATGATCCATCATCCGTTCGCTTCTCATGATGCCACTTCATTAAATCTACAGTTTTGAAAGACATGAGTCGTTGAAGTCTTGGTATTAATGAAAAATAGTGTAAAACCTTAACGGGTTTTTTTTTTGCACATACCTCATCACCATCATCATTCAACCTTTCATCAAGATTTTTGTCCGTCCAATGAGAAATACCACACAAATGACAAGATTCTTGATTTTTTCTATCCTCTCAATACAACATGCAATCATTGGGACAACTATGAATTTTCTCATATCCGAGACTTAAATCCATAATCATTTTCTTTGATTTCTTACAAGGTTCAGGGATGTTTACAAAAAGAAACATTTCTTTCATAAACTATAATAATAAAGTCAGAGAGTTTTCTGTCCATCCACATAGGCATTTCAAGTGAAAAGATGAACACAGAAAGATAACCTTGAATGCTTCGATCCCTCAAAAAGTTTTTCATTCATCTTTTCAAGCAACCTATAAAACTTTGGTGCTTTTCCTCTCAATTGTTGGTCACGTACACCTATCCCAAGTTCACCAAATTCATGCATTTCAATATTGGACTGATTAAATCCTTCATTTTGGGGAGAAAGATTATGAATATATTGGTTATGAATGTTAAAAGCAACTCGTAACATGCCTTCAATGTCATTTGTTATAAAAGGATCATGTTACTATTAGAGAGCCTTTGAAGTTGAAGAAACTCTAGTGGAAGATTTTGATAGTACAGACTTTCTATGAAAATACCAATTAACATATCTCGATAGAAATTCAATGTAAATTAAATGTTCAAAAATAACTTGACGTATTTGCCACTCAATATTAGCACACTTCACACATGGGCATAATATCATATTATCTTCACTTGTATTCTCAAATGCAAAATTAAGCAAATTTTTCACTCCCTCTCTGTGCTTTTGACTTAATCTTGACTTTTGTATCCAACTCTTATCCATTTAATACTTGCTACATTATCAGACGAAATGTATATAAATAATTTATATGAAAACGATCATGTACAATACTTAAGTTTATTATGTTTTAAATAAAAGATAATCACAAGACCAGTACTTACACAAAATGAGAACTTGTTATGAAGAAATTTATCAGCTATCAGAGCCCTTGAATATTAAAACTCTATTGCTAACATAGACAATACCCATGAGTATTTATAGTTGGGGTTGACATAAGATGAAATAAGGTGGGTTTTAGTGAAAAGTTTTACACAAAAAAGAAAATCGTGAATTGCAAAAGCTGAAAGAATAGTTGAATGAAGTAAAAAAGTAAAAAAGTAATGAATAGTCAAACTACGGTTCTAAAAGACAATGCTTGAATACTAAAAGCTTAAAGAAAGGGAAAATAATTTGTACTTCGTTTGGAAAGAGAAATAGTATAATAATGAAGATGAAGTTTAAATTTGGTGATTGGATGTGCTAAGTTTGAGAAGATTTTTATTGGATAGGATTATGAAAGGCGTTTACTAACAAAAATGCCTACAATAATTCCCACATAAATATTTTTTTGAATATATTATAGGTGCCTTCTACAGCATCATAGTAGAATTGTTTGGGACTATTAAAGGCTTTTAGACCACAAAAATCACTGTCAGTACTTCATATAAAATTTTATGTATTTATAAAAAATGATTTTTACATAATACGCCTTCAATAACCCTCTCATATCAGTGAAGGTAATTTTCAACAAAAAATGCCTTCACCGTTTGGGTATATTAAATGCGTATTCTATTGAAAAATGCCTTGAATAATTATATTTATTTTTTGAAGCAATGTACCGAAGGCGTGTTCTAGTGCAAAACGCCTTCATTATTCCAATGCTCAAATTTGATGACGAATAGTGAAGGCATTTATTGTAGAAAAATGCCATTACTAAATGCTTATATTTTATTTTAGGTACTAACACATTGAATAATTTCCAAGTGCTTTTATTTTAAGTCTTTTACTGGAAAACGATAATTGAATGCGTATATTTTGGGCATTATTAAAGGCATCTTCTACTATAAAATGCCTTCAATATACCACCACACAAATTTTAACACAGTTATTGAAGGTGTTTAGGTGTATATTCAAGAAAAACACCTTCAATAATTTCCTTAAAAATTTTTTTAGGATTATTAAAGGCACATTTTATTATAAAACACCTTTAATATACCACGGTGGTTATAAAAGACGTTTATTTGAAAAAATGCTTTCAATATACCTTTAAACTTAGTAATCTATTACTGAAGGCATATGTTAATAATAGATGCCTTCAATATTTTTCCTCTAATTTTGGGAATTATTAAAGGTGTATTATACTGTAAAATACCTTCAATATACGGTCACACAAATTTTAACACGATTATTAAAGGTGTATATTCAAGCAAAATACCTTTAATAATTCCTATTAGATATTGTAGATAATTAGTGCAAGCGTTTGCAGATAACAACACCTTCAATAATTTTCATAAAAAATTTTGAGATTATTAAAGGCGTCTTTTATTATAAAACGCCTTCAATATACCACAATGGTTATAAAAAGTGTTTATTCGAAAAAGCACCTTCAATATACCTTTAAACTTAGTTAATCCATTACTGAAGGCATTTGTTAATAATAGACACATTCAATATTTTCCCTCAAAACATTTTGAGAATTATTAAAAGCATTTTCTACTGTAAAATTCCTTCAATATACTGCCACATAAATTTTAACATGGTTATTGAAGCCGTATATTAAAAAAAACACCTTTAATAATTCCTATTAGATTTTGTAGATAATTAGTGAAGGCGTTTTTCTATTCAAAATGCCTTTTAAAATTTTTATGAATTATAAAAGGCATTTTTTGAGTATAAACGCCTTTAATAAGTTAGTTGAAATTTTTTTTAAATTAAAGCATTTTTTTTTTGTAAAAAATACCTTCAATAATCTCCCATAAAATTTTTAAGAGATTATTGAAGGCGTTGTTCCGTGGAAATGCCTTTAATAACTAATTTTATATTCATTTCCCTGCCTTGAACATTGAAATTCATAGACTACTGGTACACAAAATGATTAAAAGCTGCATTATTCAACCAAACCCTTAAATATATTTCTATCAGACCATTGGTTTCTTTATCCATGTCGTCGCCACCGACTTTCAACAAATCAACGCTGCGCACTTTTGTTTTTACTGGTAAGTTTTTTTTTAGTTTACTGTATTATTTACAATATTCGATAGAGATTTTTTATTTTTTGGTTTGTTAATATTGACATATGCATTTATATATTTTCATTAACATCACCGTAAGCATAGTCATCCAAGATTCTATTCATATTGCAAGTATGTTGTTTCTATGTAGTACGCATTAAATATTATGGTTTGCTGATCCTTGTTATCTGATATTGTAATGTCGAATGGCATTTTATGATATTGAGGGTTTGAATCATATATTTGCTGAATGGTTTACTCAATCTTATTGTCTGATATTATTTTGCTGAATGTGTTTGTATGAAATTGAGAAGCTGAATCCTATGCTGAATGGTGTTTTTGAGTGGTTTGCTGAAGGGTGTGTCTGATCACATTGTTGATGGTGTGCTGAATGGTGTTTCTGTACTTAGTATGATAGTGGTTGTATTAAATTATGTACAGTGTTCAATTTAGACGATCGTATTGTGTAATTCGTATAATTATGATCAAGATTGTAGGTTTTATGGACTCTGAACAACATCATTCTCCTTCTAATGAATATGCACAAGACAAATGTGTAGGCCAAAAAAGAAAGGGAAGGGGCCAAAATAAACAAATCAAAGTGTGTGACATAAAAATTTATATTGACTTCAATAAAAGTGGGTAGCTTATGTCTAAAGAATTACGTACACCGATTGGCAACGAGTTTCTGATGATCTAAAAGGTGATATATGGTAGTCGATTGTGGTTTGTTTATTCAACTATTTTGTAAAATTTGTTAAAAGATCATTTAATTGAATTCAATATGTTCATACTAATTGTGTTAACTTATTTAGGAATAGTTCGACGTCTTAATTGACTATAAAAAGATTGTGTTGCAATATGCTGAGAAAACATTTAGAGACTTTAAAAGCATATAGACAACCTAATATGTTTTACTGCTAGCTGGTGAAGGTGGTGTATTAGCTGTTCCACCTACGGTATATGTAGATGTCATAAGTGTTGAAGATTGGACAAATTTTGTTCAATATCGACGTTCAAAAGATTTCTTAGTACACAAACCCATTTTCATTAAAAATTGTTTATAAGTCTTTATGTAATATAGTCTTTGATCTTCATATGTAATTGACGTAATTTTTTGATTTTGTAGAAAATTAAAGAAAAACAACGGGACATTTGGGCCAAACAACAATATCACCATTGGACAGCAAGAAAAAGATATACAAATGTGAAGTATGAGCTTGTATGTATTCGCACACTTATTTCATACTCATTAATGAATATTTATGAACATTCATTTCATAAATTTTGATTCTTTTATTATGATAATTTATTAGGAATCAGTGAGGTCTGGCACAAAAGTTTTCAAATAAGATGTTTGGAAACAAATACATCTATGTAAGGATGGATCCTTTTTAGATGAAGCAATCGAGGAAATGGCAAAAAAGATTGTATGTATAACTATTTTTTTGATATAATATATGATTGGCTTTGTGGTTATATACATGAGTGTATACTTGCTTGTATAGATTTGTTGGTACAACCCAACTTATTATTGTCTTTTAAGATGATTATGCTGCTAAAGTCAAATCTGGTGAACTGATAACCTAGTATGGCAAAGATCCTTTATCTTTAGAATTAGGCACTAAAGAAAGGCTTGATCAGGTTCATGGGGTTAGTAAATTTATCTTGCCATCAACGTTTTTGGGTAAATAACCAAAAACTCCATGAATGAGAAATACGCAATATGAAGCAATAATTGAGCAACAACAGCAACAAATTAATGACCAGGAGCAACGCCTCAATGGCCAACAACAAAGACCTATTGCTTTGAAGTCCATACTGGCAGCAATACAGTAGGTTATACCAGTAGGCTGACTTGATAGCATCGTCCCTATACGAGAAGCTTTCGTTGGAAGTAAGGAAGCGATCCCATCCTCCGCTACCACCAAAGAAGTATGATATTATTTATAATGTGCATATTAATTTGTTTATTATTTTTATTGATTTGGTTTTAATACTTATATTTCCTTAAATATTGTAGCAAGATGTTCAAACTTACAGTATGACCTTTGCTCAGGCTTCCATAGATGAGTTATCTAAATATTCATTAGAGCATTTATTCGGAGGAAACTTCATAACCATTGAGTCTGAGCAAGAGTTATTTGATAAACTATCATTTTCTTTCATTGGTATGGAGGAGGTTAAAGAATTTTGTGAACTGGTTGAATTATTAGCTGTTGATATCGTTGCTTATATGAGGTTAGCTTATAAATACAAATATGCACATTCAAAATGTAGTAATCTATATTAGGGGGTACTACTAACTAGCAGTGTTGATTGTTATCATGCAGCTTTCTATATAGATAGTTTAAAGAGAGATAATTGACTAACAGATTTAGATTCATTGACCCTAACTTCATTAGTGAGCAGAGTGGCACAGTTGCTTATCGTGCTAATCATGTGATCTTATGTATGAAAATATCGGTTGATTATTATTTGCTATTGTATAATGCACAGTAAGCTATATTCCAACCTTAATTACTCAAACCTTACCCAAATCTAATTAGATGCATAATCTGAGTATATCATTGTTATTATTTTGCAGTCGTCATTGGGTACTTATTGTGATTGACACCAAATCCTTAACGTCATACTTAATTAAGTTAATCTAACAACGATGCCTAACCCCAATATTCAAACTTTTATAAAGAGGTATTACGTTTTATTATATTATATATATTATGTTTCTTCATAAGTAATTTTATTTATGTATTAAATAATTTTTTTCTTTTCAATTTAGGGTAATATCTGCATTCTATAAGAAGATAAAGAAACCAAAATAGGTGTCATTACTGGTAAATGTGAAGTATATTCTTTTTATGCTGAGTTTGTGTAGATAAATATTTTCTAAAGGCACTCAATTTAATTTTCAGGTATCTCGTCAACTTGGTAATACTAAATATGGATATTATGTCCTTTGTTTTATGCGGGAGATAGTGTTACATGATTTTATGACCACACCATTCAAGGTTAGTATAAATTTCATAAACTTATTATATCTTAAAAAAAAAAAGGTACATTATGTTATCATTTCTTAACATTTACTTTTGATTTTTTTTTAGTGGGAGGGTAAAGAAAGCTTCACGGAAGAAGAATTGGATGAAATCCATAAAGAATAGTGTGATTATGTATTATCATTTATCAATGTTGATAAACCTTCAGGTTAGATATTGTTGGTTGAATGTAAATATATATGGAACAAATTATTATAATGTTTTTAACATGCCATGTTGAATGGAAACTTTAAGTTTGTACATTGGAGTATTGGTTTAATATTATTGTTATACTTAATATGAATACACTATGTGTACTTAATAAATTATTGAGTATGATTATTTCAGAAAATTATATTAACATGACAATGTTATCAGTTTTAATTTTGAATGTGTGATCAATTTATTGAAATACAACAATGTTCATTATGTAAATTCCAAAATGTAATTCATAGTATCAGATATATAAACCAAATGTTTTCTGGGCATAAATATATAACTGACAGCAAACATTTTTCTGGGCATAAACCTACAACTGACTTCACATATATAATATCAAATATGTTTTTTTGATGGGATTAATGAAGGCGTTTTTAGCAAGAAAACGCCTTCAATCATCGCTAACAGAAAACATTGAAGGTATTTTTTTTTTATCAAAATCGCCTTCAATAATAAAAAAAAAACATATTATGTGGAATATTAAAGGTATTTGGGGCAAAAACGCCTTCAATATTAATCAAATGGATTATGAAGAGCATTTTCCTATAGGTAACGTCTTGAATAATCCCTAACAAAATATTTTTGAAGGCGTTTTTTGGATATAACCTCCTTCAATAATCCAACTATTAAAATTTATCGTTTGAAATATTAAAGGTGTTTTGAGCCAAAAACGCCTTCAAGTGTCCCTTCCAACTTTTGTCTATGATTTATTGAAGGCGTTATTGATAAAACCGCCTTTAATAATCACAACAAAAACTTACTTATTGGATCATAGAAGGCGAGTTTGGCCAAAAACACCTTCAAGAATTGACTCTATATTTTTCGTATAGATTATTAAGGGCATATCTCTACGAAAAAAGCCTTCAATATTCTTTAAAAATTTTTTTAAAGCAACTGATGAAGGTATTTTTGCCAAGAAAATGCCTAGATTAATCAATTACAAATAATCTATGCACAAACCTAAGAAAAGGCTAAAGGGAAGGATCGAACCTACAACCTTATGGTAAACATCCCTATGATCTAAACATTTTGATATGCTTAATATTCATGCCATTTTTGAACAAAAACACTTCAATAAGCTTGTGAAATTTTTGGTACTATTATTAAAGGCGTATGTTGTAGAAAATGCCTTCAATAATCTCATATAATTTTTTATGACGTGATTATTGAAGGTGTTGTGTGCCAAAAAGATGCCTTTACTATTCACTAAAATTTTTAATAAAAATTATACAAGGTGTTTTTATCCACAAACGTCGCTGATATCAAGTCTTGGATATCGTTTATAAGTAACAACGTCGTTATTTAAATATTTAGTGGCGTTTTGATAATAAACGCCTGAAATTTTATAAAACACAGAAGCTAACGACATTTATAAGTGAAAGGCCTCTATAAATTGCCATTAATATGCCATTTTTTTATAGTGATATAAAGTGAAAAAAATTAGCTAAATTATTTGAATCATGAATTATGAATTATCTAAAATGATTGAGTGAATATGTAAAGTATAAAAATGTTTTTACATGATAAAATGAAAAAAAAAAACAAATATAAAGTAATAGATAAAGCCATTTGATTTATGAATTATTTTAAATTATTCTTTAAAATATAGAAAGTATATAATTATAAATCTAAACCAATAGTGATGATATATGATACAATCAAGTTGAACACTTCTTAAATCATTTATTTTAAAATAAAAGCAAAAAACATAATATTCATATTGTTGGTACCTCATTAATTGACTGAAAATAAAATTTCACAAATAAAAGTAAGTAATTAAATTAGTATTTTTCCTCTAGAAATGATAGTATTTATTTAATCAGAATCAAATTATATGATATCAAGAACTAATTCATAACAAAACAAATTATTTCTAAAATATATGAAAAATATGAAAAGTAAAAAAAAAAATAATATTCCTTGATAATAAGTGAAAATCTACAAAAAATCACCAAGAATAAAAAAAAAAACACAATTTTAAGAAAAAAGATATCCTAATAAGTTATATTTCAATATAATTTTTTTAAAAGAAAAAAATTTTAATAAACATTTATAAACATACAATCACTTTATGATAATTGATCTAAACTCATAAACAAAATATAAAAGAAAAGCAATTAGTAAATGAGTGTAAGAAGAAAAATGAATTGAAATAAATATTAGTTTTTTATAAGAATAAAATTATAAAAGTAAGAGATACCTTTCAAAGAAAAGTTCTAAATTGAAAAAAAAAAAAAAATGGTGTAGCACATATTATTTATAGGTTTATTGCATGACAATTAAAGTGTATAGATAATTTACAAATTGATAAATATATTTTGAATTTAAAAAATATAATAAGTGATATTTATTTTTTTAAAATTTAAAATGTTTTAAACAATGAATATAAAAAAATTATGAAAGTAAAAATATCGAATTTTAAGATTTTAAAATTAAAAAAGGAGATATAGCTACATAACTAATGAAATATGAATTAAATAGGATTAGTTTTTAAATTTTTAAATTTATATTATAATTTACTTTTTATTTTAAATGGATAATTTTATCTATTTAATTATTTTAAAATTAAATGAGCCGAAAAAAAATTGATAATGTGAAACCAACACTTAAAATTTTAAATTGATCAATATGGAGCAATAATTGCAATAAAAAAAAGAGTTAATTATAGATAATATGATAAATTTTTATTCTATATATATGAATTGGTCTTCCATTTGAATTTTAAAAGTTTCATATAATTAAATAAATTTTCAAATATATATTTTTTGATAAATAATATAAAATTAAAAAAATCATATTTGCTATTATAAAGAGAAAATTTAGGAATTTTTATGTGTTGAAAAGGAAGATGTGCACGTATATATCCACTTCGGCAAATTTTATCTGATAACCACGTATCTTATAATATAATATTACTAGTTTTTTACCCATGCAAATGCATGGGATTTTTATATTTATAATAATATTTAATTTAATTAATTAAAAATCTATATAGAATTTTTATATATTCAAAAATTTTGTTTTAATCACTAAATATTTGTATCTTTTCTCTTTTTTATTTTTAATTAAATTTATATATTTAATGTTGAAATCTTTTATTTGAGTTTTAATTTTATAAATTGAAATTAAAAAAATTCCAAAATAAAAAATATAATTTATGAACAAAATTTTCAAATAACTTTTTGACCTCTGTCTTAATTTAGAAAAGTATATTAGTAAATATTTAATACATTTAAATTTTTAATTAAATTCATTTCATAAATTTGATTACTTAATTGGTAAAAAACAGAAATTTATTATATAAAAAAAGGTTTACATAAAATTCAAATGCAACCAGAAAACCAACAAGTAAGATAAAGTGTAACTAAAAGTTAATAATGAAATCGATCAAAAGAATAGAGAAACTTGAAATTGAAGACAAAAATGTGATTTAAAAAGTTGAATCGAGAAAAGTTTGTTAGATTCTAAATCATTCCTCAATTTCCCAAATATTTATCTTCTTCATGCGTACATGCACCCAGGATCAAAAAATTCCATTCATTAAAAAAATGATAAGAAAACTCCAATTTAAAAGTTTTATACCATAATAGAATAAAGTTTAGAGTAGCAATTTATTAACAAAAAATACATGAAAATCAAAAAATGAAAACCTTTTTAAAAATGAATCACATACCTCAAAGAAACAAAAAAAATGCTTCTTTTTTTTTTTCTGAAAAGATATATTATTTATTCTTATTGTTCGTATAAATCATTATAAAAAGAAAATAAGAATAGAAAAATTTAAGGGAGGAAATAGAATTTTGAAAAGAAATACGAATGACAAAAAAAATGCTTTTAGATGAAGAATTTGAAGAAATCTTAAATGGAAGCAGTAAGGAAAAAAGTTTTGAATAGAATAGAATAGCAAAAATCTACTATGTTTTTAATTCTAAATCAAATATTTAAAAATATAAATAATTGAACATGTTTTTATCCATTTATTTAAATGAATGTTTTATCTACTTCTTTAACTGGATATTTAAAAAATATATTAAGATGGATATTTTGAAGTCCTTAAACTAAAATTTTTAAGCAGTAATTTATGCATGCTCTTATGATTTTAACAAATTTGAATATTTTAAATGGATTTGAATAATATTAAATAAAGTAAATAATAATATATCCTTTCATCCATTTTCAAGTTAATATTCAAATATTTATTATTATTTAACAATTTAGTTTAAAAGTTTTTGAAATTTGATTATTTTGATAATTTATATTATAATTATTTCTTATTATTTTAAGTGTCATTCAAAGAAACTACCTAAGCATCCAAGTAAGTAAATCTTATTAAATTTGTATATATATTATAATATAATATAATATATGATATGAAATATGATGAGATTTCATAATCGAAAAAAAGAAATTTGTTAAGCCAAAAAAGCTCCCAATCAATTCGAACATCAAATTGGGAGCATAATTAAACCATAAATTATCTACTTAAAGACAATAATTTAATGTGACTTGACCTAATCCAAAATAACCTACAGCATATGAGAGAAAAAATTACTAGTTTAAAGAATTATAAATATACAATCAATTCAATCCCAAACCAAACACTCACCATACCCATGTAAACTCTCTTATTCTCTTTTAGTGCACCCACAAATATTCAAACAAAAACACTCATTTTCTTTTAGTTCACTCGCAAATATTCAAATATACACAAGCATATGATCCTCTCAATCTCTTAAGGTGTCTATCTTGATAAAACTTATAATTTTTTTATATTATTTTTTCATACTTAATTTTGTTGAGACTCTTACTATTTATAAATTTGCTAATTTGCCTATCAAGAATTTTTTTTATCTTAAAATTATTTTCTTGTAAGGTTTCCTGATCATTACATAATATCTAGCCAATATAAAAAAAATTCTAAAAAGACTCTTCTATCAAATCTATTGAGATTTGAGTTATTATTCTCATAGTTTTACAATGGAATGCATGTTCGTAATTTCATCTAAATTAGTTATTATAAATGAATAAAATCAAAATAGTAAGTTGGATATTGATATATAAAAAATTTAGTAAAGGCTTAATTAGATCTCAAACCGAGCTTTCATTCTGCGTTAAACATAAATAAACACATCTTATATTTCTTTAATCATTTTATTGCTATTTCATTTAATTCAGTTTGTTTATACTTCATTTGAATGGCCGACAAAAGAGAATTTTTATTGCAGTATTACGTCATGCCATTTTAGGATTGGACCCTAAGTAACTGAGATTGAAGCATTTTCTTTTTTGCAGACAAACTTTCATGATCGCACAACATTTGGGTCCACGCGCGTGCACACACACACATATATATATATATATATATGTATATATATAAACACATTACTACTATGATAAGTAGTATATACCTATAAGCAATGACAAAACAAATGGCAGATTTTAATATTTGATTTTGGAGGGGTAAAATAAAATTATATATATATTTTATTTATTATGTTACTTGATTCGAGAGTGAATATCATATATAAATATGCATCAAATACTGATATGCTTATTTTTGTAAAATTTTTTTATATATTTGATTTGTTCAAATTCAATACTCACATTTGTTGTAAATGTATTGAACATGAATACTTTAAGAAAAATTAAAAAAAAAAAGAACATTTAACCTAATAAATATGAGGTTTTATGAAAAGAAAAAAATTTAAAAACGATCGTATGGTATGAGAAAATAAGTTTTCGGTTAAAAAGAAAACATTATATTTTTGGCACTTGAGTGAAAACTTAAAACTTTATTAAGAAAATTAGAAAGTTAATTTATTTCTTTAGGTTTACGTGAATATAACTTAATATTTATGATAAAACTATTACTTTTAAAATTTTGTGAATAATGATTGTAAATATAATAAATAGACTAATTATAATAAGATTTTAATTCCTCTTAAATAACAATATATAAAATTAAGTTAAAAATAAAATTAACAAATAACAATTTTAATATGAATGATATTTTAATCTAATTTAATATGAATATACAAAATAATTATAATATATAATATATAATCGCCATTGAATCATAGAACTATCTTGCTAAAATAAATTTGTTTTAACAAAGATAATTATAAAACTTTCATAATTATCCATATTAAATTGAATCTTGTTATCCTGCATGTTTCAGTCGCAAACACCATCATCTGCTTTTAATCTATTTATCTTAACATAGTATATATTAAAGGTACTCAAAATCTTTAGGGGGGGGGGGGGGGGGGGGAGGCCCCCTCCGGTTCCGCTTACGATCCACCTTTGTCTGTATCCATAATTTACTGAACAAACATTAATGCAGAAAACTTTATTATAAATGCCTGTAGGGACATAAGATGGTGCTGCATCAAAATCTGTCTGAAGAATAATAAAATAAAATAACAAAAAATCAAATTTAAGCATTATATATATATGTATATATATATATACATGTATCACCTAACAAAGTTTGATGATATATATGCTAGACTATTTTGTAGTCCGTACTCAACCAATATCATTTGTTAAATTTTAGGCCGACATCCAACTTAGAACTATTTACTAGGCAACAATATTTGAAAAGATTATTTTATTATTTAGATTAAATTATGTCAGAGATCCTTATATTTTATGAAAATTTGAAATTTAATTCATATATTATAATTCATATAAATTTAGTTATAGTTCTAATTTGATTTGATAATTTTAATCTAATCACTAATATCATTAATTTTTTATTATTAAAAATGCTAATGTTGCCACTGAATTTAGTAACATGGTGTTGATTTTGCTGATATAGCATTGACTTATTAAGTAACAATTAGGATTGATGAAATTAGTTGTTGAATTATTAAAAATGCTAATGTGATCGTTGAATTTATTGACATGGTGTTAATTTTGCTGATATACATTGACTTATTAAGTAACAATTGTGATTGATAAAATTAGTTGTTAAATTATTCAAATAGTCCCTATATTTATACAAAATTTGAAATTTAATTCTTGTACTTGTGAGAAATTTGAAATTTAATCTATGTACTCATAAGAAATTTGAAATTTAATTCCTTTAATAAAAAAATATTTTGAATCTTTTACAAATTTTTTATTTTTCTAAAATATTAAAATTTAAAAATTACTACAATATTATCTCATAATATTCTATTACAATATTGAAAAATCTATCACAATTTTTTATCATCCATGTAAAGTACTATTATTAGTTTTGTTACTATTTCTTATTGAATTCTGTCATAAAATATAAATTTGTTATTAATTTTGTCATACTTTTTTTATCATAATTGTAGTATATTGTGGTCATATGAAAAAAAACTTACAAAAATCTATTAAAAATCTATCACAAATTTGTCAATATATGATATAAATATGTCACTATCTAATTTTAATAAAACTATTATTTTTTTTATTAATTTATTAATTGAACTAGAATTATAATTACATTCCATAAGCATAAAATTATCCATTAAATAATGTTTTTATTCCTTTAAATTAAACCTTATTTAAATAATTTTTTATAGTCAAATCTAGGTTTAAGATTATAAATACATTAAAATAATTTACCAAATTTTATGTTTATTGGTTTTAAAATTAATCTTATTATTTAATTTAACATAATTATTTAGATTTTTTTTTTTGTGAAAACCTAATAAATTGAAAGTTCTCGTTATAATATATAGTATTAATGCTTTGGTTTATCAAATAAATCATTTCCTCATTTCATTTTATTAGGATTTAAAGTTGGTCTTTCAAATGGATAAGAACTCGCATTTCATTAGAATTTAGATTTGAATATCTTATTTTGTTTGGTTGGATGGAATAGTTATTTAATTCATGATTTATTTCAGATTCATTACAAATGCAACTATATTCAATAGTTTTGTTCATTATAAATTTTGTTAGATGATATATTTAAGCTAATTAAAATAATATTAACTTTGATATATTAATTTAAATTATTAATATTATAATTTATTAATATAAATGATAATAATATTATTATTAATATGATATTATTAACAATTTATTATTATAATAAAAACTAATATATTTCAAAAAATAATTTTATATTAAAATGATTAAAATATTTTTAAAATTTAATATTTTTAAAAAACTAAAAAATTCAAAATTCAAAATACTTTTTATACTAGAGAGACTAAATTTCAAATTTCGTACAAGTACAAAGATTAAATTTTAAATTTCGTGTGAGTACAAAAATCATTTACATAATTTAATAATTGATTTAATCCATTCAAGTTACTACATCAACAAGTCAACGCCTCAACAATAAAGTCAATGCTTACGTCATTAAGTAAATGGTCATGTTAGCATTTTTAACACAAAATTAGTGGAGTTAGCGATTGGATTAAAATTATCAAATTAATTAAAATAGTAAGAAGAGTAAATTTGTATAAATTACAGTATAGGAGTTAAATTCCAAATTTTCGTAAAGTATTGGGACTTTTGGCATAATTTGACCTATTATTTATCATACATATATATATATATATATATACACACACAGAAAGAGATCAACTTACAAAATATAACTCTCTTTCAGTTTTATATATATTTTAACCATTGACTTTAATAGATTCAAGTAATAAATTAAACGATTTTTTCATATTTTTACTTGTCTTTTTTGTCACTTAAATCTATTAAAATTAAAAATTAAAAAAAAATATAAAACTAAAAAAAGTTACACTGTATAAATTAATTCTACCTATATATACTATATTTAAAAGTTCTAACTGAATTGGTATCAAGAATTAAGTGATGCAATTCAATTAAAAAAATACTTAAAATTCAAATTCAAATTATAATAATAATTAAATGAAGTTACGAGGTGTCATAGTCTTGTTAAATTCTAAACAAAATAATTTGTTTTAATTCACACACATTTAAGAAAAAAAAAGGCTACCCATTCATTCATTATTTCTTTATTTTTTTTTTTTGAAAACACAATTCTTATTTTCTTTGATCCATATAGTAGGTGCGCCTAATCTAGTATTATATGCATTTTAAAATAATTCTAAAGTCGAACCCATTTGATGGCTCCATGAAATGTGCATAATATCCTTGATAATTTAAAAATTTTCTTCTTTTGAAAATGTGTCATATCATAATGATTTTTTGTTCGAGAGGAATTTGACATTAGATTTGGTTAAAATTTTTAGAGTCATCACCAATTTTTCTTGTAAAATATGATTGATCACCTAAAAACATCATCTTTTAATAAAAATCTTAAAATTAATTAAAATTTACTAAAAAATAGTTAGGTCTGCAAAATTAAGGTTGGGTCTAAGAGTATGGTTATGAGTGAGAAATGTATTAGAACTCTCACATTATATGTTTGAAGAACAATAATAATTAAAATGTGTTATCTTTTAATTTTGACGATATGATTTTCTTTATATTTATATTAATATCCTAAAATTTATTTATGAAAAAAAACATTTTTTGCTATGAAATTATTATTATTATTATTATTATATTCTACGAATTCTCCAAAGGTTTGGTGGAATCTATAGAAAATATTTATTCAAAAAAAATTCAAAAAAATTAATCATTTACAAAATTCTCAAAATTTCATCATATAATATTTAATTTATTTATTAAAACTGATTTTAAGATTATCTTGACTCTTTAGCAAAATCCAAAAACCATTTCTCAAACTAATTTTAAAATTGTTTTGACTTTTCGACAAAATCCTAAAAATTATAAGTTAATTTTAAGATCATCCCAATTTTTTGGCAAGATCCTAAAAAAATAATTTCTATAGTGATAATTAAGAAAAATGATACTCTTTCAATTTTCTTAAATTCTTGCTTGAGAGATTTAATTAAACAATTAATTTTTTATTTTTATTCATTATTCATTATTTTTTATTTTCACTATTTTGCTTATTATTTAAATAATTCCCTATTTAGTGAGAATAATTTTTTTAATTAAATTTTTTTTAATGATTATCCAAACTCTTTGGTGAATTCCAAAAATTATTTAGTTCTTTTTTTTAAGATTTATTTTAGCAAACACTTTTATTATTTTATTTTTTTTTATTATTCATTTTTATTGAAATAAAATTTTATTTTAATAAAAAAATAATTTTTAGTTTTTTTTGACTCATCACCAAAATCTAAAATTTTTTTTTATGGTGGAAAAGGAAGGTTCGAACCAAGGAGTTGTGGTTAGTCGACATAGTCAAAGAGTATCACATATCTTCTTTTTAGACGATAGCCTTCAATTTTCTTTAAAGATTTCATTTTTAAATGATTATTTAAATAAGCAATTGTTATTTTTATATATTTTTTATATTTATTATGTAGCAAAAATAATTTCTTGAATCATCTCTGCATTTTAGTGAAATTCAAGAAATATTTTGCTATTAAATTTTTTAAAAAAATCTCAATTTTCTTTAAAATTATACTTTAAAATTTTGTTCATTTTTATTTTAATAAACCTACCATTTATTTTAATTTTATATTTTTACGATTATTTATTATTTCTTTAAAAAATAAAGAAATAAATAATAATGATATCATAAAATACATAAAAAATAAAAGAAAATAAAATAAAATAATAAAATGAAATGAAAACAATAAAAAAAAAGAAAATTAAAACTCACCAATGGGTTGGATCTCAAAATGGTTCACACGTGGACCTTAGTGCAGATTGGGTTGGATCCACATGCTAGAATGGTGTAACTTTGAAGGGTCTATAAAAGGCAAAAAATTATATTTTTAAAAAGTTTTTCCTTTCCCCTCACTTTCTCCACCTTTAAAGTTCTCTCATTAAAAAATTTTTTCCCTTCGTTAATCGTTGTGTAATCCTAGTTTCCGACCAGTTGTTGTCATGCCATCGTCAGAAACTTCAATTGATGCCAGAAAACTCAAAATTTTTTCAGATTTCGTTCTTTTTCTTAGATTTTGGTGGTCAAAAAACTTAAACAACCATCGAAATTCAACTTTTTCAAATTTCTGTCAACCTAAAAAAAATTTCAAAAAATCCCAAAAATTCGCAATAACAATCCTTAGAGCCTCATAAACACCTTTCTTAACCTAGATTTCCCATAAAAATGAATCTACTAGATTGAGATTTTCAGTTTCAATTTTTTTTTTGCAAAAAGAAAATTTTATTTTTGCTGCTGGTTCTTCTATTCAAAGAGGACTGTGATTTTTTTTCCTTATAGTTTTTTTTTTGGATATTTTAGTTTTGGTTGAATGGTTTTTTTTTTTTTTTTTGCTAATGTTGGGGTTTTGTGTTGGTACTGGTTTGTACCAGGTGAAGTCAAGGTAGTATGTGTACTAGGGTTGGTGCAAGATTATGCTAGGGCTAGGGTTTTGTGTGTTTTTAGGTATGGCTTAGGTTGAGTTTTTGGTTGTAGCTTTGGTTGGATTGAGTTGGTGGAAGATGATGATGGTAATGGCAGAAGTCCTCTTCCCTCTCTTATCTATACTGGCTCTATTTATTATGTAGCAAAAATAATTTCTTGAATCATCTATGCATTTTAGCGAAATTCAAGAAATATTTTGCTATTAAATTTTTAAAAAAAATGTCAATTTTCTTTAAAATTATACTTTAAAATTTTGTTCATTTTTATTTTAATAAACCTACCATTTATTTTAATTTTATATTTTTACAATTATTTATTATTTCTTTAAAAAATAAAGAAATAAATAATAATGATATCATAAAATACATAAAATACATAAAAAATAAAATAAAATAAAATAATAAAATGAAAGAAAACAATAAAAAAAAGAAAATTAAAACTCACCAATGGGTTGGATCTCAAAATGGTTCACACGTGGACCTTAGTGCAGATTGGGTTGGATCCACATGCTAGAATGGTGTCACTTTGAAGGGTCTATAAAAGGCCAAAAATTAGATTTTTAAAAAGTTTTTCCTTTCCCCTCACTTTTTCCACCTTTAAAGTTCTCTCATTAAAAAAATTTTTCCCTTCGTTAATCGTTGTGTAATCCTAGTTTCCAACCAGTTGCTGTCGTGCCATCGTCAGAAACTTCAATTGATGCTAGAAAACTCAAAATTTTTTTAGATTTCGTTCTTTTTCTTAGATTTTGGTGGTCGAAAAACTTAAATAGCCATCGAAATTCAACTTTTTCAAATTTTTGTCAACCTAAAAAAAATTTCAAAAAATCCCCAAAATTCACAATAACAATCCTTAGAGCCTCATAAACACCTTTCTTAACCTAGATTTCCCATAAAAATGAATCTACTAGATTGAGATTTTCAGTTTCGATTTTTTTTTGCAAAAAGAAAATTTTATTTTTGCTGCTGGTTCTTCTATTCAAAGAGGATTGTGATTTTTTTTCCTTATAGTTTTTTTTGGATATTTTAGTTTTGGTTGAATGGTTTTTTTTGTTTTTGCTAATGTTGGGGTTTTGTGTTGGTACTGGTTTGTACCGGGTGAAGTCAAGGTAGTATGTCTACTAGGGTTGGTGTAAGATTATGCTAGGGCTAGGGTTTTGTGTGTTTTCAGGTATGGCTTAGGTTGAGTTTTCGGTTGTAGCTTTGGTTGGATTGAGTTGGTGAAAGATGATGATGGTAATGGCAGAAGTCCTCTTCCCTCTCTCATCTATACTGGCTCTATTTATAGAGCTAGTTTGCAAATTAAATCCCATATTTTTTGAGGTTGTTGTTGAGTTTTTTTTTTATTCACTAGTGACCTTTGTTGCCAAAATCTCACCTTCAAAGTCAAGCATAAAGGCTAGCAAGGAGGTTGGCCTCCATGTTCAAAATTTTGGTGAAGATTTTCAGTGCATTAAATGTACTAAAACTTTGGGGAAATTCAAAAGAAATATGGGGAGATGTCAGAAGAACAAAGAAAAATGGAGAAAATATAACAAATAATAATAATAATAATAATAATAATAAATTTAAAGGTTTAATAAAATTTAAAATAACTTAATGCGAAATTAATTGTATACATTCGATTAAGGTATGACCAAACTCAAACGGAATCAAAAATCAATTTGGGTTTATTTAGATGTAAGATTTGGTTTTTTCAAATAAAAAAATTGATTTAACTGCCTCTCTTTGCACGTTGCTAAAAATCAAGAATAGGGTAAAGATGAAAAACCGTAATTTTATCTTGATAAACATGATGTTACAAACATGAACATTTTTTTTTGTTTTTTTTTTAACTTTTGGTTGAAAATAATTTGAATTTTTTTTGAAAAACTCTTTTAACTAGAGGTTTTATCATTTTGAATTTAAAATTTTAGAGGTCTTATAGATAATGCCCCAAAGGTCTTATAACTCAAGCCTAATCTTGAAAAGTTCATTTAATAAGAGGCAATGAAACTTTAAATAGCTCATTTAACTAGAGGCTATCAGACTTTAAAGAAGGTTCCTCTAACTAAAGGTTATGAAACTTTAAAAAAGGCTTTTCTAACTAAAGGCAATGAAACTTTATAGAAAGCTTCTCCAATCAGAGGCTATGAAACTTTGGAAAGCTCCTTTAACTAGAGGCAATGAAACTTTAAACAAAGCTCTTCTAACTAAAGGCAATGCAACTTTAAACTTCTCTAACCAAAGGTTATGAAACTTTAAAAAAGGCTTCTCTAACTAAAGCCAATTAAACTTTAAAGAAGGTTTCTCTATCTAAAGGCAATGAAACTTTAAAGAAAGCTCCTCTAACCAGAGATAATGAAACTTTAAAGAAGGCTTCTCTAACCAGAGGCTATGAAACTTTAAATTAAAGAAGGCTTTTTTAACCAGTGGCTATGAGACTTTAAAGAAGGCTCCTCTAACAAAAGGCAATAAACTTTAAAGAAAGCTCTTTTAACCGGAGCAATTATACATTAAAGAAAGCCCTTCTAATTAGAGGCTATGAGAGTTTAAATAGTTTATTTGACTAGAGGCAATGAAACTTTAAATGAAAAATCTGATAGGTCTTATAAATTATGCCCTTTAGTTTTACAAATCATGCCTAATTTTGAAAGAGTCCTTTAAATAGAGGTTTAAAATTAAAAGCTTCTCTAACTGGAGGCTAGGAAACTTTGAAAAGAACTCATCTAACTAGAGGTTATGACACTTTAAAGCAAGCTCTTTTAACTAGAGGTAATGAAACTTTAAATTAAAAATCTGAGGGATAAGGTATTTGAAAGATTTTTCTAAGCAAAGGGCATGAAACTTGAATAATTTCTCTAAACAAAGGCTATGGTATTTGAATGTTTCCTTTAAACAAAGGTCATGAAGTTTGAATGATTCATCCAAACAGAAGGCTTACATCTTTCTATCTTTTTAACATTTCTTTTTATTGGTCTTGGATTATCCTAAAACCATATATTTGTTGTGCCACATGCGTGCATGAATGCCATTTTCACGCTTTTGCAATGTCATGAAATGAATGATGATCATGATGAGAATGAAAAGAGTATCTTTATTCTTTTCCATTTTATGTCATTTTGTTTTAATCTTTGAAATTTCTCATTGTCTATTTCTCTTTCCTTTTTGAATCCTATGCATTCTAGCAACTGATTAGGTTTGGATAAAAAGGTTTTTATCTACATTTTCTATATTTAATATTCACCTTTTTATGGCCTTTTTTCTTATCAACTTTTGTTCCTTGCTATTTTGCTTATCATTTTAAATTTTTTTAAAAATAATGTGTGTGTCTTTCATGGTCATTGTTACTCACTCATCATCTTTTAAATTTCATAACAAACATATCACACATTTTTCTTTTTTGATTTTAGTTTTTCTTTTTCTTAATGAGAGGGACAAAAGGAAAGGATACATATATATGTATTTTATTTCAATAGAGGAGAAACATTTCATGCATCATTCAAAAAGATGTAAAAAGGAAAATAAGTAATCACCCAATGAATATTCAAATTATCATAAAACCAATTTCATTAGGGATTTTTTTCTCAAAACCCTTGATTAATGCTCTTTACTTTTTGAAAATACAGTAAACCAAGCTAGCCCAAAACCAATGAGATTTTCTAGCACATATTAAAAATTGTCCACTCCATTCAATAATTTTTTTTTTATCTAAGTCACATTTTTAGGTTTTCAACTCATATATCTCTTTAGTTCATGGTCTTTTTCACTTTTTTCTAGGTATGGCATTTCTTTACTACATCGGTATTGACTGGATTTTGTAAATCATCCCCATTCATTTTTACCAAGATCAGTGTCCTTCCAAAGAATACTTTTTTTACCACATATGAGCCTTCCTAATTATGAGTCCATTTTCCTCAAAGATTTTGTTGGTTGGGAAAAATCTTCTTCAAAACTAATTCTCCTCCTCAAAATTATCAAAGACGAACTTTCTTGTCATGAACTCGCATCATTCTTTTTTGACATAGTTGACCATGGCAAAGTGTAGCTAGTCTTTTTTCTTCAATGAGATTTAACTATTCATACCAAATGCAAACCCACACAGCTTATTCCAACTCGACTTCCATGAGATGTATAAGGAAAGAATTTCAACTTTAATGGGTAATACTTCATTCATCCCATAAATTAATGAGAATGGTGCAACTCCTATAAATGTGCGAATTGAAGTTTGATAAGCATGCAATGCAAATGGTAGCTTTTTATGCCAGTCTTTATACATATCTATCATCTTTTTAACATTTCTCTTTATATTCTTATTGGTTGCTTCAATTACCCCATTCATCTTCAAACGATAAGGCATCGAGTTATGGTGTTTGATTTTGGACTAAGTACAAACCTCATTCATCATTTTGTTAGTCAAATTAAAAGCATTATCTGAAATAATCCTTTTTGAAAGAGCATATTAGCATATGATCTCTTTCTTGATGAACTTGCAGATCACCATTCTTGTCACATTAGTATACGAAGCCTCATTTACTTATTTTGTGAAGTAGTCAATCACCACCAAAATGAATCGATGTCCATTTAAATCTTTTGGCATAATGGGCCCTACCACATCCATTCCTCACATAGAGAAAGGCCAAGGTATTGGCATAACATGTAAGGATATTAGAGGAACTTGTATCTTGTTTGGATAAATTTGACATTTGTGGCATTTTCTAGCATAGTTGATGCAATTTTTTTCATTATCGACCAATAGTATCATGCTCTCATGATCTGCTTAGTCATCATATGACCATTTGTATGAGTTCCACAAATACCTCCATGGATTTATTCTAGTAACCTTTTGGCTTCAGCAGCATTCATACATTTCAAAAGTGTTTGGTTTTGACTTCTCTTGTATAAAATTTTTCCATCTAGAAAGAAACCCATCTTTAGTCTTCTTAAAATTTTCTTATCATTCTTTGATGTGTTTTAGGTATTGTTGATACTTGATATATTGCAATATGTCAAAATATCATGGTTTCCCATCAAATTCTTCTTCAATATTTGAACAATGAGCTGGTTTCTCTCACAAGCTCAGCTTGATTAGTTGGATTTCAACATTTTCATTTCACTTGAACATTGTCATTAATGTAGCCATAGCATTAGCCATCTGATTTTTTTTTTTGGAAAATGATGAAATCAAATATTTTTAAATTTTTTGATGAATTTTGATATGTACCTTTGGTATAAAACCAACTTTGAATATCTGGTTTCCTATTTTCCTCGCAACTAGTATATGATCAAGGCATAGTCTCTATAGACTTTCAATGTATGTGCCTTCTTTTCAAGAGCAGCTTAAAGACCCATAAAACATGCTTCATATTATGCCACATTATTTGTGCAATCAAAACTTAGTTTTGCAATGATTGGGTAGTAATCTCCTTTTAGAGATACTAAAACCACTTCTGTATCATGCCTTAAAGCGTTTGATGCACCATCAAAATACATCTTCCATGCATCTTCCTTAGGCTCTTCTTCATTTATAAATATTAAGTCTTTATATGAAAAATCGAGAGTCATGGGCATATAATCTTTTTGAGCACATTCTGTTAAAAATTCAATGATAGAACTTCTTTTGATTATCTTTTAGAAAACATATATAAAATCATATTTAGAAAGCAGCACTTGCCATCTTGCTATTCTTTTTTATAATGAAGGCTTTTCAAAGATGTACTTGATTGGATCTATCTTTACAATGAGCCAAGTAGTATGGTACAATATGTACTGTCTGAACCGACGAGTTATCCAAGTTAGTGCATAACATATTTTTTTAGTGGTGAATATTTAGACTCATAATTAGTGAACTTTTTGGTCAGATAATACATGGCTTATTTTTTCCTTCCTGTTTCATCATGTTGCCTTAGAATTCATCTCATTAATTTTTCATACATCTTTAAATACAAGATAAGGGGTCTTTTAGGGATGGGTAGTATTAATATTGATGGGTTTGATAAGTACTTTTTAACTTTTTCAAATGTCACTTGTAGTTTTCATCCCATTCCCTAACCATTATTTTCAAAGAATCTTGAATATGGGGTCACATTTGGTTGTAAGTTGAAAAATGAAACGAGTAATATAATTCAATCTCTCTAGAAATCCCTTTATTTATTTTTGTGTGCACGAAGGTGGTAGCTCTTAGATGGCATGTATCTTATCTGAATCCACTTTAATTTTTTTTTTACTGATGATAAATCCAAGTAATTTTTTTTCAAGTTGTGCCAAAAGTGCATTTAGCCGGATTAAGCTTGAGCTGAAACTTTTTTAATCTCTCAAATAACTTTATGAGATTAACCATATGATTTTATTTTTCATGGGATTTGGCAATCATGTCATCCCCATACACCTCTATTTCTTTATACATCATATCATGAAATAGAGTTACCATGGCTCTTTGATAAGTTGACCTAGTATTTTTCAAATTGAAGGGCATGATTTTGTAGCAAAATGTTCCTTATAATGTCACAAAAGTCATCTTCTCGATATCTTCTTATGCCATCTTGATTTGATTGTAGCTTGAAAACCCATCCATGAATGAAAATAAAGAGTGCCTAGTAGTGTTATCCACTAAGGTGTCAATGTAGGGCACTAGGAAGTTATCTTTTGGACTTGCTCTATTCAAATCTAGATAATCAACATACATCCTCACTTTACCATCTTTTTTGGGTACTAGAACTATATTCGTCACCCATTTGGGATATTTGGTTACTTCTAAGAATCCCATATCAGATTACATTTTTACTTCTTCTTTTATTTTCAATAACATTTTAGGTTTCATCCTTTTTAATTTTTTGTTTAATTGGTTTATACTCAAGCTTCAAAGGTAGCTTATATACTACAATTTGAGTATCCAACCCTGGCATATCTTGGTATGACCAAGCAAATACATTAACATATTCATGTAGTAACTTTATCAGCTCTTATTTTATTGATGATGACATTGAAGTATCAATCTTAACTTTTTTTTTTAGTTTCTTTGTCCCTCAAATTCACAACTTCGATGGCTTCTTGATGAGGCATGATTTGTTTCTCTTCTTGTTCCATTAATCTCAATAGTTTTGGGGATATTGCTTTATCTTCCACATTTTTTTCATCATCAAGTTTACCAATATAAAAAAATTTTCAAAATCAATTCCCAAAATGTTGTCATGATGAATTTCACATTCATTATTTGAGTACTTAAAAAAAGTGAAATGGACAAAATATAGAGGGATGTATAGTAATGTGAGGAATTGAAATAAAAAAGGCATAAGAAATGTGACAAATGTGATATGCTTGTCATTTATTCAAGTGAAAATAAGGAAACAAACACACATACAAGATATTGAATGCTTTTTAATGAAAGCATTTAGATTAGGTTCAACATGTTACTTAAAAAAAAATTTAACAATAGCAAGTTGCTCCTCAACATGCTAATTTTTTAGCTTTGCATTATAAGGAGTAAAATACACCCACAAACTTTTTGGATATTTGTTCACCTTTTTTTCACCTACCATTTGTATAAAAAATTCAGTAAATATATCCTCTAATGATGGTGTAAGCCTCTTCTCTGTGTTTCCTACTGCATTTGGATAGATATAGGTAATTGAAATGAAAACTTCATAGAGGGGAGAAAAAGACATGCCTTCAATTTCTACTTCTTGCCCTAGAAAATGAGCTAACCTCTTTTCTTTTTTCTCCTTCATAAACTTCACCCTTTCTTTTCGAGTTGCCTTATACCTTAGACCGAATCAGCTATCTTTTTTAGGTATCATCCATGGTCATTTTTTTCCATTCCAAGTTAGCCCACATTTGTTGCCCTTTTCTTGCCACTTCATTAAAGGCCATCTTGAAAGCTCTAGATAGACATGGAGTAGGCATATTTGATCTTTCACCCATTTAGATTGCATTAACGAATTTAAAGGATTTGAAAGAACATTCTAAGGCTTTTTTAGCTGCTTCAACATATAATACTGTAGATACTTTAGTCATCAGCAGATCTTCTTTACCAGCAATAATGACCATTATTTTATTAATTATAAGTTTCACCTTCTTAAGTAAAGTGGAATGAATAGCTCCTGCCATGTAAATTCATGGTTGTTTTAAAAGATAACTATAGGAATGAGTGATATCCATGACTTGGAAGATTATATCAAAAGTACATGGGCCAATTTGGATTGGTAGCTCAATATCGCCTATCACTCAAAGCGAGTCCCATCAAAAGCCCTTATTATCATGTGACTTGTCTTCATGTAAGACATGTTGACTAGCAATCTAGATAGTATAGGCATAGGCATGATGTTTAAAAAGGATCCATTATCAATGAACACCTTGGCCAATGTATGATCTTTGTATTTTGTGGAGATATGTAATGCCTTAGCATCGTTTTTACCATCAAGTGAAAATTCATCATTGCTGAATGATATAAAATTCCTCACATGATGTTCCTCACTACGCGATCAAGTTTTTCCACAGATATATTATGAGCTACATAAGTCTTATTAAGTATTTTGAGCAAAGCATTTCTATAACGCTCAAAATTCAATAACAAAAGTATAGAGATATGTGCTGGTAAGCGATTTAACCACACTATATTCACAGTGCTTGATAAATTTAAAAAACTCACAAGCTTTTTTTTTGTAACCATATTTTTATGTTTTTGTTCTAGGACTGGGTTTAGGTGAGTCTTTTGATCATTTAGTGGTTTATCTTTCTTTTTTAAGCTCATTTTCCCTTTTTTCGTTTTTATTTTTCATGCTCTCTCAAGTGCTTATGGGGTATAACACTGCCCACTTTGAGTTATGCCCCCCACACCAATTATGTTTACTATGCTTACATCACATGAGCCACATTGAAGGGATCCATTGTCTAAACTTTATGATATGATATTACAATCATATTTTCAAAGGATTGCTTTATCAGTTTTGTACCAAAATAGGTTAGGGACCACAGTTGTCACCTTTGGTATAGTCATACAAATTGGCATATGCATCATAACATTTGACTTCTCTTCGTAAAGGATGGTGATAGGCTCAAAATTTATACGAACTGGCTTATCAACCTTAATGCTAAGCTTCTTTTCATAAAATATGGTAATAGACTCGAAACTCATTTGGTAAAGCCAATTATTGAATGAATCTTTAATTACAATATTCATCGAATTCTCTACATGTTTCATGTAAAATTTGACCAAGAAAGAATCCATCATCTTTTGTAATTCTTGTATGAAGTCTTCATAATTCTAAAATGAATGACTAACCATCCTCATATGAAATTCACAAGTTTGATTAGGATTATATGTGAAATTTTTATTATCTGAGTCTTTAGGTATTGGCGAATCATATTGGCTTTCACTATGACAACAAATATTTGATTTATAAGGGTTCTGATCTTGCTCACTTATCTTTTGATTTTTTGAGTTATCTCATTACTTAAAGCATTTACTGATCCCCTACTATGATTGGGAAATGGATTAGCATCAATATTTGGTCCAACCTTTGTTATGAAATTCAAAATTTCGTTATCAATAATGTTTTGCACCTTATGTTTGAAAGTTGTATAATTTTCTAGAGAATGGCCTTGAACCCCATAATGGTAGTCACAATAGGTTTTGAGATCATACCACTTTGGATATAGAGGTTTTAAATGCTCTATAAGTAATCGAGCCATCAAGTGTTTTTGGAATAGCTGAGGGAACAACTTCATGTAAGTCATTGGAATTCAATTAAATTATGATTTCTCTTAATTATTTCAAGGTTCACTTCAATTAAAATCTATGGTATTTGATTGGGAAAAAGGTCATGGTAGAGATGCTCAAGGATGAAAATTGGTTTGAAATGTAAGTTTTTGGGTTTACACTAGTTGGTAATGGTATGGGTTTTTGAAAATGTTAGAAATAGTTAAGTAGGAAGATTGGTATGTAGGATATAAGTGGTATGGAGTAAAAGGTATTGGTTTTGGTTTTTTAGTGGTGATAGCTCACACTTTTGCTTTCTTCATCTTGAGTGATCTTCATTTTTTTAATTCAAAAACATCACCCCTTTTGATCTTCCATTCTTATTGGTATTTTATATTATCTCACTCGTAATTATAATATTAGCAAAGTTTTTCGTGGCATGACCAACAAGCTTGTCATAGTACGAGGCTCAAAAGGTATTGATGAATAAAATAGTTGTTTTTTTCTGTGAGAGGAGGTTAAACTTGGATGGCAACATCTCACCATCTTTGGGCATACTTTTTAAAAGTTTCGCTAATCTTTTTTTTTTTTTTTATGTTTTGCAAGGATACCCTATTTGGAGCCATATTTGTGATATGATTGTATTGAGTAATAAATGCTTTGGTAAGATCTTTCCATAAATGAATCTGACTCCTATCTAATTGAAATAGCATCTGACAATTGATTCGATAAGACTATCGTAAAAATAATGGCTAAGTAATTTGTCATTGTTTGTATGCTTGATCATTTTTAACATGGTGATATGTGCCATTGGGCATTTGCTTCCATCATATTTTTTAAATTTTGGTACCTTAAACTTTGGTGGGATTACTAAGTCTAAAACCAAACTGAGTTCACTTGCAACAATTGTGTTGAAAATATTCACACCTAGCTTTTCTTCCAAGGGATCAAATTTCTATTACACCTTTATATTCTTAGATTGTTCAAACATGCCTTTCTTTAGTTTCTCTTATTCTCTTGGATCATCTAAATCTAGGACGATAATGGGATCAACATGACTTGCCCTAATGTTCAAACCAACATGTCCTTGACTCTATGGTCGAATTGTGAAGGGAAGTAAATTAAGATGAGTATGTGGCTGCCTTTCAAGTTATGTCATTTGTGGATACACTTGATGAGAGGCTTAAGAATAGGGTGAAGTCATCCCTGGTTGATGCAATGGCTCTTCCTTGTCACTAGTGTTTTCTTGAGCTTGGAGCTCTTTCTTGGTGGTCACTTTTTCAGCTACTCATTTTTCTTTAGTCATTTTTCTTATCATGTCCATTATTACAACCATTTCTTTTTGAGTTTCTTCTTGAGACCTAGTCATTTGCTCTATCAACTCCTGTTGAGACCTAATCATCTATTCTTGCATCTTAAACTAAGGTTTCTCTATTCTTTTCATTCTAAATGCTTGCTCATTTTCTATGATTCTAACCTATGAGTGAGTGTTGTAATGATGATGAGTAGTTTGATCTATGTTTCTTGATGGCCAAACTATCCTTACACCTGATTGAGTCAAGGGAAACTTTTTAAGATTTGTTATTTCAAGGCCTCTTTCTTTTAGTCATTTTTAAAATATCATAATGCATTTTTTTAAAAAAAATTTAACACACTTATGATTCCTGAATGCATGAATACAAATGATGCATTTGTTATGTATCCAATATTTGTAAAAGATTTTATGTCTAAACTTGAACCACCATACACAATGTAACAATACTCAAATTGCAATATGACAACTTTGAGTTTGCCATACTATCTTACTTAAGACCTTTTACATTCAAACTATAATATTATAATATAAAAATTTTTAAAAGAAGCACCTTACATGCTTGTACTGTTCATTAGCACTATTTAGAAAATTAGTCAAATATTGGCTATGCTATCCTAGGTAGACTTTTTCTTTTACTTGTTTAACTTCTTAGGCCATGTCTCTTGCTTTGATGACTTCTCTTATTTGTTCAACTAAGAGAGTGGCTTGAGATTTCTTGAGCAGACTGTAGAGACTCGCACTCCAACTTACTAGGTATTGTCTGTTTTAACTCAAAGATCTTATGATTTTGTCAAACAAAAAGCACGTCGTAAGTTTTTGGATTTATATCTCTACATATATATCATACAATATCCACATATTTTTCTAATGTAGAATTAAAGGTATTATAATATTTTCACTTTTAAAGCTTAGTGTCCCTGTCAAGTCAAATGCAACCACAAGACCAAGATCACACCAGAAGTTGAGATTCTAGAGGTGGCTCCCCACTGTGTAGCATTTAGTGACTCCTACAGCCTTACCGTGTAGCACTTAGTGACTCCCAGAATGTAACACTTAGTTTTCATCGACTGGTGATCACTCTGATACCATTTGTGGAGATCCATACCTAACTTGTGAGGTATTATTTACTTTGATATGAAAGTTTCATGATTTTATCCCATAGAAAGTACCCACAAGTTTTTAGGTTTAGATCTCTACATATGTATCATATCATATTTCTACATTTTTTCAATGTGAGATTAAGGGGATTACAATTCTTCCTTCCAGTATTGTGCTTCTTTGGCTCTAAGTTTAAATTGATCTCATTCTTTTCTCAAGACTTGAAGGCTTTACGTTGATAGTGTATTTATTATTTACAGCCATCCGTGAGACCTTGCAGTATCTTTTTTTTTTCACAAACTAGCTAAGCTCTTCTTCTTTAAATAACAAATTGGACTGAAGCTATTCTATTTTCTTTCTAAATTCTTTAAGCTCATTGATCATTGAAATGACAAACTTATACAAGTTTTCAAATATCTCTTTTTGTTCATTTTCAAGCTTTTGAAACTTCTCTTCACTCTCATCAATCTTATCTTTTCACTAATTAATCTCATGATGAAGTCTCTTCTTTTTAGGCTCCTATATTTCTTTCACGTTTCATAATTTTCATGTTTTCAGGGACCTCTTTACAATATGCGTCTTCTTGATGGCATGACCTCTCTTCTTTGGGAACAACTTTACTTTTGATGCGTTTCTTCCTCCATATCAAATATTCAAGTATGGATTTGTCTATATACCCTCCATGATCTACTCTTTAGGTCTGCTTCCATTTTATGATAATTTTTTTCACCTTTTTAAGAAATCTTGGTTCCTCGAAAGAGAATTCCAATTCCTGAAGCCCGTGAGTCATTGGAACAAACTGCTTTGACCCTAATTATCTATGAACTATTACTAAAATATAACTTATACCTCTCCATGGCCCTAAGAATGGAACCCGCGGCTTGTCACCATACTTGTATAACATAGCTTATTGTGATATCCATAAAGCTCTCTATATAACTTGAGCACTGGTGAGATTTTGCAAAATCGATGCCCACCTTCCTTGGATTTTGATTTTGACCACTCAACATTATAAAATTCTTCAATTGGCCTACTTCTAGTACTATAAGTAAGAAGAAATTTGTGTATAGAATGCTAAAGATGACTTTTCGCCTAAATATAGAATAGATGTGTACACCATATGAAGTGTTCTCATCTTTTTTGACAACAATTTAATGATCTAAATGTTTTTGCTAGTATAGAAGGAATGAGATTAATATTGTTGTTCACTTGCTCGAGGAAGTCAATTACTGATACCTTAACGCACCTTAGACCCTTTAGGAAAAATATCAAGCCATAAATTACCAAAGCAATCATTCTCATGCCTCATTCATTCACTAAGTGTTTGATGATGTAATAGCACAAGATTTCCTATGATATGCAATCACTTTTACCTTTTGTTTGGATATATGAGTTTATATCTGAGTGGGGACCTCAATCTTACAAGAAAGTTTCTTTTGAAATCCAAGTTTTTGACTTTGCCAATAAATTTTATCTAGATTGGGAAGATGCAACCATAGCAGTGTAGTATACTCTTCAATTGTTGAGGTTATATCTATCTTATTGAACTTGAAACATCTATAAGTAAGGTTTCAAACGAAACTAGAACTTTTATCAAATGGTTTTTCATTGACCTTTCAAGGAGTAAAGTAATAGATCATATTTTTCCTCAAAAGCTATCTTTATAGAGGTTGTTACACAGCGCCGATCTCGACCAACTTAGAGATATCGTTTTACTAAAGCCCTAGTTTAATTTCTTTAGATAAAGTTTCCTGTTCACATTCTTTTAGATAGTTTCCCATTCTACTTTGGATTTCTAATGATAGAGTTATCAACTCATTAGCTTCTTCATACATGGTGGGCTTCGAAACTAAGAACATCGTGATGGTGTTTCCAAAGAAAGACCAAAAATCTTTTGACTAATATTGGCACATTGACAAGCACATCCCATATGTAAATATTTATAATGATGCATGATCTTAAGATAAAATGAAAGAAAAAAAAATTAAGGTTAGTAATCGAATTAAAATAAATGTTCCTTTATGTGTCTTAATTTAGGTTATAACCTTCAAAAAATGGTATCGCTTTATCTACGATTTGTTTTTTAAGGTTCACTATATGTAGGGTTTGGTATGCAACAAAGGGTAAAAAAGGTTCTCAAACTGATCCTCACTATTGTCCACTTTGGAATTGTGAGGCTCCCAATCTTTACCCCTAATGGGCTGCCGATGGAAATGATTTAATTTGAGTGAAAGTATTTCGCTAGCTTAAGTGGAAGCATTAGAACCTTACAAAAGCATAGGTACTCTACTCTTTTCTAAAATGACAAATTTGAAAGCCTAGGTATAGAGCTCGTGCATGAATACAATTATGCACATGTGTGAGGGAACATAGCAATTATTGATCGAAATGAAATTAACAACATAAATAGTAATATAAGACAAGTAAAATAACATAATCAATCATAACAAAACTAAATGAAACCATGAAATTTTTGCCTTTTTTTTTAATGTAATGAGATAAGGAATTAAAATTAAATATAAAAAAACCATAAAATCAAAATTTGGATGATACATGCTTAATTTTTAGCTTGACTTTTTAGCATCCCCAATGAAGTCGCCAAGCTATCTTAACGATTTTTTGTCTGGGAGAATTCAATCACTAGACTTGATAAAAATTTTTAGAGTTGCCACCAATTTTTTTTGTAAGATGTGATTGACCACCCAAAAACATCATCTTTTAATAAAAATCTTAAATTTACTAAAATATACTTAGGTTTTTAAAATTAGATATGGATCCAGGAGTATGGTAATAAGTGAGAAAGTTATTAGCATTTTCACGTTACCCGTTCAAAGAATGATACCAATTAAACATGTGTTATTTTTTAATTTTGATGATATGGTCTTCTTTATATTTAAAATTAATTTGCTAAAATTTATTTATAAAAAACATTTTTATTGTGAAATTATTATTATTATTATTATTATTATTTTCATATTTTATGAATTCTTCAACGTTTTGGTGGAATTTATAAAAAAAATCTTTATTCAAAAAAATGTCAAAAAATTGAACATTCGCAAAATTCTCAAAATTTCATCATAAGATATTTTATTTATTTATTAAAACTAATTTTAGAATTATCTCGACTTTTTGGTAAAATCCTAAAAATTTTAAACTGATTTTAGGATTATTCTAACTTTTTGATGAGATCCTAAAAAAAAAATCCTTTCTCTTGGTGATAATTAAGAAAAACGAGACTCTTCCAATTTTCTTAAATTCTTACTGAAGAGATTTAATTAAATAGCTATTTTTTATTTGTTATTCATTATTTTTATTTTTATCATTTTTCTTATTATTTAAATAATTCCTTATTTAGTGAGAATAATTTCTTTAATTAATTTTTTTCTAGATTATCCCAATTTTTGGTGAAATCCAAAAAATATTTATTTATTTTTTAGATTTATTTCAATAAACACTTTAATTATTTAATTATTTTTTATTATTCATTTTTTATTGAAACAAAATTTTATTTTAAGAAAAAATGACTTTTAGATTTTCTTGACTAATTGACGAAATCTAAAAATAATTTTTATTTGCATTAACTAAAGAAAATTGAACTCTTTCAATTTTCTTGAAAGATTTCATTTTTAAAAGATTTATTCAAATAAGTAATTGCTATTTTTATATTTTTATATTTCTTATGTAGCAAAAATAATTTCTTAAATCATCCCAACATTTTAGCGAAATTCAAGAAATATTTTGCTATTAAATTTTTTGAAAAAAATATCAATTTTCTTTAAATTTATATTTTAAATTTTATTCACTTTTTTTTTAATAAGCCTACCCTTTATTTTAATTTTATACTTTTACCATTATTTATTTATTTCTCCAAAAATAAATAAATAAATAATAATGATATCATAAAATACATAAAAAAACAAAATAAATAATAAAATGAGATGAAATGAAAATAAAAAAAAAAGTCTCATCAATAGATCAGATTTCTAAGTGGTTCACGTGCAGATCTTAGTCCAAGTCAGGTTAAATCCAGACGTCAAAACAACATCGTTTTAAAGGTCTATAAAAGCCCTAAAATCGTTTTTTTTTTTTTTAATTTTTCCTTTCCTCTCTTTCTACCCTTAGTGCTTCTTTCACTAAATTTTTTTCCCTTCCATAGGCCACCGTGTAATCCAAGTTTTTAGTAGTTTGCCACCTTGCCGTCATTAAAAACTTCAACCGGCATTGAAAAAGTTAAAATTTTTTTAGATTTCATCCTTTTTCTCAAATTCTGGTGACGGAAAAACTCAAAAGGTTCTTTAAAAATCTAACTTTTTTAGATTCTGGACAACCTAAAAAAATTCCAAAAAATCTAAAAAATTCACAAAAACAATCCTTAGAGCCTCCTAAACACCTTTCTTAACCTAGATTTCCCAAAAAAAAAAAAATCGAAAATCTATTAGATTAAGATTTTCAATTTCAATTTTTTTCTACAAAAAAAAAAATTTGTTGCTGGTTCCTCGATTCAAAGAGGATTGTGATTTTGTTTTTTCTTGTGATTTTTTTTGGATTTTTTGGTTTTGGTTTAATGGGTTTTTATTATTATTTTTTTTTTTGCTGAGGTTGGGGTTCTATGTTGCTGTTGGCTGGTAAGGGGTGGAGTTAGGGCAATATGTATTAGGGCTGGTGCACGATTGTGATGGGGCTACGGTTCAGTGTGTTTTTGGGTATGGCTTAGTTGAGTTTTTAGTTGTAACTTTGGTTGGACTGAGTTGGTGGAAGATGATGATGATAATGGCAAAAGGCCTTATTCTCTCCTTTATATTGGCTCTATTTATAGAGCTAATTTGTGAATCAAATCGAAGATTTTCTAATATTGTTATTGATTTTTTTTTATTCATCGATGACCTTTGTTGCCAATATCTCACTTTCAAAGTCAAGCATGGAGGCTAGCAAGAGGTTGGGAGAGAGATTGGAAATTTTGGTGAAGATTTTTAGCGCATTAAATGAACTAAGACTATGGGAAAGTGAAGAAGAAAAATAGGAAGATGTCAAAAAAACAGAGAAAAATGAAGAAAAGATAACAAAAAATGTATATAATTTAAAGGTTTAATAAAATTTAAAATAACGCAATACGAAATTAACCCAATACATTCGATTAAGGCATATGACCAAACTTGAACAAAATCAAAAATCGATTCGAATTTATTTAAATGCAATATTCGATTTTTCAAATAAAATAGGTATCTACATGTCGTATTATATACATTTGTGGTTGATTTTTTGTCATTTTTATATTAAGTACAAAAGATTTAAGGTAACTTGTCCATGGATAGATTTGCTTATCAATTATCAAGTCCATAAAATAAGTATGATCCAAATCAAACCTTAAATAATAATTTTTAAGTTCAGTTGGATTGGGGCTTGATTCATGAATATATTTTTATTGAGAAGAGATTTTTTATTTAATTTTTATAAAAATATTAATAAAAAATAATATTCTTATATTTTAAATAATAATTTTAAATTAAATGGATCTAAATAAACTTTATGACAATAGACCTTGGACAAGTATTTTGAGACGCCAACGTTGGCCCAATCTTTACTAAGTTTATGTCCTTAATAAGAATATCTCATATCTGATTGACACGGAATTTAATCTTATTATAATTTTCATGCAAACGGAAAATGTGGCCATATCTTTTCATTAGAAAACAGCAATAACTCACTGTTTAGCAAATCTGCATACGTGGAAATAGTTAGAAAAGCTCAAAGCATGTTAAGGAAGTGGTATTACACAGCAATATCCATTAGCGTCAGCATCAGAGAAATTGTTCCTATTCCTAATGGGAACTCGACTGCTATAATTCACGCTCGATCATCAATTGGGAGCTGGCCTACTGAAAATGATCAAACACTGCTTGTAAACCTCATGAAATTCACTAAAACACTAATTTCCACACGCCGAATTGAAAGTGGTTTGGAAATGATGAATAATGGAGATATGGGATTAATCCATTTCTAGTTTCTTGTGGTTGAAGATTGAGTCGTCTTGAATGAAAAGAAAAAAGAAAAAAACAAAAATTGTGGCAACGAAGAGGATGAAGTACCAATAATTGCCAATGCCAACAGCTGCATCACATGCTCTATAAATATCTAATCAAAACGTTCCAACAAAAAACAAACGATAAAAGGAATGTCAATGAAAGTTGCACTTTTTTTTTTTCATTTTCTTGTTTAAAATGCTTTGAAAATTACAACTCAAAATTAGTGTATCTGGCTAGAATTGGCCACTTTCGATGATGAGCTCAAGGCATTCTTGAAATCTATAGGACCAATGCAGGGTTGATGAAGATGATAATTGGATGAATTTATGTACACGTGTAACTGCATTGGTTTTGTTTCTGATTTAAGATATAGAAAACAGCAAATTAGTGGAAATAAAATAATGTAACAAAAAAGGGGGAAACATGATCATGCTTTTTCATGTAATTATGGAAAAGAAAACAAAGGCCCATTCTTTATTTTAACTGTGGTAGAAAAGCTAATTTAATTACATTTTTCATTTCCCAAATAAAAGAAAATATAATATTTGAAACATTCAAATAAATATAAATAAAGAAAATGAGACAAGAGATAGATTTTTTATTACAAAATTAATGGCAACTTGGCAAGTATGATAAAGAAAATAATAAAGAAAGGTGCAGGCCTGTATTATTTTTGTGCAAGCCTCCCAGAAACCAAGTGGAGCTGTTGGAATTTGGAAGCGCTTGGGCAGTTTTCATAATTCAATCGAGAAGGAATTAGCCTGGGTTATAATTATGCAGGCCTAACCCAAAAGGCTATTGAATATACTGGCGTCTGCCTAGTATACTTTTTCAGTTTAGGCTTAATTTGAAACTAATTTTTTATGGTTCATTATGCAATGGAAAGTACATACAGGAACGATCTATTCATTACTCGACATTTTCTATATTTTCTAAATCGAGTTATTTCTTTTAATATATATTTTATAAAAATTAGCGTTATTCCTATTTTGTGAATTACTATATTTATTCTTCCTAACGTAATTGTTTTTAATGTTTAGCTAAAAAATTTTAATACAAGTACTTATCAATATAAAAGTATACTAAAAAAATTCTCATAAGTAATTTTCAAAATAGTGGAGAACGTATAAAAATTACTCATATTTTCCTTTTCAAAATTTAAATTGAGAATATTATTAATAAGAAAGTGTTGCAAATTAGATATAGCCAAAATACTAAATCAAAATTTCAAGTAGCTCCTAATTTAGCAAGAGAGGTTCACTTGGTACAGCGATGAGGTGAGAAATTTTCACTATTTGGTGCATTCGCACTGCAGTAATGTGCTTGGTAAACACATTGTGATGTGAATGTATGATTTTAGTTGTACGCACAATAACGAAAATCCCACTGAATGGGAGGGGGTTCGATGGCTAAACGCAGCTCAAAATAACACAAAATGGATAAAGTTGTCCTTATCCTGTTTTGTTTAATACAATTTTACCCTTAAGACTTAAACAAAAATTTATCCAAAAAATTTAAAAAAAAAAACAGATTTAAAATTTTGATACCAATGGATGACGGCCGACTGTGGTTAACTGGCGGCTGATGATGTTAAGGAAACCCAAACTAGAGGAAATGGAAAATTTGATGAGAGGTGTAACATTATAAAATTTTGGGCCATTTGAAACAATGAAGGAGGTTTTCTGGTTTGAAACAAAAACTTTAAACTTTGATCTAGGAAAATTTAAGAGGTTTTTTTTTTTTTTTTTTTAATATACTTGGATAAAAGGAAAGAGGAAAATGGGTTATTTTGAGGTGCGTTTTGTGAAATCCGACATTGATGGGCAGCGGCTAGCGGAGGTTTCGGTGGTCCGGCCAATGGATTGTGATGGCTTGACAACTAATTTTAGAGAGAACCGAGTGTGTGTGACGGTATAGAGAGAGAAAGTGAAGACAACAAAAGAAAAATTGAAAAAAAAAAAAAGAATAGATAAAAGAAAAGCATTTTAAGAATAAAAAACTAACAAATAGAAAGATTCTTCTTAAAAAAAGAATGATTAAAAAATAAAAAAGTTAAAGTTAAAGAAAGAGTAAAAAATAAAGAGTAAAGAAAAAGGAAAAATATGATTAAAAAGGAAAAAAGCTTAAATGAGATGTATTTTTTAATAATGTATAATTTTAACATTTAATTAATATTTAATATGTATTAAAAATAAAAAAAACCTTTAAGTTTGAAATTTCTTATTTATTAATTAAAAAATTTTAATTTAAAATTAAATAAAAATTAAATATAAAAAATTAATGAGATGAACCATTTCATGAGCAACAAAAATGAACCCTCTAAATGAATTCGTAATGTCTATTTCAATGATTAAATATATATATATATGACCTTAGGAAAATGAAATTTGCTACACCAAAGCCCAAGGATCTTTGATTTACAAATTCAATCCTTTCATGAGTAATATATATATATTGAAAAGGTAAGTTAACCCTCTCGCATCTTGGTCTCTTCAGAACTTAAGGTTTTGTAAGAGGAGTTTATCTAAAACTTGTCAGTTGTAAGAGTTTTCAGTCTCAGTCTCTTTGGGATGATAGTAATATTTGTTGAGTATCCAGTAGCATAGTATAGAGTAGTTTGTTCGGCTAGGTTGGTAATGGCGGAGGAGTCGGAAACTTGTGGTCAAAGTTTGCGCTTATTGAAAAAGAGAAGGAGAGCATTGAGATTGAGGGTTTGCCAAAGGTTACTAATCCTTTGGAGGTTTTCTGGCTAGTTGGGAAGCTTTTAACCATACGTACTTTTAAATAGAGGCCATGATCAATACATTCAGAATGATTTAGAAGTTGTCAAGAGAAATGATAGTGATTATGTTGGAACCAAAGTTATTCATTTTCAAGTTTGGATCAAAGAATGATAAGAAAAGAGTCCTTGATGGGTCGCCATGGTCATTTGAAAAGAAGCTCCTTGTTTTTAAAGGGTATAATGGGGATCTAAGACCAATAGACTACAAATTTGATAGAGCTGAATTCTGGATCAAGGTTTATGGTTTGGCATTGAAAATGATGAACAAGGATATGGCAAAAATAATAGGGATGAAGCTGGGATTTTTTTAAGGGGGTGGACAATAATAGTTTATATTGGACGGGGAGATTTTTTTAAGAATACGAGTGGAGATAGACATTACAAAACCATTGAGAAGGTTTATTTTTGTTGCTGGGAAGAACAGACGTGAAGGACTATGTGGGTAGTTGAGATACGAGCGACTAACAAAGTTTTGCTATACATGCAAGAAGTTGAGCCATATTGAAACGGAGTGTAGGATAGAAACAGATTTAGAGAAAGAGAGGGACGATAAGCAATATGGGGACTGGTTAAGAACTTCCCTAATAAAAAAAGGAACAATGTCATATATAGGAAGAAACCAGAATCCCATATGTAGACAGAACCACGAAGAGTAAAGGAATAATTGCATAGACATCAACAATCACGACGGTGTAGATGGTGGGGATGACGCATCGAGATGTACAACTCAAACGGGTGATTCAGAAGGCAGCGACGGTGGAAGAAGGGGAACCAAGGCATTAGGGAAGCATTAAAGGTAATAACAATTTCTCCGGGATACAGAGGATCAATTGGAGGGGTTTGAGAAAGAGGGAGAAAATCATAAGACTAAGAAAAATTAGGAGAAAGTAGGAACCTCAGGGTCAATTGATAGCTATCTCAATAATTTGATAGTCAAAAGTAAGGTGTCTATTATTTCAAACTATAAGGAAAAGGGGGAGAATTGTGAGGCATATAAAGATTATGGAAAGGAGGCTTGCAATAATGAAGATCTACATGAGGTGGCATTTTTGCATGACGTGGTGGATAATCAGATTAATGGGACTTCTAAGGATTAGATAAAGATAAGTGGAAGAAGAACCTGGAAGAAGAAAGCACGAGCTGTGTTTGCTAGCATTGTGGAAGCAAGTTTCAACAGTACTGGGAAAAGGAAAATACAAAACAAGGGACAAGATTTTATGGAGATTGACCAACAAGTGAAGAAATGCGAAGAAGAAGAGAAGGAAATTGAAAAAAAAAAAAAATCATGTTTAACAGCAGTGATTGGTACATAGTTTTGCCGAAAAGAATGAGATGTATAGCCTAGAACTACCGTGGGCTTGGGAACCAATGAGCAGTTCGAACTCTTCGTGACCTGGTGAAGAGAAAAAATCCTCATGTAGTATTTTTAATCGAAACTAAACTACATGTAAGAAAATTAGACAATAAAAAAGTGCAGTATGCATGGATGTTTTAGGGTGTGTTCGGAAGGAAGTAGTGGGGGCTTAGTGATGATGTGTAAGGACAAAGTGGAGCTTAATCTAATGAGTTTCTCAAGGAATCAAATTGACATTAAGGCGAGGGAAGGATTAGGAATCGAGCCATGGAGATTAACAGGTTTCTACAGTGAATCAGATTTGAGGAAGAGACACGAGTCATGGACATTAATTGAAAGTTTAGTTGGGCAGGATGATAAATCATGGCTCTATTTGGGTTTTTTTAACGAACTATTATGGAGCCGTGTAATATTAAGAAGAAATATGGTAAGAGAAGGTCAAATGTTGGCGTTTAGAAAACTCTCGAGGATAACTGGCTGGATGATCTTGGATGCATAGGACAATGGTACACGTGGGAAAGAGTGAGATCACAACAACCAATGTATGAGAAAGGTTGGATCGTGGATTGGGAAACAAAAAATGATACGATCAGTTTCTTGATTATGAAGTCCAACATTTAACACCTTCGGGGTTTCAGATCATTGGCCTATCATGGCTAGCACATTAAAGAAAAATAGGTCTGGGAAGAATAGTGGCTTAAAAAGGAGGTTTAGGTTTGAGGCAATATGGATCCAAGAAGAGGGATGCAAACGAATAGTAGAAGTAGCTTGGGGAGAAAATATCGCAGCTTTTATACTTGATCAGATGAAAAGTGTTGGTGAAAGATTATGGAAATGGCATACGTCCACTTTTGGTGAAACAAAGGAAAAGATTGCTTTGCTCAAAAAAGATATGAACCAGTTGCATATGAAGCCACCTATAACCGAGTACTGGCACGGGCAAATCAATTAAGAGAGGAGCTGAATGTGAGTTTGGAAAAGGAAGGGGTCTATTGGAAGTAGAGATCTAGGGTACAATGGCTTCGAGAAGGAGATAGGAATATAACTTTTTTTCATGCCCGAGCTTTTGTTAGAAAGTGGGGAAATATTATTATGAAGGGGCTGGAGGATGGCAACGAGGTTTGGTGTGGAGAGGAGGAAAGGATGAAATAGATTGCCACTGGATACTTGGAGAAGTTATTTCATTATGACAATGCTTCAAATTATGAAGATGTACTTGAGGCTGTACAGCCTTTTGTCACTGATGAGATGAACAAACTCCTCCTTACAGAATTCAATGCTGAGGAAGTTCAACGTGCGATTAAACAACTGAACCCTAGCAAATCGCTTGAACTTGATGGTATGCCCATTTTATTTTCTTTTTAAAAAAATCTGGCACATTGTTGGAAACGATGTCACTTGTTTTTGTTTGTCGTGCCCAAGGGAGTGTTATAACGTTCAAGTTCAAGAACTTACCATTAAACATAAAAAATTGAGTTATCACTAATTTTTTTATCTAGATATGATTAGTTACTTATCTAAATCTATCATTTTTAAGGTTATCTTAAGCATAAACTAAAGGTTCCTAAAAATAATAAATTTTAGTCTACAATGACAAAATTAAATTCAAGAATCGATTATGTTTTGGGAAGGTTTTAGCATTTCATAATGACCAAAATTGGTGCCAAATTAAACACGAATATCTTATTTAAGCCTTAATCAATGATTTTTTTTTATTAACTTTGATATTTAAATATTAAAAAACTTTAGGTTTTCACCAAATTTTTTTTTTCTCATCTCAGGAATATTCAAGATAAACTCGTTATTCATGTGAAGAGGCTTCGTCTTTGAATTCATTAAATATGTTATAAAAAATAAATTTCCATTCTTTTATTTATTTTCAAAATAATAATCATAAAAACATACTATAAAAATTATCAATATTATCATGTAATATTCTCATAATTAAAACAGGCAAAGATCATACAAAGAAATAAATTTTATGCAAAAATATCATAATAAATCATGCAAATAAATACCATACAAAAATGTATGCAAATAAATAACTATAACTACAAAAATTCAAATCAAATTTTTTTCTCTTTTTCTTATTATTTTCAGTTTATTCATAATTAATAAAATAAAATAAAACAAAATATCAAAATAAAAAATAAAAATAAAAAGAAAAAAAGAAAACTTGTGATTTGGTTAAGTTAAACAACAGGTCAATGCGCTGGTCATTAGGTTTAGGTGTTAGGGCTTCCAAAACGATATTGTTTTGTTCTTTGTATAAAAGCCAAAAGTCAGCAATTTTCTTTTAGATTTCCTTTCCTTTTTCTCTTTTAAGCCCAAAAGCTCAGCTTTCTCACTAAAATAAACAATAAAAAAATTCAACTACTCCTTAGTTTCTAGCCAAAATCTCATAATTCAACACCTGTAGACACCCCAATCTTTCTGGGGGTCTACTAGATTTGGGTTTTTTTAATAAAAAATAAAAAAAATTTTGGGCAATTTAATTTGTTTAGGATTGTTTCTCTGTGGTTATCAATTTAGGTTAAAATTAGAATTAAGTTTGAATTTAAAAGGAATCTAAATTCCTTTCTAGTTTAGAGTTCTTAGATTTGAAACCCTATAAATACATTTCTATAGCAAGCAACAAAACACAGGAAAATCAGAGAGGAAGATATGCTCAAACAAGCAAAATGCAATCAAGAAATTTTTAAATGTTTTTTTTTGTTTAAAAAAAAGAGTTTTTTTTGGAAATTTTCTAGAAAATTCCAGATTTCAATGACTTTTTTCAGTTTTAGGTGAATTTTTTAATGTCAGTTGAATTTTTCAGTAGGTTTTTCAGAATCCAATTGAAGATTTCGACAGAGTTTGAATTTTTCGGTGAACTTACGATGAACCAACCCAAATTCTAGCATAATTTTTCAAAATCCGACAAAGATTCAATTGAAGTTCATCCGATTGTAAAAAGAGAGGGAAAGAAAAGAAAGGAAGAGAGAGAGAGAGAGAGAGGTAAAGGAAAAATTGAAGAAGAAAGCAGGAACTTGGGCTTTTATACTTGCTTCAAAACGACGTCATTTTCACCTTAATAGACCCCCATTATCTACGCATTTCTACTCGGGCCAACTTAATCCGAGCAAAACCCATTTCATTGACCTGCGTCCTAACCAAACCCTTCAGTTGAGCCGAGCCAAGTCATCGAGCCACTTTCTATGCCTGAAGCCGAGCCATTCCAACTGAGGATTTTTTTTTTGGTTATTTTATTTTATTTAATTATTTATTTATGTGTTTGATTATTTTAGGAGTATTTTTGCATGATTAAGTTTATGAAAAATAAAAAAATAAAATTTATTTTTTTGAGAATAAATAATAATTATCCGATTATAAAATTTTTAGAAATTTCAAAAGGTAAATTTTTATAAAATTCTTAGGTAAGAAATTTTATCTAAATTTATCAAATGGTGAAGTAATTTAGATAAAGTTTCAATAATAATAATTAATATTTATTTTCAATAAAAAATAATAATAAAATTTTGGAATTAAATATGAATTACCCAAAGATGAGATTCTTAGAAATTTCAAATGGTAAATTCCCTAAGAAATCTTTAGGTGAAAAATTTCTCTAAATTTATCCTAAATAGTTGAATAATTTAGATGAAATTTCAATAAAAGTAATTGTACTCTTTTCCAAATAAAAATTTTTGGTTGAAAATATTTGACAATTATCCAAAGATGAGAATCTTAGAAATTTCAAATGGTAAATTCCTAAGAAATCTCTATGTGAGAAATTTATTTAAATTTGTCCCAAATGGTGAAAGAATTTAAATGAAGCTTCAAGAAAATAGTTGTCATATTATTTTCTTTTCAAAGAAAAAAACGAAAAAAATAAAAAAAAGAATTTTTAAATAGACCAAAATGGTGAAACTTTAGAAATAAAAAAAGTAAAAAAAAAATTTAAATTGGCTCAAATTGTAAAAAATTTAGAAATTCAAAAAATAAGATATTTCTACTTTGGCCCAAATGATAGAATAATTAGATATATTTTCAATAAATAACCAAAATATAAAAAAAAATAAATCTTTTTTTTACAACAAAGCCTCTTCAAGAAAACAAATGGGATTCTTGAATACTCTTGAAGTGAGAAAATATTTTTAAGAATTCTACCAGATTGATGGAGAATCTTAAAAGTCATTTCCAATATTTAAACATTAAAATTTAAAACCATTAGCATCAAGACCTTAGGATAATTTAAAATAAAATGATACCATCCTTTGGATAAGCATGTGAGGATGCTATAAACTTTTTCACATGTAACCGAGCTCTCGAACCCTATTCTGATTAGTAGATTAGAACCTATTCTTTTAGAGGCTCTTAATCAAGCTTAAGAGCTCCTTAAAAGGATAGATTCATTAGGGAGCCAATCACACCTAGTTAAAAATATCGGTGGCAACTCCTTAGGTTAAGTCTAGCTATAGATTTACAGATCTATATGTTATCACAACATCGAAAAATCCAATTGGTGTTGAAAAATTCAAACAAAACACAAAAAAATCCCAAAACCCAAAATTTGACTATAGCATTTTTCCTCGATCCCCATGAAACCCATTAGAAAATTCAAAAACTTGTCAAAAAATTCAAGCAAAACAAAAAAGATTAGAAATTCAAAAAAATTCAAAAAAAACCCAGAAACTTAAAAAATTCTCTACAAATTCTAGTAACACTAGAAAACCTAAACAAGGTCCTCAACTCTTTTACTAAAATTCCCATAGACCAACTTTAGAAATGCCTACAAATTTGAATCAAATTTCTAGAACCCCAAAACCAAAAACCCAAGAAATTTTTTTATTTGCTTGAATTGCTACTTATTGCGTGATTGCTTATGATTTCTGATTGAATATTAGGGTCGTTATATAAGGATTAAATACCTTTCAATTTGGCAAATCCCAAATTCAATTGAATCTTGACAAAATCAAAATTTTTATTCAAAAGATTGCTTTTCATTTTTCCATAGATTACAGCTCAAGTTTTTCAAAATTAACTTGTGTTGAATATTCTTGAATCTTCATCAATTAATTTGCAAAAATTGAATCTCCTCAAACCTTTCCTTTTTTTATTTCTTTTTTTTTTTTATCGTGCAACAAAAATCATAAAGTTAAGATAAAATAGAAAACTAGTAATAAAAAATAATAAAAAAAAATGGATTACACTTTTGGGCTTTTGATCTTGGGCCAACAATCGACCTTCATAATTAAAGCCCAATTAAGTAATTTTTCAGCCCATTATCAAAGTAAAATTCAAAGCTTATTAAATCTAAAAAAAATTCTCAAACAAAATAAGGTGTCTAGAGTTACCTTTCTTTGCACATTTTCTATGACATAGAAATTGTACAAAGAGAAAAGATATTCATTTTGTTCGGGTCAAGAAACATTATAAAAAAAAAAAATCGAAAAGGTTCCTCTTTAATAGAGGCTTTGAAAATTTGGAAATTTAAAAAGTTCTTATTCAATGAAGGCTTTGAAGCTTTAGAAATTCATAACCATAAACTCCTCCTCAACTAAGGCACAAAAACTTTAAAAATTTGTAACCAAATGGTTCTTCATTAACCGATGTGTTGAAACTTTAGAAATTTGCAACTAAAAAGCTCATCCTTAATAGAGGTGTTGAAACTTCAAAAATTCTCAACCAAAAAGCATCTTTTCAGCAACGGTGTTGAAACTTTAAAAAATTCATGACTAGAAAGCTCCTCCTCAACGAAGGCATTAAACTTAAAAAATTCACAACCAAAAAGCTTCTCATTAACAAAAGTATTGAAACTTTAAAATTTTGAAAAGGTGCTTAGAGGTTTTAATGATCATGCCTTGAGGTGTTACAAATCATTCTCATCTTTTGAAAAAGCTCATCCTTAATAGACGCATTGAAACTTTAAAAAAATCTTTGTCAAAAAGTCTTACCTTAAAACGATTCTTTTCATCTTAACATCTTCATCATTGACCATATTCAAATGTCTCTTCTTTATAATTCTCAAAATCATTTCAATATCAAAGTCAAATCTCTCATTCTTACTTTTTAAGCATATACAATGAATTAATGCAATGTAATAAAAAGATCTTTCTTCCAAAAGTCTTAACTCCAAATTCAATCTTAAAACTTAAAACTTAATTTTTACTTTTTTTCAAACATGCGTAATGAATGAATATGATGAATGGAATGTACTTAATATGATGCATGCAAAATGTAATGAATGTTATGAATGCAATGCATACAATGTAGTCCATAATCTAGTTCATTTATCTTTTTAATTGTGATAAATCAAAAAGTTCTCAATGCTCTTTCCATATTTTCTCATATTCTTAAACTCCTTATCATTCCTAGTTTTCAACATGGGCTATCAAGCACTACTAAATAGTCTTTTCCATTTTGTCATTCGATTCCAACAATTTCCTTTTACAACCAAATTTCAGCCAAATCCAACATTTGTCCATACCCTTTTATCATTATCTATTCTCAATGTTTTTTTTAAAGTAATGTGGAGATCTTCTATGAATTTTTATTTATTTATTCATCATTATTACAATGTCATAACCAACACAATGCAATCTTATATTTCCTCAATCATAATGGAAAAAAATAAGCAGGGTGAAATATAACAAGGTGTTTATTGAAAGAAATAAATTTGGTAAACAAAAGGACAATGATCAATCTTAATATTTGAATGGGTGTCCATTATCCAAGTAATAAACATTCCAGCAATCTAAAACAATCAAATCCAAAATTCTTTTTCAAAACTTATTCTATCAACGATTTTGAGCATGTTGAGCTTTATCAGACTAACATTGCCTCTTTTGACTCAAACTCCCTTTCAAGTTTATACCTTCAGTCTTCCTTTTTTTATGATTTTTATTTCTTTTTTTATTTTTTTCAAGCAAAATATTTCTTCACAACATCTAAATTGATTGTGTTTCTATCTCTGTCAAAATTAATGTACCACCAGAAAAAGCTTTTTTCACCACATATGGACCCTCATAATTCGACATCCATTTCCTTTGATTATCATGTTAGTTTGGAATAATCTTTTTTAAAATCAATTCTCTTTCTCAAAAATATAGAGGGGAACTTTCTTATCACGTGGTTGCATCATTCTTTTTCGATACAATTGACCATAGCACAACACTGTCATTCTTTTATCTTGGATGAGATTTGAATCTTCAGGACAATTTTTAACCCATTCTACTTTTTCTAATTCTGCTTCCATAAGAACTTTCAAGGAAGGAATCTTTACTTCAATTGGCAATAGAACTCTATACTATAAACTAGTGAAAATGAAACAACTCCAATAAATGTTTGCACTGATGTCCTGTAAGCATGCAAGGCAAAAGGTAACTTATCATGCCAATCCTTGTAAGTATTAGTTATTTTTTCAAAAATTTTTTTTCATGTTTTTGTTAGCAACAATTACTATCCCATTCTTCATTGGTCAACAGGGTGCAGAATTATGATACTTAATATTGAAATGAGCACAAACTTCATTCACCATCTTGTTATTCAAATTTTTAGTATTATCAGAGATAATCTTTTTTAGAAGTTCATATCGATATATTATCTCTTTTTTCGAGAATTTAAATGCCACTGCTTTTGTGACACAAGTATATTAGGTTGCTTTTACACATTTCATAAAATACTAAATCAGCACAAATATAAATCAAAGCCCATTTAAAGTCTTTTAGGTAATAGGTCTAATCACATCTATACCCCACATTGAGAATGGCCATGGAATTGCTAGAATATACAAATTGGTTGGAAAAACATTGATCTTATTTGTATAAATTTGGCATTTGTGAGACTTTCTAGCATAGTTAATGCAATCACATTCTTTTAACAGTTAGTAATATCCTATCATCATTATTTGTTCAGCCATCACATAACCATTTGCATATGCTTCACAAATTGCACCATGCATTTCTTCAAGTATCGTTTTTGCTTCGATGGCATTTACATATTTCAGAAGCACTTTGTTTTGGACTTTTCTTATATAACACTTCTCAATTAAGAAAGAATCTTATAGCCATTCTTCGAATGATTCTTTTGTCATTTTTTTGCATGCTCAGGATATTGTTACACTTGATGTATTGCATAATTTTATGATATTGAGGTTGCCCACCAATTTCTTTTTAATACTTGAACAATGTGCTGGCAAGTTTTTTACTTCCAATTTGATGGGTTGGATTTTAAAATTCTCATTCACTTTCATCATAGCAGCTAAAGTAGCCAGTGCATCAGCAATATAATTTTATTCTCTAGGCAAGTGCTTAAATTGAATCTTTTCAAATTACTTGATCAATTCAAAAATTTATTTTGATATTGAACTAGCCAGTGCATATCTAGCTCTGCACAACTAATAAATTACCAAGTTTACATCTTCATGCAACTCTAATACTTTAATTTTTTTTAATTACAGCTTATAAACCCATAACACAAGTTTTATATTCAGTCACATTATTAGTGAACTGAAATTCAATCTAGCTGTGATTAGATAATAGTGATCAACTAAAGATATCAAGATTGCCCTTGTAGACACCCAATTTGGTCCAGGCCCAGATCAATTAGGCCTGGTCCAAATGGGTAAGTCCAATTATATTTTTGTTATTTTTTATTTTTTTTATTTTATTCTATATTTTATGTATATATTTTCCTTTATATCCTATGTATTTATTATTTATTTATTATTACTATTTATTAATATATATATTTTTATTTTTATTTTTTATTTTATTTATTTTTGTATTTTTATTTATCTAATTATATATATGTTATTATTATTATTATTATTATTTTATTTATCCTATAATATTTTTTTTATTTATCTTTTTTAATTATCTATTTTTTTATTTGATTTTTATTTTGGAAGGTTGAGATTGAAGGCTGAAGAATCCTACTAGGAATGAGGATTCAATCAGAAGAGTCCAGATTGGATTCAAAGATTGAATCCCCGTCCAAAGAGGAATTGGGATTGATCAGAAACTCCTGATCAATCCTTATAAAAGGGACCTCCTGGAACAGAACAGGGGACAGAGAAAAAACGTGAGCAAAGCTACTGATTTGAGAGATAGAAGAGTATAGAAGGCTAAAAAGTATTCTGGGAGTTAGTAGGATTTTTTTTGGAAGATTTTTTGTGATTTTTTTCTGAGAATTTTTGAAAAATTCCAGATTTCGATCGAATTTTTCCACGAAAGTTGAATTTTTCGGCAGAAATTTCGGCCAACTTTGAAGTTTTCGGCGAGCTGCCAGTTTTTGGTGACCTTTCCCAGAAACTGACTACCTTTCGGCCAACTTCTGACGAACTTCCGGTGAAAAATCTAGATTTCGATGAAATTTTCAAGAATCCGGTGTACATTCAGTTCTTCAACAATTTAGAGAGAAGCGGGAGAGAAGGGGAAGAAGAGAGAGAGAGGGAAAGAGCTTTTTGCCAAAAAATAGAGGGAAGAGCCTTATATACCCTCTCAAAATGATGTCGTTTTGGCCTTAAGTGACCAGAGGATCCGCGCATTTTATCGAGATCCGACCCGACCCATGCGTGTACCCCCTCCAAGCCGATAGCTGAGCCGGGTTTTCAAGTCGTTTCTTCGAGTCGTTTTCTCTTCCTTGAGCCGAGCCGAGCCATATACCGAGCCGCTCCAGGTTTTTTTTCTTTATTTATTTATTTATTATTTGTTTTTTTTATTTTTTTATTTATTAGATTAGTTTTAGTTAATATTGTTTTTATCTTTATTTTATTTTTATTTTTATTTTATTTTTATTTATTTTATTTATTTATTATTTTCATTTTTATTTTGTTTTATTATTCAATTTTCTTTAAATAAAAATAAAAAATATATATTTTTGGGAAAAGTTGAAAGTATCAATTTTTCTTAAAAATAAAATTTCAAAAAGTTTTTTTTAAGGAAAAGTTGAAAGTATCAATTTTCCTTAAGAATAAAATTTCAAAAATATTTTTTTGAGGAAAAGTTGAAAGTATCAATTTTCCTTAAAAATAAAATTTCAAAAAAAAAAGTTTTTTTTGAGGAAAAGTTGAAAGTATCAATTTTCCTTGAAAATCAAAGTTTCCAAAAATATTTTTGAGGAAAAGTTGAAAGTATCAATTTTCCTCGAAAATCAAAATTTCCAAAAAAATATTTTTTGAGGAAAAGTTGAAAGTATCAATTTTTCCTGCACAAGAACAATCATCCTTTCCTTCCTTTTTTATTTTGAGTTTCATTTTTATTTTTCTTTAAATAATCTGACGACGGAGCCTCTACAAGTGAAACAATAGTTTTTTCTTGCATACTCTTGAGGTGAAAGAATTTTCTCAATTTTCTGCTAAAAGTATTAGAGTCAATTGAGAATAATTTTCAATAATTAATTACTTGGTAAAATTTTAAGGCTAATTGGATAACATAAATTTAAGCTGGTACCATCTTTTGATGGGCATTGTGAGGGTGTTATAACCTTCCTCACACGTAACCGAACTCCCAAACCTTGTTCTGGTTAGTAGACCTAAACCTATTCTTTTAGGGATCCTTAAACTTAGGTGTTCCCTGAAAGGACAGATTCTTTAGGTGGCCAATCGCACCTAGATAAAAAAGATTGGTGGCGACTCCCTTAAATCAATGTCTAGCGATAGATCCCCAGATCTAGACGTTATGACAGCTTGGCGACTCCACTGGGGACTTTGAGAGTCAGGCCAGCAAATAATTTGTGTTATCCAAAAGCCTAATAAAATTGAACCCTTTTGTATATACGTATTATTATTCATTCATGTTTATTTACTTTATTAATTATGTCATTCATGTGCATGTGCATAACATGAGCTCTATACCCGAGCTCCGTCTTTCTAGGAGAGAGTAAAGTACCTATTGCTTTCGTGAGGTCTAATGCCTCCGCAGTGGCTAGCGAAATACTCTCACTCAAATTGAACATTTTCTGCTTGTAGCCTGTAATGGGTGAGGATTAGGGTGCCTTACTAGTCTGTGATGGACAAGGATGTAAGGAACAATTTGAGGACCTTTAGACTTTGACCCTAAAATCGCATATAGTGAACCTTAAGAGTGCCTAACCTATAGATAGAGCCATCACTCTTTCCTTTTAGAATTGACCAAAAGCATAGGATTCATCCCTTTTACTTTGTGTGAGGTTTAAATTTACTTAGTTATTTGTTCTTTTTCTGGGTATACTAACCTTTTTCTTATTTCTTTTGCATTGGTTCATACGCATATCATAAAGTTGCATAAAGAACATTTGCTGGAAAAACGGTCTTCAACAAATTTTTTTCATGGATGCCAATGAACGCTTAGTTTGTTCTTCATCAGTATTAACATCTTGTGGGACACCCAATGAAGTGAGGGCCCAGTCATAAAAGACTTAACTAAAGATGGGAGATTGCTTGCCAATTGGGTATGATTCTACTCTGTCTCAAGAAACATCTATCCTCCTCAAATAGAACAATTTAGAGGATTTGGTTGATATCTGGAAGAAGATGAGTCCGTCAAGACAAGAGCAGTTTTGTCAGAAACATAGGCATATAGCACACCTTCTAGTAGTGGCTATTGATGATTAGCTAACCAGAGCTGTAACATAATTCTGGGATCCTGCATACAAGTGTTTCATCTTTAATGAAGCTGATATGACTCTCACCATCGAAGAATATTCAGTCTTGGTAGGTTTGCATCTTAAGACTCCTTACAAGATATATGTCAAAAAACATAAGTCAAGATTTTGTAAAAGTCTGGCTCAACTCATGGGGATAGGTAAGGAAGTTGTGGATTCTCATACAAAGAAGAAACAAGAACAGGTCTGCCTATCTTGGAAGTTCTTTCATAAGTTTCTGATACAGTATGCTAATAAAGAACAGGGGTTAGACATATTTGCCTTGGCTATATACGGACTGGTAATCTTTCCAAAGGTTTTGGGACATATTGAGATAGCGGTGGTTGATTTCTTCGAAAGTGTGATCAATGGCTATAATCTTTCAACGGTGATATTAGCAACGACTATCAGATCTTTGAGTTATTATCATCAGAATGGAGGGCATTTCATGGGATGCATACAGTTATTGTACTTATGGATGAAAAGTCATTTTGAACAAGGAAATAGTGCTTTCTCAAAGCTTTACATCCGTAATCGTTTTCCAATCAAGAAATTCTGTAAAAGTGGGTGGTCAAAGCGAAAGTCTAAACAAGAATGGATAATTTTCTTACAAAAATTAGAAATTGCTAGGGTGAGATGGTTGGCCCCATGGATGAATCGTGAGCCTATGTTATACCAATGTGGGGATAGTACAGTGGTTTCGCTTCTGGGTTTATGGAGAGTGACGAATTATGCACCACTCCTAGTAAGAAGGCAATTAAGGGGAGAACAATTCATTCCTATGACTTATGGGCTTCATCAGTTAGATTTCTCTTACAGTGAGCCTAAAGCATTTCAGAGGATGAATGAAATGATCAAAGCATGGAAAAATCTCCAAAGAGTGAGTTCTGGACCATTCACTGAAAAAGTCACCCCAGGTTACTTGGTTTGGAGAACAAAGAGAAGACAAGAAATGGTATTCACTTATGAAATCTCTCAACCACCAAAAGAAGAAAAACTTGAAGAGACACCATCAGAGTTAGAGCTGGCAACAAAAGAATTTAAGTTTGAGAAGATCAAGTTAAAGAAAGAGATTCAAAAACTTCAAGAAGAAAAAGCCCAGTGGAAAGGTAGAGCCAAAAGTTATGAAGTTAAAGTTCACAAGATTGCTAGAGAACGGGATACAGCTACTGAAGATCTAGGAAAGTTATACAGCTACTGAAGATCTAGCAAAGTTACACCAGGAGCATAAAAGGCTGTGTGTGAGAGAAAGAGCCAAAGAGATAACCATTGTTAAGCTGACTGAGGAAAATACAAGATTGAAGCAAGAGTATGCCGAATTGAAAGAAGAAAGTACTGAAGCACATGTAGAAATTAACATGCTAAATAGTTATTTGAGCAGGCTAAGTCAAAAGTTAGATGAACAAGGAGATCACATCGCTGCATTGGTTAGGGAACATAGAGAATTATCATATTAAGTCTGGTGTGATAAAAGAGAGAATTTAGGAAGGCAGAAATACATTGAGCACTTAACAACCCAAATCCATAAAGGGTTATGTAAGGCAAGAGAGATGCTGGAAGAGGCAAAGGCATTAAGACAAGTGGTGGCCCCAGTAAGAGAACATGGATAGCGTCTCTTGAACTTCATAGAAGAAGCCAAGGCCCAGTATGAACAGATCAAACAATTTTATGGCTATAATTCTAGGATGATAAACACAATGTAGATAAAAGCTTTTTGGAATAAATGAAATTTTTTAGTTGAATACCGTTTTAAGGCAAATGTTCTTTGTATACATGTATTTTTCATTCATTGCATTCTCATTCATTACACTTAACAAAGTAACCATGTGAGATATGGTACTCAAGGTTTCAGGATAGCTTCATCTAGCAAAAATCTTGCCCATCGATACAACACAAGATCCAGAGCAAGGTAAATGGAGCAGAAAAATTCTCATAGATTTGAAAAGATAGAAAAAGCATAGGAAAAGATTGAAAGTGAGCTAAGCAAGATTTTGGAGGCTCTTAATAACATGAATAAAGGAAAAAGAGTTAAAGAAAATACAAGCCAGCAAGTTCCCCCATTATAAGAAATGGTTGACCCTTTGTATCCTTCAGGTTTTGGCCCACCTCAAGCCCAGTCTGCTCAAGAGGTCCCACCACAACACTTCGCATATTCGACATATCCTGAAATGCCATCAACTTTTAACCCAGGGTAGTATAACAGCTATGTAAATCTTGTCTTCACTGAAAAAGCCGCAGAACCAATTCCTGATCTAAATGATTTAAAAGAGAAAGAGAAAGAAAATATAAGAGTGGAAGTTCAGGAAAGCTCCAAGATTAGCATGCTAGAGCAAAGGCTACGGGCTGTGGAAGGATTTAGCTTTTATGGGTCAGTTGATGCTCTTGGCTCTGCCTAGTTCCTGATGTGGTTATTCCCCATAAGTTTAAAGTATCGAAATTTAAAAAATATGACGGTACAAAGTGCCCCAAAACCCACATCACCATGTATTGCAGAAAGATAGCAGCTCATGCACATGATGAAAAACTCTTGATGCATGTTTTTCAGGATAATCTTACTGGCTTTGCTGCCAGATGGTATGTTCAGCTGGACAGAACTCGCATTCGCCCTTGGAGCGATATGGCATATGACTTTATCGGTCAATATTGACATATCATCGATTTGGCCCCTGATCGTTTGTCTTTACAGAATCTGGAGAAAAAGGCAAACGAGTCTTTTAAAGAGTATGCCTAGAGGTTGAGGGATATTGCTTCTCAGGTACAACCTCTTCTGACTGAGAAAAAACTACAGTGCTGTTTGTTAGCACTTTAAAACCTCTCTATTATGAAAAGATGATAGGGAATGCAATGAAAAATTTTACTGATATGGTAATCTCGGGAGAAATCATTGAGAGTGACATCAAGAATGGCAAGCTAGAAGAAAATGAAGCATCTAGCAAAAGAGTCCTGAAGAAAAAAAAAACCGAAGCTCAGGCTGTGAGCTTTGATAGACAGCCACTTAGAGGTTATTCACTTTACCCACTACCAGAATATCTGCCATATCACCTCGTTGTAAATAACACTTCCTTTCACCCATGCCAACCATTTACACAACCACCATACCCCCAAACATATCAAGCTCCTCATAGACCCCAAAATACCATGTATAGTCCTAACATTCAACCTACCTCAAGACCTCAAAATCGCCCAACTAACCCCATTGGTGGCTCACGGGAGCAACGAACCACTCGTGAGAAACCCGTTTTTGACCTAATTCCAATGACTTATACGAAATTATATAAAGAGCTCTACAACAGTCATTTGATTGCTCCAAGCAAATTAAAACCCCTCAAGCCACCTTACCCTAAGTGGTATGATCCCACCGCCCACTATGATTACCATTATGGGATTGCTGGTCACTCTACCGAAAATTACACTACCCTGAAACACAAAGTGCAATGGTTGATCAAGGATGGGATGATTTGCTTTGATACTGGAGGGATAACTGCGTCGAATGTTAGTGGTAATCCTTTACCGGATCATAATGTGAATGCTATAGGTGAAGAACAGGAGCATCATGTGAAGAAAAAAGTGGCAAATATTAAGACACCTCTCAGCCAACTATTCGATGTTTTACGAAAAGTAGACATGATACGACTGGTAAGTCCACACAGCTATCATGGAGCATATATAGCTGGTACTAGTTGTAAGTATCATAATGGGACGATGGGCCATTCCATTGAGACTTGTGAGCAGTTTCACTAAGAGGTGCAAAAACTCTTGGATTCACATTAGATGGAGATTTATGAAAAAAAAAGAAGACTTGAAGAATGTTGAAGTGTACATGACTGATAGGCCTGTAAAGCTGTTTCCAAAACTAGTGACAATTCCGTGTGAGAACAAACCAAAGTCAGTTATAGACAAACTCTTCCCCAGGTCGGTAACTTTTAAAGTCCCAACTCTTTTTTCATACAAAGATGATAAAGTTATACCTTAGAGATATGGCTGTGACACTGTAGTTCAGGGACAGAAAGAAAGGGTCTCTAAAGTCGATGCTTCCAATATTATTGGTGTAGGAGGTATTACTCGAAGTGGGAGATGTTACACTCTAAAAATGCTAGAGAAAGCTAGAAGAGAGAAGGCTAAAAAAAAAGAAAGACGAAATAATCCTGAGATAGAACCTGAAGAAGATCAACCGAAGCCAGTATCAGAAAGAGAGGTTTGTGAATTTTTGAAGCTGGTAAAACATAGTGAGTATTCTATTATGGAACAGTTGAATAAAATGCCAGCTCGAATCTCATTATTATCATTGTTGCTGAACTCAGAGCCACACTGAAACGTTCTGCTGAAAGTGTTGAATCAGGCATACGTGACACATAACGTATCTGTTGAATATGTGAACCACCTGGCTAGAAACCTAGTCATGCCAAATCACATTTCATTCAGCGATGATGAGATTCCTTTGGAAGGAAAAAGAAATGCCAAGGCTCTGCATATCATAGTCAAATGCAAAAGCCATATTATAGCTAAAGTCTTTATCGATAATGGCTCTACTATCAACGTCATGCCTATGTCAACTTTGGTAAGGCTACCCATTGATTATTCTCATATGAGGGACAGTCAGATGATTGTGAGAGCCTTTGATGGGACCAAAAAAGAAGTCTTGGAGGATATTGAAATGGCTTTACAAATTGGGCCATACACCTTCAATATAAAATCTCAAGTGATGGATATCTCTCCATCCTACAGCTGTCTGTTAGGAAGACCATGGATTCACATGACAGGAGCTGTGCCTTCTACTTTGCACCAAAAGATCAAGTTCAATGTAGAAGGTCAATTGGTAGTGGTAGTTGGGGAGGAAGACATGCTGGTGACCCAACCATTGAACACTCCATACGTAGAGGCTGCTGAGGAAGCATTGGAATGCTCCAATCGATCTTTTGAATTGGTCAATTATGTAGGCGAAGTATTTTAAAATCAACCTTTTTCAAAGATAGTGGTGAGCCAAGTCATCAACAAAGGCTGGTATCCAAGACTTGGGCTAGGTAAAAACTTGCAGGGAATTAAAGAACCTCCAACAATAATAGACAACAACGACAGGGTAAGCCTAGGCTACGAGATGGCAGAGTGGGAAGTCAAAAGAAGGCCATCAAAAAAGATGGTAAGACTGATGTTTATCCCACACTTGTATGAAACCTTCAGACCTGGAGGATTCATATACCCAGATACAAGAAAAAATATGGAAAAAGTTTTTGCCAAGTTAGCCATTAATGTTGTTGAAGATGAAGTGAAGGTTAATCAAAATGAGTGGGTTTGCCTTTGTCCACCAGATTTTAAGCTCAATAATTGGAGTGCCATCAAGATGCCTTTGACTTTTGATTTAGATGCAATGTAATTGTAACATCCCAATAGCTATTGCCCAAGGTATTGGGGTGATCTTTTTTGTTCGGGCCATTCATCATTTATTATTTTTAATAAAAATTAAGAAATATGCATTTTCATTCATTTCTTCTTATGTCTTCATTATTTCCATCTTTCTAAGCACATTTTTTCAAATATCTCATTTCATTCAATTTCAGGTCTTTAAATGAACATGAGGATAATCATGATAACAATCAAGAGGTTAGCTTTGAGAATTCAATTAACACTGATGAACTTGACAATGAAGAGAATTCTGAAGAATATGTTATGCCTCCAAACCTAATGAGGATGATTGAACAAGAAAATAAGCCAATTGAGCCTCATCAAGAGGTAGTGGACTTAGTGAATCTGGGAAATGAAGAGAATAAGAAAGAGGTTAGAATGGGCACTTCACTTTCATCAAAAAATAGACAACGATTGGTAGACCTACTTCGAGAATTTGTAGATATATTTGCTTGGTCTTACCAGGATATGTCAGGGCTAAACACAGAGATAGTGGAGCATAGATTGCCCCTTAAGCCAGAATGTAAGCCAGTTCAGCAGAAACTGAGACGGATGAAGCCCGAAATGTTACTAAAGATTAAAGAGGAGGTGAAGAAACAATTTGATGCAGGTTTTCTACAAGTGGCTAAGTATCCAGAATGGGTAGCCAATATAGTCTCAGTTCCTAAGAAAGATGGAAAGGTATGAATGTGTGTAAACTATCGGGACTTGAATAAGGCTAGCCCAAAGGATAACTTTCCTTTGCCTCATATTGACACATTGGAAGATAACACGGCTAAGCATTCGATTTTCTCTTTTATAGATGGTTTCTCGGGGTATAATCAAATAAAAATAGCTGCAGATGATATGAAAAAGACTACTTTTATGACCATGTGAGGAATCTTTTGTTACAAAGTCATGCCTTTTGGGTTAAAGAATGCTGGGGCAACATATCAAAGGGCCATGGTAACACTCTTCCATGACATGATGCACAAAGAGATTGAGGTGTATGTAGACGATATAATTGTAAAGTCTTGTGAGGATGAATGTCATGTTACTAGCCTCAGAAAGTTATTTGAAAGGTTAAAAAAATTTCAGCTCAAATGAAACCCAGCCAAGTGCACCTTTGGGGTAAAGTCAAGAAAGTTGCTAGGCTTTATGGTCAGTGAAAGAGAAATTGAAGTTGATCCCGATAAGATACGGGCCATCCAGAATTTGTCACCTTCTAGCACACCAAAAGAAGTTCGAGGTTTTCTGGGGAGATTGAACTACATTTCTCGATTCATCTCTCAGCTTACTTACAAATGTGATCTCATATTTAAGCTTCTTCGTAAAGATAATCTTGGAAAATGGAATGAAGAATGTCAAGAGGCATTTGATAAAATTAAGCAATATTTATCGAACCCTTCAGTATTGGTGCCACCTGTTTCAGGGAAACCTTTAATCTTATACTTAACCGTATGTGAAAATTCAATGGGATGTGTGCTGAGGCAGCAAGATGAGGCTAGCCGAAAGGAGAGAGTTATTTACTATCTGAGTAAAAAGTTCACGGAATATGAATCAAAGTATTCTTCATTGGAGAAAATGTGTTGTGCATTAGCGTGGACTGCCAAAAGACTTAGACAGTATATGCTCTATCACACTACGTGGTTCATAGCGAAATTGGATCCCATTAAGTATATCTTCGAGAAGTATTTTTTGTTTGAAAGAATCGCTAGATGGCAAGTAATGCTCTCAAAATATGATATTATATATGTGAGCCAAAAAATAATAAAAGGGGGGCGCTATAGTAGAATTTCTTACAGATCGTGCTACTGAAGAGTATGAGCCAATGAAGCTGGAATTTCTTGATGAAGACTTAATGACTATTTCTCAATCGGAAGAAGGGGAACATGTAGAAAAATGTTGGAGAATGTACTTTGATGGAGCTACTAATGCCTTGGGGCATGGAATTGGGGCGATTTTGATTTCTCCAGAAGAACGATACTGTCCTGTAACAGCGAGGTTAAATTTCAATTACTCAAATAACATCGCTGAATATGAGGCATGTGTCATGGGCTTGCAAACTGCTATAGATAGAAGAGTGAAGATATTAAAAGTGTTTGAAGACTCAACTCTAGTTACATATCAGTTGAAAGGAGAATGGGAGACGAGAGATTCAAAACTCATTTCATATCATAAGTATATTTTAGAGTTGATGAAACAATTTGAAGATATCCAGTTTGATCACTTACCTCGAGAAAAGAATTTGATTGCTGACGTATTGGCTATTTTAGCTGCGATGATTCGAATTAATGATAATACTGATATTCAGCCTATCAAGTTAGATGTTAAGGATATATCAGCTTATTGCTCTAATGTAAAGGGAGAAGAAGATGGAAAGCCCTGGTATTATGACATCCTACAGTATATTAAGGATCAACAATATCCAGTTTAAGCAACAAAAAATGATAAAAAGATCATCCGAAGATTGGCTATGAGCTTTTTCCTGGATGGGGATGTCCTGTACAAAAGAAGCAAGGATCAAGTATTATTGAGGTGCGTAAATGAGACTGAAGCGAAAAAAATCATTAAAGAGGTGCATGATGGAATATGTGAGGTACATACTAGTGGACATATGATGGCAAGACAGATCATGAGAGCGGGATATTATTGGTTGACGATAAAGAATGATTGCATTGATTATGCTCGTAAATGCCATAAATGCCAGATATATGCTAATAAGATTCATGCTCCGTCATCTGCTTTACATGTTATGGCACCACCATGGCCATTTTCAATGTAAGACATGGATGTCATTGGTCCAATCACCCCAAAAGCTTCTAACAAGCACAGATTCATTTTTGTGATGATAGATTACTTCACAAAATGGATAGAGGCAGCATCATATGCAAATGTGACATGTTCCGTGGTTTACAAGTTCATAAAAAAAGAGATCATCTGTAGATATGGACTTCCAGAGAGAATTATTTCAGACAATGCCAAGAATCTAAATAGTAAGATGATGCAAGAAATATGTGCTCAATATAAGATCAAGCATCACAACTCGACACCATACTGTCCGAAAATGAATGGGACAGTTGAGGCAGCCAATAAGAACATAAAGAGGATTTTGGAGAAGATGACCGAGACTTACAAAGATTGGCATGAGAAGTTGCCATTTGCATTGCATGCGTATCGAACGTCAGTTCGCACCTCTACTGAGGTAACCCCATTTTTTTTTGTTTATGGGATGGAAGTTGTACTACCAGTGGAAGTAGAGATCCCCTCTTTGAGAGTCTTAAAAGAAGTAGAGTTGGAAGAAGATGAATGGATTCGAGAACGTTATGAGCAGTTAAATTTCATAGAAGAAAAAAGATTGACTGCATTGCGCCATGGTCAGCTATATCAAAAAAGAATGATGAGGGCTCATGATAAGAAGATTTGACCCCGTTGTTTTCGAGAAAGAGAGTTGGTTTTGAAAAGAATTCTCTCAATCTAGCACGATAGTAGAGAAAAATAGACTCTGAATTGAGAAGGACTGTATGTGGGGAGACGAACTTTTTCGAGTGGAGCGCTGATACTGACTGAGATGGATGGAAATGATTTACCCCATCCTATAAATTCTGATGCTATGAAAAAATACTATGCTTAAAAAAAATGAAAAAATGCAAACATGAAAAAATGAAAAAAATGATGAAAACATGAAAAAAATGAAAAAAAAAATGATGAAAAAATGAAAAAATGGAAAAAAATGAAAAAAAAAGGTGAAAAAAGAGGACTCAAGGTGAAAACCCTAAAAGGGCGGTTTGAGTCGTAGGGGGTTTGTCTAAGTTGAAAACTTGAAAAGGCAGCTTAGATAAGGAGAATACAACATTGAATTTAAAAGTCCGATGATATGAAGGCTAGCAAATTCGAAAGAGTTCCAAGTTGTTAAATACATCAAAGGGTTAAGTTTTCAAAAAAAAACTTTGAGATGTGTTATCATGATTATCTGACTGTTCATTTTGGGCTTTGTTCCCATACCTATCCTTGTAATTCTTTCTTGGCCAAAGTTTGCCAACATTTTGCTAATAAAAAAACATTTTATTCTATTCTTTGTGCCTTTTTCTGATGATTGTTTCCCAACCATTCATATTCCTTTCTTTTTAATACCCCACCATAAAAGAAATGTGTAAATGCATTCTTACTTTTTGAGTTTGAAATAATGAATGAATAACAACATAAAAAGATTTTTTACATTACATTGAATAAATCAAGAGTGATAAAGGCAGAATCGAGATGTTCAGTTCCTGATTAGGACATTGAATCTGGGAAGAGATTTTTTTTTACAAGAAGATTATGAGTGGAAGAAGCAATTAAGAGCTACACTGGTTCAATCTTAGAAGAGCAGTGTAATTGGATCTCTGAAGAATCAAAAGGCTTGATGCCCAAGAGAAAGCTTGAGAAACTTGAGTACCATACATTAAACAGGAATTAATTGGCCAACATTTGCTTAGCATGCATTGAAATTCATATGCATTTGCATAGCATACACTACTTTCAGGAAAGTATAGTGTATAAATTCAAGAAGCAGGGGTGTTCCAACATCCCACATAGAGAAGACAGATATCAAGATATTTTGCAAAATTGAAAAAAGAAAAGCTTGTTAGGTAAGTTCCTAATCCTTGAAATAGGATGTCTTTTGGTATCAGGGTTGATTTATAAGACCTTTGGGCGTAATCTCCTGAAATTCCTTCAAACACAACTTTCAACTCCTTTGGACATGATTGTCAAGGAGCAATTTACTTTTCAAAGTCGTGGTGCCTCTGTTTATAGAAGCAATTTACTTTTCAAAGTCGTGGTGTCTCTGTTTAGAGGAGCAATTTACTTTCAAAAGTCGTGGTGCCTCTGTTTAGAAGAGCAATTTACTTTCAAAGTCGTGGTGCCTCTGTTTAGAGGAGCAATTTATTTTTTCAAAGTCGTTGAGCCTTTGTTTAGAGGAGCTTTGGTTAAAAAAAACAAAAACAAAAACAAAAGCAAACAAAAAAAAAACAAAAAATATAAAAAAAAATCAAAAAATGAAAATGTTGAGTTGAATCTTGATTGGGTGTCTAAGTCTTTGCGCAATTTCTGTTTTACAGAAAATGTGCAAAGAGGGGCAGCTGTAGATACCCAATTTGGTCCAAGCCCGATCAATTGGGCCTGGTTCAAATGGGTAAGTCCAATTATATTTTTGTTATTTTTTATTTTTTTTATTTTATTCTATATTTTATGTATATATTTTTCTTTATATCCTACGTATTTATTATTTATTTATTATTACTATTTATTAATATATATATTTATTTTTTTTTATTTTTTTATTTTTATATTTTTATTTATCTAATTATATATCTTTTATTATTATTATTATTTTATTTATCCTATAATATTTTTTGATTTATCTTTTCTAATTATCTATTATTTTTTTTATTTGATTTTTATTTTGGAAGGTTGAGATTGAAGGCTAAAGAATCCTACTGGGAATAGGGATTCAATGAGAAGAGTCCAGATTGGATTCAAAGATTGAATCCTCGTCCAAAGAGGAATTGTGATTAATCAGAAACTCCTGATCAATCCCTATAAAAGGGACCTCCTGGAACAGAACAGGGGACAGAGAAAAAACGTGAGCAAAGCTACTGATTTGAGAGATAGAAGAGTATAGAAGGCTAAGAAGTATTCTGGGAGTTAGTAGGATTTTTTTTAAAGATTTTTGGTAATTTTTTCTGGGAATTTCTGGAAAATTCTAGATTTCGGTTGAATTTTTCGACAGAAATTTCGGCCAACTTTGAAGTTTCCGGCAAGCTGCCCAATTTTTGGTGACCTTTCCCAAAAATCGACCACCTTCCGGCCAACTTCCGGTGAAAAATTCATATTCCGATGAAATTTTCCAGAATCTGACGTACATTCAACCAGAGTTCTTCAGCAATTTAGAGAGAAGCGGGAGAGAAGAGGAAGAAGAGAGAGAGAGGGAAGGATCTTTTTATCGAAAAACAGAGGGAAGAGCTTTATATACCCTCCTAAAATGACATCGTTTTGGCCTTAAGTGACCCAGAGGATCCGCGTGTTTTATCGAGATCCGACCCGACCCGAGCGTCACCCCACATCCTGACCTGCGCGTGTACCCACCTCCGAGCTGATAGCTGAGCCGAGCCGGGTTTCCAAGCCACTTCTCCAAGCCATTTTCTTTTCCTTGAGCCGAGCCGAGCCGTATACCGAGTCGCTCTAGGTTTTTTTTCTTTTTTATTTATTTGTTTTATTATTTATTAGATTAGTTTTAGTTAATATTCTTTTTATCTTTATTTTATTTTTATTTTTTTTTACTTTTCTTTATTTTATTTTTTTATTATTTTCATTTTTATTTTGTTTTATTATTCAATTTTCTTTAAATAAAAATAAAAAATATATATTTTTGGGAAAAAGTTGAAAGTATCAATTTTTCCTAAAAATAAAATTTCAAAAAGTTTTTTTAAGGAAAAGTTGAAAGTATCAATTTTTCTTAAAAATAAAATTTCAAAAAAAAAAGTTTTTTTTGAGGAAAAGTTGAAAGTATCAATTTTCCTTGAAAATCAAAGTTTCCAAAAATATTTTTGAGGAAAAGTTGAAAGTATCAATTTAAAGTTGAAAGTATCAATTTTTCTTAAAAATAAAATTTCAAAAAAAAGGTTTTTTTGAGGAAAAGTTGAAAGTATCAATTTTCCTTGAAAATCAAAATTTCCAAAAAAATATTTTTTGAGGAAAAGTTGAAAGTATCAATTTTTCCTGCACAAGAACAATCATCCTTTCCTTCCTTTTTTATTTTGAGTTTCTTTTTTGTTTTTCTTTAAATAATCCGACGACGAAGCCTCTGCAAATTAAACAGTTGTTTTTTCTTGCATACTCTTGAGGTGAGGGAATTCTCTCAATTTTTTGCTAAAAGTATTAGAGTCAATTGAGAATAATTTTCAATAATTAATTACTAGGTAAAATTTTAAGGCTAATTGGATAACACAAATTTAAGTTGGTACCATCTTTTGATGGGCGTTGTGAGGGTTCTATAACCTTCCTCACACGTAACCGAACTCCCGAACCTTGTTTTAGTTAGTAGACCTGAACCTATTCTTTTAGGGACCCTTAAACTTAGATGTTCCCTGAAAGGACAGATTTTTTAGGTGGCCAATCGCACCTAGATAAAAAAGATTAATGGTGACTCCTAAAAATCAATGTCTAGCGATAAATCCCCGGATCTAGACGTTACGACAGCTCTAATTTCATGTCCAAAAGCATTTGAAGCCCCATCAAAAAACATTTTTCATGATTTGTCTATAAATCTCTCTTCTTCGACAGTTATTAAGTTTTCATCAAAAAAATCAAGCTTTATTAGTTCATAACCATTAGTAACTCGATTTGTCAAGAATTCAGCTATTGCACTTCTTTTAATTGCTCTCTTGGTCACATAAATAATATCATATTCAAAAAAATGACCTACCATCTAGCGAGTTTCCTTGATAACGAAGGCTTTTCAAAAATATACTTCAGAGGATCCAATTTTGTAACAAACCAAGCTGTGTGGTACAACATCTATTGCCTGAGTCTTTAAGTTGTCTAGGCTAGTGCACAATATATTTTCTTCAAAAGTGTATATCTTGACTCATAATCAATAAATTTCTTACTCAAATAATAGATGGCTTGTTCTTTTTTGCCTAATTCATCATGCTACCCCAATACACTTCTTATGTAATTCTTATTCACTGTTAAATACAATATTAAAAGTTTCTCAGGAATTTGAGGTATTGACTTTGGTGGGTTTGATAAGTATTTTTTAATCCTTTTTAAATCTATTTGACATTCATCATTCCATTCACTTGGATTATTTTTGCAAAGCAATTTGAAAATGAAATTACATTTCAATGTAAGTTAAGAGATAAAGTGAGCAATACAATTCAACTTTCCCAGAAAACCTCTCACTTCTTTTTATGTTTGCAAAAAAAATAGATTCTAAATAGCATGTACCTTATCTAGATTCACTTTTATTCCTTTCTTGCTAATTATAAACCCTAATAGTTTTTCACACTTTACACTAAATGTGCATTTGGTAAGACTGAGCTTTACTTGGAACTTCCTTAATCTTTCAAAAAACTTTCTAAAATTAATCACATGATATTTTTTTTCACTAGATTTATCAATCACGTCATTAACATATACCTCAATTTCTTTATGTAACATATCATGGAAGAGAGTTATCATTGCCTTTTGACATGTAGCTCCAATATTTTTTAGTCTAAAGAGCATTACTTTATAGTAGAAAGTTCCCCATATTGTTACAAATGTATTTTTTTTTCATGTCTTGAGGGGTTATCTTAATATGATTGTAGCTTAAAAACCATCCATGAATAAAAACATAGAATGCTTAGTAGTGTTATCCATAAGTGTGTCAGTATAGGGCAATGAGAAGTTATCTTTGAAACTTGCTCTATTTAGATCTTGTTAATCTACATATATTCTGATCTTACCATCCTTTTTAAAAACTAGGACTATGTTAGCTACTCATTCAAGATATTTGGCTATTTTTAGAAAACTAACATCATATTGCTTTTTTATTTCCTTTTTTTTTAGCAACACGTTAGGCTTCATATGTCTTAGTTTTTGTTGCACTAATTTATATTCAGGCTTCAATGGCAATTTGTGCTTTATGATATTAGCATTGAGTTTTGGCATATCTTCATAAGACCATGCGAATATATCTACATATTCATAAAATAGTTCTATTAACCTTTTCCTATCATCTAGTGATAGTATTATGCCAATTTTAACCTCTTTCTTATTTTTTTTCATCCCCAAAATTAACCATTTTTAGAGTTTATTAGTGTAATTCTATTGGTTTCTTCTCTTGTTCCATTAATCTCATTAACTAAAGTGGTAAAATTTAATCATCTGAAGCTTTTTCATTATCAAATTCATCAATATGAATAAAATTTTCAAAATTGAATCTTAAATTATTTTCATGATTTCCTTCACATTCATTATTTGGAAACCTAAAAATGAGTGCAATATAAAGGATGCAAGTAAGTTTATATACAAAAGAATGAATATTAAAAGAGGAAATGTAATGATAATGCATTATGCAAATCATTTTATTGGAATAATAATCGATAAATTAGCCCATACATAAAAGATACCTCTAATGCTTTAACCTAAATAGTTAGGGTTTGACTCACTATATTACTTTTTAAAAGATTCAAAGATAGTAGGTAACTTCGTCATCTTTTAGCTCTTCAACTTAATGCCCAGTAAAGTCAGATACACAAATGACCCCTTATCTTGTCTTTTAGTAGCTTCATCATTCACCATCACAATAGAGAGCCCAAAAACTATCTTTCCCGAATTCCATGCAATATCCCCATTAGCAATTTAATGACTCAAGATAGATGCATTCTTTAGAATGAAAAGTATCATACATGTTAGAACAGTTTTAGGGACTGCTAGACAAATTTTAAAACAAAAATGAGTCACCATTAATCTTTTTTAGTTAAATGTGATTGGTCACTTATTTAAACTTACCTTCTTAATAAAGTCTTAAATTAATTAAAATTTATTAAAAAAATAATTTTATGGTTTATGAAAACAGTTTGGGTTCGAGAGTCAGTTATGTATGAGGAAGGATTAGCACTCTCACGGCACCCATTTAAAACGGTACCAATTAATTACGTGTTATCCTTTAATTTTGACAAAAAAAGACTTAATTTTGATATTTAAAATTTAATTTTCTCAAATTTTTATTGTAAAAGGACATTTATTTTTAGTTGTTTGCTTGAGAAATAAATAAAGAACCTTGCATATTGAAAAATCTTTTAAAATATTCCAATACTCTTGCAATATTAAGAGGAACTTTCTCACGTAATAAATTTTTAAGAATCACTACTCGAAATTTTTAAAAATCTTATCCTCGGTAGTTCATAGTTATTTTCAAAATTTATATTTACCAAGCATATTGTAAAATATGATATCTATAAATTAAAATCAAATAATGTTTTCTAAAAATTCATTTCTTATGCTATTTATAAAAAACGAGAAATCTTTATTAAAAATTATTCTAAATGTTCTAATACATTGGCAGTATTTTAGATAAATATTTTTACCTAAAAATTCCTAAAGAATCACTACTTGGATTTATTTAGGATCTCATCATCGAATACTTCATTTACTTTTATAGTTGGTATCTATAAAACATGATGCATATGGATTAATTTGTGATGCTATTGCATTATATGAAACTTCATTTTTAGAAGTGAAAAGTAAACGAGAATTTTTCATATCAAGAATCATTCTAAATATTCCAATTCTTTTGCAATATTTTTAGAAAAAATTCTCTCACTTAGGGAATTCTTAGGAATTACTATTCAGACTTCCCAAAGTCCCATCATCAGAAATCCTTATTACTTTCAAGATTATGTAATGCCAATGATAAGCAACAATATGCATACAAAAATTTTTTTATTTATTATTTATATATATTTTTTAAAAATTATTTTATCATATTTTATTACATATTATATATATATATTAAAAAACATGTTATTGCCCTTATATTATATTTCTTCATTACTCATTTTAATTTTGTCTTATTGACCTAATTATTCAACAATTATTAAAAATTTTTAAGGGAATAAAAGCAAATAAAATCCTTTTATTAAAAATTTTTTAGATACCCCAATACTTTGGTTGTATTTTAAGAACTTTCTCACCTAAAGATTTTTTAGGAATCTCTACTTTAACGTCCTTAGAATCCTATCCACAGAGATTTCATTTACTTTTTTTTTCCTTTCTTACTAAATTTTTATTCTAATTCTAATTTTAATTTCTATTATTACTTTTATTGAAAAGCAACAATAGATAATCATAATACTAAAAAATTATTATATTAATTTCATTATTAAGAAGAGTGATTTTTCCTTTTCGTTATTTCTCTATTCTTACATATCATCATGTAGATATGAATATATTTTTGGGAAAATAAATGAATAATAAAATTTATTATTATTATTGAATATTTTTCTAAATTCTCCATTATCTTGGTAGTACTTTTTAGAAAAAAAATTCATTTAGAGATTTTAAAAAATCACTATTCACACTTCCTTAAAATCTCTTCATTTAAAATTTTTATTCACATTATTATTTTGCTTTGTACAAATAAAGTGCATCAAAGTAAATTAAACATGGAAGATTAAATTGCACCAAGCTAAGATAAGTATAGGGATCCAATCAAACAAGAAATAATAAAATGCGTAGAATTAAAAATTATAATTTGCTGAAGTCACGGAAGAAATATGCCTAGGTATAAAAATGCTAGACCATCCATGACCAATGCTCATCAAGTCCAAAAGGTAGTAGCCCCTCAAATAAAAAGGCAAAGCTTTTATTCTTTTCTCGATGTGATTATTTTTTCCATCATGCACAGCAAAAAGGGGAAATCTTTTCTTAACTTTCATGAATTCCTTGCCCCCGGAACAAAAACATCCTTTTTCCATAGTAAAATCTGAAGGCGTTGAGAAGCTTTTGCAGACCTTGAAAAAGCGTGAGACCTAAACTAGTTGCACCTTGTAAACATGATCTAAAGAGACTACAACCCCAAACCTTCCAAGAGCGCCCAGCAATCAGAAAACGTTGGAATTTTTTAAGCTTTTATGATCAAATGTATTAGCACGTATTGTATGACAGTAGGGAGGTTATAGTCTCTAAAAAACAAACACAAATGGCACGTATTGGGTTTCCATGCCAACAAACTATAAGCAAAGGAAGGAAAATAAGGAACGAGGAAAACAAAAAAAAGTGATTAGCCACCAGCAGAAACAGGGAACAACCATACCGATCAAGGATTCAAATAGCGATTTAAAAGCGGAATAACGATCGTAAAAGTATGGTAGCACCACCACCCGCCACTGCTATTGGACAAAATACGGTTGAAAAATTCATTCACAATAAAAACGGATTGTAACGACCGTAAAATAATGGCACAATGGAGAATAGCAGCAATAACGGACTATTATTGCCGCTATTTCGTTTTCCTACTCACGAATCTAATAGTTCAAGAAAAAAATAAATTTTCAAGTTTTCAACTCTACAGAATAAAGCAATAAGCCTACAAAAGTAAAAGTAAAAGCAAAAGAAAAAAATAAAACTCAGAATCTCAAATCTTTAGCATCAAAATTAATCTGAAAACGAGCTAAAAAATAGATAAATTATTTCAAGTTTCAACCATTCAATCGGCACTTCGACATCCAAATTCAAATCAACCTTAAGTTTAAAAAAAAATTTTGTAAAATGATGTATGTTGTGAAAGTCTGAGAGAGACGAATGAGGTATTCCATAGGTACTAAGTAAGTGATAATGATTAAGGGATACGAGAGAAAATGAGAGATGAAAACAAAAAAAAGAAGAAGAAAATTTTGGAAGGCCAAGCTTTGGACGCATGAAGAAGATGAATGGAAGAGAGCAAGTTGCATTTCTAGATGGTTCTCTTAGAATTAAACAAATTAAGGGCCATTGGGACACGTGGGGTGAGATTGGGTGTGGTGGGACGTTGGAAGAAGTGGGGAGGGATTGGGTGGGGTGGGGTGTTGGGGGGGGTAGGGGTTGAATTTTTTATTTAATTTTATAATTAATTTTTAAAATTTTTTTAGATAAAATTTAATTAGAGGTTTTGAAAATTTATAATTAAAAAAAATAAGAGATTAATAATTTAATATAATATATATAGAGATTTTAGATGAAAAATTTTGATAAATTTTTTGATAAGTTAGATGAAAAATAATTAAAATTAAATATTATATTTTGATTGTGTTATATATTAATTTATAATTTTGTATCTGAATTTTAATATTTTTTTTGTTTTGATATTTATATTGATATCAATTCTTTTGATATTGATTAATTCTTGTTATTTTTATGTAATTATTGACGATTGTATTTATTATATAATTATTGAAAGTTATTTGTGATAAAAAAATTTATATCAATTAGTGTATCAAAAAGATTAAATTATTTAATAAATTTAGCATTTTATAATCTATTACTCTTACTAAGATTAAAAACTAAAAAATAAAATATATAGGTTTGAAAATTTTATTAAAATATAAGTTTGAAAATTTTTAATTTTTGAAATTTTTTTAGATAAATTCTAATTAGAGGGATTGAAGATTTATAATTAAAAAAAATTAAGGAATTAATAATTTAATATGATATATATAGAGATTTTAGATGAAAATTTTTGATAATTTTTTTTATATAAGTTAGATGAAAATTAATTAAAATTAAATATTATATTTTGATTGCGTTATATATTAAGTTATAATTTTGTATATGAAATTTAAAAAAAAAAATTTATTGTTTTGATATTTATATTGTTGTCAATTCTTTTGATATTAGATTAATTCTTGTTATTTTTGTGTAATTATTGAAGATTGTATGTATTATATAATTATTAAAAGTTATTTGTGATAAAAAAAAATTATATCTATTAATGTATCAAAAAGATTAAGTTATTTAATAATATTCTTAAGATTAAAAACTAAAAATTAAAAAATTTAGTGTAAAATCAATTTTTAATGATGTAATAAGTAATATTAATATTTCTAAATATAAGTTTATTTTGTTTTTATACAAAATAGCAAATATACCACCACATGAAGAATTCTCAAGTAAAGAAGTAGAAGGTGCACCAAGTGATGATATATGTTGGCATTTTGGAACATTTGTGCCAAATACAAGAGAAAATGTTTCATGTAAACTTTGTGGTAAAGTTGTAAAAGGAGGAATAATACATTTCAAATAACACATTGCTCATAAAACTGGCAATGTTGCACCATGCCCCAACGTTACTGGTATATTATGTTTTTGTAATTCCTTTGAAAATATTATTGTTAATTTCTTAATAAAAATTATAAAATTACATAAGCATGTGCAACTAATTTTCTCTTTTTTTAACTATATTATTAATAGGTATAATAAGAGAAAGTATGATAAAACTCCTTTAAAATAACAAATAACAAAAAATTGATAACAAAAGGAGAAAAAATGAATTTTTATCACAGTTAAGAGGGGAAGATGATTATAAAGGATTTATTGATGAAGACATCGCTACTAGAAAAGCCGTGTGAGATAGTATCCAATCACAACATGAGTGGCACAGAAGATAAGAATTCAGACAAAAAACTAGTGGTTGGAGTAACATATATGAAGAGGGATGAAGCTCTCATAGCTCAATTGCTAAATAGTTTGAAGAAAGAATAAGAAAATCAACTCCAAATCAGTTTGAATTTTCATTAAGGGAAGTTATACCTGAATTGGTTAGAAGTAAGAGTTCAAGGCAACCAAAAGTAAGCGATTCATTTTAAAAGACATTAAGAAGAAAGATGGGTGAATCAGTATCAAAATTTTTTATATATGATCGACTTCTTTTTCAGTTAGCAAATTCTCCATGGTTGCATAATTTGGTTTCTGTGGCAGCAGAAGTTGGCCAACATATAAAATTTCCAACATCTTATGAGGTCTCTGATATGTATTTAGAGTTTGAGTATCAACAAGTTTATGAATAGGTTAATGGATTAAAAACTCATTGGAATGAATTGGATGTCACTTTGATGTGTGATAGTTGGACCAGTAGTTTGAATCAAATGCATATCATTAATTTCCTTCTTTATTATAGTAAAGGGACCAATTTTTAAAAATCTGTAGATGTCTCAAGTGTTTGTAGTAGAGACGCAAACTTTTACTACAGATTATTAGGTGAAGTTGTGGAAGAAATTGGAGAAAAATACATTGTTCAAATAATTACTAATAACGAGGTAGCACTTAAGGCTGCAGGAAAAAGACTAATGGAGAAGAGAAAACATTTGTATTGAACAACATGTTCAGCTCATTGTTTGGATTTGTGCCTTGAAGATATTGGAAAGAAAAAAAATGTGGCAAAGGTTTTGGATGATGTAAAGAAAGTGACTTATTTTATATACAATCACATATGGACTGTTAATTTGATGAAGAAATATACACAAAGGAAGCAAATACTTTGTCCTGCTCTTACCCGATTTGTCACTCATTTCATATAGTTAGAAGAAATAATGAGGCAAAAGCAAGGTTCGAGAGAGATGTTCAATTCAAAAGTTAGTACTTAATAATTAGTACAACTATTTAAATCTAGCATCTTTTTATGATATCATTATTTAAAATATTAATTTAAAATATATTACTCTAAAAATTTATTGATGAATATATAGGAATTTAAAGATTCAAAATGGGGACAACAAAAATCAGGACCTGCTTATGAAGTCAAAAAAATCATTTTGGAAAAAGATTTTTGAAAAAAAGTAGGCGATATAATAAAAGTTTATGAGCATTTGGTAAAAGTGTTGCGCCTTGTGGATGGTGATGAAAAACCAACAATGGGCTTTATTTACGAGGCTGTGGATAGAGCTAAACAAGTAATTCAACAAAATTATCGTTATTCTGCAGAATATGAAAAGATTATTGATAATAGATGGAGTTTCATGCACTATGGCTTGCATTCAACTGGTAAGTAAACCAAGAATATATATGGTATTTAAAAAATATATTTATTTTTTATACTTAAATTGCTTATATATTTATTTTTTATTGCTTTAATATAATATTGTTATGAATTATGTTTAGGTTACTATTTAAATCAACAATTTCAATTTGGAGGGAACATTCTGCAAATGTATTTAAAGAAACATTAGAAGGTATAAAAGTAGTTATTGAAAGATTAGAACCTTTGATAGATACTCAAATTAGAGTGATTAATCAAGTTAGTATTTAATACTATTTTATAACTTTAACATTTCTTTTATGTATTACAAATTAAAATATTTTTTATTTATTCATTTATTATTGTATTTTTAATTGATGTAGTTATTATTATTTCGAGACAAGCATGAAACATTTGGTACTCTACAAGCACAAAAAGCTTGGAAGCAAATGAATCCAGGTAAACAGTAGATTACATAATTATAATTTATTTATATTATTTAATTGTATAGCACATTCAAATTAAATTTAAATAATTTTATATAACTGAATGGTGGATGATATATGGCACTTGTGTTCCTAATTACAAAAACTAACAATCAAAGTGCTTAGTCAAACAACATCTGCATCAAATTGTGAACGTAATTGGAGCACATTTAGCTATATTCACACCAAAGCAGGAAACAAATTGAAGTTTGAAAGACTTCAGAAACTTGTATATACCTATTATAACATAAAAGCTGATGATGAGACATCAGAAAAGAATGAGCATTGATGAGATAAATAATAGTTTTAATCCTATTAGCCTTGACCATATTTTTGAAGATGATGATCCACTAACAGAATAGTTGCAAGAGAAAGAAAATCCTCTATTAGATGGTCAAAACTCTGATTGGTTGCTCACAGATAATTCTGATAATGAAATGAATGTGAAACAATCACGCCAATCTCAAGAAAAGAATGTGTCTCATTCAAGTTCAAGTCCAACACCAAGTCAGAATGATGATGGTGGTGGTTTAAGTCCAGATGGTGATGGTGATGGTGTGAATTTTGGTGATAATATGGATGTAAATCGACCTTACAGCCCACTTGGAGGAGAATTTGGGCTTGTTGCTACTGGTGGACTTTTCATTAATATGGCAGAATACAGAGTAAATCCATTTGCTGAATTTAGTGAGGGTCAAAGTGCACGTACAGCTCGATCAAAAGGAAAAGCCAAGAAGCACCACTATGATATTTCTAAAGGTTTTTCATCTTCAGGTGGGAGACTAAATTCTAGTAACTTTGAGTATAGTGAATCATCTGCTAGTACTTAAGGATATTACTATCCACTGAAACAACTTAATTTTCAACCTCCTCATGGTTATCCACCTCCATATGGTTATTATCCACCTCAAATGTATCATTTATCACAAATGTATCCCCCACCACAATGTATCATTCTCAAATATATCATTCACCTCAAATGTATCAAGAATAAAGGCCTCAGGGATGGAGATGGAGTCAACTTGGCTCTCAATGTGAAGATAAAGAATTTGATCTTCCTCATCATTCTACCATGTGGTAAAATTTGAAAAATATATCAATAATTGTAGTTGATAGAATTTGAAATTATTATATTTTTAAGTTTGTAATTTTATTAAATATAGATGCTTGGTATTTAACATATTATATTTTGTTAATATTTGATTTATCTAGAATTAATATTGAATATGAACTTGGCCAAGAAAAATTTTGAGGATAAACCAAATATTAATACTTTTCTATAATCTAAATAAAATTATGAATAATTTTTTTAGAAAATAAAAAACATAGAGTGTCATAAACTATTTTTAAAATCATTGAATAAGAGTTTTTATAAATATAATTATTACATTTTATAATAAATTGTGCAAAAAAAAAAATTAACGACTGCGATGACCGTGATAATCGCAATGATTTTCGTTATATCCAAAAATGTGATAAACGCAACGCGACCGAAAACGTGACCACGATTGCTATTTAAATCCCTAATGCAAATGTAAAAACATATATGCAGAAACAGGAACCGCCATGCATATGTAAACAAAATATAGGCAGAAACAGGGAACAAACAGGGAACAGCCATGCAGATGCAGAAAAATATGCGCAGAAACAGGGAACAGCCATGTAGATGCAAAAAAATATATATACGCAGAAACAGGAAACATCCATTCAGATGTAGAAAAATATACGCAGAAATAGAGAACAGCTATGCAGGTGCAAAATATATATACATATATATATATATGTATAGTACATTTTAACCTTCAACAATGGACCCACATGTCGAAGGAGGAAGTCAGAAACCTACACAAAATGGAGCTCTTTTCAAGTTTCACCAAGGTAAGTTTCCCACCTACCTCTTTTCTTCGCATTTTGGTTCCAGACCTCAAACTTTCTTTCTCCCGTAACTTCTAGCTCCTTCGCTCTCCTTTTTTCTTTTTGGTTTTTCCTTTGGTTTTTTCTTCCTTCTTCCTTTCGGCAGACTCCTTTTTTTTTAGCAACCTCCCCTTTTTGTTTATGGCTGTTCTTCTCTTCTTTCGTAGATCTTTTTTTTTTTTTATTTAAACTCTTTTCTTTTTCTCTCCCTTTCTAAAAACGCCATATTTTTTCAGACCTCCCTTTTATACCATCCAAGACCCCATTTTACTTGCCCACCAAGCTCCACTTTCTTTTATTTTCTTTCTCTTCCCTCTCTTCCCTCTCTTCCCTATTACCGGCCACTAGTCTTTGACTTCTTTCTCTGCAGGTTCTTGACTCCTCTCTTCTACCACCAGCTTTTGTTTGGCTAATTTGTCCCCACTCCAAGCATGAAATCACGTGAACTACTAAGGAGGCAATATGGGCTTTTCCTTTATTTTGGTTTCGGGCTATGTTTTATGGCCCTTGTCCTCGGGCCAATTTTAATGATTAATTTGAGCTCTTTTCTGCTCTTTTTTTTTGGTAATTGAGCCTAAAAAATAAGTCACATTATGGGTTTTTTTTGGGTTTGTAAATGGGCTTTTAAAATGGGCTATGCCCGAGCAATGATTGGGTTATGAATTAAGTTTGAGAATCAAGAATAATGTAAAGACATAGATAATAATTTTATCCGGATAAGAAAATGAACCTCCCTTTTTTGTTTTGTTTTTTTTTTCTTAAGAATTCAAAGGACTTGACTATTTGGAAACAGCTTTACAAAAAAATTTCTTTAAATAAAGGCTTGACAACTTTTGAACATAAAATGAGAGATCATGCCTAGAGGTCTTACAAATCTCGAGATCTTTAAATGTTTTTTTAATCAAAGGCATTGAAACTTTTTAAAAATTTAAAATGTTTTACCCGAAAGTCTTATATATCTCAAAACGTAAGGAAGCTCCTCTAATTAGAGGCCTTGAAACTTTTAAAAATTTAAAATGTTTTACCCTAAGCTCTTTAGAAATTATGCTCGGATATGTTACAAATCTCAAAATGTATGAAAGCTTCTTTAATCAAAGGCCTTGGACCTTTAAAGTTCTTGTCTGAAAATTCCTCCCCATAAATATAGTCTAAAAATTACTCCCCATAAACAAAGGCTAAAAATTGCTCCTTATAAATTGAGGTTATAAAACTTTAAAAGAATCTTATTAGAAAATGGCTCCTTATATACAAAGGCTTTGAAACTTTAAAATCTTATCTGAAAATGGCTCATCATAAATAAAGGCTTTGAAACTTTAAAAGAAATCTTGTTTGAAAATTGCTCTGTTACATTATGACTTAAGGGTCTTATGAGATATGCCTATTTTGAAAAGGTTTACCATACCTAGGTCCTTTCCTTAAAAGGTTCAACCTTAAAAATCCAAAGTTTAAAATTTTTCTTTAAAAAAAAATATATAGAATGTAATCCATGAATGCAATGAATGCAATACATGCGATGAGAGTATTATTATAAACTAATATAATGCATCCAAATTATGGCAAAAAGGTTCTCTAAATCAATCCTTTTTATTTTTTATTTGAAAACAACCAATCTCAAACTAATATGGATATTTTAAGAACTGATTCCTTATGAATTGTGATGATCATTTACCAATATCACCATTCAACACTGCTACCAACAAGTTTTTACTTTGATTTGATGAGTTTGAACATGAGCAATTTTCCAAATTTCACCCTTTTAACTTTGTCATCTTTGACTTTCACAAAGCAAAGTAAGATCTTTTATGACTATTATCAATGATTTATCATAATTCCAAATTTTATGAATAGTGCGATAAATTAGCATTTCCTTTATTTATGAGAATGAAAAGTATTAGACAGCAAGATAAACTAAAGAAAAATGAATGTTCATTATTAGGAGGTACAATGATGTGTCAAGTTAGGAGTTTAGACAAGTGAACACTAACAAAAAATTTAAATAAGGGAATCATATTTAGACAGTGAATATTCAAACAATCATGAACAACATTTCAAAATTTTTTCTCTTAAGACCTATTCTATTAATGCACTTAACCCTTTTGAGTTTGTTGTATTAGGCATTGTTCTCAGGTTTTCAACTTAGATCTTTTCTTTGACTCAAACTACCATTTTTTGTTTTCAATATGAGTCCTCATTCATTTTTTTTCTTTCTTCTTTTTATTCTTTTATTTTTTTTCTTTCCTTCACCATTTCTTATCTTTTTCTTAAGTAAAGTACTTTGTTATAGCATCTGAATTTATTGGGTTTGACAAGTCATCTCCATCCATCTTTGTCAAGATCAACACTTATCCTAAAAAAGCTTTTTTGACTATATATGGACCTTTTAATTTGGCATCCATTTTTCTCGATCATCATATTGATTCAGAAGAATTTTCTTTAAAACCAATTCTCATTCACGAAAACACTTAAATCAAACTTTCTTGTCATATGCTTGCATCACTTTTTTTTGTACAACTAACCATGGCAAAGAGTTGTAAGCCTCTTCTCTTTAATGAGGTTTAATTGTTCGTAATAATTCTAGACCTATTTTGCTTCTTTTAAATCCACTTCCATCAAGACTCAAAGAGAAAATTTTCACCTCAATTGATAGCACGACCTTCATCCTATATACGAGTGAAAAAAGAGTTGCCTTAGTAGATGTCGGTACTGATGTCTTATAAGCATGCATCACAAAAGGCAATTTTTCATGCCAATTTTTATCAATCATTTTCTCTATTATCCCCTTGATATTTTTATTGGTAGCTTTTATTGCCCTATTCATCTTTGGGTGATATAGGGTCAAGTTATGGTGCTTCACTTTAAACTGAGTACAAACTTCTGCTAACATCTTGTTATTTAGATTACGAACATTATCAGATATGATCTTTTTTGAAAGGCCATAATGACATATTATCTCTATTTTATAAATCTGTACACCATCACCCTTGTCATATTAGCATAAGAAGTTGTTTTTACCCATTTTATGAAGTAATCAATCATTACAAAGATAAATTGATGCCCATTTGAAGCTTTTGGATTGATGGGTCCAATCACATCTATTCCTTACATGAAAAATGACCATGAAGGTGTGAGAACATGTAAAAGGATCAAAGAAACATGAATCTTATCTGCATAAATTTGGCATTTATAACATTTTCGGCATAGTTAATGCAGTCACTTTTTATTGTTAACCAATAATAACTAACTTTCATGATTTTAGCCATTATGTGATCATTTACATGTACTCTACAACTTCCTTCATGCACTTCTTCAAGTATCTTTTTTACTTCGGTAGCATTCATGCATCTCAATAACATTTAATCTTAACTTCTTTTATATAAAATGTCTCTGATAAGAAAAAATCCATAGCCAATATTTTGATATTTCATTTGTCATTTTTTGACACATGTTTTGGGTATTGTTGGTGCTTGAAATATTGCATGATGTCGTACTACCAAGGTAGGCCATCAATCTCCTCTTTAACACTTAAGCAATATGTCAGTGATCATTACATATTCAATCGGATAGGTTGGATCCCTATTTTATCACTCACTTTAAACATTATAGCTAATTTAGCCAAAGCACCAGCCATTTGATTATCTTCTTAAAGTACATACCAGAATTGAACCTTCTCGAATTGTTTGATCAAATCTACTATATGCTTCTGAAATTGTACCAACTTTGAATCTCTTGTTTGCCATTCACCTCATAGTTAATAAATTACCAAGGCCTAATCTTTATATGCTCTAACACTTCAATCTTTTTCTTAATTACCATTTGCAGGCCCATTATGCAGGCTTCATACTCTGCCATATTGTTGGTGTAATTAAAATCCAACCTCGTAGTACTTGGATAGTAATTTCCATTAAAGGATATAAAAACTGCTCTAATCTTATACCTCAAAGCATTCAAAGCTTCATCAAAGAATAGTTTCCATGGCTTTTTTTATTAGTTCACTTTCTTCAATTTGTGAGATAGTCATCAAATCTTTATCAAGGAAGTCAAACTTCATAGGTTCATATTCATCAGTTGCATGCTCTATAATGAATTTAGCTATCACACTTCCTTTGATCACCTTTTGTGTAACTATTAAATATCGTATTCAAAGTGCATGACTTGTTGTTTTGCTAACCTCTTCGACAATGATGGTTTTTTAAAAATATACTTGAGAGGGTTCAATCTTGCTATCAACCAAGTAGTATAATATAACATATATTGTCTGAGCCTATGGGTTTTCCATGCTAATGTGCAGCACAGTTTCTCCAATTAATAATACTTGGACTATTATTCAATGAACTTTTTACTCAAGTAATAAACAACTTGCTATTTCTTATCTTTTTCATCCCATTGCCCCAACACATATCCCTTGGAATGGTCGTGCATGGTGGGATACAAAATCAATGATTTTCTGACGACAGGTGGTACCAACACTGGCAGATTTGATAGGTACCTCTTAATCTTTATAAAGGCATGCTAACATTCCTCATCCCATTTGCCCAGGTCATGTTTTCGAAGAACTTGAAAATTAGGTCACATTCAAAAGTGAGTTAAGAGATAAAATGGGAAATGTAATTCAATTTTTCTAAAAAGCCTTTTACTTCTTTTTGCATGTGTGGGGAAAATAAGTTCTGGTTGGCAAGTATTTTATCTGAATCAACTTCAATGCCTTTCTCACTAACCATAAATCCCAACAGTTTTTCTAACTTTACACCAAATGTACATTCAGCTGGATTTAACTTAAGTTGATATTTCTGTAATCTTTTAAACAAGTTACTGATATTAGTAACATGGTTTTTTTTCTTATGAGATTTTGTAATCATGTCATCCACATACACTTCTTATGCATCATGTCATGGAAAAATGGTTACCATTGCTTTTTGATAAGTACCTATTGCATTTTTCAATCCGAAAGGCATAATTTTATAACAGAACATGCCCTACATGGTAACAAACATGGTTTTTTCTATATTAGTGGGGCCATTTTAATTTGGTTATAACCTGAAAAACCATCCATAAATTAGAATGTGGAGTGCCCAATGGTTTTGTCCACAAGAATGTCAATATGGAGTAAAAAAAATTATCTTTCTAGCTAACCCTATTCAAATCTCTATAGTTCACACACATTCGAATTGTTTAATCTTTCTTGAAAATTGTGACTATGTTAGCTAGCCATTATGAGTATTTGGCTACTTCTAAAAGGTTTACATCAAATTGCTTTTCATTTTTACTTTAATTTTTAATAGCATGTCCTGTTTCATACATCTCAATTTTTATTACACTGGCTTGCATTTTGGCTTTAATGGCAATCAATGTTCCATAATATCTAAATTGAGTCTTAGCATATCATTATATGACCATGCAAACACATCAACAAACTCACCAAGCAATTCCTCTAACTTCTCTCTTTTTATAGGCGAAAAGAATGTGCTTACCTTAACCTTTTTTTTATTTCCCTTATTAGCTAAATTGACTACATCTTTAGCTTCCTCATAAGGTTCAAGTTGTTTACTTCTTGTTCCATTTGTTTTAAAAAATTAGGGGATAGATTGTATTTATTTGAATCCTCTTTATTATCAAGTTTGTCAACATGAATAGGTTTTTCAAAGTCAAATCATGGATTATTGTCATGATTATTCTTGCATTCATTATTTGAAAACTTGAAAATGGGTGAAATTGAAAGGATGTTGGCATGTGTGTAGGAAAAGAAAAGAAAAAAATTGTAACTTTGAATGAATGAAATAATTAGAAGAAATGAAAATGCAAAACACTAGACATTTTATGATAAAGGAAAGATAAACACATACATAAAAGTTTTCCAAATGCTCTGAGGCAGAAGCATTGGAGAAATTAACTCACTACATTACTTTGTGAAAGATTTAAGGATAATTGGAAACTTTATTATTTTTTAATTTTTCAACTCTTCGCTCAAAGGACATAGATAAACAAGGGGTTTCTCTTTCTGAGTTATTGTCTCTTCATCATCCAACATATGGATATAGAGTTCAGAAAAGGCCTTTTTCATGTTTGGCATGGATTCCCTTTGTGTGACCTCTAGTGAATCAGGGTGAATACATCTACCTAAATGAAATGTATTATAAAGGTAAGGGATAACCATTTTCTTATGTTCTAGTTCTTGTCCCTTAAGATGGGCCAACCTTTTATCTTTTCTTTTTTTCAATCATAACTCTCTTCTTTTCTATTATAGTGATCATGAATCCCAGTATGAATTTTTCCTTGTTTTTGAACACCCTTGGCGGCTCTTTGATGCCTTGTAAATTTTTTCTGAAGCAATATCTAATATGCCATCATTTACCAACTATTTAACTAATGACCATCCCTATTGCACTTGATGAGCATAAAGTGGGCACTTTTGATCTCTCACTCAAATAAGTTGCATTAATAAATTCAAAAGATCTAACAAAGCACTCTAATGTCTCTTTCGTAGCTTTGACATATAGAATAGTCACAGGTTTAGTCACTAGTAGGTTTTCTTCTCTAAAAACACAAATTAATTGATCTTTGACTATAAACTTTACTTTTTGATATAGAGATGATAGGATAGCACCTGCTATATGAATCCATGGTTACCCTAACAAACAACTATAAGATGGCGAAATGTCTATGACTTGAAATTTCATAGAGAAAGTACATGGCCCTATTTGCATCAGTATCTTAATGTCTTTTGGCACTCATTTTTGAGACTTATCGAAAGCTTGCACTATCATATGACTGGCCTTCATATATGATACATCAATGGGTAACTTTGTTAGGGTGATCATGGTCATGGCATTGATTGAAAAGTTATTATCAATAAGAACTTTAGCTAGGATATGACCTTAATATATAGTAGTGATATGAAGAGCCTTGGTACTGCCTCAACTTTTCGGTGGAATCTTATCATTATTGAAAGTTATGAAATTTGAAGCCATAATACTTCCATAATATGGTCGACATTCTCGATAAAAATATTATGGTTCATATGCACTTGATTCAACACTCTCAACAAGGCATTCCTACGTGGTTCAGAGTTCAATAAAAGTGACAATAGAGAAATTCAAGTAGGCATCTTGTTCAACTACTTCACCACGCTGTATTTGACGTGTTTAATTAACTTTAGAAACTTATAGGCTTTTTTTTTAGTGACAAGTTCTTTATGCTGCACATGTCGAGTCACTAAAAGATGAGTCTTTTCTCATTTTCCTAACACCTATTCTCCTTTTTTAGCTTTTTTTTTCATGTCTTTTCTAATGATTTTGGAGTATAACATCTCTCACTTTGAGTCATTCTACCTACTCTAGTTATATTTGTAGTGCTAGTGGCATTTAGGTCGTTTGCAACTTAACAATCATTTGATCTTTATGTCATGACATTGTAATCATATTTCCACAACACTACTTTATCATTTTGTAAGGGAATGGGCCAAGGATTGAATTGTGATAGGTTTCATGGTAAATTACAACAATTTTAAAATTAGGATGAAATGTTATCATGCATATTTAAAAAAATATTTATAAAATCATCCTAATTTTAGATAAATATGTGAATGAATGAATGCATGCAATAAAAAGTATTTACCAAATAATGATTGTTAACAAGAAAAATCTTTATTGAATTAAAAGTTATTTCTAATCAAATCCAAAATTACATCCATTAAAAATCTAAAGTTTATTGTGGAAAGAAATTCTTAATCTATTGATATTGGCTTTGTATTTTATTGAGAAAATCTAGCAATTTTTTAACATGTGTTCAAACTGGTGGCACCCTTGTCTTTCACTCTTCGACTTTCTCTAACATGTTTTTGGCTTTATAAGTAGTCATAATGATTTGATCAAACAGGCTCTCCAATTGATTGTGCTTCTTCATATATGCTTCTTTTGTTTGTTCATATTCTTCATTAAAAGCCTACATTGTGTCCTAATTTTGACAACAAACCCATTTAGCATTTGGATGTCCTTTTATGCCTCAGATAGTGCTTTTTCACTTTTTTGCACTTTCGCTTATAAATTGTCTATTTTCTTTTAGGAGTTGTTCCAATTCATGAGTGGTGGATGAGTGTGTTATGTTAAGATCAGTGAACAGACTCTTCCATTCATCATTTTCTTGTCTAAGGGCTTGAACCTTTTATCCATTCTCCCTTTTAACTCTTTTTTAAGCCTTTTGTTTTCAAGCTCTAATTCATCCTTTTCATCGTAGAGCTTTCTTTTAGCAGTTTTAACTACCACTAATGGATCAAGAGGTACTAGTTTCATTAGGCCATTTGAAATTGTGTCTTCAAAAAGTACAATATCTTTGCCTTGCCTAATATGCCACACAAAGTATTTAGAGGTAACCTTATTTGACTATTTTCTTTTGTTTTCTCTTCGAGTCATCATCCATGCTTGTATGGCTTTTGCTATCTTCATTGAGGCATCAATTTTGACATATAAGAACTTTTGCTAAGTCTGAAAGTGATTAGGATAAATTGTTCATATCCATGCTGTCTTTGTACCATGATTAGAGAATAACTCATTGTACCTTAAAGGCTAAAAGAGGAACTTAAAGCTTATCTTCACAACTATATAGCACTAATCCATAAGACATCCAAAGTGCTTTCCATATCACATTTTGATTGGTAAGCTTATGCAAAAGTGAGATATATGTTTCCTTAAATTTTTGTGTAGGCCATTCATACTCACAAAATTCCTTGATAGGAGTTTTTGAACTAAAATATAGCTTGCAAAATCTACCTCCATTGCTCTTAATATGACTTTTCATTCAAATCATTAACAATTATGCACATATAGTAAAACAACTTTTTCTACTTCATCGAAAATGATTTAAAGATCTAATGGTTTCAACTAAGATTGCAAGGACAAGATTGATTTGATAATTAAGCTGATCAAAAAAATCCACCATTGCAATATCAGTATACCCTCTTACTTTTGGAAATATTATCATCCCATAAAAAGCCAATGCCATCAAATCCATTCCTTTTTGTTACCCAAATGCTTGTTTACAAAGTCACAAGCAACACACCAAGGAAGGCCAACATCTTCACCTTATTCTGCTAACCAGGCATCAACAATTTAGACATCTACTGCTATCAATTAAGCAAGTTTTTTTTTTGGTAATCAGTCTTGTTTTTCCAATATATCTTGTCAAAATTGGAAAGGTCCAAGTGAAGCAAAGTTAAGTATTCTTCAATAGTCAACACCATGTTAGCTTCATTGAACACAAAGCATCAATACAAAGGATCCTAAAACTAAACCATAGCTTGAATAAGCTGATCATCAACAGCAGACTAAAAGAAGTAGCACTAGGTCTCCATAGTTCTTTTGAAAGTCTTCTTTAATAGTGGCATCCCATTACTTACAAATGTTAACCAATTCATTGAGATCATTTCTCTTGAGATTGAAATAAACTCTATTTAGGAGAGTAGACACATAATCGGCTAGTAAGCAATCATCTCCTTAAGTTGAGCTTCTTGAGATTTCATTTTCAGGCCACTAGTGGACTTCGCTAGATTTTCCATGGATTAATCAAGATTCTTTTTGTTAAAATTGTTTTGTGACAATCATTCCCTATGATAAATCAGATGATGTAATGCATGAATATACAATGAAAGAAAAGCAATAGTAAATACAATATATACAAGGAATAAAAAACAATTTTTACAAGTAAAGTAACAAGAAATGTTCCTCCCCCTATTTTGGACTTTATATATAAATAGGAGGGCAGGGCTCTAACGTAGGTTTGGAACTTAAGGTTTATTTACATCCTTGGTTCAAACATTTTGACAATATAAAGGCTCTTAAATTGTTCCTTATGTCATCATCTATTATAGACTAGTAAGGCACTAAAAACCTTATCCTTCCTATTATAGGCTCAAATGGAAATGGTTTAATTTGAATGGGAGTTTTCACTAACTTACACAAAAGTTATCACCTTATGAAAGTATAGGTACGCACTCTTTTCTAAGAAAGAACAAAACTCAGGTATAAAGCCTTTGCATAAATGCATGTGTAGTGTGTGTAAAGGAACATACCAACCTTCTTATATGCAAATCCAACATCTCCAATCAAACAAATAGATTAGTAAAAAAAAAAATGAAAAGTTACAAGAAAAACAAATAGATAAGTGCACATGAGACAAATCTTAAATAAATACATAATTAAAACCATCAAAACAAGTCTTAAGATAACATATGAATAACTAATGGCTTAATTCTCTAATGTTTTCAGTGAAGTTGCCAAACTGTCATAATGTTCAAGTCTGACCATTAGACATAAAAGTATGTAGTCACCATTAATTTTTTTTTTATCTAGGTGTGATTGACCACATTTGTGAATATATCCTTTATAAGGTCGTCTTAAACTTAAACTGAGGGTCTTTAAAAAGAATAGATTGTGGTCTACATCAATAGAATTAAATTCAAAAGTCGATTACATATAGGAAGGTTCTAGCACCCCATAACACCCAAATTTGGTTCCAAATTAATCACATATTATCTTATTTAAGACTTAATCAAAGATATTTTTATTAATTTCGATATTTAAATATTGGAAAAAGATCTTTAGGCTTTTGCAAAATTTTTTTTTCCTAACCTTAATAGTATTCAAAATAAACTCATCATTCACTTGAAGAGGCTTTGTTGTTGGATTCATTAAATATCTTATGAAAAATCAAATTTTCATTCTTTTTATTTATTTACAAAGTAATAATCATACAAAAGTGGTATAAAAAATCATAAATATCATCATGCAATAATCTCATAATTTAAACAAGCAAAGATTATGCAAATAAATAAAATCCAATGCAGAAATATCATGCAAATAAATAAACTATAACTATAAAAAATTCATGTCAAAATTTTTTTTTCTTATTATTTTCAATTCAATCATAATTGTTAAAATAAAAATCAAAACAAAAAGTAAAAATAAAATAAAATTAGAAAATAAAAATTAAAAGGAAAAAGAAAAACCTACGATCAGGTAAGGTCAGACAGCTGGTTAATGCACAAATCGTCGGGCTTAGGTATGAGTTAGGACTTCTAAAATGACATTATTTTGTTTTTAGTATAAAAGCCAAAAGCTAGCATTTTTCTTTCAGATTTCCTTTCCACCTTCTTTCTCTATGAAAAAGCTTTGCCATATTTCTAAAATAACCGATCAAAAAATTCAATTGCTCTCTAGATTCTAGCCAAAATCTCATAATTTGATATAGAAAAATCCAATCGGTGGTGAAAAATTCAAACAAAACCTAGAAAAATCCTAAGAACCCAGAATCTGACCATCATGTTTTTCCTCCCATCGTGAAATCCACTAAAAAATTGAAAAACTCATCGAAAAATTCAAGAAAAACCTAGAAAAAAAAATTCAAACAAAAACCTAGGAAAATTTAAAAACACCTAAAAGCTTAAAAAATTCTACACAAATTCTAGAAACACCAGAAAACCCAAACAGGTTCCTCAACTCCTTTACTAAAATTCCCACATACCAACTTTAAAAACACCTAAAATTTTGAATCAAATTTCCAAAATGCTAGAACCAAAGACTCAAAATTTTTTTTATTTGCTTGAGCTACTATTTATTTTGTGATTGTTTGTGATTTCTGATTGAATATGAGGATTTTTATATAAGATTTAATCCCTTTCAATTTGGCAAATACTAAATTCAATAGAATCTTGACAAAATCAAAATTTTAATTCTTTAAAAGATTGATTTTGCTTTTTCCATAGATTGGAGCTCAAGTTTTCTAAAATTAACTTGGGTTGAATATTCTTGGATCTTGGTCAATTAATTTGCAAAAATTGAAACTGCTCAAAATTTTCCTTTTTTCACTTAACAAAAACTGTATAAAGTAAAATAAACTAAAAACTAAAAGTTAAGATAAAATAGAGAAATAGATATAAAAAATAATAATTAAAAATAATTATACTTTTGGGCTTTTGATCTTGAGCCTAAAATTCACCTTCATAATTAAAGCCCAACTAAACAAAGTTTCAACCCATTATCAAATAAAGTTCAAAGCCCATGTAATCTCAAAAAAAATCCTTGAACAACATGGAGTGTCTATAAGGGGAAAAGGATTTAGTTGAGGCAAATCACACTAACATTGTCCTAATTCCAAAAACTAAAGACCCTAAGAATATTACCTAGTTTAGGCCAATTAGCTTGTGCAATGTCATTTATAAGATTATATCAAAAGTTTTAGTTAATAGGCTTAAGACAATTCTCCCGTTATGTATTAGTAAGGCTTAAAGTGCATTGTCCCTAGCAAATTAATTTCAGATAATGTTTTAGTTGCCTATGAACTTGTGCACCATTTTAAAACAAAGAAACATTGAAAAAAAGTGTTGTTGACCTTAAAACTAGACATGAGTAAGGACTATGACCAAGTGGAATAAAATTTTCTTGAGGCGATCATGGTTAGACAAGGATTTCATTCCAATTGGGTTTCTAGGGTGATGAAATGTGTAAACTCTATTTCTTACTCTGTTATTAATCGAGGTATCACTAATGAGATTTTTCCAAAAAGAGAATGTCGTCAAGGAGATCCCCTTTCACCTTATTTGTTTCTAATTTGCACTAAAGGGTTTTTTGCGATGTTAAAGAAAAGTCAAGAATAGGGCTACTAAATGGAATGTAGGTAAGCCAAAATGGTCCTTAAGTTACTCATCTTTTCTTTGCTGATGATAGTTTTCTTTTTACTACGGCCAATGGAAGCAAAAGCGAAAAGGTGATACACATGCTAAAGAGATATGAAGAAAGCTCAAGCCAAAAGATAAATCTTGACAAATCGATATTGTTTTTTAGCAACAACACAGGAAAAAGACAAAGGGAGGAAATAAAGAATATGTTTAAGAGTTCAAGAAAAAAAAAATCAGGAAAAGTATATGGGATTACCTAAAATGGTGGGGAAAGGTAGGAAAAGGGCATTTAAATACTTGAAAGACCAAATGAGTGCTAGAATGAATGAGACATGTCAAAGAATGTTATCGCTATGTGGGAAAGAAGAATTCATCAAGTCCATTTTACAATCTATTCCCATATATGCCATGAGTTGTTTTCTACTTCCAAAGGCGTTATGTGAAGAAATGAATAGCTTGCTTAGCAACTACTGGTGGACGAATAACAAGGAGACAAAAGGCATCCATTGGCAAAGCTATAAAAAAATGTGTTGCCAAAAAAGGTCGTGGCATGGCTTTTCGAGAAATGGGAGACTTCAACAAAGCTATGCTAGCTAAACAAAGGTGGAAGATCCTCACAAATCCCAGCACGCTAGGACACAGTCTTAAAAGCCAAATATTTTTCATATGGTTCTTTCCTTGAGTCTGATCTCTGAACAAATCCTTCATTAACATGGAAGAGCATTTGGGCAACAAAAGTAGTATTGCTTTAAGGTTTAAAATGGAGTGTAGGCCATGAAAGATCTATCTTGGACTAATAAATGGCTCCCTTTCACTGCATTGTTCAGACCATACTCTCTACAGAACAACAACGATGAGAATGGTTTGGTGTCAAAGTTGATCGATGAACAAACACATAACTAGAAGTGGTCTATTATACATGAAACTTTCTCACAAAATGAAGCAGGAGCAATATATGCATTACCTTTGAGTAAGCTAGACAAGCCTAATACCTAGTATGGCATTTTGACAATAAGGGCATATATACGGTGAGGAGCAGTTATAGAATGCTGTGTAAGTTATCACAAGACATTGGCTTAGAGACGGGGAATAATTAAGATAAGAGAAGAGGTCAAGAAGTTTGGCCAAGGATATGGGCAATCCCATTACCAATGAAGATCAAAACACTGAAGTGGAGAGTAAGCAAATGCTTTCTGCCAGTGATGGTGAATCTGGCAAAAAGACAACTTTCAGTGTCGACAACGTGCCAGAGATGTGGACACAATGATGAAACAGTGATTCATACGATGAAAGAGTGCTGTTGGGCGATAGGTGTATGGCAAAACCTTAACTTGCAGTGGGATGATGAAAGTGATCAACAGCTGGAGCCTTTGCATTGGCTTTACAAGGTGATGGGAAAACTTACAACAGAATAGGTGCAATAGTTTATGATAGGAATATGGATAATATAGAATGACAGGAACAATGAAAGCCATGGGGAAAAGAGGAGAGAACCAAACGCATCAACTGATTTTACAAAAAGATACACGTTGGAGTTTAACAGAGCATAGCAACAGAACTCTAACTGTAGTGGAGAAGGTGACGGTCAATGGAAACGTCATAACAAAGGAACTTTCAAAATAAATTTTGATGGAGCTGTGGATAAAGTAAGGAAGAAAGGAGGCATAGGTGTTATAATTCGGGACGAGGAAAGCAGAGTTATGGGAGGTCATAGTGACAGTATGCCAGGGGTGATTGATCTTTTCACTACTGAAGCCCTTACAGCTGTTCGAGCACTGGAGTTCGCTAAGGAGATAGGCTTCCATAAATTTTTATTAGAAGAGGATGCTTTAACGGTCATTAAAAATCTTCAGACAAGGAACCAAGATATGTTTCTTATTGGACTAATAATCAAAGAAGCTAGACTCAAACTTGTTGACTTCAAGGGTTGTCAGAAGATCAGGAAATGAAGCAACTCGTAGATTAGCAATGCATGGATTACTGATAAATGAAGGAATTTATTGGGTAAAGGATTATCCTGATTTTCTAGAAGTAATTGTATCTACTAATGCCACTATAGCTTATGATTGAATGGATAAAGCAAATTCATTTCAAAACATATATATTTCATTATGCTTAATTAGGTATATTTTGGTTGTTCGCATTAAAATTAATTAAAACTTGAATTCAAAATGCCATCTCATCAAGTAATTTTTTTTTTGGTCCACAATTGAATAATTAAGCTATTTGAATTCATACTATAACCTTGTAACTTGTTTCAATTCTTGTTAATCATGAAAATAGGGTCAAATGCACATGAAATTTGCATTCAAGACAAAATCCAAATTAAGGGAAAAATTGATATACCTACTTAAGCACTATTTTGTGCAATAAATGTTTATAAAGATTAAGCTTTATAAGGTAGTATTTGATATCATTTTAAGATTACCATGATAATTTAATCACCAAGGTGATCTTATTACTAACACTATTAGAATTTTAGACATCATCAACATAATTTTTTCATCATTAATTACCAATAGATTACTGACAGATTATCGATAGAATTTAAAAAAAAATCACTTTCATCGATGGATTTTATCGACGGAATTAAGTCTGTAGGTAATCCATCGCTAAAAGTTTGGACAAATTGTCTCTAATTTTATCGACGGCTTTACTTACAAAAAAAAAATCTATCGCTAAATGTCGCTTACGAAAAAATCTGCCAATAAAAAAAATTGAAATTTTTTTTTGACATTACTAACGAAAAATTTGTTGTTAAAACTATTAGTAAAAGTATTTTAAATTTTTTTTTAATATTTTGGATGAAACTTTCATCGATAAAATCATCGTTAATAGCCAAAAATTTAAAATCTCCCCCTGATCGAGTCACTTTATTCTTTTCCCCCAAATTATTTCTTAATCCCTAATTCATTTTCCCCTTGCTTCTCCCACTCTCCCCTTTTCTCCCTCCCTCTTTCCCTGTTACCTTGCCCTCCTTCATTGCCATTGGAGTGCGTTGGCCAGCATTGGTGTGTCCCCTCCTTTTGGCAATTTTTTTTAATTATTTTATTTTATGTTATATTTTATGTAGTATATTTGTTAAGTTTATGGTTTAATTTTTTATTATAGATTTGTTGAAATTTGTTTTGGCTTTGGTTACCAATGTGTTGAGTTTTTGTTAGTTATTTATTTGTTAAAATTTATTTGGATTTTGGTTACCAATTTGTTGAGTGTTTGTTAGTTTTATATTTGTTGAAATTTGTTTAGGTTTTGGTTATATGTTTGTTGAAATTTGTTGATTATATATTTTTGTTGAATTTTTTGTTAAGTATTAATGTCGAGTATTGTTAATATTTTTGAATTTATTTTTAGTATTGTTGGGGAATTTTTTTTATTTATTGAGTTATTTATTTTTTATTTGTGAAAGTTTTGTTGAGATTTGTTTGGTTTTGTTATAGATTTATTAACTTTTAGATATGTTATGATGTTTTTATATTTAATATTTTCTAGATTTTAATAATAATTATGAAAATTAAAATTATTTACGTTGATTTAAGGTTATAATTTATATATTACTAATAGGTATCTTATTTTGAAGAAATGTATATATTATTAAGATTTATATATGTTTTGAAATAATTTATATATTTGTAGCTTAGTGAAATGTGATTCAAGTCTTTGACTTCTTGTTGATAAGCTGGTAGCACTCAATTACAGTTTGGAATCTTTTTTCTATATTTATTTGATTGAATGATTTTATATTGAGAAGTTTGTGCTAAATGTATTTGATAATTCATTACAAAGAATTATTATTATTGACTTTCAATATGTTATAAACCTTACCTTGGTAGCCTTGTATCTTTTATTGTAATGTTGGTTTTTCTTTTTTGTATAATTTGTGTTTACTATTCAGGGAACCACAAGGCCTACCCATTATCATGTTTTCTTAGATGAGTTGGATACTCAGTTGACACTTACAGGAACTTGTCCATTTTCTGTCATATGTGTCAATGTATAATCATGTGTTGTAATTTCTCCACATATGTTTTGAGATTAACAAGTATGCCTATGCCTAATCATTTATTGTATAATTATATGTGTAAGTGTATAATCAAGTGTTGTAATTTCTTCATAAATGTTTTGCATAAAGAGATAATCCATATGGCTAGTCAGTTGGAAATTGATCCACCTACAATGACTCTTTGTGGTGGAGGTCCAATTGCAGAACTTAAACTGACACTACAAAGCAGTGAGTCAACAGCTTTAGTTAAATTATTGTTCGATTGTACTACGTGATCTTAATTAGAAGATTGTCTCTATTTATATAAATAGAATGAACTAGGTACATCTCTCTTGTTTCACAGCCATATTTTGAAATTTGATATATTTTAATGAAATATTAAATTACTCAATTATTGGGAAATCAATTGCACTTTAGATCATGTTATGAGTGCAAACTTGAGAAGGTAAAAAGCCTTGAATAAAAGTTAAAAATCTAAAAAGGCTTGATGAGATAAATGAGTTTCTGCCACGTTATGATATTGAAAGTTTCATATTTATCAACTACTACTTTCTTATGTATAAGGAAGATCATCAATTTTAGCTCTTCCTTCAAGAATAAAAAATGGTATTCTACATTTTAAACGAGGGTATGAATTCACTACATGAGGTAAATGATACATCCTTTGATTTGCGCTTGTTTGAATACATGGAATAAAAGACTATTTTTCATTGACGTCCGTCTTATGTCTCTACTACTATTTTTCATATTTTTTTGTTATATGGGTTGTAATATCTACCATTAATCATGCAAATTCTAATACTTGAAACTTAGAATATAACTATGTGCAAACCATACATGATTAGGTCTTTCCCATAGCAAACCTAGCTATTTTAGATTAGTTGTCAAATGTGGACTACGTTGTTTATACGATGGGTTCTTCTTCATTTCCCTTCCCTCTGCCCATTACTAGTAACATTCTTGATTATTTTTCATAATACATTCTTCAATATTTTAATATGTAACAAAGATAAATACAATTAATTACCTCTTTAATATGGATTACACTTTTATATATGAAAAGACAATACATCCATATGTAATTTACACATATGGATTGATGGACATAAGTTCTTGAATGTGCACATGTAGGCACGTGATGGTAGTGTAGTTGCTATTAAATACATTGGACATACTACTAAAGTTTTTAGTTATTGTTTATAAATGAAATTTCCATGTTCTATCTTACTTTTCATTAAGCACTTAATTTCTATATGCATCTCACATTCTTTTCTTGTCTTCTTTGTTTATGCATTTGCATATCATCATTTATTATAGGTAAAGGTAATGAAGATGGAATCTATGTTTTTTCATCAAATGAATGAGGTATATTCGGTTGTGTCCTGTTGTATTTTATTTTTATTTCTTTTCATTATTTTGAATATTCAAGACAAAAATTCTTTATGACATGTATAGAATAATGACTGACAAATTGTGTTCTATTGTAATTGTAGACACCCAATTTGGTCCAGGCCCAGATCAATTGGGCCTAGCCCAAATGGATAAGCCTAATTTGGTTCTTATTTGGGATTATTTTTATTTTACTTTTTTTTCTTTTGTATTTTATTATTTATTATTATTATTATGTATTAATATATGTATATCTTTATTTATTTATTTATTTATTTATTTTGTTAATATTTATATGTATTTTATTTATATAGTTATATATTTATTATTATATTATAATTTATTTATTATTCTTTTTTTCTTGTAATATTTTTTTGGATTTATCTTATTGTATTTCTAATTATCTGTTAATAATTTTTTTTTCTTTCTTTTCTTGTTCCGTTTATATGATTTTTGTTTATCTGATTATTATATTATTATTATTATTATTTTTTATTTATTTTTTGATTGCTGTGATTGAAAGTTGAAGAATCCCATTGTGAATGGAAATTCAATCAGAAGAATCCAGATTGGATTCAAAGATTGAATCTCCATTCAAGGAGGAATTGGGATTGATCAGGAACTCCTGATCAATCCCTATAAAAGGGACCTCCTGGAATATATGCAACAGACAAAAAAAAACAAATGAGCAAAGCTACTGATTTGAGAGAAAATGAGGCGTATAGAAAGCTAAGAAAAGGTTTAGGAGTGTTCTGGGAGTTAGCATAATTTTTTGAAGATTTTTTGGCGATTTTTTTCTGAGAATTTCTGGAAAATTTCAAATTTCGATTGAATTTTCCGACGAAGTTTGAATTTTCCGACGAACATTCCGGCCAAATTTGAAGTTTTCGACGAGATACCCAGTTTTTGGCAAGAAATTCCAGAAACCGACAACCTTCCGGCCAACTTCCGACGAACTTCCGGTGAAATTTTTCAAAATCTGACGAAATTCAATCGAAGTTTTTCAGCCTTTAGAGAGAAGGGAGAGAAAAAGAGAAGAAGAGAGAGAAAGGGAAGGAGCTTTCTGTCGAAAAATAGAGGGAAAGACCTTATATACCCTTCCAAAACAACGTCGTTTTGGCCTTAAGTGACCCAGAAGATCCGCGCGTTTTGCCGAGACCCGACCCGACCCGAGCGTTGACCCGCTTCCTGACCCGCGCGTGTCTGCCCCCCTCTGAGCCAAGTCGAGCCAAGCCGAGCTTCCCAAGCCACCCCCCGAGCCGTTTCTCTTCCTTGAGCCGAGCCGCTCCAAGTTTTTTTTTTTTTGGAATTTTTTTATTTATTTGTTTTATTTATTTATTTATTTTTATTAGATTAGAATTATTTAATATTTTTTATCTTTATCTTATTTTTATTTTTGTTTTACTTTTCTTTATTTTTTTATCTTTATTTATTTTCACTTTTATTTTGTTCTATTTTCTTTAAATAAAAATAAAAAAATATTTTTGGGAAAAAGTTGAAAGTATCAATTTTCCTTAAAAATAAATTTTCAAAAAATATTTTAGGGGAAATGTTGAAAGTATCAATTTTCCTTAAAAATAAATTTTCAAAAAAAGATTTTTGAGGAAAAGTTAAAAGTATCAATTTTCCTTGGAAAGCAAAGTTTCAAAAAAAATATATTTTTGAGGAAAAGTTGAAAGTATCAATTTTCCTTAGAAATAAATTTCCAAAAAATATTTTTGGGGAAAAGTTGAAAGTATCAATTTTCCTTAGAAATAAATTTCCAAAAAATATTTTTGGGGAAAAGTTGAAAGTATCAATTTTTCTTAAAAATAAATTTTCAAAAAAAAAGATTTTTGGGAAAAAGTTGAAAGTATCAATTTTCCTTGGAAATCAAAGTTTAAAAAAAAAAGATTTTTGAGAAAAAGTTGAAAGTATCAATTTTCCTTGGAAATCAAAGTTTAAAAAAAATATATTTTTGAGAAAAAGTTGGAAGTATCAATTTTCCTTAAAAAATAAATTTCCAAAAAATATTTTTGGGGAAAAGTTGAAAGTATCAATTTTTCTTAAAAATAAATTTTCAAAAAATATTTTTTGGGAAAAAGTTGAAAGTATCAATTTTCCTTGAAAATCTAATTTTCGAAAAATATTTTTAGGGAAAAGTTGAAAGTATCAATTTTCCTTAAAAATAAATTTTGAAAAAAAAGATTTTTGAGGAAAAGTTGAAAGTATCAATTTTCCTTGAAAATCAAAGTTTAAAAAAAAAAAATTTTTGGGGAAAAGTTGAAAGTATCAATTTTTCCTGCACAAGAACAATCATCATTTCCTTTCTTTTTTATTTTGAGTTTCATTTTTATTTTTCTTTAAACAATCCGACGACGGAGCCTCTGCAAGTGAAACAGTAGTTCTTCTTGCATACTCTTGAGGTGAGGGAATTTTTTCAATTTTCTGCTAAAAGTATTAGAGTCAATTGAGAATAATTTCCAATAATTAATTACTTGATAAAATTTTAAGGCTTTTGGATAACACAAATTTAAGCTGGTACCATCTTTTGATGGGCGTTGTGAGGGTGCTATAACCTTCCTCACACATAACCGAACTCCCGAACCCTGTTCTGGTTAGCAAACCTGAACCTATTCTTTTAGGGACCCTTAAACTTAGTTGTCCCCTGAAAGGACAGATTCCTTAGGTGGCCAATCGCACCCAAATAAAAAAAAAATTAGTGGCGACTCTTTAAAAGTCAATGTCTAACGATAGATCCCCGGATCTAGACGTTATGACAGCTTGCCGACTCCACTGGAGACTTTGAGAGTCAAGCCAGCAAATAATTTATGTTATCCAAAAGCCTAATAAAATTGAACCTTTTTGTATATATGTATTATTGTTCATTCATGTTTATTTACTTTGTTAATTATGTCATTCATGTGCATGTGCATAACATGAGCTCTACACCCGAGCTCCTTCCCTCTAGGAGGGAGTAAAGTACCTATTGCTTTCGTGAGGTCTAATGCCTCCGCAGTGGCTAGCGAAATACTCCCACTCAAATTGAACCTTTTCTGCTTGTAACCTGTAATGGGTGAGGATTAGGGTGCCTTACTAGTCTATGATGGACAATGATGTAAGGAACAATTTGAGGACCTTTAGACTTTGACCTAAAAACCACATATAGTGAACCTTAAGAGTGCCTAAACCTAGGATAGAGCCCTTTCTACCCAATGATAGATATACCCTGAAATTAAGACATAAAAAGGGTGTTTATCTAATCATTTTGGTTGTTTAACTTTGTGTATCATTTTCATTATCATATGTAACATTATGCATCAGCATCACTTTCATTTCATCCATGGAACTAACTATGTTGTTTGTCTAATTGTATGCATTTGCATTATTTTTATGATCATGTTTTAACACAATCATTTACATTCATTTCATACTAGATTTCATTTAGAAAAATGTACATTTCATTAGTGCATCAAAGCATCAGACATAAAGCATAGCATAACATTTCTAATCATAAGATATGGTGCTAAAGGTTCAAGGATAGCTCCATCTAGTGAGAACCCTGCCCATCGATACAACACAAGATCTAGAGCAAGACAAATGGAGCAGAAAAATTCTCATAGATTTGAAAAAATAGAAAAAGCACAGGAAAAGATTGAAAGTGAGCTGAGCAAGATTCTGGAGGCTCTTAATAACATGAATAAAGGAAAAAGAGTTGAAGAAGATACAAGCCAACAAGTTCCCTCATTGCAGGAAGTGGCTGACCCTTTATATCCTTCAGGTTTTGGCCCACCTCAAGCCCAGTCTGCTCAAGAGGTCCCACCATAACACTTCGCATATTCGACATATCCTGGAATGCCATCAGCTTTCAATCCAGGACAGTATAACAGCTATGTAAATCCTGTCTTCACTGAAAAAGTAGTAGAACCAATTCTTGATCTAGATGATTTAAAAGATAAAGAGAAAGAAAAGATAAGAGTGGAAGGTTAGGAAAGCTCCAAGATTAGCATGTTAGAGCAAAGGCTACGGGCTGTGGAAGGATGTAGCTCTTATGGGTCAGTTGATGCTGTTGGGCTCTGCCTAGTTCCTGATGTGGTTATCCCCCATAAGTTTAAAGTACCAAAATTTAAAAAATATGACAGTACAAAGTGCCCCAAAACTCACATCACAATGTATTGTCGAAAAATGGCAGCTCATGCTCATGATGAAAAGCTCTTGATGCATGTCTTTCAGGATAGCCTTACAGGTTCAGCGGCCAGGTGGTATGTTCAGCTGGACAGAACCCGCATTCACTCTTGAAGCGATATGGCACATGATTTCATCGATCAGTATTGACATATTATTGATTTGGCCTCTGATCGTTTGTCTTTACAGAATCTAGAGAAAAAGGCAAACGAGTCTTTTAAAGAGTATGCCCAGAGATAGAGAGATATAGCTTCATAGGTACAACCTCCACTGACGGAGAAAGAGACCACAGTGTTATTTGTTAGCACTTTAAAACCTCCCTATTATGAAAAGATGATAGGGAATGTAACAAAAAATTTTGCTGACATGGTAATCTCTGGAGAAATTATTGAAAGTGCCATAAAAAATGACAAGTTGAGAGGAGGAGAAACCAAGAAGACATTAAAAAAGAAAGAAGCTCAAGCTCAAGCTGTGAGCTTTGATAGACAACAATTCAGGGGTTATCAACCCTATCCATCCCAAGGTTACTCTCCATACTATCCTGCTATGAATAATGCCGCATCCTACTCATACCCGCTAGCTCCACAATCACCTCATTCATCCACATACTGATCAAGTTTTAGCCCTCAAGATCTTACATATAGCCTTAACATTCAAGCTCCTACAAGAACCCAAATTCGCCCTATTAACCCAGCAAGTGGTTCACGAGAACAACGAACTACTCGAGAAAAACTTGTATTTCATCCAATCCCTATGACTTATACAGAGTTATATCGAGAACTTTATAATAGCCATTTGATTGCCCCCAGCCATGTAGAGTCGTTTAAACCACCCTATCCAAAGTGGTATGATCCTACAGCCCACTGCGACTACCACTATAGAATTTCTGGCCATTCTACTGAAAATTATACTACTTTAAAGTATAAGGTGCAACGATTGATCAATGATGGAATGGTAAGTTTTGATCAAGAGAAAGCAACAACACCTAATGTTAGCGTTCTGAGTGAAAGTCAAGAACAGAAAGGGTCCGGAGAGTTACAATGACTTGAGGGGCAAGATGTCAATAGAGATTCTTCACCTGATCGCATAGGGGGACAATTTTAAAGAATGAAGATAAGGCTGGTTGAAGGTTTCTTTTGTCATGTTAGGATTTCTTTTCGAGTGATTGTTGGATTTCTTTTTGCAATATGATTTCACTTGTTATCATCTTAATAAAGGTAAATCAATGCATTTCATTACATTTTTCTTTTTCACTTGACCATTACTCCGTGCTCTGTTACCTTTCATAACTTTACACTCCCATTCTTAAATTTCAGGTGATGAATATTTAGACAATGATAACAATAATTCTGAGATTTAATTTTGAGAACTCATCCACATTAATATGAGGAGGTGATTTGAGCAAAAAAAAAAAAAGGTAAGCCATTACCAAAGGTGAAAGAGATATGTCTTAAAGATATGTAATTTTTTATACAGGATCATGAGCTTTGTTCAATAGATGATGTTTAAGAAAAATATTCACAATTGAGATGAAAAATGACCATCTTTCTTTTACCATTTGAAAAACCATTTATTGCTATCCCTTTGAGCCTATTATGATTTCTTTTTTGAAGGAACCCCAACCAAGGATCACCCTCTACATTGGGGGGCAATTTTTGAAAAAACACCACAAAAGGTTTCAAAAATAAAAAAAAAAAAGAAAAAGAAAAAAGGCCACACATGACTTGGGGCAAAGTAATGAGAATTTTTTGGGTGAGAAAAAAAAAGCAGTGAAATGATGGGGGGCAAAATGCCAAGTTGTATCAAATGATCCTTTGGTTTTGAACCTTTTTAATACATGTTTTGAGCCTATTATATCCATTTTTTTATAACCTTTCACCTTGGCCTACATTACAACCTTGAAAAGACCATTTGGATCAAGTGTGAATACTCAACTTGAATGATCATATGTTGAGCGAAGGTATACTCATGATGAAGCAATGAAATCATACTACATTGCTCTAAAGTTGGATGTATGGAAGATATCAACAATGGATGAAAAACGAGCAAAAAGAAAAAAGATGATAAAAAAAAAAAAAAGAAAAAAAAGGAAAAAATGAAAAAAAGATATTCAAATTGAAAACTTGAAAGGGTGATTTTGGTAGAAAAAAAAGATCCAGGTCAAATGGCTCACATGAATGGAAGATCAAAGACATCTGAAGATCCCTCAAAGACTGGGGCAAAGTTTGCCAAACTCCATATGACTTCAATTGTAAATGGAATGAGTTTTTGAAAAAGAATCCTAGATTAATGTTGAGAATTGTTTGAATATTCATCATTTGGACATACCATCCATCCCAATGACATGTATCCAATTCATTTCCTTTCCCATTTGCTTTGTACCAAAATAGATCTTCATTGATTATCTTTACCATAATTCACCTTGCGTTCTTTTATTGTTTCACCCCTAGAATGAATTGAGAAAATGCTTGATTGCATTGTATTTGTCAAGAATTGAAATGATAATGAATGAATGAATATGTGCTTAAAAGAGTCTTGCATTCATTTAAAAAAAAATCTAAGATGATAAAGAAATGGTAGAAACCCAAAAGAGATGATTTGGAAGGATATGTGATATGATCAAATGGAGAATATAATAGGGCAAATCTTGAAAAATGGTATAACCAAGTGATGAATACAAGGATGAATTGGTCGATATGACTTGCAAGTTATGATTGAATGATGAAAGCAATCAGTGGACAAAGTTTGTTTTGGAATGGTTAATGTCGAGACACTTATGAGTAATGACTCAGTGATGGTGGGTGAAACTTGTTCTGAAATTTTTAGTGCTGAGAAGTCTATGAACAGTGGTCAAGTGATGATTGATTGATGAAACTTGTTTCAAAATATGGAGAAACTGAACAAGGAAGACATGCGAAATGGTGGAGTTTTGAAAGCCATATCATCATAATTATTTAGAATTTTGTTGCATAGACATTTGCATTACATGCATCATGGTGGCATCGTCGCTTGAATAGTACATGCACATGATTTGATTGGACATGCATGGCACTATGAGAATATAGGTTGCCACATTTGCATCATTAAGAAAGCATTTGCATCTTTGGTCATAACATTCATTCATGCAAAATTTGAGTCACTTGAAAAAGAAATTGTGAATGTTTTGATGAGAATTTTTGAGAACTCAAATGAAAATCTTTGAATTTCAAAATGAGAATCTTTGATGAGTGAAACCCTAAAGTTTATCGAATGTGAATCTTCGAACAAATGAAAAGTTTTGAACTTTTGGATGTGGATCTCCAAAATACAAAACTTCAATCTTTTGGATATGAATTTCCAATGTTTTAAATAAGAGCCTTTGAACTCAGATGTGAAACTCTAAGTTTTATTGCATGTGAGCCTTTGAACTCAAATGAAAAGCTTTGAATTTTTGGATGTGAATTTCCAAAATTCAAATGAAAAGCTTTAGACTTTGGGATAAGAATTCCAAGTTTGCCAAATAAGAACCTTTAAAAAAGCTTTGAACTGTTGGATGTGAGCCTCCAAAATTCAAATGAGGATCTTTGATGTGAGTCTTACAAGTTGCAAATACAAATCTTGAGATCTTGCAAATTCAAGAAGAAATTTGTCAGGTAAGTTCCTAATCCTTGAAATAAGATGTCTTGTGGTATCAGGATTGATTTATAAAACCTTTGGGCATAATCTCCTGAAACTCCTTCAAACATAATTTTCAACTCCTTTGGACATGATTGTCAGGGAGCAATTTACTTTTCCAAAAGTCGTGGTGCCTCTGTTTAGAGGAGCAATTTACTTTTCCAAAAGTCATGGTGCCTCTGTTTAGAGGAGCAATTTATTTTGTTCAAAGTCGTTGAGCCTTTGTTTAGAGGAGCTTTGAAAAAAAAAAAAAAAAAAAAACAAAAACAAAAGCAAAAAAAAAAACACAAAAAAAATAAAAATGAAAATGTTGAGTTGAGTCTTGATTGGGTGTCTATGTCTTTGCACAATTTCTGTTTCACAGAAAATGTATAAAGAGGGGCAGCTGTAGACACCAAATTTGATCCAGGCCCAGATCAATTGGGCCTAGCCCAAATGGATAAGCCCAATTTGGTTTTTATTTGGGATTATTTTTATTTTATTTTATTTTTTTATATTTTATGTATTTTATTATTTATTATTATTATTATTATTATTATGTATTAATATATGTATATCTTTATTTATTTATTTATTTTGTTAATATTTATATGTATTTTATTTATATAGTTATATATTTATTATTATATTATAATTTATTTATTTTTTTTTTCTTGTAATATTTTTTTGGATTTATCTTATTGTATTTCTAATTATCTGTTAATAATTTTTTTTCTTTCTTTTCTTGTTCTGTTTATATGATTTTTGTTTATCTGATTATTATATTATTATTATTATTTTTTATTTTCTTTTTTTGATGGCTGTGATTGAAAGTTGAAGAATCCCATTGTGAATGGGAATTCAATCAGAAGAGTCCAGATTGGATTCAAAGATTGAATCCCCGTTCAAGGAGGAATTGGGATTGATCAGGAACTCCTGATCAATCCCTATAAAAGGGACCTCTTGGAACATATGCAACAAATAAAAAAAAAGAGTGAGCAAAGCTACTGATTTGAGAGAAAAGGAGGCGTATAGAAAGCTAAGAAAAGGTTTAAGAGTGTTCTGAGAGTTAGCAAAATTTCTTGAAGATTTTTTGGTGATTTTTTTTTGGGAATTTCTGAAAAATTCCAGATTTCGGTTGAATTTTTCGACGAAGTTTGAATTTTTCGACGAACATTTAGCCAAATTTGAAGTTTCTGATGAGCTGCCCAGTTTCCGGCAAGAAATTCCAGAAACCGACAACCTTTCGGCCAACTTTCGGTGAACTTCCGACGAAATTTTCTAGATTTCGGTGACATTTTCCAGAATCTGACGAAATTCAACCGGAGTTCTTCAGCCTTTAGAGAGAAGGAATAGAAAAAGGGAAGCAGAGAGAGAGAGGAGAGGAGCTTTCTACCAAAAAACAGAGGGAAGAACCTTATATACCCTTCAAAAACGACGTCGTTTTGGCCTTAAGTGACCCAGAGGATCCGCGCGTTTTACCGAGACCCGACCCGACCCGAGCGTCGACCTGCTTCCTGACCCGCCCGTTTCTGCCCCCCTCTGAGCCAAGCCGAGCTGAGTCGAGCTTCCCAAGCCACCCCCGAGCCATTTCTCTTCCTTAAGCCAGCCGAGCCGAACCGATAGCCGAGACGCTCCAGGTTTTTTTTTTTTTGGAATTTTTTTATTTATTTGTTTTATTTATTTATTTTTATTAGATTGGATTTATTTAATATTTTTTATCTTTATCTTATTTTTATTTTTGTTTTACTTTTTTTTATTTTTTTATCTTTATTTATTTTCACTTTTATTTTGTTCTATTTTCTTTAAATAAAAATGAAAAAATATTTTTGGGGAAAAATTGAAAGTATCGATTTTCCTTAAAAATAAATTTTCAAAAAATATTTTTGGGGAAAAGTTGAAAAATGAAAATTATTTTTCGGGAAAAGTTGAAAGTATCATTTTTCCTTGAAAATCAAAATTTTCGAAAAATATTTTTAGGGAAAAGTTGAAAGTATCAATTTTCCTTAAAAATAAATTTTCAAAAAAGGATTTTTTAGGAAAAGTTAAAAGTATCAATTTCCTTGGAAATCAAAGTTTCAAAAAAAATATATTTTTGAGGAAAAGTTGAAAGTATCAATTTTCCTTAGAAATAAATTTCCAAAAAAAATTTTTGGGGAAAAGTTGAAAGTATCAATTTTTCTTAAAAATAAATTTTCAAGAAAAAGGATTTTTGGGGAAAAGTTGAAAGTATCAATTTTCCTTGAAAATCAAAGTTTCAAAAAAAATTTTTTTGGGGAAAAGTTGAAAGTATCAATTTTCCTTAAAAATAAATTTCCAAAAAAATATTTTTGGGGAAAAGTTGAAAGTATCAATTTTTCCTACACAAGAACAATCATTCTTTACTTTCTTTTTTATTTTGAGTTTCATTTTTATTTTTCTTTAAACAATCCGACGACGGAGTCTCTACAAGTGAAACAGTAGTTCTTTTTGCATACTTTTGAGGTGAGGAAATTTTCTCAATTTTTTACTAAAAGTATTAGAGTCAATTGAGAATAATTTCCAATAATTAATTACTTGGTAAAATTTTAAAGCTTTTGGATAACACAAATTTAAGCTGGTACCATCTTTTGATGGACGTTGTGAGGGTGTTATAACCTTCCTCACACGTAACCGAACTTCCGAATCCTGTTTTGGTTAGCAGACCTGAACCTATTCTTTTAGGGACCCTTAAACTTAGGTGTCCCCTGAAAGGACAGATTCCTTAGGTGGCCAATCGCACCTAGATAAAAAAAAGATTGGTGGCGACTCCCTAAAAGTCAATGTCTAGCAATAGATCCCCGGATCTAGACGTTATGACAGTAATCTTATAAAAATTTCATTCCACTTTCAACATTGTGGTATAAACTGTAAATAGAATATGGCTTTTTTTCTTTATATTTTTGTAATTAGAATTTATAAATAATTCTGTAAAATATTATTATATTTTTTATAAATGAAATGGAATGTTTTATTTATTTATTTCTTTTATTTATGTATATTTTAGTATTCATAATGTTATTTTAAAAATAAAATTTAAAATATAGTAAAATGATAAAAAAAACTACAAAATAATAGTTAAATATGATTTAAAAATATTATTACCAATGGAATTTTATTATTACTGACAAAAAAAACCCATTATCAATAGATTTACCGATGATTTTATCGATCAAAAATTCTGTAGCTAATTACTGACTAAAAATTTTGTAAGAAAATCCATTGCTAATAAATCTATTTGTAATTATTGATGGATTTTACCAATGAATTTTCCTTAAGTAATTATTGATAGATTTGAAGTATTACTGATGGAATAGAATCACTGACACAGATAACACTAACAAAAATTTTCTATCGATAAAACCGTTGCTAAAAGTATTACTGACGAATTTTAAGTTTTTACTAATGAAAAATTTCATTGGTAAAGCTTAATTTTCTAGTAGTGTAAGGCGATCTTATCAGTTATGATTTAGAATCACTTTATTTGATTAAAACTAATTGATTTTTAGTAATTAAATATCACTATATTTAGTATTACTAAAAATCAAATATTATTTTGTTTTAAAGTTCCAAAATAATCATGTATATATATGATAATAATTACACAAGTTAACGATTTCAATGTTATTTAAAGATAATAATTTGTCAAATATTAGTAATATTTTATTTACTTAATAATAAAATATAATAAAATTATTAATTTAAAATATATTTATTGATAGGTAAACTAGTTTTTATAATATAAATTATGTAAAAAATTTTTGAATTAAAAAATAAAGATAATATATTAAAAATCAAAAGATTATTATATATAAATTAAAAAAAAATAAATCACACAAATTATTTTTTGAACTTCTTACATTGAATATTAGTTTGAAAATATAAAAATTTATAATATAAAATAATTACAATTAATTTTGAGAAGAATGAATTTTTTCATTCATATATTAAATGAAAAATATTGACTATTATTAATTTTATATATTATTTCACTTTGTTAATAAAAATTTTCTATCCATTTGATGAGAATTAAATCACTTTCTAAGCTAATGATCTAATCACTCTCGTGATCTAAGATCACCACCATATAAAACCACTAAAATATTATCAAATATGATGATCTAATTATCATGTATAAATATCTATAATTTTTTGAGTGATCATCTCATATCAAAGATTACTTAAACAAAAATGATATGAGAATGAAGACATGAATAATTGCATAATATGTTAATAAATTTTTAATTTTAATAATTAAAATTTAAATCTTTAACTGTTTGAAATACTTAAAAGAAAATGAGACAAAAGATTTCACTACAAAAACAAGAGTAAAAAAGTTTGACTAGTTTAAATTTAGAGTGACGAGAAAATGATTTTCTCTAATAGACCAAAAACATTATTGGATGCATTTGAAAAACTCATTTGGAATGTCTTGATGCAGTTTGGGATTGATCAAACGAGAGTATCTTTGCTTTATAAAATTATTATAGGAGAGGCGATGGGCAACTACCTCATTAAAATTGGCGTGTCTTGCATTGATTGCATCATCAATGCCCATAATTCAAACACGCGGTGCATGGGATACTTAATTGGATTGCCTGTATTAACAAAATGGCCTTTGGCCGAGAATAAAATTAATGAATTTATAAGAAAAAATTATCTCCATTACTTAAAAAATAATGTAAATTTTTATTATTTTATCTAAGAATGAATGACTCAGTTTGATTTATAAAAAATATGTCTCCATTACTTAAAAAATAATATAAATTTTTATTATTTTATCTAAGAATGAATAATTCACTTTCATCTAAATTTATGATTGATATTTATTCAAATCATTTTTATTTTTAATTAATTTTTATTTATTTTTATATTCAATTTCAAATCACTAAATATCATCCATAGATTTAGATAAAATTTCATTATTCACTTTTAAATAAAATAATAAAATTTTCTACTATTTTTTAAATAATAAAAAAGATCTTTTTCGAAATTTATCAGTACTTATTTAAGTTTTTTATATTTGAATTAACTTGATGGCTTAATCAATATTCGTGAAAGTGAACTCAACATGCTCTCATTTGGATTTTCTTTTTCATTTTTGTTCAAGGAAAATATACGGGGAAAGATGATTGGGAGAGGCTACTTATTGCCTCTAGTCCCATTCATCAATTGGTTAGACTAGGGTGTAATCGAGTCGAGTCGAGTTAATACAGTGAGAAGTTCGAGCTTGAGTTCAGCTCTCAACTCGAGACTAGATATTCAGTTCGAACTCGATCGAGTTTCATTTTTTTAGCTCAAGCTCGATTAGTGATCGAAATTGAGCTACTTGAACTCACTCGATTAATATGTTAAAATAAGTTCGATTCTTATATTCGACAAGAACTCAATTATTTGTGTTCAAGCTCGAACTCGAATTCAAGATATTTTATTAATTAAAATAATAAAAAAATTTAAATGTAAAAGCTTGATTAGATTTGTGAACTACTCGAGCTAAGTATAAGAATATTCAAACTCGACTCAATCGATAAGTCGAGTTACTTGAGCTCGAGCTCGACTCGATAATAATTGAACCATATTCGAGTTTTATTGTAATCGAATCCGAGTAACTTGCGAGTACTAATGTATCATTTACACCCCTATGCCAGACGAAGTCAATGATTTTTTTTTTTGGTACATAAGTCAAGGAATATTTTGTTCATAATTAATTGCCTAAATATATATACATATTTTTTGTACAAATTTATGATTATTTGAACTTTTTTAAATAAAGATCACTACACACTAATTAAATTGCGATAATTAAAGAGAGAGAGAGAGAGAGGGAAGGGAAGAAAGAAATTAGAAAAATGCAAAAATATGTAGTATATTTACAACTTTAAAACCAACTATTTACTACGTGCATTGCTACAAGTACGAGGACATCCTTTTTGGCACAATTCTTTAATTTGAGATAATTTCATTTTGTTTGTTATATTTTATGCTTTACATCATGAGATTAATTTCTTTGTTTAATGAATTTGGACTTTGGAGGGTATAACACACATATATATACTCCCTTCATTTCATCCATGTTTGTCCTTCCTTGACTTTTTAATCAAACAAATTTAACTTTAACTATTATTTTTAATAAAATTATAAAACTTTTAAAAATAAGATTTTCAAATTTTTAGTTTCAAAATTTTCAAAACACATTTTTTATATTTTAGAAAATAATAATTAAATTTGAGTTCATTTCATAAAAAATGTCAAACATGAAAATCAAAGAGATATAGAAATAGGGAGAGTATAAATATATATATTATATGGAGTAGGAATTCACTTATATTAATATAATTCTTATATTTTATATAATGTAGTTCTTATATTTTTTGGACTATTGGAATAAAATTACTAAATTTAAAAATATTATTTTGATTCAAATGAGTAATGATTTAATTTTGATCCAAAAATCCAAAAAAATATAAGGATTATATTAGTGTAAATGAATCTCTCATGCTATATATATATAATAAAGATCTGCTTACATTAGTGTAAGCGTTATATACTTTTTTAACTTTGGAATCAAAATTAAATTTATAACACTTATATTTAATCATTTTAATTCAATGATAAAAAATTATGAATCATTTACATTAATACAAGTGAATTTCTCCTTGTGCATATATATATTAAACTTTCATATTAGGGCCCAACATTAATTTCATGTCGATGTACATACTGGATTTTATCATCTAATTACATAACTTTTGATAAGGGAAAATCTAATTACATTACCGTTTTCTTTCAACACCTCACTTTTTTTTTTTAATTTTTATAAGTGAAATTACTTAAATATCCTTCTTACAAGTTTTTGAATATTTATATCTAGAAAAAATTATGACTTTTTGAAAATGCATTTTTGAAAATTCATAACACTTTTCAGAAATGCAATTTATGAAAAATTACAAAAAAAAAGAATTTTGTTAAATTTTTTTATGAATTAGTGTGATGAAAAAAAGTTAATAATAGAAAAAATTTTAAATTTTAAAATTAATAAAAAGTTACTTTTACTATTTTGATCATAGGGAAAAAATAAAATCTTACGACGCCCTAATTAAATATTTCATCTCTTAATATTACGAAGGATGATGAAAGAACTATCAAATCTAATCAACATAAAACGGCTGAAACTCTTTAAAATTGTACAAGTAATACTATCGAATAATACAAAATTTTGTCAAAATCTAATATGCTAATTAGGAAAACCCATCATGATAAGTAGATGGAGAGACTTTTTCAAGAAGTTTAGTTTATTTAGAGTTATTATAGAATTTAATAATCGATACAAAAAATATTTATTAAAAATTATATTTACTATTTTATCTTTAATTTAATTAGAGCCTCATAAGACTTTATTCTTTATGTAAGATCAAAATAGTAAAAGTAAATATTTTTATCATTTTTAAAATTTATTATTTTTTCTAATAAAAACTTTTTTATTACACTAATTCATAAAAAATTTAACAAAATTCTTTTTTTTTTTGGTAATATTTCATAAACTTTCACTCCTAACACTCTTGGAAATACATTTCCGAAAAGTGTTATGACTTTTAAGAAATATATTTCTGAAAAATATTATAGTTTTTCGAAAATCTATTTTCAAAAGTCATAACACTTTTTGAAAACGCATTTCTAAAAAATTATAAAATTTACCGGAGATAGATATTGAAAACTTGTGAGAAGAGTATTTTAATTTCACTTATAAAAAATAAAAAAAAAAGTGGGTGTAAAAAAACAAAATGGGATTGCATTTAGTCCCCTTAACAAGACTAATGGCCAAAAAGGAAAAAAAGAAACAAACTCACGATGAAGCCTCTGTTAAATTATTTATTAATTGATAGGGAAATGCTAGTGGCAGTCACCCTCAACACCCACATTTCAAAACTCATGTATATAGAGAGCTAGGATAAGAAAAAAACTGAGAAAACAAAAAATTGATTTGAAATCATGATATTTGGTTCAGATTGATTTTTTTATTCAGTTAGAATTAAATTCGAATATTAAATATATATATTAAGTTTAGATTAAAATTTTAGATCGGGATATGAAAAATTGAAAAAAAAATCGAATCAAAATAAATTATATATTTTTTATTAGTTTTTATATATATTTTTTAAAATTTTATAAAATAAAAATAATTATTATATAAATTTATTTAAACATATTAAAAATACTAAGAAAATAATATATAAAAATAAAAAATTAAATTCTAAAAGTCAGAATTAATAGAATTCAGTTTAAATTAGATCAATTTTTAAAAAAAATCAATTCAAATTTGAATTAAATTTTAAAATTTTATAATATTATATATTATTTAAAAAAATCAAACGAAATCCGATTCGAACCGTTATTATTATAGACCCACATCTCCTCTATTGTTAAACTTGAAACCCATTACCTAATATTTAATAGGTAAACTTTATCATCTTTTTTTTTTTTAACAGACCCTGTTAATGTGTACAAACGATACCTTTATTCTCAGACTAAAATACACTCTTGTTACATTTTTTTTTTTTGTTATCTAAAATACTTTCATGAAAATTTTGCATATTCAGTACTCATTTTACCTAAATGAATAGTTATACTTGAGAGATGTTTGTCAAAATGTGGCTAAAGAATTTTATTTTGTCTTATCAGAATTTTTTTTATCATCAATGGACATAGGATCCAAAGATGGATTTTTGCCTTATTTTGGTATGTTATTCCATGGTGATTTTATACTCGACATGAAGAAAAAGATACGGTTTGAGGATTTTTAAGGTTGCTATAAAAGCTTTCAGAAAGAAGGATTTTGGAAGAAGACAGGTGAGTCGCATTAAATTGTTACTTTAAAGTTGGAACTCTTCTTCTTTCTGGTTCAGAGAAATATGCGAGTGTCAAAAAGTGGGTGTAAGTACAGTTGCCGCTAGTATTCGTCTAATCTTATTTAAATACATAAAAACTATAATTTTTGACAAAAATAAAAAAATCTTATATAAATGGCTTAAAATATTAACATATATACAGTCTTAAAAATCGTCACATGGCATCTAATAAATACATTTTATTTTATTTAATATATTTTAATTTAAAAATAATTTAAAAAACTAAATTGATTATATTTATGTTTTTATTATTAACTTTAAATCACTTTTAATTTAATTCATATTAAAAGTATTAAAATTTTAAAAATTTCTTAATTTGACAAATTAAATCAATATATAATTAATAATTTAATAAACACTACAATTACAATTATAAAATAATTGATTCCCTAATCAATTATTTGATACATTTATATTTGATTAAATGTAATATCCATTTGAGCAATTGCTGTATTTCATGTGTAAATATAGAAAGCAAATCTTATATAAATATATAAAAGCCAAAGCTTTTGGTAAAAATGAAAAAATCCTATGTGGACGACTTAAAATGTTGACATGTGTATGGTTTTAAAAATGTGACATCTAATAAATGCATTTTATTTTATTTAATACATTTTTAATTTAAAATAATTCAAAAAACTAAATTGATTATATATATGTTTTTATTATTAACCTTGAATCAATCTCAATTCAATTCATATTAAAAGTATTAAAATTTTAAAATTTTTTTAATTTGATAAATTAAATCAATCAATATATAATTAATAATTTAATAAATACTAAAATTACAATTATAAAATAATTGATTCTCTAATTAATTATTTGATACATTTATATTTGATTAAATATAGTATCAATTTAAGTAATTGATGTATTTCATGTGTAAATATAGAAAACAAATATATCAAATTAATTTTTCATAATTAAATTGATGGAATAAAATATTTTATTAATTTATATTTGATGGATAGATTTAAATTTCATTAAATATGATTTCATTTGGTAAAATATTAATAAAAGTTTAATTTCATTTTATAAAATATTAATGTACGTGGATTTAATTTGATTTCATTTGTAACGTTCTATAATTTTAAAATTTAGACATTAATGTATGTTGATTTAATTAAAATTTAATTTATTTTATTACCATTATTAAATACAATAAATTTAATTTATTTTAGTGTTCTAAATTAAGGAATCTCTAAATGTTAATGACATAATAAAATATTTTAATATCAATCAACTTGACATTGTTAGACCATTAGTCACTTACCATTTTTATTATTTCAATATTAACTTTCATAATTTAAAATTATCTTATTAATTAACTTAAAATACACCTTTTGTATAAGTAGCTCTACGTTAAGCATAATGCATCTTTAACCATTTTTCATTAATTTTATATTTTTTTATCACTATTCAATTCTACTTCAATTTTCTTTGTAATTTTCACTTTGTATCGTTTCTTGATCTATGCTACTCAAAAGTTATTCTCTTTTTATACTTATATTTTATATTTCTTCCTTTGGTAATTATCCAAAATGTACATTTTCATAAAATATTTTAGAATAGAATGAATTATTTTTAGCATTATCCAACAAGCAAAAAAAAAAAAAAAAAAAAAGAAGAAAGGCAAAAAAAAACTTTCAAAGATTAAAGGGTTTTCTCAAATTCTTTGTTTATTGGCCAAATAAATATTAACTTTCAAGTCCTAGTTATTCTATGTCTAAAAAAGTGTTAGCTTTTATGTATTAACTATGATATTAGCTTTCCTTTTTAAAATTTTTTGTTGATAATTGATTTAAAGATGATTGGGTATATATAGGGAAAATCTTTCATTAGTAAAGTTACTATCATGAAAATTGATGTCACTTTTTGTCGGTACTATATATCAAATGGGTGTAACAAAAAACTATTTGAAATTGATGAAAATTTTCAATGTTATTCCTGCAATATTGATGTCTCTGATCCAACTCCAAGGTAAATAGTATTTATACTTTTTATATTTAATACATAAAAAAATTATTAGTCAATGATGATAATAAAAGTAATTTAAATTATTAAATTATATTTATAATTGTAGAAATTTACATTTTTTATAGGTACAAGCTGAATATTGAGCATATGATAATTTTGGAAGGGCGATGTTCGTATTGTTCAATATAGAAGCTAAGGATTTAATTAATAGATATATTGACGATTTTTATAAAATATCTATTAAGATATTGAGTTAAAAATTATTTTAATATTATTTAATATTCAAATTAATTGAATGATATGTTTATACTTATGATTTATGAAAATAGAGATTATAAAATCGAAGAGATATTTGAATATCTCAGAGGTAAATTTTGTGTGTTTGAGGCGAAGGCAACCAAGTATAATCTTGACACTAACACCAAACTTACAGTGAATAAAGTGTAAGATTTTGATTCTAAGCTTGAATATAAAAAATTATTGGAAGAAGTATGTATAAGCTTATTATAATAATTATGTTTAATCATAATTAAATGGATGGAATAAATATTTTATTAATTTATATTTGATTGATAGAATTAAATTTCATTAAATATGATTTCATTTGGTAAAATATTAATACACGTTTGATTTCATTTGATAATATATTAACATACGTGGATTTAATTTAATTTCATTTGTAACATTTTATAATTTTAAAATCTAGATATTAATGCACGTTGATTTAATAAAAATTTAATTTGTTTTATTACCATTATTAAATACAATAAATTTAATTTGTTTTATTGTTCTAAATTAAGGGATCTCTAAATGTTAATAGTAGAATAAATATTTTAATATCAATCAACTTACTATTATTAGACCATTATTCACTTACCATTTTTATTATTTCAATATTAACTTTCAAAATTTAAAATTATCTTATTAATTAACTTAAAATACATCTTTTGTATAAGTAGCTTTAGGTTAAGCATAATGCATCTTTAACCCTTGTTAACTAATTTTATATTTTTTATCACTACTCAACTTTACTTCAATTTTCTCTCTAATTTTCACTTTGCATCGTTTCTTCGTCTTTGCTACTCAAAAGTTATTCTCTTTTTATACTTATATTTTATATTTCTTTAACTATGATATTAGCTTTCTTTTTTTTAAAATTTTTTTGTTGATAATTAATTTAAAGATGATTGGGTATATATAGGGAAAATTTTTCATCAGTAGAGTCACTATCATAAAAATGATACCACTTTTTGTTGGTACTGTATGTCATGTGGGTGTAACAAGAAACTATTTGAAATTGATGAAAAATTTCAATGTTATTCCTACAATTTTGATGTCCCAAATCCAACTCCAAGGTAAATAATATTTATATTTTTTATATTTGATACATAAAAAAATTATTATTCAATGATGATGATAAAAGTATTTTAAATTATTAAATTATATTTATAATTGTAGAAATATATATTTTTTATAGGTACAAGCTAAATATTGAGAAATATGATAATTTTAAAAGGATGATGTTCGTATTGTTCAATATAGAAGCTAAGAATTTAATTAATATATATATTGATGATCTTTATGAAATATCTGTTAAGGTATTGAGTTAAAAATATTTTAATATTATTTAATATTCAAATTAATTAAATGATATATTTACACTTATGATTTATGAAAATATAGATTATAAAATCGAAGAGATATTTGAGTATCTTAGAGGTAAAATTTATGTATTCGAGACGAGGCCAACCATTCAAGACAAGGCCAACCAAGTATAATATTGAGAATAATACCAAACTTACAGTGAATAAAGTGTAAAATTTTGATTCTAAACTTGAATGTAAAAAATTATTAGAAGAGGTAGGTATAAGCTTATTATAATGATTATGTTTGTTATAAAGTTATATAGTTTAGATTATAATTCAACTATTGTCAAATTACAAATTGCTATTTTATCTATCTCTTTACTTCCATCTGTGAAATCTATTGGCTTATTAAGTAAAATGATAGCTACTTTAAGATAGTAAGAAATATTGGAGAATCAATTGCTGCATCTTCACTTCAATAACAACTTATGGAAGAATCTCCTATGAAAAAAGTTTATATATGAGATTGATTTTAAGAATAAAATTTTTAATTTCTTAAAGTCGAAAACATTATTGCCTTTTTTTTAGAGATTATTTGGATTTAATAAATTATAGTTTGAGTTTTCTTTAGAACTGATGATAATTGTATAAGTATATTCAATATGTAATTAATTAATTTTATTATATTAAAATATATAAATTTAAATAAAAATAATTATATAAGTTATGAGTTATTTATAAATTTCATAACTTAAATTACCATTTTAAAAAAATTATATTTATATAAGATTTATTGATATATGAATATATTTTTGTGCATCACACGGTTTTAAAACTAACTGATATATTAATAATTATAACTTTAACTAACTATTTAATTATGCTATGTGGCATAATTCCATACACTTTGAGTTTATATCAAATATCAAATCTAACCTATAAATTATTCAAATACCAAGAATTTAAAGAAAACACAAAAAAAGAAAATAAAAGGATAACATAGTATTATATGTGAGACCAAGAGTTTGTGTTGTTTAAGTGATTATTATCGTTATTTTGGAAAAAAAAGAAGAAGAAAAGAACACCAAAAGGAATTATGAGCAAGCAAATTAGGGAAGGACAAAGAGCCATAATTCATGCAATGAAGAAATTGCTGCCATAAACCAAAATTTCCAGTCATTTTCCTAAGTTTTACTCAAAGTTATAATTTAATTAATTTTTTTCTTTCATGAACTTATTAAATAATTTATGAGGCCGAACTATCAATAAATTGGCTTGCTTAGTTCATTGCGATAAAATTTCAATTAAAATTATTATGCAAATAAATTATTCTTTTTTAAGTTTTTAATTTATTTTTAAATTTTATATCTTATTATTTATTTGATTAAAAAAAATATTATATACGTAAAATTTTTTGAATCTGTAATTTTTTAGCATCAACTTTAATAATATATTAACTGATTTAAAAATCAGTCAATACAAACAAAATAAATGTTAAATCCACCACACAGAGAAATGAGCAAATTAAGATAGTTTATAATTAATTGTATCCTCAATTGATTACAAGATTTCTAATCTATCTCTCTCTCTCTCTCTCTCTCTCTATATATATATATATATATATATATATATGAGTGTGTGTGTTTTATATTTTAGTTTGGTGTTATGGGCATATCATGCAACAAACACCAAATTTTAATGCTAGAAAAGAGTTCTTACGGTGACACCATAAAGAAACCAAAAATTAAAAAGAAAAGAAAAGAAAAGAATCTTTTAAATTGTGTTGACCTCTAACAATAAGAAACACAAAGGGACAAAAGGGCGTCTTTATCATTGTATTATAGTTAAGTGTTAATTTTGTCATTAATTTTGATTTCATTAATTTTATCACTGTACTTTCATTTTTGATGATTTTTTGACCAAAACTAATATAAATAAAATATTCTATGAAATATTTTGTTAATAGATTTAAAGTAAACTTTCAATATAAAACAAATATATATATATATTAAAAAAATTATGGTGATGATATTCCTAATATGACAAAAATGTACATGTGACGTGTCTTGTTGGAAAAAGTTATTATTTGTATTTTTATGAAATTTTATATTAAAAAATACTTTCTAAATATTAAATTTAAAACAATTTATTTTAAAAAATAATTCTAATTTATCAAATCAATACTTTTTTGTGTTTATTTTAATTTATTCGATAAATTAGAATTAAATTTTGAAAAAAAAAATTTAAAGTTTTTATTTTAATATAAAATTTTATAAAAACAAATAATAACAAATGTACACATGGTACCTCCTGTGTGCATTTTGTTACGTGTGAAATATCTACATAATATTTTTTTATAAAAATTTAATTTAAAATATTGACAAAATATTTTGTATTCTAAGGAATATTCTATTTTTTATGGCTTTGGTCCAAAATTGAAACTAAAATGACCAAATTCAATGAAATCAAAGTATAATAACAAAATTCAATACTCACTTATAATACAGCGATAATTTGCCTTTGGCCAAATAAAAACGAAAAGAAACAAGAAAAATTAAAGTAACAAAAATTAAAATTATATGGCCAGCTGTTTCTAGGACAGTGGATGTTCCCAAGAGTAAAACTATATTTACATCTCATAGTTATAACTTAAAAATCTTTAAATAGTACAAGTGATTCAAACCATGAAAACTAAAATTTTTTGTTAACTATAATTAGTAGAACTGGTTGTTGTTTAGGACTTATTTTCCTGTGTGCCGATTAAAAGAGTTGGTTCCGATCATGGTTGAGAGTGATTATATTCATCAAAAACTTTGAATATTGTAATAATTTTAATTTTTTTGGTACATATACTGTTGGATTACACAATGAGTACCATCTTCTATTCCAAAAATTCTATTTTTTTTCATCCCAAGATTCAAATTTGTGAACTTAAAAATGAAATCTTAAGCCCTAATTATTACTGGCCAAAAAAAAAAAAAAGAAGAATCCAAGTATTGAAGTAAAGGATATAGTATTTTTATTTTTTCTAGTATTAGAGCCGCGATTTGACGCAATTATTTTGCGATTCTTATTTAATAATTAACACATAAATTTAAATTAAATTTAATAATAAAAAAAAATTTGGAAACCATGTATACATGCATAATAGTTATAATGATCTTAAATTGAAATTATTTTAACATACAATCAATATAAAAAATCTTCAAATAAATATCTTAAAGAAATATAAAAAAGATAATTAAATTATAAAATTTTTTCAGGTAAAATTATAAAAAAGAAATAAATTAATAAATCAAATAATAACAAATATATGGGATATAAATTTATGCTTAAAAGAAGAAAATAAAAATTGTAAGCTTAACCATAGGGCACAACATGGAGCTAATCCAACGCTTGTTAAAATAACCCAAATGGTTCAAACACAATGCCCATAAAAATGGTTCAAATTTCATCTTTATGAAAATGAATAGGTGCTGCACAGATAATGGATGTAGTTAAATTTCATTTAGTGATAGACAATAGATTATTTTTTTTATAATTTAATTTAAGAGTTTATATTTAATATACTATTAATATATAAACTCTATACATTATTAATAAATCAGATGATACCATTTCATTAATTAATAAATATCAATTTTTAAAATAAATATATAAAAGTTAACATTTTAAAAAAAAATTTATTAATGAAATGACATCCTCTGATTTATTTCATTAATGAAATAATATCATTTAATTTACTGACAATATATAAATTTTATATACTAATAATACATCAAATATAAAATCTTAATTTAATAAATTATTTTAAATACTCAAGATAAAATAAAGCTAAAAAAGACATAATAAAATCAAAATTATATTTATGAGACAGATGGAAATAAGTAATGACTCCTCTAATCATGCTTGCATATTGTATATATTCTAACTAACTTACATATTCTATATATTCTAACTAACTAGCTTCGATGCATATTATATTATATCTTGGAAGAAGCACAATTATATTATTTTTCTTTGTTATATTAAAAAGAAATATAATAATATAATATTAAGTCAAATGATATACAAGGTTATCATATTCTTAAAAATTGTGCGTTTAAGATAATTTAGATGCGCAAATTCTTGTTTAGATGAGTTAAATAGATAAGTAATTTATTAAAAAAAAAAAAAAACAACAATATTCTTTTAGTACTCAATTTCATTTATTCAACACATGTTCCGCTTAGTTAAATCCGTTTGAAGCTACTTTTTATGAGTTATGACACACACAAGCCGGCCAAGGGCGGCGCCTGGCCTTATGTGAGAAATTAAAGATACAACTTTAGCCTGGTTTAAAAGGCCAAACTAGCAATTCCGAAACTCAAATGAAGTTTGGTAACAACTCCCATTAGCCAAAAAGTTATGGGATCAACCTTATGTTGCTGTAGTTCGGAGAAGGTTGATGAAGGGTATGCAAAAATTAGTACTCATCTTGTATATTTTGAGTATTAATGTTTTCCTTATTATTGAGATTGTGCTGAAAAATTTTAGCCATTCTTTTTTGTAGGATAACTTTGGTTACTCCAGGGAATACAACGTGGAGAATGTTTACCTACAAAGAGTTGTACACGGCTACTAATGGTTTCAGCGACGATAACAAGCTTGGAGAAGGTGGCTTTGGCTGTGTTTACTGGGGTAAAACCAATGATGGTCTTCAGGTACCCATATATATATATATATTTGATCCTTTTCTTTTTGTTGTTAATATTTTATATTCTGCCACTATGCCTAAGTTTTTGGTTCTTTAATAACGTATGCAGATAGCTGTTAAGAAACTAAAAGCCATGACTTCTAAAGCTGAAATGGAATTTGCTGTGGAAGTTGAAGTTCTTGGAAGGGTTAGGCACAAGAATCTCTTGGGTCTAAGAGGTTACTGTGTTGGGACTGATCAAAGGCTCATAGTTTATGATTACATGCCCAATCTTAGCTTGCTGTCTCATCTGCATGGCCGATTTGTTGGTGAGGTTCAATTAGATTGGAAAAGGAGAATGAAGATTGCGATTGGTTCTGCAGAAGGCATATTGTAAGTTTAGCTTTCGTCTGTTATATGAATTATTTATTGCTGCATGGTTAAGTATATAAAGCGTTCATATATATATATATATATATAGTCAGTTTCCTTCAGAGTTTTAACTCCCTATTGACTTTAGTATATAATAGAAAAAAGAAATAAATGATCCTCCAAATAAAAGTATATGCTTTCTTTTAAATTCTGAGTGATTCAGTTTGAGAATTGTAGAGTTTCGTTTAATTTGTTGACAAGTATCTGAGAGGAAATTTTAACTGTAAAACGTTAAAAACATTCTCTGACTGCTATTGTTATACTATAGGTACTTGCATCATGAGGTAACACCCCACATCGTTCATAGAGACATTAAAGCAAGCAATGTCCTGTTGGATTCAGATTTTGAACCGCTGGTTGCTGATTTTGGCTTTGCGAAATTAATCCCAGAAGGCGTAAGCCACATGACAACCCGTGTTAAGGGTACTTTAGGATACCTTGCACCGGAATATGCCATGTGGGGAAAGGTTTCTGACAGTTGCGATGTTTATAGTTTTGGTATTCTCTTGCTTGAGCTTGTCACGGGAAGAAAGCCTATAGAAAAGTTGCCTGGTGGTGTGAAGAGGACTATAACCGAGTGGGCAGAGCCACTTATAGCTAAAGGGCGGTTTAAAGACCTTGTTGATCCAAGGCTTCGAGGAAATTTCGATGAAAACCAATTGAAACAAACCATCAATGTCGCTGCTCTATGCGTGCAAAGTGAACCTGAGAAGCGGCCAAACATGAAGGAAGTGGTTAGTATGCTAAAAGGGTATGACAGAAGAGGCAAGTTGATGCAGACGAGAATGGATAGCGTCAAGTACAAGGAAGAATTACTGGCACTTGATCAAACAAGTGATGACGATGACGGTGGTCCAGAGGAAAGCTATGGAGTATTTGGCGCCATGGAGGTGCAAACGATGCAAGACCCTTACAACCGACATGGCAATAGGAAACTTACCAAACATTTTTGAGAAAGTTTAATTGCATTGCACTGGTCTTGGTTTTTAATTTTTGATATATATGAACAGGCACATATTTACTACTCCATATATGTTAGTAGGAAATGGTTTGGGAAAATTGGTTGGCTTGATACACACACACACACACACAAACACACATATATATAGTTTTTCCTTGAAAAGAGTGGGAGAAGAGTATGATTTATCACCATTTTTGTATATTCATTCATTTAATTTGTTCAATCATTGACATGAAACTTTTGCAGCCATTGAGAATTTGAGACATTGATAACTAATAAGATCAAATTAATTTGATGTGTTTTCGTTTCTCCATCTAATTCCTTTTTCTTTTAACTTTTAAGATAAAACCTTCAAGATTGATTAGTGGGAATTAGTCCGAACTTATATGACACATCAGGAACTCATCTAGTTCAAATTGTTTCTAGATGAACAATAAACACAAACCAAAGTTAAAACCCCAGCTCACTATCATAGTCCGGGGAAAATTCTATGTCAATGTCCAAATCTGTCTCATAGTTGGCATGAAAGATAGCCCTGCTTTAGCTCCACTTCAGCCCTCTCTGCGACTCCTCTGCTCCTGCTCGTAAGAGCATGAACTCTCAAGAAAGCAACCTCATACACATCATCATACATTTCAGCTTTTTTTCCCATGTAAATGCTTTATTAGATAAGATTGCAAGCTTTCTCCTCCCTCTCCTTGTCATGAACTGCAGCTGACCCTTCCGATTCACCATCCACATGCATCATTTTTTCCAATGATTCCCTCTTCTGCTTTTGTTTCTCGTTCTTAGTGTTTGTTGTATTAGCAATTCCATCATCTCGGAGGGCAGCTTCGACATGGAAGTACATCCCCGACCTCTCTTTTTTGCAAGATGTTCTTCAGATCGGCTAATAACACCCGAGTCCCGACATCGAGTCTGTGTCTACAATATATAGTTGCATCTCACATGATTTGACTTACCGTCAATCGTTGTGCAGTAATGTTTCCAAGCTGGATCAGGTTGCCGCCCCGTTAGTAGATACTCATTAGTAGGAAAAATATTTAGACTTGCAACCCATTAGTAGCAAAAATTATTAGATCTAATAATTTCTCCTTCTGTAGAAGATACTCTTCCTATTAATTTCATTTTACAAAATGCAACATATTACCTTTCTCTATCTTCAACTATTGAATCGTACCATACTTTTATCTATCTACTACTCTTCTAGAATTATTAATACAATAAACTATATTACAATATCATACTTTTATTATTAAGAAATATATTATTTATCCTTATATTTTATAAAAAAAATTATTTCATCCACTATCAGTAGGGTTTTTAAATTCTATAAATGAGATTAATAGAATGCTACATATTTTTAGGGTATTTTTTTAAAAAATAAAAAATTAATTAAAAAATAAATCATGTATCAATCTCTTAACTTTATTTGTGAAATTAAAACAATTATACTAACAGTATATCAAATACTGTATCTGTCCAATTTGTTCTACATATCGTGGTAATAAAATTATTACTCCAATCTAAAATTTTATAATCATAAATTGATATATGGATCAACATAGACCTCACCAAAATTTATATATAATAAAACCTCACCAAAATATATATAATAAATTTATTATATGTGATCTAAAGTTCGAAATTTGAAGGGATAAAACTAAAAGAACAAGTAGCGGTCCGTACTATTCAGTTTTAATTCAAATTAGTTATAAATTAAGTTTAATATAAAAATAAAAAAAATTTAAAACTTATACGAATGTAAATAGATCCTTACTCTATTTCAAATATCAACAGTCAAAGTTTCAAAAAATTTGATTATAAAAAGTTAAATTTAAACGTTATTATTTATTAGACTAGAGAGTAATTTCAAACATTATTCATATCATATGTAAAGAATTAAATAAAAAAATAAAGTCTCTAAATAATAGTTTTGTTTAAAAATATAACATAATTTCCTAAATTAAAAAAAAAAAAGGGTGAGAGCTTGTTACGAAATAAAGAACCAAAAAAAAAAGAGGAAAATTGAATCTAGGGTTGACATCCTATACAAAATATGCAGCAACTATATTTTTCCTAATTAAGGTGTTTTCTTAAAAATAAATATTGTCAATTATTATGATTAATTGAGAAGATAAATTCATAATTTGAGGTGTTAACGATCAAGTTTAATAAAGCATATATAAATATAGAATACAAGGAAATCAAATTAGTAATTAATTTAGAACTAAATGTGTTGGAAAATCATAATATTGTTTACATGGAAAGGCTTAAACGAAATGTTTTAAATAAAATTCGTAAAATTTCTTACTAAAAATGATTAAATAAAAATTAAAATAAAAAATTAAAACTGATAGATTAAAAAATATTTTTACATAGATCAAGTGTGTAAAATTTGAAAAAAAATTTTAATAAATTTATATATATCTTTAAATAGATATTTTTAGTAAAAATATTTATAAAATTTTTACTGTTGAATAAGTATTAATCAAATTTGAATTATAAATAATATTTTTGATAAATTTTATATATATTATAGATCTTCATATCGAATTTTATCAATTTATCAATTAAAATTTTTTATTAAATTATTTAAAAAAAATTTTACAAATTGCACTTAAATAACTTCATGTAAGTTTTGTCCATTGTTTACATTTCAAACACAAATGGTTTACATATCAATCACAGGGATTTGTAAATGGGAGACCATATTGTAGATATTTGGTGGGCGGGGGGGGGGGGGGTGGGTGGTTGGGGGAGGAACATGGAATATTTGTGATTTTAATTTAAAAAACTAGAATGGTTTACCAAAACAATTGAGAAGCCGACATGGCCAAGGCCCTGCCAACCTCCATTGATTTGCATTTGGACGAGGCCAACTACTTTATTTCTTCAATTGGCTCTCAAAATGCACCTGGGGTTGAAGAGTTTAGTGATGATCTCACCCTACTGTAGTCGAACTATACTATTGTTGCCTATCTCATTCTCATTCCATTATCAATTTAACTGTGATCGTTGTTGGCCTCACTTCGCTATGTCAAACAAATCCTTACTTTATTTGTTTAAAAAATGCTAAGAGGCGTTAGAAATTATCATTAATCCAACATATTTTAGAATTAGATAAATTCGTAGAAGGGATGGATCATTGATCAACATGAACGGAACATGCAATTTATAATTATTATAGTATAATTAATTAATTATAATTTAATATAGTATAAGGTTTATAAAAAAATTATACAAAGTTTACATTTTAAATAATGGATCCTTTCATAAATTTTTATTATAATTAATTAATTATAATATTATAATAAAAATTATAGATAAACTGCTCTCAAAATTTAAAACCTTATTAAAAGGTTAGGCATCAAGCCTGAATTTAAACTTCCTTTGTGCAGCAAGGTCTATGCCAATGCTTTCCCTTCCGAAAATATTTCACGCATATCACGTGTTTCCCAAGTTCAGGCCTGGATGCATGAACCTAATAAAACAAAAGCTTGAGTCTCGAAGTGGGTCTCTAAGCACATGTAAGAATACCCCAGGCCGAATCTTGAACGTGTGGGTTGAATTGTTCCAAGGGACCCCCAGACAAAGTGCCCGAGGTCCACCTAGTTTACCAGTTAGCATGTATATGGACATTTGCACATTATTACAAACAAAAAATGTCCAGGAAGCTTCAAATATTCTTGCAATGTTGATTGTTTTGTCAGTACCCTTAATTTTCACAATCTGGTGAATCAAACAGTAAATCTAATAACTTAATATTCAATGACAGCAGGGAAATGGAAAAATTCCTAGGGTCTGTATGGAAATATGGTAACTTTGATAATCCTAGGCCAAACTCAAAGCTTTGGTCTCTTCCCTGCCCATGAGATCACTTTAAATTTTTTTCTTGCCAGGTCTCCTGCTTTTGTTAATTAATTTCCGATATGCCACGCGGGTCAAGAATTGGAAAAGAAAAGGGCGCCATAAATAAAGCTTGGAATTGAAGTTGAGGCTACTAGCTGAAGGAGGACAAAACATATTTCACTTGTACACGATGCAAATCTGATGGTCCATGTTCTGTGCAGCCTGCTATAAATGCCGCCAAGCAGAAGAAAACAATGATGGAGTGTGTGTTGGATTTTCGGTTTTATGAAATATTTAAGGAATAACAAACTCTGTAATTAAGCACATTTCTGCTCTGGATTGGTGACTAGTTTTCTAATGGCTTTTATTTGTCAAAAGAGGAGAACAAAGAAAATAGAAAAAAGAGTTTGTCTTAATCTTCACGCTTCAATTTAGATAATCTGTCTGAATAGCAAGATCTATATTGAGCTATATATTACTTTTGAAGCCAAAATATGTAAATATCTTAAAGGTTCTGAAATTAAAATTCGAAGAGAATAATAGGAGTCGTTGTCTTCATTTTGGAAAAGACATAGGGGAATGAAATGTATAATCACTAATGATGTAAATGTTTCGTTCTCTGAATGAATTGTATTTACAAAGTAATTCAATGGCTTTTGTATTACTTATAATTATATGAATTCAAAGTCATAATGTTGCTAGTGGTATGGCTTTCTTTGGTACCAAGCTTTGCATTGTTATACTCTTATGAGACAAAACTAGCAACTTCCCATTATTGTAGGAATTATGAATCTAGCCAAGCAAGTCCCATCATTGGAAATCAATCTCTCTCTCTATCTATCTTATCTAGGGGAGTGGTTGAAAAGCGTTAGTGTCCTCTCAACGTTTCATTCATGATAAAGTGACCCTACTACCAAATCCCAGCAAAGTAGCATTTTCATTTTACTAGTTTTGATCTTTGGCTTACATAACAAGACAAATCAAACTCCAATGCCCACCACCTTTGCTTATACACCAAAGCACCCAACCGTCTCATTTAATTTTATTAATAACAATTTATTAGACACAAAATATAAAAATTATATAAAAATATGAAAGTGAGATAAATTAAAATTTCAATAAAAATTATATATGAATTTAATAAAAAAAATATATTTTATATTTTTTGTAGTTAGACAAAATATAATATATAATTTTTTTATATAATATGACATAAATATACGAATTATTAATATTTTATATGATAAAATATATAAATTTCAAAGTTTATTTAATTCTATTCTAAAACTCTTCAAAAAATTAGAGAGAGAGAGAGAGAAAAAGAGATTAATCACATTTCTCTTGCCATTCTAAAAAGTTTTTATGCTTTTTTAGAAAGAATAATACAATGAGAACCAATGTCGCCTCACTCTCTAACTGATCTTAATCAAGCTGTTACGTCTATACATGTTCTTAAGCTGAGTTTTCCCAGGCTTTTATTGTCGAATATCATAATTGTCGTAACGTATAGATCCGGGGATCTATCGCTAGACATTGACTTTCAGGGAGTCGCCACCAATCTTTTTTATCTAGGTGCGATTGGCCACCTAAAGAATCTGTCCTTCCAGGGAACACCTAAGTTTAAGGGTCCCTAGAAGAATAGGTTCAGGTCTACAAACCAGAACAGGGTTCGGGAGTTCGGTTACGTGTGAGGAAGGTTATAGCACCCTCACAACGCCCATCAAAAGATGGTACCAGCTTAAATTTGTGTTATCCAAAAGCCTTAAAATTTTACCAAGTAATTAATTATTGGAAACTTTTCTCAATTGACTCTAATACTTTTAGCAGAAAATTGAGAAAATTCCCTCACCTCAAGAGTATGCAAGAAAAACTACTGTTTCACTTACAGAGGCTCCGTCGTCGGATTATTTAGAGAAAAAAACAAAATCAAAATTAAGATAGAAAAGAAGGAAAGAATGATTTTTTTAGGGAAAATTGATACTTTCAACTTTTCCCCAAAAATATTTTTTGAAAATTTCGATTTTCAAGGAAAATTGATACTTTCAACTTTTCCTTAAAAACCCCTTTTTTGAAAATTTATTTCTAAGGAAAATTGATACTTTCAACTTTTCCCCAAAAATACTTTTTTTTTGGAAATTTATTTTCAAGGAAAATTGATACTTTCAACTTTTCCCTAAAAATATTTTTTTTTGAAATTTTGTTTTTAAGGAAAATTGATACTTTCAACTTTTCCCTAAAAATATTTTTTTTTGAAATTTTGTTTTTAAGGAAAATTGATACTTTCAACTTTTCCCCAAAAATGTTTTTTTGGAATTTATTTTTAAGGAAAATTGATACTCTCAACTTTTCCCTAAAAATATTTTTTTTGAAAATTTTAATTTTCAAGGAAAATTGATACTTTCAACTTTTCCCTAAAAATATTTTTTGGAAATTTATTTCTAAGGAAAATTGATACTTTCAACTTTTCCCTAAAAATATTTTTTTTTGAAAATTTTTATTTTTATTTAAAGAAAATAAATAAAAAGAATATTACATAAACCTAATCTAATAAATAAAAAATAAAATAAACAAATAAACAAAGAAAAAAAAAAAAAAAAAAAACCTGAAGCGGCTCGGCTCGGCTCGGCTCAAGGAAGAGAAAACGGCTCGGGGGAAGTGGCTTGGTGGCTTGGCTCGGCTCGGCTCGGCTCGGAGGGGCTGCACGCGCGGGTCAGAAAGCGGGTCGACGCCCGGGTCGGGTCGGGTTTTCGGCAAAACGCGCGGATCCTCTGATTAACTTAAAGCCAAAACGACGTCGTTTTGGGAGGGTATAAAAGGCACTACCCTCTGTTTTTCGGCAGACCGCCCCTCCTCTCTCTCTCTCTTCTTCCTTCTTTCCTCTGCCTTCTCTCTAAAGACTGAAGAACACCGATGGGATTTCGCCGGATTCTGGAAATTCTCGCCGGAATCTGGAAAATTTCGCCGGAAGTTCGCCGGAAGTTGCCGAAAGATCGCCGGTTTCTGGGATTATTCGCCGGAAACTGGGCTGGTTGCCGGAAACTTCAAGTTTGGCTGGAACTATCGCCGGAAAATTCAAACTTCGCCGGAATTTTTGCCGGAATCTGGAAATTTCCCAGAAATTTCCAGAAAATTTTTTCGCCAAAAATTTCTAGAAATTTTTTCTCACTCCCAGACCACTCCTAAACTTTTCCTAGCTTCCTATACGCCTCCTTTTCTCTCAAATCAGTAGCTTTCCTTACTGTTTTCTGTGTGTTCTTGAACTGTTCCAGGAGGTGCTTTATATAGGGATTGATCAGGAGTTTCTGATCAATCCCAATTCCTCCTTGGACGGGAATTCAGTCTTTGAATCCAATTGGACTCTCTTGATTGAATTCCCATTCCCGGTAGGATTCTTCAGCTTCAATCTTAGCCCTCCAAAATCAAAAATAAAAAAATACTAGATAATAATCAGATAAATCAAAAGATATTTAAAAAAAAAAATCTGATAATCAGGAAAAATCAGAACAGATAATTAAAAATAATAATAATAATAATAATAATAATAATAATAAAATAAGATAAACCCAAGTATATATTACAAAAAAAAAATAATAATAATAATAAATATATAACTATATACATATAAATCTAATCTAATAAAAAATAAATAAATATATACATAATAATAATAATAATAAAATACATAAAATACAAAAGAAGAAAAAGAAAAAAAAAATACAGGATTGAATTGGGCCTTACCCGTTTGGGCCAGGCCCAATTGATCTGGGCCCGGACCCAATTGGGTGTCTACAGCTGCCCCTCTTTGCACATTTTCTGTGAAACAGAAATTGTGCAAAGACGTAGACACCCAATCAAAATTCAACTCAACATTTTTATTTTTTGATTTTTTTTTTTTTAAAATTTTTGTTTTTTTTGTTTTTTTGTTTTTGTTTTTTTTTGTTTTTTTGTTTTTTTTTTGTTTTTTTTTTTGTTTTTTTTTTGTTTTTTTTTTTTTTTTTGCCGAAGCTCCTCTAAACAGAGACTCAACGACTTTTGAAAGTAAATTGCTCCTCTAAACAGAGGCAACGGACTTTGGAAAGTAAATTGCTCCTCTCAACAGAGGCACCATGACTTTGGAAAAGTAAATTGCTCCTCTCAACAGAGGCACCACGACTTTGAAAAGTAAATTGCTCCTCTCAACAGAGGCACCACGACTTTGGAAAAATAAATTGCTCCTCTAAACAGAGGCACCACGACTTTGAAAAGTAAATTGCTCCTCTAAACAGAGGCACCACGACTTTGGAAAAATAAATTGCTCCTCTAAACAGAGGCACCACGACTTTTGAAAAGTAAATTGCTCCTCTAAACAGAGGCAACGGAACTTTGAAAAATAAATTGCTCCTCTAAACAGAGGCAACGGAACTTTGAAAAATAAATTACTCCTCTAAACAGAGGCAACGAACTTTGAAAAAGTAAATTGCTCCTCTCAACAGAGGCACCACGACTTTTGAAAAGTAAATTGCTCCTCTAAACAGAGGCACCACGACTTTTGAAAAGTAAATTGCTCCTCTAAACAGAGGCAACACGACTTTGGAAAAATAAATTGCTCCTCTAAACAGAGGTACCACGACTTTGAAAAATAAATTGCTCCTCTAAACAGAGGCAACGGAACTTTGGAAAAGTAAATACTCCTAGTCAATCATGTCCGAAGGAGTTGAAAGTTGTGTTTGAAGGGATTTCAGGAGATTATGCCCAAAGGTCTTATAAATCAACCCTGATACCAAAAGACATCCTATTTCAAGGATTAGGAACTTACCTGACAAGTTTCTTCTCAAACTTGCAAAGTCTTTTCATATCTGTCTTTTTCATGTGGGATGTTGGAACACCCTTGCTTCTTGAATTTGTACACTATATTCTCCTGAAAGTAGTGTATGCTGTGCAATGCATATGAATTTCAATGCATGCCATGCAAATGTTGGCCAATTAATTCCTGTTCAATGTATGGTACTAAAGTTTCTCAAGCTCTTTTTTTTCTTGGGTGTCAAGCCCTTTGATTCCTCAAGGTTCCAATTGCACTGCTCTTCTAAGATCGAACCAGTGTAGCTCTTAATTGTCTCTTCCACTCAGATTCTTCCTTGTTCTGTTTTTCAATACTTTGGAATAAGCTTCATCAATCGATCATCACTTGACCATCATTCAATGAATTTCTCAGCAATAACAAATTTTCAAAACAAGTTTCATCCACCATCATTGGGTCATTACTCTGTCTCAGCATTAACCATTCAAAAACAAACTCTGTCCACTGATTGTCTTCATCATTCAATCATAACTTGCAAGTCATATCGATCAATTCATCACTTTTCCAGATTTGCCCCATCATCTCTTTTAGGTTTCTACCATTTCTTCATCATCTTAGATTTCTTTTCAAATGAATGTAAGATTCTTTTAAGTACATGTTCATTCATTCATTATCATTTCAAATTTTGACAAATACAATGCAATCAAGCATTTTCTCAATTCATTCTAAGGGTGTAACAATAAGAGGACAGAAAGTGAATTATGGTAAAGATAATCAATGGAGATCTATTTTGGTAGAAAATAAATGGGAAAGGAAATAAATTGGATGTCATTGAGGTAAATGGTATGTCCAAATGATGAATATTCAGACAATTTTCAACATTAATCTAGGATTCTTTTTCAAAAACTCATTCATTTACTGTTGAAGTCATCTTGAGCTTGGCGAACTCTGCCCCAGTCTTTGAGGAATCTTCAGATGTCTTTGATCTTTCATTCATGTGAGCCATTTGACCTGGATCTTTTTTTTTTTTTTTTTTTTTGGGTACCAAAATCACCCTTTCAGGTTTTCAATTTGGATCTCTTTTTTCATTTTTTCATTTTTTCATTTTTTCTTCTTTCTTTCTTTTTCTTTTTCTTTTTTTTTTCATCATCTTTTTTTTCTCATTCTTCACCTATTATTGACATCCTTCATACATCAAACTTTTAAGGTAATGTAGCATGATTCCATCGCTTCATCATGAGCATGCCTTCACTCAACATATGATCATTCAAGTTGAGTATTCACACTTGATCCAAATGGACTTTTCAAGGTTGTAATGTAGGTCAAGGTGAAGGGTCATAAAAAAAAATGGATATAATAGGCTCAAAACATGTATTAAAAAGGTTCAAGACCGAAGGATCATTTGATGCAGCTTGGCATTTTGCCCCACATCGTTTCACTATTTTTTCTTTCCTCACACAAAGGATTCTCATTACTTTGCCCCAAGTCATGTGTGGCATTTATTTTTTTCTTTTGCTTTTCTTTCTCTTTTCATCTTTGAGACCTTTTGTGGTTTTTTTTTTTTTTTTTTTTTTCAAAAATTACCCTCCAGTGTAGAGGGTGATCCTTGGTTGGGGTTCTAAAAAAAAAATGATAAGCTCAAGGGGGTAACAATAAATGGTTTTTCAAATGGTAAAAGAAAGATGGCCATCTTTCATCTCAATTGTGAATACCTTTCTTGAACATCATCTATTGAACAGAGCTCATGAACTTGTATAAAATATTGCACACCTTCAAGATATATCTCTTTCATCTCTGGTGATGGCTTACCCTCTTTATTTTCGCTCAAATCATCTCCTCTGTGAATGAGTTCTCAAAATTAAATTCCAGAATTATTGTTATCATTGTCTAAATATTCATCATCTGAAATTTAAGAATGGGAGTGTGAAGTTATGGAAGGTAACAAGGCATGGAATAATGGTAAAGTGAAAGAGAAAAATGTAATGAAATGCATTGACTTGCCTTTATTAAAATGATAACAAGTGAAGTCATATTAAAAAAAAATCTAACATTTTCAAAAAGAAATCCCAAAATGACAGAAGAAACCTTCAACCAGCCTTATCTCCATTGACATCTTGCCCCTCAATTCATTGTGAATCTCCGGATCCTTTCTGTTCTTGACTTTCGCTCAGTACACTAACATTAGGTGCTGTTGCTTTTCCTTGATCAAAACTTACCATTCCATCATTGATCAACCGTTGCACCTTATACTTTAAAGCAGTGCAATTTTTAGTAGAATGGCCAGTAATTCCATAATGATAGTCACAACGGGCTGTAGGATCATACCACTTTGGATAGGGTGGTTTAAGTGGTTCCACATGGCTGGGGGCAATCAAATGGCTATTATAAAGCTCTCGATATAACTCTGTATAAGTCATAGGGATTGGATCAAATACAGGTTTTTCTCGAGTAGTCCGTTGTTCTCGCGAGCCACTGGCTGGGTTAGTAGGGCGGATTTGGGTTCTTACAGGAGCTTGAATGTTAAGGCGATAAGTGGATGAATAAGATGGTTGGGGAGCTAGCTGGTATGGGTAGGATGAGGCATTATTCACAGCGGGATAGTATGGAGAGTAGCCTTGGGATGGATAGGGTTGATAACCCTTGAATTGTTGTCTATCGAAGCTCACAGCTTGAGCTTCAGCTTCTTTCTTTTATGATGCCTTCTTGGTTTCTCCTCCTTTCAACTTGCCATTTTTTATGGCACTTTCAATAATTTCTCCAGAGATCACCATGTCAGCAAAATTTTTTGTTGCATTCCCTATCATCTTTTCATAATAAGGAGGTTTCAAAGTGCTAACAAACAGCACTGTGGTCTCTTTTTCTGTCAGAGGAGGTTGTACCTGTGAAGCTATATCTCTCCATCTCTGGGCGTACTCTTTAAAAGACTCGTTTGACTTTTTCTCCAGATTCTGCAAAGACAAACGATCAGGAGCCAAATCGATAATGTGTCGATATTGACTGATGAAGTCATGTGCCATATCACTCCAAGAGCGAATACGAGTCCTATCCAACTGAACATACCATCTGGCGGCAGAGCCAGTAAGACTGTCCTGGAAAACATGCATCAAGAGTTTTTCATCATGTGCATGAGCTGCCATCTTTCTGCAATACATAGTGATGTGGGTTTTGGGGTACTTTGTACCGTCATATTTTTCAAATTTCGGTACTTTGAACTTATAGGGAATAACCACATCAGGAACTAGGCAGAGCCCAACAGCATCAACTGACCCATAAAAGTTAAATCCTTCTACAGCCCGTAGCCTCTGCTCTAACATGCTAATCTTGAAACTTTCCTCAGCCTCTACTCTCATCTTTTCCTTCTCCTTCTCTTCTAGATCAGGAATTGGTTCTGCTGCCTTTTCAGTGAAGACAGGATTTATATAGCTGTTATACTGCCCTGGGTTGAAAGCTGATGGCATTCCAGGATAGGCGAAATGTTGTGGCGGGACCTCTTGGGCAGACTGGGCTTGAGGTGGGCCAAAACCTAGAGGGTACAAAGGGTCAGCCACTTCTTGTAAATGGGGAACTTGTTGGCTTGTATTTCCTTCAACCCCTTTCCCCTTATTCATGTTATTGAGGGCCTCCAGAATTTTGTTAAGTTCATTTTCAATCTTCTCCTGAGCTTTTTCTAGCTTTTCAAATCTATGAGAACTTTCTTCCTCCATTTGCCTTGCTCTGGACCTTGTGTTGTATGGATGAGCAGGGTTTTCGCTAGATGGAGCTATCTTGGGACCTCGAGTACCATACTTATGATTAGAAATGTTATGCTGTGCCTTATGTATGATGCTTTGATATACAAATGAAATGTACATTTTTCTGAATGAAATCTAGTATGAAATGAATGCAAATGATTGTGTTGAAACATGATCATGAAAAGAATACAGATGCATACAATCAGACAAACAACATGGTTAGTTCCGTGGATGAAACGAAAGTGATGCTGATGCATAATGTTACATATAATAAAAATAACACACAAAGTTAAACAATCAAAATGATTAGATAAACACTCTTTTTGTGTCCTAAATTTAAGGTATATCTATCATTGGGTAGAAAGGGCTCTATCTTAGGTGTAGGCACTTCTAAGGTTCACTATATGTGGTTTTAAAGTCAGAGTCTAAAGGTCCTCAAATTGTTCCTTACATCCTTGTCCATCACAGACTAGTAAGGCACCCTAATCCTCACCCATTACAGGCTACAAGCGGAAAAGGTTCAATTTGAGTGGGAGTATTTCGCTAGCCACTACGGAGGTATTAGACCTCACGAAAGCAATAGGTACTTTACTCCCTCCTAGAGGGACGGAGCTCGGGTGTAGAGCTCATATTATGCATATGCACATGAATGACATAATTAACCAAGCAAATACACATAAATGAATAATAACACATATATACAAAAATGGTTCAATTTTATTTAGCTTTTGGATAACACAAATTATTTGCTGGCCTGACTCTCAAGGTCCCCAGCGGAGTCGCCAAGCTGTCGTAACGTATAGATCCGGGGATCTATCGCTAGACATTGACTTTCAGGGAGTCGCCACCAATCTTTTTTATCTAGGTGCGATTGGCCACCTAAAAAATCTGTCCTTCCAGGGAACACCTAAGTTTAAGGGTCCCTAGAAGAATAGGTTCAGGTCTACAAACCAAAACAGGGTTCGGGAGTTCGGTTACGTGTGAGGAAGGTTATAGCACCCTCACAACGCCCATCAAAAGATGGTACCAGCTTAAATTTGTGTTATCCAAAAGCCTTAAAATTTTACCAAGTAATTAATTATTGGAAACTTTTCTCAATTGACTCTAATACTTTTAGCAGAAAATTGAGAAAATTCCCTCACCTCAAGAGTATGCAAGAAAAACTACTGTTTCACTTACAGAGGCTCCGTCGTCGGATTATTTAGAGAAAAAAACAAAATCAAAATTAAGATAGAAAAGAAGGAAAGAATGATTTTTTTAGGGAAAATTGATACTTTCAACTTTTCCCCAAAAATATTTTTTGGAAATTTCGATTTTCAAGGAAAATTGATACTTTCAACTTTTCCTCAAAAACCCCTTTTTTGAAAATTTATTTCTAAGGAAAATTGATACTTTCAACTTTTCCCCAAAAATACTTTTTTTTTGGAAATTTATTTTCAAGGAAAATTGATACTTTCAACTTTTCCCTAAAAATATTTTTTGGAAATTTGGATTTTCAAGGAAAATTGATACTTTCAACTTTTCCTCAAAAACCCTTTTTTGAAATTTATTTTTAAGGAAAATTGATATTTCGACTTTTCCCCAAAAATATTTTTTGGAAATTTTGATTTTCAAGGAAAATTGATACTTTCAACTTTTCCCTAAAAATATTTTTTTTTGAAATTTTGTTTTTAAGGAAAATTGATACTTTCAACTTTTCCCTAAAAATATTTTTTTTTGAAATTTTGTTTTTAAGGAAAATTGATACTTTCAACTTTTCCCCAAAAATGTTTTTTTGGAATTTATTTTTAAGGAAAATTGATACTCTCAACTTTTCCCTAAAAATATTTTTTTTGAAAATTTTAATTTTCAAGGAAAATTGATACTTTCAACTTTTCCCTAAAAATATTTTTTGGAAATTTATTTCTAAGGAAAATTGATACTTTCAACTTTTCCCTAAAAATATTTTTTTTTGAAAATTTTTATTTTTATTTAAAGAAAATAAATAAAAAAAATATTACATAAACCTAATCTAATAAATAAAAAATAAAATAAACAAATAAACAAAGAAAAAAAAAAAAAAAAAAAACCTGAAGCGGCTCGGATCGCGGCTCGGCTCGGCTCGGCTCAAGGAAGAGAAAACGGCTCGGGGGAAGCGGCTTGGTGGCTTGGCTCGGCTCGGCTCGGCTCGGAGGGGCTGCACGCGCGGGTCAGAAAGCGGGTCGACGCCCGGGTCGGGTCGGGTTTTCGGCAAAACGCGCGGATCCTCTGATTAACTTAAAGCCAAAACGACGTCGTTTTGGGAGGGTATAAAAGGCACTATCCTCTGTTTTTCGGCAGACCGCCCCTCCTCTCTCTCTCTCTTCTTCCTTCTTTCCTCTGCCTTCTCTCTAAAGACTGAAGAACACCGGTGGGATTTCGCCGGATTCTGGAAATTCTCGCCGGAATCTGGAAAATTTCGCCGGAAGTTCGCCGGAAGTTGCCGAAAGATCGCCGGTTTCTGGGATTATTCGCCGGAAACTGGGCTGGTTGCCGGAAACTTCAAGTTTGGCCGGAACTATCGCCGGAAAATTCAAACTTCGCCGGAATTTTTGCCGGAATCTGGAAATTTCCCAGAAATTTCCAGAAAATTTTTTCGCCAAAAATTTCTAGAAATTTTTTCTCACTCCCAGACCACTCCTAAACTTTTCCTAGCTTCCTATACGCCTCCTTTTCTCTCAAATCAGTAGCTTTCCTTACTGTTTTCTGTGTGTTCTTGAACTGTTCCAGGAGGTGCTTTATATAGGGATTGATCAGGAGTTTCTGATCAATCCAATTCCTCCTTGGACGGGAATTCAGTCTTTGAATCCAATTGGACTCTCTTGATTGAATTCCCATTCCCGGTAGGATTCTTCAGCTTCAATCTTAGCCCTCCAAAATCAAAAATAAAAAAATACTAGATAATAATCAGATAAATCAAAAGATATTTAAAAAAAAAAATCTGATAATCAGGAAAAATCAGAACAGATAATTAAAAAAAATAATAATAATAATAATAATAATAATAAAATAAGATAAACCCAAGTATATATTACAAAATAATAATAATAATAATAATAATAAATATATAACTATATACATATAAATCTAATCTAATAAAAAAATAAATAAATATATACATAATAATAATAATAATAAAATACATAAAATACAAAAGAAGAAAAAAAAAATACATGATTGAATTGGGCCTTACCCGTTTGGGCCAGGCCCAATTGATCTGGGCCCGGACCCAATTGGGTGTCTACAATAATAATAATAATAACAATAAATCACCATATATAGTCTCCCTGTATATATTCTGTTGCGTTGAAACCTGTCGGCTAACTTGTGTGGCGAAATGGTGACTTCAGCTCCTGCGAAAATACTCATTGGCATCTCATTAGACCCAGATGACAGCAAGGAACTCTTGTCATGGGCAATCAAATTTCTAGCTCATCCAAATGACAACATTGTTGCCCTACATGTTCTTCGTTAGTACTTTCGTAACTTACATCAAAGTTTAATGCCAGCTGCTTATTATTTTTCAGTATGTCAACTCAATGATGGCTGAACCAAAATCTCATTACGTCAGGCTTTGCTCCAGTTGCCTGTCCAAGTTACTTGTCTGTTTTTAGTTTTTCATTTTTTTTTGAATAGTTGAGAGAGTCTTTCAGCTATTGAATGAATCGCATTTGAAGTGAAATTTGAATCAATTTATTCATCATGTCTACCATGATTTAAGTTTAAAATCTTTGGCATATTTATTAAAATGCAGTTGGTGAGGAGTCCAAGAAGCGTAAATTGGTAACAAAAAATCAGGCAAAATTTCGCCAGGCAAAAGCTCATGTTATATCTGTGCTTGGAGAATTTGCAAGGAACTGCCAGTCTAAGCAGGTAATAAAATTTCAGATTTTCATTTGGTTTACACAAAAAAAAAAAAAAAAAAAAACAAAATTTTAGTTTAATTCTGCACATAGTTTAACCAGCTGCCACAACATATTCTGTTATCTGTGTTTTGAACATTTTAATTATAAGATGGTCATCCACCTTGTTCAGATAAACTTGGAGGCAAAAGTAGGAATTAGCTCGAGTGTTAGAAAGGGCCTAATTGAGGAAGCCAAATCAATCTCAGCTGATTTTCTTCTTCTTCGTGGCTCCAGAGACCGTTCAAAAAGGTGAGAAATCAAACAATCCTTGGATATTTTAAATTCTATTCTTATATGTTCTGCGATGTTTGATTTTTCTTTTACTTTTTTTTTCTTTTGGGTCAGAACTTCACACAAACTTACCAGATACTGTTTCGAGCATGCCCCGGGAGGCTGTACAGTGGTTTCAATAGGGAAGCCTAGGCAACCACAGCAAAACTCAAGCTCAAATTCTACTTCTGCACATTTTGATGGTTAGTGGTACTTCCAAGTAACACTTGAACCAATACAAAATTTTCCTTAATTTCTTTCTTTCTAAAGTTTTGGTTCTGCAGAAACTCATCAATGGAGTTCAAGATGGTCTAACAAGAGTAATCGCAGTGGCGAGGCGGCTATCTCCCATGTTCAAAATTCCCTTGTCTCCAAAAGAAAGGTGCAAAAGCCTTCACCAAGAACTGTTCTAGATGCACTTGAAGCAGAATTAAATAGCACAGAAGATGATAGCTCTAGCTTTGGGGACTCAACAATGTCTGGCTCCCCTCCTCAGGCGCCAAAGTTTAAAGGGCAATCCTGCACAAAGAAACGTATTTCAACTTACAAATTTATCTCATCATTCTTTAGTTCCCCACTTAGAAAAAGAAAGGCTAGTATATCCTACAAAGAAAAGAAGCAGCCTTTGATGAAGTGCTTTAGCTATGAGGAGATCTCAAATGCTACAAATAACTTCCATCCCGGTAAAAATGAAAATGCAATTACTTCTCAAAAACAGTACTCCATCTGTCTACGAAATGTTGATGTTTAAACTTTAAACTCAATATTCTTATAAATCCTCTGAATGTTTTTTGGGTATCAGATAATATAGTTGGTCGAGGTGGGCATTCAGAAGTGTACAGGGGAGATCTTTCTGATGGAAGAGCTGTTGCAGTGAAGAGGTTGGCCAAGGACAACAAGGATGAAAACAAGGAGAAAGAATTCCTCACAGAATTGGGCATAATAGGACATGTACGCCACCCTAATACTGCAAATTTAGTTGGCTGTTGCATCGAAAATGGACTGTATTTGATTTTCAACTTCTCTGAGAAGGGAACTCTGGCATCTGCATTGCATGGTAAGAGGAGCAACTGCCTATTCTTGATAAAATGCAGAATGACAAATATGGATAAGAGATTCTATTTTTTTAAAAAAATGAATTGGAAAATTAAACTTAAATACAGCATGGTGTAAAAGAAATGCATACTTTTCCACCCATCAAAAAGCCTTGCTTCTTAATTGGGACTATTTCAATTGAGAGACTCCTCAGGTAAAACAAGTGTGTTACTCGATTGGCCTATGAGATACAAGATTGCCCTTGGAGTTGCTAGAGGTCTTCATTATCTGCACAAAAGTTGCAAACACCGAATAATACACCGTGACATAAAATCCTCTAATGTCCTTCTTGGACCAGATTGTGAACCACAGGTGAATCAACAGACAATTTTCAGAAATGTTTTGCAAAAGTACAATATATGAGTTGTTTTTCTGAATGTAACTATGATTTCATCTCTTTGTAGATCACCGATTTTGGTCTTGCAAAATGGCTTCCTAACAAATGGACTCACCATGCTGTGATCCCAATAGAGGGAACATTCGGGTACCTAGCACCTGAGTATTTCATGCATGGAATTGTGAATGAGAAAACAGATGTTTTTGCATTTGGGGTTCTACTCCTGGAGATCATTACTGGTCGCCGGCCGGTGGATTCATCAAAGCAAAACCTCCTCTTATGGGTATGGGCTATGCAGACTTCCAAGCTTTTGAAATGAATATCCTGTCTTAGAGAAACTTACATACGTAAGTAGTAAGTATCATAGTTTTCCAGTTTAGGATGCCAATCATCTATGGAATTTGAGTAAAGAATAATAGAAAGAAAATGAAAAAGAATAGGTAGGAATTTCTGCAAAGACACAAATCTGTTTCCATTGTTAGTAGACATTAGTTTGGTTGCATAAGCTGCTCTAGGCCATAATGCAAAACTGTTTAACCATCCAGTTTCGTACTGAAATGATTTTCATTTATAGGCAAAGCCTCTTATGGAATCTGGGAATATCACTGAACTAGCTGATCCGAAACTGAAAGGTAAATGTGATGAGGATCAATTGCATAGATCAGTGCTAACAGCTTGCTATTGTGTGAGGCAATCAGCGATATGGCGTCCATCAATGAGTGAGGTACTCAAAATATGTATTTGGTAGAATTTTTCAAGTAATTTCATAGAGGTAGGGCGTTTAATGTGATTAAATGCTGCCACTTACTCAGGTCTTGGAGCTTCTAATGACTGGCCATGACTCTGATGTTGAAAAGAGCTGGAGAATGCCAAAGTTTACCTCTGATGAGTTGGATGATTACTCTATGGTTGTTGGATATGAGGTTCCAACAGATATTTCCCTTGAGGAATTTTTATGAGTAAACCTTCTTCCATACATTGATTGCAGCTTCAGGTTGCATGAAAGAGGGGAAAGCTGATTAGCATATTGAGTTTCTTCTTTGTAACCTTTCATACATATAAATGCATGCTAGGGCTTAGAATATATTGATTATTTAGGCATTCCATTCTACAATTTTATTTTGATCTTCTCATTAGAGTATCCTGCTCATGATAGAGTAATTTTGATCAAATTCACACAAATGGGATAATGTAAGAATATTGACTACAGATCACGACAGATTATCCCTAGATGATATATGCAAATTAATCAAAATGTGAAGTATGTCGTTGATCAATAAATCAAGTTTACTATTTACGATGTTGAATTATAATCCACTATTTTCTAATGAATGAAAATTATCTGGAATTTTGTATGAATGACTCTCTGGATTTGGAAATTATTCTATGTTTTAGAACATTAATCCATTCATTGCATTTTTTAGTAAAAATATTAACAAAATTTTTACTGTTGAATAATTATCGATTAAATTTGAATTATAAATAATATTTTAAATAATATTTTTACATATAATTGATTTTCATATTAAATTTTATCAATCTATCGGCTTAGATTTTTTTATTAAAGTTTTTATTAAATCATTTAAAAAAATTCATAAATTTTACCTAAAAAACTTCATATAAATTTTCTCCTCATTACATATGAGTGAATGGATGTTTTGGTTTTGTTCTGTAGGACCTGATGGATGGAGATTTGCATTTCAAAAATCATTATCTTTTTACACCATTGGAATTAGAAAAGTAAATTGACATATTTACACAGAATTAAGGATGAGTTTAGGGCCTTCTATTGTTAATAGAATTTCTATTTTGTGAAGCACTAGCCATCTAATTGAAGTTGCTACGCACTAGTTAATTTGTATCGAACAGTGGCTTACAGAATTAAGGATGAGTTTAGGGCCTTCTATTGTTAATAGAATTTCTATTTTGCGAAGCACTAGCCATCTAATAAAGTTGCTATGCACTAGTTAATTTGTACCGAACAGTGGCTTCTGAAATCTTGAGCTCTTTTATTATTTCATATAGTAAATGCTCATGAAATTTTAGTATAAGAAATATTTTCTAATCATGAAATTAAAAAAAAATAATTTAGCTCATAGAATATTGTACAAATTTTAGTTATGTATTATGGTCCCAAGATCTTTAAGAGAACGTCAAAAGATTAGGTACTTAAAATTTCAATTTGAAGATCTTGAGTTTGTGTTATTGATTTGTTAAAGAAGATCTTATGGTGATTTAACCATTCCAAGATTAAAAGATTCTTATCTTTAACACCTCCGTCAAGACAATGAATGTGGGACACGAAGGAAACTTGATAATTTTATTAAATAAGAACTACTTTATGTACATGAAAAGTAAAGATAATATACCAAAAGTTAAGACAAAATAAATTGAAATAAAACTGTAAGGTAAGTGTAATTGCATTGTATTATGGGTGTCTGTAACCTATTTTACACTTTTGAACTCATATTTATAAATGAAAGAAAAAATAAAATTTAAAAATGTTATTAAGCCGACTACTGCTCATCAATTCTTTTGTCTTTATGTGCTTAATAATGGATAAAAACAACTCCACAGACTGCTTTCCATTCCATGTAATTGTCAGTCGAATTTCAGTTTCAACTGTTCCAGATTTTTTACCTTCAACCAAAATACTTTCTTCCTTAAACTGATAACTGTCCTGGATGAAATCTGAAGTATCTTCACCATTTACTGAATGTTTTTAGCACCGATCTCACTCAACAACATCTTAGATCATTAAGAATTTAATCACCTTGAATTCTTCTTATTCTCTTAATTTTAGTCTTATCTTTATTCTTGTGTTGAATATTCTTAGCATAAAACATGAAAATGTTGGTAACCGTCACTAACTACCCACTTATGTTGAACTTTCCTTTTTTTTTTTTTTTTTTTGAAACATAAGAGGTAAAGGTTTAAGAAATTGAGGATGGAAAATTTACCAGTGCTAGGTGTCCAGCCTCAATATTGTTACTAAAAATCACTTTTTAAAGAAAATAAGTAATTCATTTGAGTTAAATTTTAAATTTATCGTAATCTCGTTTGATTTAAACTCTTTCTTCTGTCGGGTTAAACCAACACAGTCCTCTGTTAACCTAAGGTTTTCAAGGCTTTTGACCTAATTGGCTTCTAACTTATCCATTCCTTTAACTTATTAATCAATTACTAATTAATCGATTTTAATCCAATTTAAAATTAATTACTTGAGATGAGTCTAATTTGGACTTTGTGGCTAATTTCTTTGGCCAAATTCTTGGATTATTTTGAGCGTGAACCGTTTAAAAATGATGAGATTTATGCGATTGAGAAAGAGTATCTCTTACTTTGTAACTTTAAAGCATATATTTTAAAAAAGTCATGGTCGCCCTGCCCATAGGTACAATTATAAACCAAGAAGCTGGAACCGTACCCAATGGATACCGGGCGAAAGGGGTCTCCATTGTCCACTGTTGATAGTGATAGAAGATAAACCTTGTGTTAGGAGAAGTGGCAGTATTGGACCACACTGGGAACAGTGGTTCGAGACAGATCGAGCCAACAAGGAGATAGGCGCGGGCCGGTGGTGCACGTGAAGGGCATGAGGGGCTGACCCACCACGATGCCCCCCATGGCTGACCCCAACTTGATAGCTTAGGAACATGCTAACATGTACATGCAAAGCCGATATTTTTCACTTCCTACATCCCCATCTCTCTCCCAATGAACCAGTTAAAAAAAAAAAACAAAAAAAACAAAGGCAAACAAAAGGAAAGAAAGAAATTTCTTCACTTCAGAGTTAAGACATAAGTTTTGTTTTTTTTTTTTTTTTTTTGTTTAAAGAGAAAATAAACAGGGGTTGGAATTCAGATTTAAAATAAAATTTTTTTTTAATCTATTCTTGAATTTTTTTTTTATTTTTACTTATTTGGTTGACAAAATATTATGTGGATAAGTTATTATGAGCCTGTAATTTTCAAATCCTAACTTTAATATTATTAAAGGCATTTTATGTTCATAAAGATATAATTATTTTTTATCAAAAAACCTAACTTATAGTTGGCTCAGGGTTATTTTGATTATTTGATTTGAGTTGACATGGAAGGCCAAAATGACATGACAAAACCGATCTGATTTCTTGCAACATACTTCACCAATGCCAACCTAGTAGGTCACCAATCATTCAAATATAAATATTCCTCTAAACTCTCTCATTTCTTAATTTGCTCTTTTAGCTCTTTCTATCTTCCTCTATCTCATTGACTTGAGCATTGAAATACAAACGTTAAAGACAACTCCAGTTTTTACTCCTAATTGACCTCGTGCTTGTGACTTTAGGTTCTTACCCTTCAATCTGAGCTTAGCACCAACATTTTCATGCATTAAGTAAGGGCTTTTCTTTGCTAAGTTCAAAATGGCATCACGAAAAAGAGTAGTAGAAAAGGGAGGTAATTCCACAGCAACAAAAATATCTAACACCTAGTTTGACAGAAACTATGGTGGTTGCCTGGTTACAACCAATGTGGTGGCTAACCTAAGGAAAGAGAAAAGAAAAGATCGACGACTGCTCTTAACTTTAGCTTTCAAATGCCTCGTAATTGAAACTAATGATGGTATTTCTAATACTTTTAATCAACTAGATTTATTTTGTTAATATGTTGCTACAGGGAGTAATATCATGTAATAAGATTCAATATTGAAGCAACGAAAGTGAATGAGCTTTACTACGATAATATGTGATAGTACAAAAGTGGATAAGCTTTGTAAAAAGGCTCGGTAAAAAAGCTAATTTCAGCAATTACCTTCATAAAGGCTTAGCTTGACCACCTTAGCCAAAGTGCTCATCTTGACAAATTACCTTCATGAAGGCCTAGCTTAGCAAATTGCCTTCCTAAAACCTTGACCAAAAAGTTAATCTAGACAACTTATCTTCATAAAGGCCTAGCTTAGCAAAAGAGCTCATCTTCACAATTTACCTTTATAAAAGCCCACTTCAATAAAAGGTCTTGTTCAAGAAACTGCCTTCATAAAGGCCAAATTCAACAAAAAGCTTATCTCGACAATTGCCTTCATAAAGCCTTAGCTTGGCCACCTTATCCAAAGAGCTCATTTCCATAAATTATCTTCATAAAGGCAACTTCGACAAAAAGGTCTAGTTCAAGAAATTGCCTTCATAAAGGCCTATCGCAAAATTAGAGTTGAGTTTAAGAGTCAATTATGCGTGGGGAAGGATTAGTACTCCCACAGCGCTAGTCGAAAACGATACCAATTGATTGCATGTTATCCTTTAGTTTTAATTAAAATGGTTCTATTTACTTAATGTTTAAAATTAATTTTGTTTTTCTTTTTTTTTAAAACAAAAACAAATCAAATTTAAAACATAATTTTTGGATCAAGATAAAAATACTTTAAATATTGAAATACTTTTTCTACTATCCTATAATTAGGTAGAGTTCAAAAATATTCTTAATTTAAAGGTTTTCAAATTACTTTATAAAACTGAGATAATAACTCTTTTAAATAATAATCACTGAGAGTCCCCCTATAATTAGGCAAGATCTCGATGACTATATTTAATTGAGATATTATCTTACCTTAGAACATTTTTGAAAAAAAAAAACAATTAAAAAAAAACAATACATGAGATGCATGACCATAATAAAATATGATGAATGCATGACATTATAATATAAATGACAAAGTAAGAATGCATGATATTATAAAAATACATGTGATGACAAGATAAAATAAAATGCAAATGCTTGATTGGTTTTAGGGTTTATGTTGGTTTAGGTATAGGGTTTAAGGTTAAGGGTTAGGTTTTAAATTTAGGGTTAAGGGTTTTGGTTTGGAGCTAAGGCTTAGTCTAGGGTTTCAAAGTTTAGGGTTAGGGTTTAGGTTTTGGATTTTTAGTTTAGGGTTAGGGTTTAAGGTTTTAGATTTAGATTTAGGATTTAGGATTTAAACTTTAATGGGACTGTCATAACATATAGATTCATGAATATACTGCTAGACATAGACAAAAAGAGTCACCATCAATCTTTTTGTTTAGGTGTGATTGGCCACCTGATTGAATCTGTCCTACTTAAAGAAAAGTCTCAAGATTGACTTAGGTATCTTTAAATAATAGATTTTGATCTATGAAACTAGAGTTTAGGTCCATGAGTATGATTACGAGTAAGAAATGTTATAGCACCCCCATAGTGTCCATCCAAAGAATGGTACTAGTTTGATTTCAAATTATCCAAACATTGATCATATTTGTGATTTACCATATAATTTAATATTGAAAATGTATCTTAAAATTGTTCCAATAGTTTGGTAGCAATTTAAGATAATTTTCTCACCTCAAGAGTATTTATAAAGACTAGTGTCACATTCTGAAAAGACTCCATCATCTTATTTATCATAATATTTTATTAAAAAAAATCAATAAAGTCTAATAATAGTTTGGTAGGACTTACTTTGAAGCAGATTTCTTAATAGTTTGATGAGATTTTATTACCGAAAGATTTGTTAAAATTTTTAAGAATTTTATTAAGTCTCCTAATACTTAATTATAAAGCAATCCTCTAACAATTTAGAGGATAAAAAAATTATTTTTTTATTTTTATATTTTTTGAAAATTGATTTATGAAATTTTTTAATAGTTTGGTGGATTCGGTTTTAAAAATTAAATCCATGAAAATTTTTCAATAGTTTGATAGAATTCATGAATTTATCTTGAAAGATTTTTATTTGAAAAGATTTTTTTTATTATTGGAGGGATTTTTTTTTGTTTTTGTTTTTATAAATATTTTTTGAAAATTTAAAAAGATTTTTTTATATTTTTTAAATTATTTTTGTAAACTTTATTTGAAAAGATTTTTTTATTTAAAAAAGATTTTTTTATAGAATCATTTTTCTTTTTTCTTCTTTTTTTTTTAAACTTATTTTTTTTCAAAAATAAAATAGCAAAAATAAAATTTCTTAAAAATAAAACCAAGAAAATAATAAAAATTAAAAATAAAATGAGTAAATAAAATAAAATCAAAAAATAAAAATAAAATGAAAATGAAAAAAAAAAAAGAAAAACATGGGATTGGGTAGGGTTAGAGTACGGGTCTGGGCACAGGTTGAAGGGTTGAGGAGCAGATCATGCACTGCCAAAACGACATCGTTTTAGGTCAGTATATAAGCTAAGTTGCCTGCATTTTCTTTAGAAGCTTAGTCCGTTATCTCTTTAACCCTAAAAAGCTTCGACTTCTCCTTAAAACCCCTATTGAGATCCCACCGAAAACTTGAAATCTTTGTTGGTTTTTGAAAAATCCCACAAAAATTCATATTTCATCGAAAGACCCATTGAAAAACTCATATCCCATCAAAAAATTCATTGAAAAATTCATGTTTTCTAGAAAACAACCCAAATTTTCCAAACTTTTTTAGATTTCACCCAAATTTGCCCAGATTCCTTCGAAAATCTCCTTAAACTCAGATCTAATCCCAAAAACCTAAATCTAAGCCCAAAATTTTTCAAACAAACCCAGAATCAATAATCAAAACCTAGAAACTTCCATTCTACCTAGAATCTTTCAAAACAACCATTTTCTAAAAGATCAACCGTTTTTCCCCAAAATCCACCCACTATGTGTTCTTTTGATCTTTAGTTCAATTTATAGGCAACCTTAGCACAAATTTAGAAAACGGACAAAATCAATCCAAGCTTGAATCCTGGAATTTGATTTTGCCTGAGCCTTTATTTAGGAATCTGATTTTGGTCCCAATTGAATTTGGTCAATTATTCAAGATCGATTCATCATTAAGAATATGATATTTTAACCTGCCTGATTTAGTTTCCATTTTCATAATTCTCGCTAAAAATCAAAAAGAGAAGGAAATAAAAAAATAATAATAATGAAATACGATCCAATCGACCTCAAACATGGTTCGATCGACCCTGGACACAAGTAGGTATCTATAGTTACCCATTTTTGCACATTCTTATCAGGCAGAGATGATGCAAAGACCTAGACACCCGCTTTGTTCCAACCTAAGAATCAAATCAATGAGTGAAATCAACCGAGATGAAACCATGAGTAAAAAATGAAGCGACCAAGATCGAGTCGAGGTCGAAAATAAATGATCGGGATGAAACCATGAGTCATAAGAAATGATTTGGACTGAGCCATGATTGAGTGACCGAGACAAAACCATGAGTTAAAATGAAGTTTGAAATTTCACCCTAAATCTAAAGATTAACAATTTGGACAAAAGTTGAAAAGATCATAATATTCTAAGTTTAAAAAAATCACAAGGATTCAAAATTTGCAAAAATTTTCAGATTCACAAGAATGGAAGATTTGCAAGATGCAAAATTTGCAAGGATTTTTAGGTTCGCAAGAAAGAAAGATTTGCAAGATGTAAGATTTGTAAGGATTTTCAGATTTGCAAGACTTTAAGTTTCGTAAAAGTTCTAGATTTGCAAAGATACAAGATTTTCAAGGATTTTTAGGTTCATAAGAAAGAAAGATTCACAAGACTCCAAATTTCATAAAGGTTTTAGATTCATAAAGATACAAGATTTGCAAGGATTTTCAGGTTCGCAAGAAAGAAAGATTTTCAAGACTTTTTCAGGTTCGCAAGAAAGAAAGATTTTCAAGACTCTGAGTTTCGTAAAGGTTCTAGATTTGCAAAGATGCAAGATTTGCAAGGATTTTCAAGTTCACAAGAAAGAAAGATTTGTAAAACTCCAAGTTTTGCAGAGGTTCTAGATTCTCAAATATGCAAGATTCACAAGGATTTTTAGGTTTATAAGAAAGAAAGATTTGCAAGACTCTAAGTTTTGCAAAGGTTCTAGATTTGCAAGGATTTTCAGGTTCACAAGAAAGAAAGATTCAAAAGACTCCAAGTTTCTCAAAGGTTCTAGATTCACAAAGATGCAAGATTAGCAAAGATTTTTAGGTTTGCAAAACTCCAAGTTTCACAAAGGTTCTATATTCACAAAGATTTCATAACAAAATTGAAAGAGTCAAAAAGATAAAGTGACCAAAATTGAGTTAAGGTCGAAGATGAATGGCCAGGACGATGCCATTGGTCAAAAATGATTTGACTTGAGTCAAGATAAGATGATTGAGATGATGTCACGAGTCTAAAAGCAACCAAGATTGAGTCGAGGTCAAAGATGAATGATTGAGATGATGTTGCAAGTCAAAAAATGATCTGACCTGGGCCAAGATTGGATAATTGGGATGAAACCAAAAGTCATGAAAGAGAATCTAGACTAAGCCAAGATCAGGTAAGTGATAGTAGAGTAAAGCAAGTGCATGTCTTATTTGAGATGCAATTATAAACATAATGTATATAGTGTAGATGTCATGAGATTTCAATTGTGGTGACAAGATTCTCAACACCACCAGTCTTTCTTAGCTTTTTGGTAGTTAGAGAAAATTTTGTCAACTGATTCATGTTATTTTCTTATCTAGTCACAATTTACAGGTCGTATCAATCAATCTATCACTAGGTTCATCATAGGATCACTTTGTTTGCCCCAATATAAATCATTTTCTCATGTTCCTTTCATTTATCTCATCTTATGTTTCTTTCAAAAATGGAAAACTCTTTATGAAAAATGTCATTCATTTACTTGTCATCATTCAAATCAGTGATAAACATGATACATTTCTTTGATTCATTCAAGAAATGTTCATTTAGTAAAGGATAAGAAGAATGGGTTTTTATCGTTGAAAAGTCAAGAACAACTCAAAGGTGAACAAAGGCAAAATACCAAGAAACATCTAAAATAATGATTGCCTAGACAATTTTAAACTCTAACTCAAGATTATCTTTCAAAAACATCTTCCATTAATATCTTCAATTTTTAAGCTAATCATCATCTTCTTTCCAAGGACTTTCATATGAAATTATTTTTTTAAGTTTTTTTTTCACTTAAACCGCCCTTTTAGGTTTTCAGTTTAAGTCTTCCTTTATCTTTTTTTGTCTCTTTTTCTTTCTTTTTTTTATTTTTTTATTTTTTTATTTGTTGTTTTTTATTTTTTTATTTTTTTATTTTTTTATTTTTTTTTCTTTTTTTTCTTTTTTTTTTTTGCTTTTTTTTTCTCTTTTTTTGTACATTTTTTCTTATTTCTTTTTCTCTTTCTCCTTTGTTGACACTTTAATTAAAGCTTCACATAATCCAATGGTAAACCTACCCCAATTCAATTCATGATTCTCTAAATCAAGTATTTATATTTGATTAAAATAGACTTTTAAATAACGTAATGTAAGCTAGGGTAAAAAGTGCCAAAGAAAGGGATAAAATAGGCTCAAATTGTATTTGAAAGGTAATCAAACCCAGGATCATTTCTTCATGTATAACACTTTGACATTTTACCTTATCAATTTTTTTTCTTCTTTTCTTTTTTTTTTTCTTTTGTTGGCATTTTGGCCCCATTTATGTCTCCTTCATTTTTCTTTTTTCATCTGTCATAAAAAAAAAAAAAACTTCAACATAAAAGGGCTTTGCCCTTAAAAATGAATAAATCTCTCAAACTTTACCCCCCATTGTGGGGTGATCTTTGGTTAGTGTTCAAGAGAAATTTTTAACAAGCTCAAATAGGGTAGCAAAGGATAATTTTATTTTTTAAAAGATAAAAGAAAAATGGCCATTTTTCATTTTGAACGTGAATACTCTCGATGAAGAACATTCATCAACTAGAAGCAAGCTTGTGAGTGAACAATCACAAAGATCATGTGTCACATCACTTCCAAAATTCTTCACCAAATTTATCTTCTTTTTATTTAGTAGTCTCAATGAATCAACAATCTTCATCTATTAATCAAATCATCATGAATGATGTTTTTGAAATTGAATCCTAAATTATCATTCTAACTGTCTGAACATTCATTATTTGGAATTAAAGAATGGATATGGGAAAAGGTATGAAAGAGTAAAAGTAAATAATGATGATTCACATAAAAAAGGATTGTCATGAAAATGCATTATATCTATCACTTTTATTAAAATGATGAAAAATAAACTAAAATCCAAGCACATAAAAGAGATCTATATTCTTAAAAAATCCTAAGATGATAATCAGTTTCAATTAGCTTTCCCAAAGTCATGCCCCAAATGATTAGGCAAAGAGTCTTTGTGGATATTCAACTCTTTTGATTCATTGAAGCTTATTAAGCTTGCTCGAATCAAACTTTACACCTTATACTTGAAAGCAAGGCAAGTTTCTATGGAGTGACCACATTCCCATTATGATAGTCACATGTGGCATTAACATTGTACCATTTGGATAGGGTGACTTTAATGGTTCCAAAAAGACTGGAGATACTAGGTCATTCTTGACCAATTTTAGAAATAGCTTAGTATAGGTTACGGGAATAAGATCAATGCGAACCCTTTCTTAATTATCCCTGGATCTTCTCAAATCACTCGCTTGATTGTTAGGCCTTAAAAATGGTGTAGTAATAGGATTAGACCCATATGCAGGTGCTTGAAAAGCTGATTGAAGAGGACTTAGAGCAATATTGTTTATGGTTAAGAGATAAAGCTGGTAAGGAACTTGCATAACATTATTGGCTGTTAGATAGTAAGTAGGATGAACATATGGTGGATATGAAGCATAACTTCTAGATTGTTGTCCTTTAAAACTCACCGCTTGGGCTTTATCCTCTTCACTTTTAGGCATCCCACCTTCTTTGGCATTATTGGTCTTTCTTTCTTTAAACTTGTCACTCTTTATGGCATTTTCAATAATCTTTCTTAAGATCATTGTATTAGTAAATTTTTTGGTTGCATTCCCTATCATCTTTTCATAATAAGGTGACTTCAAAGTACTTACACATAAAATCATTATTTTCTTTTTAGTTAAGGGTGGCTGCACTTGAACAGCGACATCCCGCCATCTTTGGACTTATTTCTTGAAAGACTCAGATGCTTTCTTCTCCATGCCTTGTAACAAAAAGTAATAAGAAGCCATATTTATGGTGTGACAATATTAGCTAATGAAAGATCGAGTTAGATCCTTCCACAACTTAATATGAGTCCTATCCAATTGGACATATCATCTTGCAGTAGACCCGATCAAGTTATCTTAAAAATATATATGAACAACTTCTCATTGCTGGCGTGAGCTGCCATCTTATAATAATACATTCTGATATGCATGATGAGGCACTTAGTACCATCATACTTCTCAAATTCTGATACCTTAAACTTCAAAAGAATCACAACATCTGGAACCAGACATAGGTTGGCAACATCCATGGATCCATAAAAAATAATGCCCTTTATAGCCTACAATCTTTCTTCAATCATGCTCATGGCTTGATCAGTTTTAGTCTCTTTTGGGGATACAGCCATCTGTAGCTTTGTTTTCTCTTTAGTCTTATCCATTTTAGGAATTTGCATTGGCTCATCTACCTTTTCAGTGAAAATAAGATTGGTATAGCTCTAAACATTCCCTTGATTGGAATTTGTGAATGTGGTATGCTATTGATGAAAGCTTTGAGTAGTCTGAGTTTAATGTGGGCTGAAACCTAGAGGATATAATGGCTCAGTATTTTCGTATAAGATATCTTATTTTATTGCCTTTCCTCTATTTTCCTTTTCCAGAGCTTCTAAGATTCTGCTCAATTTTCCTTCAAGTGTCTCCTGAGCCTTTTTTATTCTTTCAAGTAGGTCTACATTGTTTTGCTTCATTTTTTTGGCTCTAGCCCAAGTGTAGTACTAGTGTTAAGCTATCCTTGAACATTGATTTTCCATAATTATAGTGCAAATTTAGAATGATGTTTCTGGATCTATCAAATTATGCATGAGAATGAATACAATGATGCATGAATACATGCATACATGCATACACAATAAAAAAAAGGTTAGTAAGCACAATATGTAATTTGCATTTATATTTATAAATATACATAAAAAGAAAAGAAATCAACAAAAGGTAAGAAAAATCAATTAGTCACCTCAATATAAAATAAAGGATGAATACCATAAAGCAAGTAAAATAACAACATGACCCTAGATTTTAGGCTAACTATAAAGGGTGGAAGGACATGGCTGTATCTATGGTTAGGCTCTTAAAGTTAACTATATGTGGTTTGAACAGCCTCTAAAAAGTTTCCAAATTGTTCCTTACATCACAGTCCATCATAAACTAGTAAGGCATTTCGATCCTTACCCATCATAGGCTACAACCGAAAAGGATTCAATTTGAGTGGGAGTGTTTTATGGGCCCATGCGGAAACATGAAATCTCACGAGGGCATAGGTACTTCACTCCTTCCTAAAGGTAGGGCCTGGGTGGAAGGCTTATGTTATGCACATGCAAATGAATGATAGATATATATGATAAATAATTGAACAACTAAAACAAATATAAGTAATGAAAAAAAATAAAATAAGGAAGAAAATAAATTTCAATTTTATTAAGCAAGGCTTGGATAATAAGAATCATTTACTGGTCTGACTCTCGATCTCCCTAGTGGAGTCCCCAAATTGTCATAACATGTAGATTCATTGACCTACCACTAGACATAGATGAAAGGAGTCACCACCAATCTTTTTTGTTTATGTGTGATTGGTCACCTGATTAAATCTGTCTTACTTAAAGAGGAGTCTCAAGATTAACTTAGGTATCTTTAAATAGTAGATTTTAATCTACGAAACTAGAATTTAGGTTCAAGAATATGGTTATGCGTGAGGAAAGTTATAGCACCCCCACATCACTCATCCAAATAATGTACCAGTTTGATTTCAAATTATTCAAGCCTTGATCATATTTGTGACTTACCAAATAATTTAATATTGAAAATGCATCTTAAAATTGTCTTAATAGTTTGATAGTAATTTAAGATAATTTTCTCGCCTCTGAAGTATTCATAGAGACTAGTGTTCCATTCTGAAAAGGCTTTATCATCAAATTTATCATAATATTTTATTCAAAAAAATTAGTAAAGTCTCTCAATAGTTTGGTAGGACTTACTTTGAAGCAAATCTATCAATAGTTTGGTGAGATTTTATTACCAAAAAATTTGTTAAAAGTTTTAAAATTTTCATTAAGTCTCCCAATAGTTTGGCAAGATTTAATTTATGAAACAATCATCTAATAGTTTAGAAGATAAAAAATTATTTTTTTTATTTTTATCTTTCTTGAAAATTGATTTATGAAATTTTCCAATAGTTTGGTAGATTCCATTTTAAAAATTAAATCCATGAAAATTCCTAATACTTTAGTAGAATTCATGAATTTATCTTGAAAGATTTTTATTTGAACAGAGATTTTTTTATTATTAGAAGGATTTTTTTTTTGTTTTTGTTTTTATAAATATTTTTTGAAAATTTATAAAGATTTTTTTATATTTTTTTAATTGTTTCTGAAAATTTTATTTGAAAATATTTTTTTATTTGAAAATGATTTTTTATAGAATCATTTTTCTTTTTTCTTCTTTTTTTTTAAACTTATTTGTTTTTAGAAATAAAATAGAAGAAATAAAATTTCTTAAAAATAAAACCAAAAAAAAAATAAAAAATAAAATGAGTAAAAATAAAATAAAATCAAAAAATAAAATAAAAAAACAAAAAACTTACAATCGAGTCAGATCAGAACGCGTGAGTTGACTGGTTAAGGCACAGATCCCGTGCTACCAAAACAGCACTGTTTTGGGTTAGTATATAAACTAAGATGCTTGTGTTTTCTTTATAAGCTTAGTACTATCTCTCTCTCTAACCTTTAAAAGCTTTGACTTCTCTTTAAAGCCCCTATCGAGATCCCATTGGAAATTGGAAATCCTTGTTGGTTTTTGGAAAATCCCACCAAAAAATTCATACTTTGCCATAAAACTCATTAAAAAACTCATATCCCACTAGGAAATTCATCAAAAAATTCAAATATTCATTGAAAAATTCATATTTTCCAGAAAAAAAACCCAGATTTTCCAAACTTTTCCAGATTTCACCTAAATTTGCCCAAATTCCTTCGAAAATCTCCCTAAACTCATATCTAATCCCAGAAACCTAAATCTAAGCCTAGTATTTTTCAAATGAACCCAGAATCAAAAATCAAAATCCAAAAACTCCCATTCTACCCAAAATCTTTCAACACGCCTATTTTCCAAAAATCTACTATTTTTCCCTAAAATCCACCCATTGTGTGTTCCTTTGATCTTTTGTTCAATTTATAGGCAACCTTAGCATAAATTTAAGAAACAGACAGAATCAATCTAGGCTTAAATCCTTAAATTTAATTATACCCAAGCTTTAGTTTAGGAATATGATTTTGGTCCCAATTGAATTTGGTCAGTTATTTAAGCTTGATTCATCATTAAAAATATGAGATTTTGACCTGCCTGATTTAGTTTCCATTTCCATAATTCTCACCAAAAATCAAAAAAGGAAGCAAAGAAAAATAAAATAATAATAATAATAATAATAATAATGATAATAATAATATGATAATAATAAAAATAATTAAATACGATCCAATTGACCTTAGACATGGTCCGATCAACCTCGGACACAAATGGGTGTTTACAAAGAGATTTAAAGTTTCAAGTTTGGGGTCTGAAGTTTAGGGTTAAACCTTTTTTTTTTTTTATGGAAATCGACACGAAATGAATGCAAATTACAAAAATGTCATTAATGAATGCATGTGCCAAATGCATCACTTAGAATCATAATTACAAACTAAGGTATTTTCAAAGTTAATATCACAAACATGTAATGCATGGAAATTTAAGAGGAAAATGGATCAAATATAAAACCTTTTTCCAACTTTTGAAATATTCCACCATTTTTTTTTTTGTATTTTTCAAAATCCAGCCAAAAATCATCGAAACAATCCATTCAACTAGTATTTTTTGATCGAAAAATTAAGCAAACACATTCAAAATTTAGCAGACCTGACAAAAAATAATTCAGTACATAAGATCAAGTAATATTTGGTCATAAATGGATGAGCAAGTTTTGGCCAAGGAAGGAAATTACATTCGTCAAAATATTTTATGGCATTTCCACAACTTGTTTTAATTTTTCTTAACTTAAACATGTATCAAACATCAAGATATTCATCATGTAGAGATAATTTTAGTCATTAAAGAAATTTCATCAAACATGTGAACAAGAACATAAGCCATATGAATAAGAACATAAACCAAATAGAAAGCATACATCAATATCTACTCAAATTTCATGCAAGATACAAGTAAACTCATCATCTAATCATCATGAATTTTAGTTAAAACCAAGGGAATCATTAAAATGAACCACAAGGAGGTTTGGCCATGAAGGATTCAAGCTTAACCGAACCTCCAAATGGTTTAATGGTGGATTGATTTTTTATTTCTCTAATCTTTTATCTCAAATCAAGCTATGGATTAGTTGATTAAGCTTTTAGATCAAATTTAAAGCCAAAAACATAGAAAAATATAGAAGCAAATATGAAAAACACTATACAAATATGATAAGAAATGCCATGAAATGCAAGAATGTAAACTATAAATTTTACCTTTAAAAATGCTTTCTAAGTTTTTCTATTTTTTTCTTATTTCCTCCATTGATTTTTTCAGCTTCTCCTCTTCCCTCCTCCTGTAACATGAATGGCTTTTTCCCTTAGAAAAATATCTCATGCAAGAATCAACAATAGCCTTTAGATTTTAAACTTATTTAATGGTTAAAAATTCTTCCTTGTTTTCTTTGCAAGGAGTCACATTTAGCCATTAGATCAAGACTCCTTATAAGATCCAATGATCCATATTATTCACTACAAAGATTGGATTTTTATAGCCCTTAAACCAAGTAAAAAGATCAGTTTGCCCTTAGTACAAAATTTTTTGTATTTAAGCCATTTTCTTAGAAATCAATGTTTTTGTGCTCACTTTTGAAATTTTAAAGCATAAAAATAATGAAATACTATGAAATTACGATCTAAAAATTTTCATGAAAATTTAACCTTGAGAAGATCAAATTACAAAAATACCCTTAAAGGGTATTTTGATAATTTTACACCTTTCAGGGTATTACTGTAATTTTGAATGCATCAAAAATCAGCAAATATTATAAAATCATGATCTAGATCTTTTTGCAAAATTATGACATTGAAAAAATCAAATTACGAAAATACCCTTAAAGAATATTTTGGTAATTTCACACCTTCCAAGGTGATCTAAGTTTTTAGTGCATAGAAATTTATTTAAAAAAATTCAATTATCATATGAAAATTTTCACAAAAATTTGACTTCGAGAATTATAAATTACAAAAATACTCCTAAGGGCATTTTGGTAATTTTTACTTCTCAAAGTGCAATATAACTTTTTAGGACTTTAAAAATCACCAATTTCAATTTTAAACCACAATGATTCTAATTTAGTTATGAATTTTGAGGATTGACTCGAGTTCTTTCCATTTTTGTGAAGTTTGATCAATTTTGACCAAGATTGACTAATTTTGACTTTATTTGACCAAGTTGGACCAGAGTTGATTTTGGAGCATTTGGGTCAAATTGGTTCAAATATTTTAGAAACTTGTCAAAAATTAAGAAAAAATAGATTTGAACCGGGTTGAATTTTGAGTTCATTATAAATGGCTAAAATTTTGCTTGAAAAAAATTAGGCATTTACAATTCCCTTTTTTTTGTATGTTTTTTAGAATCAAGAATAACATAAAGACCAAATATACCAATTTTGTCTAGCACCAAAGGAAGAGAGGGCTCTGTTTACATGTGCTTGTTTATTTGTTCTCGTGTTGGAGGATTTGTTTTTGTTTTGTTTTGTTTGTTTTTGTTTTCACTTTTTTTTATTGAAATTTGCATCGAGAGTTGCTTCATATCGAAGGTCTTCAAAATTCTCTTTGAATGTTCAGGATTCAGATAAAAAAATTCTCAAGATTCATATTGAGGTTGTATCAAAAGTTTTTAAAATTCACATTAAAAGGCTGGGGTTCACACCAAAGAATCTTCAAATTTTAAGATTCATAAAAGATTTCTTCAAAAGGTTCAAGACTCATACTAAAAAGCTGGGATTCATACCAATATTTTTCAAAGGTTTGGTTTCACACTGAAAAGGCCGAGGTCTACATCATGATTTTTCAAAAAGTTGGGATTCACACTAGGATTTTTCAAAGGTTTGATAGTCACACTAAAAGGCTAAGATTCACACTAGGATTCTTCAAAGGTTCGAGATTCATACCAAAAGGCTAGGATTCATACCAAAACTCTTCAAAGGTTCGAGATTCAGACCAAAATGCTTCTTTAAAAGATTCAGGATTCACACTAAAAATAAACAATTCATAGTTGGTAGACTCTGGATTCACAATAAAGGCAATAATTTACTATTAGAAAACTCTGGATTCATAATAGAGGTAACAATTTATTGTTGGAAAAACTTTGGATTGACAAAAAAGAAAACAATTCATAGCTTAGATGATTCTGGATTTACAATAGAGTAAATGATTGACAATTTGGAAGAATTCTAAATTCACAAAAGAGTAAATGATTCATAGTTTAAAAGACTTTGGATTCATAAAAGGGTAAAAGATTCATAGTTTGAAAGACTCTAAATTCACAATAGAGTAAATGATTCACAGTTTGAAAGATTCTAGATTTACAATAGAGTAAACGATTCATAGTTTGAATATTCACAAGCGTTAAAGATTTGTAAATTTTAACATTTCGCAAGGGAAGTTAAAGACTTATAAATTTTAGAGTTTTACAAAAGTTAAAGATTTCAAAAGATTTGTAAGAGGGATCAAATATTCACAAATTGCAAAGATTTGTAGTAGTCAAAGGTTCATAATTTTTGCAAATTCATAAGAGTTAATGACTTATAAGTTTCAAAATTTTGTAAGAGATTTTAAGATTTACAAATTTCAAAAATTTGTAGGCATAAATAAGGCAATGCCAATGATCTCTACTATGACACAAATGCAAATGTCCCTAAGTAAATGCAAATGTTCTTTCTAAGAAGTACATACAATATGCAACATGTAACATGCAACATGCAACATGCATTTTAGACTTCATTGTGAAAACAAGAAAACAAACCATCATTTCTGAAAACATTTTTTCATTTTTCAACAACATCAATTATTCCATGAAAAAAAAATTTTCTTTCTTGAATACAAATGGGCCTAAAGATTCTCACATGATTTCTTTATTTTACACAAAATGTGTGACTATTTATTCAAAATTTTTCCAAAATGGTTAACAAAATTTGTCCCACATAATTAAATTTTATGATCATAGAGAAATAAAATATCTGAGCAAATGTGATTTTGAGAGTCTTTTAGGAATTGGTGGTCTCTATTAGAAATGAAAGAGGTGAAAATTTTCTTTTCAACTGGATTGGATTTTAAAGTTTTGGTTCATTCATAGGAACTTCATTACTTAAAGTGGATAAAGAATGTATATACTTTTTCATCTAAGCTCACAAATGAGACATAAAATTTTCTTTAAAGCATGAATCCTATGAAAATCGAACAGGTTTGGCACTTTCTTTAGTATCTAAATGTGAAATTTTAATAGGTGTTAAGGTTAACTATGGTGGGCTTAAAGTTTTTGAAGGTTATTTAGGGATGAGAAAAATATGCTCAAATTTTCAAAATCAATTCCTTTTTATGCAACCTAAACTTTTAGGACCTTTATATCTTTGGACTCTCAAAAGAGGTCTAGGTTACCTTTGGTCAGTATCAATAGTGGTTTTGAGGCTTTTCAAGTTTGATTTTGATGCCCTTTTGTAGGGTTTTCACCCTAGAGCCACATTCATCTTTTTTTTTTATATTTTTTTGTTTTCTTTTTCTTCTTTTTTTCTTTCTCTTATTTTTTTTTTACTATTACATCATGTACTTAAGAATTCAAATTTATCCAAAATTGGTTAAAGGTCCAAGCAAATAATTAGGAATAAAAGAAAACCAAAAATGATTTACAGGTTTTATGCCCATTCCTAAAAAAAAAACTCTTTAATTTTCAGCATTCCTACTTGATCAAATGTATGGACTTTTATTGGACATAACATAAGCCAAGATTTAAGATTTTAAAAAAATGGATAGAAAAGCCCAAAATAAGTATTTGAGGTGATTAAACCAATGCTACTTTTTTTATTTGAAGGATTCACATTCAGGCATTTGTCTTTTCATTTTCTCATGCCTTTTGCTCAATCATTTCTCTTTTTTTTTTTGTTTTCCCTATCCTTCTTTTACTCTTTTTTTGTTCTTACCCATTTTTTGTTCTTATTTCCTTCATTTCTTTCCCTTTTCTTATTTTTTTTCTTTCACTTTTTTTTTTCTTTTAAATGAATTCAAATTTACCTTCAACATATAGGGTTCCCCCTTGGACATTACCATACTTAAACCCCTAGATGTATCTTTTTTCTTTTTTCTTTTACCCTTTAATGTAGAAGATGATATTAGGTTAGGGTTCATTTTGAAAGATTTTCATTAGGCTCAAAGGAGTAATAAAGGATAAATTTTTATATTTATGAAAAGATGATGAAAGATGGCCATTTATTATCTCAAGCATAAGTCACTCAAATTTAAAGAGCAATTCTTTTTGGAAAAAAACTTCAAATGAAGGTTTTTTTTCTTCTATTTTTTTTGAACTCTCTCATTTTCTCATATTAGTTTCTTTGTGAATTTATTTGAGATTTCTTTATTTTATTTTATTTTTTTTAGATTCATTCAAATGTCTTGAGTGCATATGTCAAAATCAAAAAGTTTCTTTCTTTTTATTTTTTTCTTCTCTCTTTTTTTTCCTTTTTCCTTTACATGCCCCCATCACCATTCAAGAAAGATATCATGCTTCGGCAAACCACCCCTAAATAAGGTTAATGTGAGAAAAAAGTTCATGTAGAGTGAACTTATTTAAGGTGTCAAGAAGTCTTTATCACTCCACAACAAAAGATGGGTCGATCATAATTCAAGTTGTCTTAAGGATAATTAGGATATTCTTTTTGGTCAATATGCCTTAAGATACTAGATAAGGACAATTTTTAAAATGAAGATGAGTGAAAAGTTGGTATGTTTGGAATCATCTTAAAGGATTTGAGAGGTTTTAATTTCGGGAATAGCATATCCTTAACATTTATTAAATTATCACATCTAAAATTTTTAAGAAAAATGCCATGTTTGCTTGATCTTCTTAGAATCTAATTTTTTTTTCTCTTTTCTTTTTTGAAATTAACTATCTCATTATTTATTGCCTAAGAAAAATATCACCCTTTTATATCACAACATTATTAGGCGAAGGCATGGTTCGGAAATTCAAATTCATGTCTCATGAAAGATTATGGTTGATAAGTAAAAGCATTTGAGAGTGTTGGAAAAGGGTGTGAGGATATTTAGTGAGTTTATTTCTAATGGAGATTGCCAACTTTTTAAAAACTCCTTCTATCTTTTTTTTTCAAACACTTTTTTTATTTTTTTTGAACTTTATTTTTTTTTCTTTTTTTCAAACATTTTTTTATTTTCATTTTCAAGGCACCTTTTTCTCTTTTATGATTTTAGAAATTAATCATGTAGGATTTTATTCTCAAATAATTATTTTAAAATCTAAATCTCATAAAAGATCTTCAAACCATTTAATCCTTTAAGAATGAACACAAAGACAATATTAAAGAAATTATCGATTTATTTGGATGAAAGTGGAGACATCATGAAAATTTATCACACATAAAAAGAAATCCAAGCAATCCTTAAAATAAATTCAAGAAAGTTACTTCCAAAAGACTCTATCTTATCTTATCATTTTAAGAATTACATTATTGTATAGTCTGATTCAAATTTGACATCCGACCTCTCTTGCTCATCAAAACTTATAGAGCCCTATCTAATTAGACTTTGAACCTTATACATAAAAGCAAGGCCATGTTTTATGGAATGGCCCCTATTTCCTTTATGATACTCACATGTAGCATTTACATCATACCATTTGAGATAAAGAGGTTTCAATGGTTTTAGATACATAGTTGATACCAAACGACTTTTAATGAGTTCTAAGAGTAACTCAGCATATAACATGGGAACTAGGTCAATGTGACTTTTTTCTCATTGGACACGTGCCCTCCCAAAACCATTTATTTAGTTACAAGGCCTTGAGGCTGCTTTAGTGGTGGGTGGAGTAATAGAGGTTTGAAACATAAGGTGTAAAGCTAGCATTGGTATTGATTAATAGGGGTATGGTATTTTAGGCACTTGGTTGGCCAAAGGATAACAAAGGGAGTGGTTGGGTATGGTTGGTGCTAGACAAAAGGTTTTAGTGATGGGCTCCCAAAGCTTACTACTTGGGTCTCGATTCTTCCTTTTTGGTAGTTAGGTTTTCCTTAGCTCTTAAGATTTCTTATCCTTTGATCTTGCCATTTTTAATTGCATTCTCTATCAATTCTCCTGATATTACCATATTAGCAAAATTCTTTGTAACATTACCCACTAATTTATCTCAGTAAAAGGGCCTTCAAAAAAAGTACTATAGTTTTTTTGTCTATCAACAGCAGCTAGACCTGAGCTGCCATCTCTCTTTATTAGTAAGCATATTCCTTGAAGGTTTAAATTGCCCTTTTCTCTATGTTTTGTAAAGATAAACTATTTGGCACCACATTTGACACATGTTTATATTGTGCTATAAAGGCTTTAGCCAGATCTTTTTAGAAACGAATTTTATTTTTGTCTAACTTGGTATACTACCTCACTATAGATCAAGTAAAACTATCTAAAAATAATGTATCAATAGCTTGTTATTGTAAGTGTGGCCTATCATTTTTTTAGTATATGGTGATGTGTGCTAGGGGCATTTAGTTCCATCATACTTTTCAAAATCTAAGGCATTAAATTTTGACAAAATGACAAGATCAGGCATTAAACTAAATTTGATAGCATTGACACTCCCAGATATATCATGGCCTTCAATTGCTTTTAATCTTTCTTTCAACATATCATATTTATCCTTTATCACTATATCTCCTAATGGATTTGACACCCTTTTTAGTTTTTCCTATTCTTTAGGATTATCAAATTAGGCATAGTAATGGGATCATAGAGAGTAGGCTTAGGATTGACATTTATCTGAATTGGGGCCAACTTGGTAGAAATGCAAGTACAAGGTTAATAGGTTGATGGGGGTGCTTATGACATATTGGGGTCTTGAACATATAGATAGGTGAACCTAGATAGATATAATGGTTTCTTAATGGCTATTTTTTCCTTGGCATCATGTGTTTCAACAATCCCTTGCCCTTTTGTCAAACCCACTAACATTTATTTCATTTTTACCAATTGTTTGTCTATATTTTATTGTGTTCCCATGATTGTCTCTCTAAACTCCTCCTAGGCTCTTTTCATCCTTTCAATCCTATTAGCATTCTCTTTTGCCATGATTCTTAGGATGTGCTAACTTTGAATCTTCTATTAATTACTCAAAGTCAGAAATGTATGATGTAAATTTTATTATTAGCCTTAAAAAATAGTTTAAAAATCTTCCAATATTTAGGTAAAACCTTTAACAATATCTCTTAGCTCCGAAGGTTTGATAAAAGTATACTTACAATCATTATTTTTTGTCCTTAGTTGGCATAAAAAGCAATGAATTCAGATAAATGATACATGGGATGCGAGACAAATTTTATTATTATTATTGAGAAAGGGCTTAAATTCCCTTCTATACTTAGACATGGTTATTTAAAGGTATTCTTTTTCCCTTCTAATTGATCTCCCATTTTCACCATTCTAATACCCACTAAGATAAACATTTTGTTCTAGGACTTAGACAAAAAATTGTATATTATTATTCTCATGAATGAATGTTTCCAAACAAATGCTAATTTATATAACACACTGAACATATTTATGAATACATGAATATGATGATGATGGAAAATAATGTCAGGAAATTCAATGATGCCTAAGACAAAGGATTTTCATATGTACAAGGCCACAAATAATAAAAATTTCATCACCTATAAATGTGTATGTAAGAAATGTAATGTCTTATTGCAAGAGTGGTGAGGTATGTTCATATTAAATGCAATGCATGCTTTATAAAACCCTAATATTCATGGATCCATATACATGAAATATAATGACATATTTTTATGAGTGATGAAATGTATACCTATGACTAATGCAACACACTTGTATGAAATGCATGGCATATTATATGAATGAGATATGTCTACATGGAATGTAATGCATATACTATGCTGACTTAATGAGGTTGACATTACCTTAAGATATGCAATGAGGTGGAGTGTATGTGTTACCTATTAAAATGTGCATGGGATGGAATGTATGTACCATCTGTTAACATGTACATGAAATAGAATGCATGTACTATCTATCTAGATGTGCATGAAATGAAATGCATATACTATCTATCAAGATGTGCATGAAACAAAATATAGGTACTATCTATCAATGTGGGTGAGATGGAATGCATGTATTATTCTATTATGATGTGCATGAGATAAGATACATATATTACCTTATTATTTCCAATCATGACAAAAATGTATAAAAGAATGAAATGCAAAACATGAAACATTCAAACTTAAAGTACTTTTTTTTTAGAATGGAGGAAATATTCAAAAAATACACATGAAATGTAATCACATAGAATGACTAGGATTCAAAGATTTTTTTTCTTTTTCCATTTCTATTGATTTTGTTTCTTTTGGTTTTATTTTTTAATTTTTTTGTTTTTTAAGAACAAGGAAAAATTCAAGAACATAGAAAGAATCACACAACATTGACTAAGATTCAAATTTTTTTTTTTCATTTTTGACTTTTATTATTAAGCCAATAAACAAATAACTTAAGAAAAACCTTTCATTCATTTTTTTTTTGCCAATTTTGGACACAAATCAAATAAAAAAAACTGCAAGAAAGAATAAATTTTACTAGAATTATTTTTATCTCTTTTTTTATTTTCTTTTAAAACACCAAGGATTGTTTTTTTGCTTTTAATGATTCTTTTATTTTCCTTTTTGTTAAAATAAATAATACAAACTATCAAATTAACAAAAGAACAAACAAGAAAAGTGTGGGATGTTCTTTCATGTGACTTATTCGAAAAATTTTCCATGGAAAAGGTAAGGCAGGGCTCTACCTAAGGCTAACTTCTTAAAGTTTACTATATGCTGGGTTAGGAATTGATGCATCTAAGGTTCTCAAATTACCTCTCACATCATCGTCCATTACAAACAAGTGTAGCATCCCAATCTTCACCCATCATAGGCTACAAGTGGAAAATGTCTAATTTGAGTGAAAGTGTTTCACTAGCCATTGCAAAGATTTACACCTCATAAGGGCTACTTTACTTTTTTAAATAGGGTTAAAGCCCGAGTATAGCGCTTATGCATGAAATGCAATGTAAGTGTAGTGCAAAGGAATAAACAAACCTTTGACATTTTCTTAAACTACTCCTATCCTAAATGCCCCACAAGTGTTAAGAACAAAATATAAAACACCAATATATAATAAATGACATAATTAAAATTTGTATGAAATGACATGATTAAAATATGCATAAAATATAAAACACATAAACTTTTTTCCAAATTTTTCCATTTTCATTTCTTTTTATTTTTCCATTTTATTCTCTTTTATTCTCATTTTTTCAATTTTTCCAATTGTTTCTTCTTTTTCTTACTATTTTAAGAAATCAAAGAATTAAGATTAAACACTAATTAAGACTATTAAACCAAAATTAAGGATAACTTGTAATTAATATTTAGCCTAACTCCCTAAATGTATCCTTAGTGGAGTCACCAAGCTATTGCGATGTCTCGAGACTCAGGAGTAGGCTAACTCGAAAGTTAGATGGATGGGAAAATTTTGGAAAAACAGTGGTTAAAAAATATTTTCAATAAAAACAAAACAAAAGAAGTCGCCACCAATGCTTTTTAGGGTGTGATTGGCCATCCAAAATTTTTTATCTTTTTAATAAAACATTTTAAAATAGGTTTTAAAAGTTCTAGAAAAAGAACAAGTTAACGGTCTGCAAAATCAAAGTTAAGTCTAAAAGTCAATTACACATTGGGAAGGATTAGCACCCTCACAACATCCATCAAAGATGGTACCAATTGATTGCATGTTATCATTTAATTTTAATTAAAATGGCCTATTTACTTAATGTTTAAAATTAATTCTTTTTTTTCTTTTCTTTTCTTTTTTTAAAACAAAAAAAAATGAAATTTAAAACAAAACTTTTTTTTTTAATTTTTGGATCAAGATGAAAACACTTTAAATATCAAAATACTTTTTCTACTCTCTTATAATTAGGTAGAATTTAAAAAATACTTCTAATTTAAAGGTTTTTAAATTACCCATTAGATAACTCTCATAAATAATAATCATAAAGAGTCCCCCTATAGCCAGGCAAGATCTCACTTACTATATTTACTTAAGATATTATCTTACTTTAGAGCATTTAAAAAAAACAATTAAAAAAAATCAATGCATGCAATGCATGAACATAATAAAATATGATGAATGCATAAAAATATAATATGAATGATAATATAAGAATACATGATAATAAAATGCATGTAATAATAAAATAAAATGCAAATGCAAATGCATGATTGGTTTTAGGGTTTGGGTTAGTTTAAGGGCTAAGTTAGGGTTTAAGGTTTTAGCGTTTAAGGTTAGGTTTTAAGGTTTAAGGCTAGGGTTAAGTTTTAGGGTTTAAGGCTAGGGTTTAGGTTTAGGGTTTTGATTTGGTGTTAGGCTAGATTTAGGGTTTTAGAGTTTAGGGTTTAGATTTGGGGTTTGAGATTTAGGATTTAATGGGAGATTTAGGGTTTAAAGTTTAGGGTTCTAATTTTAGGGTTTTAATTTTTTTTTTTTTTTAGGTTTTGTGGGAATGGACATGAAACAAATGCAAATTACAAAAATGCTAATAATGAATGCATATGCTAAATGCATTACCTAAAAACATAATTAGAAACTAAGGTATTTTCAAACATAATATCACAAACATGTAATACATGAAAATTCAAAAGGAAAATGGATCTACCAGTAAACCTTTTCCAACTTTTGAAATGTTCCACCATTTTTTTTTTTTTTTGTATTCTTCAAAATCCAACTAAACAAACATTAAAAATCATCCAAACAATCCATTCAACTAGATTTGTCCAATGAAAAATTAATCCAACACATTGAAAATTTAGTAAACATGCCAAAAAGACAATCCAATACATAAGATCAAGCAACATTTGGCCACACATGGATCAACAAGTTTTGGCCAAGCAAGGAATTTACCTTGGCTGAAATATTTTATGGCATTTCCACAACTTGTTTTCATTTTTCTTAACTCAAACATGTATCAAACATCAAGATATTCATCATGTAGAGACAATTTTAGTCACTAAAAAAATTTCTCCAAACATGTAATATACTAAAATAGCAAGATAAGAACAAAACCAAACACAAAATGTACATCAATATCTACTTAAATTTCATGCAAGATACAACTCATCATCTAATGATCATGAATTTCATTTAAAAGCAAGGAATCATCAAAATGAACCATAAAAAGGTTCAGCCATGGAAAATTCAAGCTTGGCTAAACCTCTAAATGGTTTAATGGTGGATTGATTTTTTATTTCTTTGATCTTTTGTCTCAAATCAAGCTATGGATTAGTTGATTGAGCTTTTAGATTAAATTTGAAGCTAAAAACACAAAGAACTAAAGATTTTTTCAATAAAAATAGAAAAATATAAAAGCAAATATGAAAAATACTATGCTAACGTAATGAGAAATGCCATGAAGTGTAAGAATGTGAACTATAAATTATACATCTAAAACTACTCTCCAAGTTTTTCCATTTTTTTCTTCTTTTTCCCACTAATTTTACTACTTCTCCTATTCCCTCCTCCTCCAATGTGAATAGCTCCTTCCCTTAGAAAAATATCTCATATAAAAATCAACAATAGCCCTTGAATTTGAAACTCATCTAATGGTTAAGTATTCTTCCTTGTTTTCTTCATAAGGAACCACCTTTAACCATTAGTTCAAGACTCTTTATAAGATCCAATGGTCCATATTTTTTACTACAAAGATTAGATTTTTACAACCTTTAAACTAAGTGAAAAGGCCATTTTTTCTTTAGTACAAAATTTCAAGTGTTTAGGTCATCTTTTTTAAAAATCAATGTTTTCATGCTCATTTTTTAGATTTTAAAGCATAAAAAATAATGACATATTATGAAATTAAGATTTAAAAATTTTCGTGAAACTCTAACCTTGAAAAGGTCAAATTATAAAAATACCTTTAAGGGGTATTTCTATACTTTCATAACTCTTAGGGTACTGCTGTGATTCCAAATGCATAAAAAATCATCAAATATTATAAAATCATGATCTAGAAATTTCTATGAAAAGTTAACCTCAAGAAGGTCAAATTATGAAATTACCACTACAGGGTATTTTGGTAATATCACACATCTCGAGATATAATTAAGGTTTTCAAAATTTTAAAAATCATAAAATATTATAAAATCATGATCTAAAGCTTTTTGCAAATTTTTTACTATGGGAAAGTCAAATTACAAAAAATACTCTAAAGGCCATTTTAGTAATTTTACACCTTTCAAGTTGTGATATGATTTTTTAATACATCAAAAATCATTAAAAAATATTCAATTATAATATGAAAATTTGCACAAAAATTCAACTTCAAGAAAGCTAAATTATGAAAATACCCCTAAGGGCATTTTGATAGTTTTATACTTTTCGAAGTGCAATCTAACTTTTTTGTGTTTTAAAAACCACTAATTTCAATTTTAAACCACATTTATTTGATTGTGAATTTTGAGGATTGACCTGGTTTCTATTCGTTTTTGTCAATTTTGATCAATTTTGATCAAGTTTGACTAATTTTGACTTTATTTGACTAAGTTTGACCATAGTTGACTAGAGTTGACTTTGAGACATTGGGTCAAATTGGTTCAAATTTCAATTTTGGAAACTTGTTAAAAATTTAAAAAAAAAAAATAGATTTGAACTAAGTTGAATTTTGAGTGTATTACAAATAGTCGACATTTTGTCTGGACAAAATTACATGTCTATAAAGCCCAGCTCAACAAATTACCTTCTTAAAAGCTTAACTTCGTCACTTCGACCAAAGATCTCGACTAGACAAATTATCTTTATACAGGTCTAACTCGATAAAAAAGCTCATCTTGATAATTACCTTCATAAAGACTTAGCTTGACCACTTCAACTAAAGATCTTATCTCTATAAATTACCTTCATAAAAGCCTGCTTCAACAAAAGAGTTCAATTTAATAAATTATCATCATAAATGCCTAGCTCAGTAAATTAGCTTCTTAAAGACTTAACTTAGCCAGCTCAGCCAAGAGCTCATCTAGACAAATTGCCATCATAAAAGCTCAACTTAGCAAAAGAATTCATCTTGGCAATTATCTTTATAAAGGCTTAGCTCTAGCACTTCGGCTAAATAGCTCATCTCAACAAATTCCCTTTATTAAAAGCTATTTCAACAAAAGAGTTTAATTTAATAAATTACTTCATAAAAGCTTAACTCAGCAAATGACCTTCTGACTACCTTTACCAAAAAGCTCATCTAAACAAATTATCTTCATAAAAACCCAACTTGGTAAAAAAGCTCATTTCAACAATCACCTTTATAAAGGCTTAGCTCAATCAAAATGCCTTAATAAAAAATTACCTTGGCCAAAATGCCCATATAAAGGCTCATCTAGAGCAAAAACCCTCATAAAACCTCAGCTCAGCCAAATTTTCTTCATAAAGAATTAGCTGAACCAAAAAATCCTTTTAAAGGTTTAGCTCAGTCGAAATGCTTTAATGAAGGATTACCTAGGCCAAAATGCCTTCATAAAGGCCCATCTTAAGTAAAAAGCTTTCATAAAGGCTCAAGTTAGCCAAATGCCTTTATAAAAAATCATCTCGACCAAAAACCCTTCTTAAAGGATAAGTTTGACCAAAAGTAACGTCTTTATAAAGTCTTAACTTGGTGAATATACCTTCATAAAGGCTTAATTCGGCCAAAATACCTTTACAAAAGCTTAGTTTGGCAAAAAATTTCGCTAAATGAAAATGCCTTAATAAAGGCTCAACTAAACAAAAATACCTTTATAAAGGATTAGCTTGGCACAAATTTGTCTTCATAAAGGCTTAGTTCAACAAAAGAGCTCAGCTCAGCCAAATTGTTTCAATAAAGGCCCAGGTTGATTAAAGAGCTTCGCTTGGTAAGATTGCCTTTACAAGAACTCAACTCTACATAGGCCACATAGGTATAAGTTCACCTCGACAAAGATTATCTTAGCATAAATATACCTTAATATAAATTACCATGGTCTAAATTCACTTCAACAATAAAGAGGAGAAGTAATAATAAACTCAAGCATGAATAACAAATTATAAAGATTCATCTTAGTACAAATTTATCTTGGGGAAAATGACCTTCGCATAGATTTACCTCAGTGTGAATTCACCTTAGTGTAAATCACCTCAGCAATGGATTCACCTTAGTATAAATCACATTGGCATAAACTCACTTTGACGTAAATCACCTTGATAATGGATTCACCTTCATGTAAATCACCTCAGTATAAATTATCTCGATTAAATTCACCTCTATACAGATTTGCCTTAATGTAAATCATCTCAGTGTAAATCACTTCTGTGTAAATCACCTTTGTGTAAATCACCTCAACAATGGATTCACATTGATGTCAATCACCTAGGCACATCACCTCGATGTCAATCACCTCAGCAATGGATTCTCCTATATGTAAATCACCTTGGTACAAATTCAAGTTGGTGTAATTCATTTTGGTATAAATTCATTTCGATGTAAAATCATCTCGGTGTATATGAATTTAGAATCTCACCGTAAAAACTATCAAGTGTTACCTTGTTAGGCTATTGGAGAACTAACATAAACAACATAAAGGTTCCCAAGTCAGCCCCCTATTGAACTCAACCAAAGTTAAATATTGAGCAAACAAAGCCAACCTATTAGGATCTTATCCTACTAGTCATCCATTTTGGACAAATCGTGAAATGACATCCAATCACATTGACACCTCAAACTACTTGTATCACTAAAAGGTTGGAAAACAAAATTGATATTTAAAGTCCAACCATGATATAACTTTAAAGTTTAAGAAAATGATTAAGAAATCAATTTTGGTGTAAAAAAAAAGTTATTCTTTGTAAGAATTTTGCCAATATAAGGTGAATTTTGATTTGTGAAATAAGATTTTTTTTATTGAAAAACCAATCTCTCGAATAGTAAAATTTTTCTTAAAAAAAAAAGAAAAGTCAACTTTGGTGAGAATAAATAAGAACATTTTCCAATAAATGGAGAATAAGTATCTGTGATATTAAGGAAAAAAACATGTGACAAAGAAAGCATTTCTTTATGAAATGAGAAGATATGTTCCATCAAGGTGCATTCAAAGAATAGCAAGAACATGGGGTTTATTCTCTTGAATTTGCCATGGGTATAAAGTTAGCACTGATCATATATGCAAGTTTCATGATTGGGTTTGAAAATGTGAATAAAAAGTGAAAATGAAAGGAGAACAAAGAGAGATAGGATGGAAGGGAATGGAATGGAAAATCTTTTGGAAAAAAATTGAATAATGATTTGATAATCGAATGATTTGGGATTGAAAAGAAAAGAATTTTGCAAATGAAAGGAAGATTTTTTTTTTTAAGCATTTACATCCATGGTAAAACATCTTGCATTTGTATTCACAAGAGGCATAATATTTTCATCATTGGTAAGAGTGTTTGTGTTTGCATCATTAAAAAGGCTTCTGTATCACTTTTAGATCTTGTATTTGCATCATACAGTAAGCATTTCCATAAAATTTAATGGTTAGATTTACATCTTTGTAGAGTGTATTTGCATCTGAATCTTGATAAGGCCATTTGCGTTTACATCATTAAAATAGGTATTAGCATATTTGAATTCACATCATTGCAATCAATCATTGCATTTGTTGATATGCAAACTTTGTGAAAAAATGAAAGAAAAAATGTTTTTATGGAATTTAAAAAATTCATGAAAAAGAAATTTTTGAAAAAAAGGATTGAAAACAAAAGTTGAAAAAGAATTTAAGGGATAAAATATTGAGATGATTGAAAGGTTTGAAAGAAAATTTATTAAGATAAAAAATGATAAGATGGGAATTTTGAAACAGAAAGAGTTTTAAACATGGAAGGTAACTATTTTAAAAAATAGTTTTGACCTTGATGATGAGATGATTTGGCAAATGAAAATGATGAGATTTTTAAAGTTGTGGAACCTTTATTTGAAGAACCATTCATAGTGTCGAGATTTATAAGATTTTTGAGCATAATCTTTAAATTTTTTAGGCAAGATTCATAAGTTTTGCAAGCTGAATCTGTTTAAATGTCAAGATTTGTAAGTCCTCCAGATAGAATATTTTAAATTTCAAAGTTGTAGAGCCTCTAATGAGAGTAACAATCATTGGTGTCAAGATTTGTAAAACCTTAGAGCATAATCTCTAAGCTCCAAGCAATATTCATAAGTCTTTCAAGCTGAATCTATTTTAGTGTCGAGATTTATAAAACTTCCAAGCGTAATCTCTAAATCTTTCAAGTGAGATTCATAAGTCTTTTAAGTTGAATCTATTTAAGTGTCAAGATTTGTAAAACCTTTTGGCATAATCTTTAAGTCTTCCGAGTAAGATTCGTAAGTCTTCTGACTAGATCTATTTTAGTGTCAAAATTTATAAGATCATCATCGACCATAATCTCTACATCATTCGAGCAGAATTTATAAGTCTTTCAAGTTGAATCTATTTAAGTATCAAAATTTGTAAGACTTTCGGGTGTCATTCTAAATCCTTCGAATAGGATTCGTAAGCTTTCCAAGCAAAATCTGTTAAGATTTGTAAGACCTTCGGGTTAAATCCTAAGAAAGTTGCCAAAAAGATGTCAAATAAGATGGAAAATAGATATGGTATTAGTTAGAAAAGTCCTTTTTTAAGGAAAATGTTGAGAATTTTTTTACATTTCAAAGATAAAAAAAACTTTAAAAGCCATAGGCACAATCTTTGAGTTATTGTGTTATATTTTCAAAAAGAGTCTATGATAAAATAAGCTTTTAAATTTATTTTCAAAAATTGTAGAGTCTTTGATGAAAGAATCTTTTTTTTTTTCAAAAAAAAATTCAAAACAAAAAATTTTTAAAAAATTCTAAAAATTCAAAAAATCAAATCCAGAAAATCTAAAAAAAAAAACCAAAGTTCAGAAAATCCCAAAAAATTCAAAAGTTTAAAAAAATCCAAAAAAAATTAAAAAATCCTCGAGTTGGCTTTAGATAAAACTATTATCTATGTCTTTACCTTATTTTTTATTCTCAATAATATGCGAAGAGAGACAACTGCAAATACCTAATTTTATTTAAGTTGATCACACCTTTCAATTACGAACTAGTGTATAGTATAGTTGTGACTTCTTGCATTTGTGGTCAGGGGAATACTTAGCCCTACACTATTAACATAGCTCTTTTTACTTTTTTCCTTCTTTTTAGTCTAAGTAAGCCTTCTAAGACCACTCATTTGGTTCTCAGGTTGGTTAAACTAGTTCTTGGTTTTGGAAAGGGTCCTAGTTGTTTAAAATTATGCAAATTCAAAAGGTTTGGTCTAAATGGTGTTTCAAGGTTGGGCAATAGTGGTTGTAAATATGGGTTCCTCACACTTATCGTGACTGCCTGGGGATTGATATTGGTCATGTAAAGTTCAGCGGGTGAAATAGTTTTCTTAGAAACAAGATAGAGTATACTTTCAATTTGTTTGGCAAGTTGCAGTGTTTGGTTTAGTGCTTTTAGCTTGGAAAGTCTAAAGGTTTATGAGATATTAAGCTTCAAGTTACTGATAATATGCTAACAGCGTGATCATTACTCAACTAAAGTAGGTTAGAGATCCTCGTAAAATCATCATGGTATTACTTTACGTACCAAATTATTTCAAATTAACTAGATCTACATGGGATCTTTATATTCCCTAAACATAAATCTATCTTGCATCTCAGTTATATAAGATTTCCAATCCAACCTATCAAAACCCTCTAGCGTCCCATAGTAATGTTGATGCCAATGTAGTGCATTCCCTTTTAAACTAAGCATCGTAACTTTGACCTTAAAACTCTTAGGCACTCTTTCAACCACAAAATATTGCTTTAATTTCATAAACCACCCTTTAAAACCCCATTAAACTTAAGGCATTCCAATTTAAACTGTTTAAAGTTTTCAAAAGCGAAAAATCTTACTTATGTCACTTTCTCAAATGATGTCTATCTTTGCACCAGCCTAAAATCCTTTCCATTTTTGTCCTTGAATGGAAGCTCCTCCTGAACAGCCAACAAATCCAGAAAGTTCGCGAACTCTTCTTTGAGCTCATTCTTGAATACATCCATCTCCTAGTCCATCTTTTTATCAATCTATTGAATCCTTTTGTAATTTAGAAGTCACGTTATCTGCCATAGTTGCCAAGGACACATCTCTAATACCCTTTGTTACAATCTTCTAGATTCGAGAACCTAACTAAAGCAATTTAATGAAGAACACAAGCAGAATTGATCTTAGAAGAAAAAGATCATCAAGCAAGAAGAGAACCTAGAAAAGAAGGAAAAAAGTCATAAGAAAACAAGAGAGAACGAAGTTTCCAAAATTATGTTTTCATTCATCGATGATCCCACTAATGGTCAACCGCCCGCTTCTGACTAACTCCTTTCTAGCTCAAAAATAATAGAAAAATGAATGAAATGACAAAATTGCCGCTAATGGGTTGCGTACACGAATATGACTAACTAACCGTTATAACAACTTATGTAAGACTTGTATTAGTGGAAGAAGGCTTGGCCGAGACAAGGCGATCGAAGAAGGCCGAATGGATGTCTAACTAGTCAATGGAATGACTGATAAGAGACAAAAGGCCATCGAATAGACTAAGAGAGAAGGATCAGGGTTTGGAGTTGCTGAAGAGAGATAAAGTGTAAAAATATGTCTGAAAGGAAAGAAAAAAGGCTTTAGGGTTTCATTAAACCCATTTGTGACGGGAAAATCTATCACTAATTTGTAACAGATATTTTTGTCACCTTTTCCATCACTACTAACAATTATAATTTTAGAAAAAAATTATAATTTCTGAAATAACTTCCATCAGAATTTCATCACTAATGTTGTTACTACTGAATCTTGAAGTGTTTGTGACGAAATTTTTGTCACAAAATTAAGGCGTTAAAAAATATTTGATTTCTTGCCAATACATTGTGATGAAAGTTGTGACGAAATTTTTGTCCATCACAAAACCATCACAATTGCATCACTAATTTGGTCACAACACATTTAAATCATTCATTGATATTTTTTGTCACAAAATCTATCACTATTCTATCACTATTGGTCATTATTAGTGACAGAATTTCGTGATGAAACAATTTTTCGAGACTGTTGTCCCAAAATCTAATAGTGATACTTAATTAAATATTTGTAGTTCATGTATAATAGAAGATATATTTTCCAATAATTTAGAAATTATACAAGACATTATCCCTTTTCCAAAATATCAATTAAAAGTAGGGATGTCAACGGGTAATATATAGGAAAGGTAGAATGTTTCCCATTCCCATCCCCATTTCTATACCTATGTCCAATGGATATTTCAAATCATCCATATCTCCACAGGTATTTAATGGCTATAGGTAATCCTTTTGCCCATAGCTTTAAAAAAAAATTACTTTTTTAGCTTTTAATTTTTATCTTATATATTTAAGTAATTTTTTATAAATATATATTAATATATTTTTTAATAAAAATATATTAATTTTAATTACTCTAAAATAATAATTTATATTATTTAATAAAAATTTTATTTATTAAATATATATAAATATATATGTAGGGCACAGATATGGGTATGAGATAGGTGTTATATTATCTGTCCTCACCCCTATACCTAATAAAAATTTAAAATTAAAATTAAAATGCACTCAATTACTTATCAACAATCACGTAATCTGTTAATAAAATATTAAATTTTTAATTTTAATTATCAAAATTCAACTTCTATAATGTATAAACAAAATGTTATTATACCCCTTGCACGACAGAACCGTCCATTCAAAGGTATCCTTAATCATATAATGGAAAAATATCATTGCTGCAATCAATCTGTCCGCCTCCCTTCTCGTTAAGTGCCTAACTTTTTTCAAAGATTGCTCCCTAGCACAAAAAAAGGGGGTGGGGAGTTCCTATGGCAATTAGAGGCAGCCATCGGAAGTTATGTTTCAATTCGAGCGTGTAACCATATAAGTTAGTTAAATTGCTCAAAAAAAATCTTTTTAGCAGAGAGAGAGATTGACCGAACTTAGAACATATCAGGCGTCTCCTGTTTAGCCATTTGGGAGTTGTCGGTTGATTTCAGAAGACGTAAGTTTAACAACTTGAAAATGCATTTATGGTCGGAAGAAAATTACAGCCACTTGTTCTAAACCTTGCAATTATGAAATTCTAAAAAATCCTGCCTAATAGTAATAGGCATTTCCGATAGGCACAGAACTTAGTAGGCGGAAAAGAAAAAAAAAAAAAAAAAGGAACTTCGGGAAAAAGAAGCGGTATCTGATTAATGCGAAGCGGTATAGACAGAGCAAAGCGTTGTAGTGCATGGAGGATCTCGACAGACTGAAGAGGATAAATTTTTGCGCAACTTCGGAAATTGGAAGAATGTGCATTTGTCTCGTAATTTCCAGGTTGGAAAAGGTTGAATTTAAATGAATCCATTGTCAACCAGTCTCTCAAGTAACGAAACTGATATCATTTTGGTTGAACCGCATACATGCTGGATCAAATTTGGGTATAGTTTATTGACGTGAAGTTCTTAAAGTTTTCAATTAAGAATGATTGGGATTACAATCAGTTTTTTTTTTTTTAAATTTCAAGTTATCAAAATTTAAATTTTAACTATTTAAATTAAAATTTTAATACTTTATCTAATATCAACAGATAAAATGATGGTTGTCAAGATTAAATTTACTATTATATGATGACTTAATGTTAAGGTTTATTATTATACTTTTTTTTTGCCAAATTATTATACTTTAATTTTAACAGATTTTGCCTCTATGTCAATTTCATTAATATCTTTGAAAAAAAATAACGAAAATAGAAATTGGAATCATATAATTATTTTTATTCTAAATGCATATATCCAAATATTTTATTTTATTTATATCCACTATGTCATTTTCATTTTATTATTCATAAAGGTTGAATTTTTAATATTTAAATTTATATGAAAATTTTATTTTATACTTAAAAAAACTAGCTAACAAGTAGTAGAAATAATATTTGAAGGATGGAGCCTCAATGAATGTCTCTAAAAAGTATTTGATTTATTAACAGATGCATGTATCTTTTCTTTAAAGAGAGTTGATCATTCAAATCTTTTTTAGTTCCACAACTAATTAATTGGTTTTTAAGTTCATGCATCATTAAAGTTGGATCGGTTAGATTATATCAATGGCAGTAGCCAGCAGTTCACACTAATGTGAAAAGTTTTATATTTTTTTAATTATTAATTTTAATAGATATAAGGGATAAGAGACATAGGATAAAAATTTTAAAAAATAATTTTATTTTATTTTTTAAATATATTAAATTTAATAATTAAAAATATATAAAATTAAAATAGAGTTAGACTGTATATGTTGATGCATCTTTTATATTGGGATTAGAGGAAGAGGATGCAAACTAACCCAATCTCATGTCGTGCAAGTAATCCAATACTTTAAATAATTGAATGAAGCATCTGAGTTAAAACATAAAAAAAAAAAAAAAAAAAAAAAACTTTTTCTCGTTCAAAATTAATAAATTTCATTACAATCAAATTAAAGCAGTATAGTTGAAATTAACATTTTGAGTTCAAAGTTAACTTTAGGCTAACAACCAGAAGTGCTTTTGATGTAGCACAATACTTTTACCCGTGAATGAGGAAAAGAAAAAAGTTTGGGAGGGGGGGGGGGGGGGTGGTGCGGCTGCACTTGACTTTTTAAAGATTTCCACCGAAAGTTTTTCTTATAATTATTACCATAGTTGAAACTCCAAATCTACAAGGCAAGGAACAAAACTTTGAACCAATGATTTTGACAAATTTTTTAGAAAAATAAATCTAACATGTGTTTTGCCCTAAAAACAAAAATAATTTTGTTCGTATCATATTTTTAATGCTTAAAATGAAATATGGATAATATTCAAATAAACTCTCAAAGCTTAAAAAAAGAAATAACCTCTCGAATTTAAAAAAAAAATAAAAATAAACTTTTGATTCTTTATTTCATGAAATTATCATTGTAAACTTTTATTTTATTAAAATTATATATATTAAATTTGAAAATATGTGAATAAATTCCAGTTATTATAATTATTTGATTAGTATATCTTCTCAAGTATTTATCATCCAAATAAATTCATGTACATATTTTATATAAATTATATTCAGATTTATTTGAATATTACCTCATTAAAATATATAAAAAAAATTTAAGAAATATATGTCTATTTAGTGCTATTGCAGCCAATATAGAAGTTGGAACTTCAATTGCATTTTTTATCAGATTGCTAAATTGCATCAAGCATACATAATATTAGCATAATATTTTATTTTCATCTACAAGTGTTAAAATAATTTTTGGATCACGACATTTTGAAACTGTTCCAAATCCAATCATTTTGTTAACAAATATTGTTTAAAATTCATCGAAATATAAATATAAATTTATATATATGTGTATATATATATATATATATATATATATCCAAGTGCCATAAATTTTAACTCAAAAATCAATTGGATTTGTCATTTTTTGACATATGGGCATCCACATGGCAATGAGGGCAAATTTCCCCATATTTTAGTAGTAATTAAAGACAGATAGATTTGAAATATTTTTGAAAGGTGATTTACAAGTTAAATTTTAAAATTTATGGATAGAAATAAAATATTAAACTCATTAATGCGTGGTGCAATTTACTAAAAAACTTGGAAGAGAGAAAGATCCTAGATCACGATCACCATTCAAAAACTAGCAAAATGGTAATTAAGCTTATTATTTATAGATGGTGTGATAATATTTTTCTTTTTTTCTTTTTTTTGTCTAATTGTCCTTTGATCGTCGCTTTTTACTGTATCTTTTATCAAAGGGTTTAGTTTGCAGAGACACGTTTTTATTTTCCTATTTTAAAGTTTTTCTTAACTTAATTTTCTCCTAAAAAACTTTAAAGATGTATTTTTTAATATTGATATGATATATTCAAAATTTTATTTTTAAAATATAGAATTCGAATTAACAAGGAGAAAAACTTCTCTCACCAACTGAGTTAAAACCTTAAGCCACTTTTTAAAAATAAATAATTATATTGTTTATTTCAAATTAGTGGCCAAATAATTTTCCTTTGATACTAAGATTGAATTACGATTCGGTTTGGAAAAAAAAAACTATTTGATTCAATTTTTTTTGACCAATTTTTCGATTCTAACTAAATATTCATTTTATTATTTTAAATTTTTTCATAATAATGTTTACTTTTTAATATATTAATCTTCCTTAAAAGATAATTTAATATATTCATCTTAAAATTAATGCTACTATATAATTATATTTTAAGACAGTTTAATATGTTTTAATTTAATTAGAGACTAGAATATAGTCTAATTAAATTTTAATTTATAATAATTAAAAATTAAGACTAATTAAATCTTACAAGCTAATTTATAGTACGTAATTAATTCAAATATTTTTGTAGTTAAAATAAAGTTTTGGGTAAAATAATAATAATAATTTTGTAATTAACACGATTATTTTGTTAGGGAGATAAGAGGGTATTTTTCGAATAATTATGAGAAAAAAAGAATAATTTTTAAATTAGTAGGGATAAGAGTATTTTTATGAAATATGAGAGGGTATTTGAATTTCACCTGCAAATTCATAAATTATAATGTTGCTTGTATTTTTTAAATTTTCACTTAAAAATAACATAATAGTGTGATTTTCATTTCTTATCCACTTGGTTTTGTTTTACTTGCTTCTATCCGTGTTATGCATGAGTAAGCAAACAACTATAATTTTTGTTATATAACATTATTGATTTTAAAAGAATTATATGAGTAAAATATTGGAAGGTTTATATTGGCATAATAAATACATACGTATATTTAACATACCCATTTTTTTACAACGTGGAAAAGTTAAGTTTTGATTTTTATCAAATATTTAAGAATGTTTATGTAATTTCAAATTTTTAAGATCAAGAAAATTGTTTTTTTTTTTTTCAATTCAAAAAGTTAATTTTCAAATATTATTTATTTGAAAATTCAAAGTTTTATGTGTCATGCACGGGGCAAATGTATATATAATAATTTTTTAATATAATATTATTTCAAAATTTAATATAATTATAATTTTAAAGAACAATTTAATTTTTATTTTCATGAATACAAAAAGTATTGATAATGGTTGATAAAAAAACTTAAGCCAATATAAATAATTTTTTATCATCATTTTATTTATAATTTAATAAATAACATTGATTTGATTATTAAAAATAAAGCTAAAAAGTACAAAACAAAAAAAAAATTGTAATATAGATTTTTTTTTCATTCAAAAAGATAATTTCATTCATAAAACCAAATGATTAAAAAACTTAAAAATCTCACCAAAAAAGGTTCCAATACATAAATAGAAAAACAATTATGACAGCACCTAATAATACACACAATCTAATTTCTCAAAAAAAAAAAATAATAATACACATAACCTAACCCCCTTGGAGTTTACTACCAACAGGCACAAAATAATTTTATTTTTTTCACTCCCATTTTTGTTAAATAATCAGCAATATAGTTTGCTACTTTGCTTTCTAAAGGTATAGGCAAAATCAACAATCCAATTTTGCTTATAGCAATTAAAAACTTTCCGCTCCTTCCAAAGTCGTGAATATGTATTGATTATCTAGGATATAATTGTTACGTTAAATCTAATACCATATACATTTACCTAATTTTAAGGGGATATAGAAATTAATTAATGAGATAAAGTTACATGTTTAAAAAAATGAATGAAAATAAAATTAGATATTAATTGTATGAAATTTTTTGTTATATTAATTTATTAAATTTAGAACTTAATTATATGTATGTTTTCTTAGAATGGATGAAAGAGTTGTATTAATATATATTTTATATTATAAAGGAGTTGAACTTATATTAAAACCAAACCATTAGCATTTTTATTTCAATATTATGTGTGTTTTTGTTATGAATTGATGGCATATCAAGATGACATCTTGAAATATCTATCTATCTAAAAAATAAATAATTGAATCAAGAATGTCTATCTAAAAAGAAATATAAAAGAATATAGGAAATTGGATCTAAGAGTTTCAATTATAGTTTTAGTATTTCCAAAATTTTAATATTTGTTAAATGAAATAAGTGGTAAATTTCACAAAATTGAGGAATTTTATTCCATTTTTTATGATTTTTAAAAATTATAAACTAACACCCTAAGAATCATCTAAAGCTTTTTTCACTGCGAGCTTAGAAAATAATTTTTTTTTTCATTTTAAATTGAAACCAAGATATATTTAACCAAGTCATAATCAACTATATTGTTTTAGGTCAATTTGGTTTACAATACAATATTTAAGGATCCTTATAATTTGGCTTCCAATCAATGCATAGCCATCCAACATGATAGCATTCAAAATAATCAACCATCCCTAACATCTTATTGTAAAATCCTTGCAAAGCAACATAATTTTATCGAGTAACCTCCTAAAATTTTTTTAAAAAAATCACTAAGTCTTTGCTAATTAATACCTCACAAAGGAAAAGAATTCTTTAGCAATATCACATTCAATATATATATATATATAGAAAATATCAAAGATTCGCCTTTAAATTATAAATTAGAAAAAAAATTATACTAAAATATATAGTTAATAAAATTGCTATTCTAAAAATAAAATCCAACAATTATATAAAGAAAAAAAATGAGTAAAACCTCAATAAACATACAAAAGAATAGCAAGTAAGACTACAAAATAAATTTTTTATAAGATAATACAGATAAAATTACAGTAGAACAAAGTAGGAGAATAGTCTAATTCTATTTGCTTAATATTCTTTTTAGAAAAACATTTATATTTATATTACTATCAAGAAATATTATTGTAAATCCACTAAAAAGTTACTAATATTAACCAAATAATATAATATGTAATAAAAGACATAAAATTAATACAGTTTTCTTTTTAAAATTACAAATTCTGAATTATTGCTTAATCTGTTATCTTTTTTAAAAAAGAAAACAAAATCTTTTCTAATTTAACAGTATCATTATTATCAATTCATTAAATGGCTCATTCCTATTTTCTTATTTACTACATTAAATTTAATTTATTTTTTTCATAAGTAATAAGAAGATAAGGAAATATATCCATGAGTGATTACTTTTTATTTAGTTTCTTTTTTATCTATATTATTGACTAAATTAATCGTAACTTATTCATATAAGGTAAAAATATTGGATATTTAAAATGTAATAAATATAATTAATTTAGTTTAACTAATTATTTTTTAAGTAATAAAGTGTTACTATAAAAAATAATTAAAATATTTTAAATAAATAAAATACATTTATAAGAGAACAAATGGTGATTTTTTAAAACCATCCACATATAAAAAATATAAACTATCTACATTGGGCTATTTCTTTTTTTTTTTTATCAAAAGCTTTGGTTTTTATATATTTATATAAGATATTATGTATTTAACTTGTTTGGGAGAAATGGAAAATAAGGATTTTGATCTATTCCAAAATTAATTTTAATTGATTGGATCATCTTTTAATTATTTTAAAATTAATATATGTACATATTAAGCATATATACATAGCTTAAAAGGTGGAGTAAATAAATAGGCCATAGATTAAAAAATTAGAAAGTGAATTTTTTTTTTACATAAATACAATTTAAGAGTTGAATATTATAATTGAAAAAAGAGAACACCAAGTTATTCTATGATGACAATTAAAATTTTATTATCTTTAATATAAATTTAATTGAGAGTGATTTAAGGTAAATAATAAAAAAAATAAATGTAATTAATTTATTTTTTAAAAATAATTCAAATAAAATAAAATATAGGACACATAGTGATTTTCAAAATTGTCCAAATGTCAATAATATAAGGCATTCACATTGAAAATTTTATTTTTTCTACCAGCTTTTTATATATTTATATAAGATAAGATTGATTTGACCATCTTTTAATCATTTTAAAATTAATATATATACATATTAATCGTGTATTCATAACTTAAAAGGTCGAGTAAATAAATAGGCTATAGACTAAAGAATTAGAAAGTGAATATTTTTTACATAAATATAATTTAAAAGTTAAATATTATAATTGGAAAAAGCAAACACAAAATTTTTCTTTAATATGAATTTAATTGAAAGTGATTTAAGATAAATAATAATAGAAAATAAATGTAATTAATTTAATTTTTTAAAAATAATTTGAAGAAGATAAAGTATAAGACGTATGGCGATTTTCAAGATCGTTCAAATTTCAATAATGTAACCATTCACATTGAAAATTTTCCTTTGCTACCAAAAGTTTTGGCTTTTATATATTTATATAAGATATTATGTGATTAAGTTGCTTGGGAGAAATGAAAAATAAGGATTTTGATATATTCCAAAATTAATTTTAATTGATTTGATAATCTTTTAATCATTTTAAAATTAATATACATAAATACTAAACGTGTATACATAACTTAAAAAGTGAGGTAAGTAAATAGGCCATAAATTAGAAAATAGGAAACTGAATTTTTTTATATAAATATAATTTAAGAGTTGAATATTATAATTAAAAAAAGAGAATAAAAAATTATTCTATGATGGCAATTAAAGTTTTATTATCTTTAATATGAATATAATTGAGAGTGATTTAAGATAAATAATAATAATAAATAAATGCAATTAACTTAATTTTTTAAAAATAATTCACATAAAATAAAATATAAGACACATGATGATTTTCAAGATCATCAACATGTCAATAATATAAATCATTCACATTAAAATTTTTTCTTTTTTACCAAAGACTTTAGCTTTTATATATTCATATAAGACATGAATTTAATTAAGAGTGATTTGAGGGAAATAGTAATAGAAAATAAATGTAATTAATTTAATTTTTAAAAAATAATTCAAATAAAATAAAAATACATGGTGATTTTCAAGATCATTTACATGTCAATAATATAGATCATCCATATTAAAAAAAAAATTTTTTTACCAAAAGTTTTAGCTTTTATATATTTATATATGATATTATGTATTTAAGTCGATTGGGAGAAATGAAAAATAAGGATTTTGATATATTCTAAAATTAATTTTAATTTATTTGATCATCTTTTTATTATTTTAAAATTAATATATATATATATATATACTAGCTAAACCTGTATATATAACTTAAAAAGTGAAGTAAATAAACAGGCCATAGATTAAAAAAATAGGAAAGTAAATTTTTTTACATAAATATAATTTAAAAGTTGAATCTTATAATTGAAAAAAATATACAAAATTATTCTATGATGTCGATTGAAGTTTTATTATCTTTAATATGAATTTAATTGAGACTAATTTTAAGATAAACAATAATATAATTAATTTAATTAATTTAATTTTTTAAAAATAATTCAAATAAAATAAAATATAAGATACAAGACGATTTTTAAAATCATTCACATGTTAATAATATAAATCATTCTCATTGAAAATTTTATTTTTTATCAAAAATTTTAACATATATATATAAGATGTGATTGAGAAATTTTAAATAGAAAGATTAATGTATCTACATTTGAAATTCTAAACAATATGCTTAAATAGACTCCATTGCAATAACAGTAAACTTTCATTCATTATTTTATTAAAAAAAAACAAATTTATCTAAAGCCTGCAGATAATAAAAATGTGGGGAAAAAAAAAGGACGGAAAGATGCCACCTTCTTTCTTTGGAAATCCAAAAAGCAAAGATAATTTGGGTCAAAGTTCAGAATGGCATATTTTCTTTTCTTTGAATGCTAAGACTGTCACAACCATCAGTCAGTCGGAGAAATTTCCAGAAAAGCTGGGAAGACTTTTCTTTTAAGACAGCCCATGATTTTGGTGCTCATAGTCTCCATAATATTCCAATACAAGTATCTTATTAAAAATTAAAACTTAATACCCAATTAATTCAATCTAAAAACAACAAACTAATAAATAATAAATAATATAATAAATAATCTTTAAATTATAATAAAATATTTAAATTTAAAAAATATGTAATATGACATTTAAATTATAAATACATTAATTAATGTGATATTTTAAAATTTTTTTATTATATGTTATTGTTTAAATCACATTATAAATAAATAATATATCAATTAATAAATTTATAATTCAGTTATTATATTAAAAATTTTTAGAATTCAAAAATTACAATATAATTTAAAAATCATTTTTAACATTAGTCCGTAAAAAAGATAAACGGAAAAAAAGGCATTGTGCCATTGGAGGTCAAGAAGTAGATTCATTGATTGATCTTGAAAAAGAGAGGAAAACAAATTAGAAAGGGCAAAGAAAAAAAAAAAAAGCCAGGTAAAACTTTACTAGCAGAAAACAGTCACAGAGGAAGCCCAGTGAAGGAAAAAGTGAAAGGGCTTTTTTCAAAGAAAAAATTTTCATCTCAGCTATAGCTGAAACTTATCAACATCTCCTTGCAGCTTATCATTCTGAATCCTGGAAATCAAAAGCTGGCAAATATTCCACCGATACACTATTTTTACATCAATAACCATAATTAAAAACAAGATATTTATTTTCCTTAATATAAACGGCCTTAAGAGTTATTTTACTTGCTGGATAAAAATCACAGTTGAATATTCCAGGATCATAGGTGAATAAAGAGCCCTTATTTCTTTTTCTTCTTTTCCTCTTTAGTCAGATTCATTCATCAACCCTCAAATGGATGGGACGATAACGTAGTGGGTGTCAGACATGAAAGTTGCTGCTGTTGCAGAACGCGAGTTAAACATATGGTCGTCGTTGTCCATTTCGGTTCTTTTGGTGAAGCGGCCTTTGATTCTTGGCCTTGACTCAGCGTAGGCCTTTCGTGAAGCGTAGCGGATTGTTTTCTCGAATTTTCTGTTCTTTCTCCTCTCTCTGTACCTTAAAACTCTAGCCTCTCGATCGATTCCACCTACTTGGGATGCTTGGTTTTTTGTCGTAGTTGCTGAGATGGGTCCGCTTGGATCAGTCATGGCTTGTCCGAAAGGGTACGAGATATTGGACAGGAAATTTTCATCTGGAACTATTCCTACCTCAAGCGACGATGATGAAACCTGAAGTTTTGTATAATTTGTATCAAGAATCAGTTTACAGAAGTTTATTTTTCAAAACAGAAAATTTGTTTTCTTCTGAAAATTGATAAAAGAAGGTTGAATTGTGAAGGGGAAGGAAATTTCCTTTTATGAAGAAGTAAGAAAAGATCAAAAGAGAAAAACCCAAATCGTTCCTTTTTTTTTTCTTTTTTGAGAAAAATGAGAAAATTATGTAATTGAAGAAAGCAGATTGAAGAATTTACACTATGGCTGAGAGACTGAGTTTGGTAGCTGAAAGTATGGAGCTTGGATCGACAGAAATCAATATCGAAACAATTTTCATTCTTGATGACTGGAATTATTGCTGGGTTGGTCTGAACTGGAACTACGCTATCCATAACTGCGTTATGATGCTGTTGAGATGAATTCCGGTACTCGAAATCAATAGAAGGATCCATTTCGTAGAAGAACAAATCCCCTGTTTCGGCTTCATTAGTTTCCACGGTGAGTTTGGTATTGAGGTTAGGATTGGGCAAGGACCAAGAACCTGGCTCTACATCTTCTTGTTGACAATTAGTGCCATTATGATCCGTCGGTACAAGAAAGCTGAAAGGAGAAGATTTGAGAATGAAATCAGTAGAGTCAAAGAAAGGCTCGATAGGGACACGCTCGTGGCGACGAGCCAGAGGATTAGCAGAATGAATGTCTGCATCGCACGTGATGCAAAGAGCAGCCGCGTCGGCCTTGCAAGTGACCGCAGCAGGGGCCTGCTTGCACACCTCACACATCCAAATCCTCTCATGACAAGAAGAGGAGAGTTTGTTATTACCAGAGTGGATCCTGGAATCACAATTCAGGCACATAAAAGCCGAATCCGCACGACAAAAAATAGCCGCTGCGGTTGATTTACATGTGTCGCATGCCTTTGCAGCCATGCCCCAGGCTCCCGTTATGCCCTTGACGCTTGCTATCTCAATTCCCATCCTCACAAATCAAAGCAATTGATGTTTTTTCTTCTTCTCCCTCTTCCAGTTCCTCTCTAAAAGGACTACTGTTCTTTTTTTTTTTTTTTTGGTATCGGGGATCTTTGGACTATTTTTGGAGTATTGCAATAGTTTGTTCTTGTTTCGTTTTTGGGATTGGCTATCTATGTAGTGAGTAGAGTGGGGGGCGGGGGAGGGGGAATCTAGATGCTGACGAGTGAGAGAGGACACGTGGAATGACATACACCATGAAAAGTAACAAAAATATTTTGGGATTTTAATAATGATACGGGGAAGAAGCTGTCATGTGTCTGTGCCGACGTGGGCCCAAATGGAAGGAGAAGAGGTCGAGGGGAAGGATGAAGGTACCGAAAGATCAAACTTTTCACGAGACGACTACGAACTGAGAACGGGCGTCGCGATCACTTCGAATTTGACAGCGGATTATCCAAACGAGTCGGGCTCTTCAATCCTTCAATATTTATCTTTGGATGGATAATATATATATATATATATTTTTTTTTTTAGTAAATTTTTTTTTAAAGTAAATTTAATTTTAATTTTAATTTTAGAATATATTTAAAAATATTAAAATATTTTTTAAGAATAAATCTTTTAAATTATATGAATTTGATTATATCAAACATTAACTAAAACATTTTAAAAATCAACTAAATTTACTCGATTATTAGAGGTACAAGTAAAATCATAATTTCTTAAGTTTTTTTTGTTATTTTTTTGTATATTATATTTTAGTATGCATAAATTATTACTATTTCTATATGTAATACTATTTCGACCGTTAAAGTACTAATAGATTAAAAAAATTATTAGGGGCACTTTAGTATCTAAAAGGTAAAATAAATTTTTTCTTAATATAAGTCAATTGATAAGCGGAGATATTTTGATCATTTTAATCGAGTTGACTTGTTAGGCCAACTTAAAATCCTGAAATCCATGTCAACTCGATCACCTTAACAACTTATGAGTTAATGCTTTAAGATACTGACTTGTTGTACTTTGAATGGACAGTCGATTGTCAATTCAACTCAGGCCTACAAGATCAGCCTTAGTCCCTTAGGCTAACCTCAAATAACCTACGCCAAAAACTCCCCATCACACATTTATAAATAGCCCTATCCAAATATTTCTCATCCATCTAATACTTTTAAAGCCTTTAAGCTTTTATTTCACCCTTTTCTCATTTCCTTTTTTAAACAAATCTCTTACTTAAGCTATGAAGCACAAACACTAAGACCACCCCAAACCTTTGTTGTTAATGGCTCTCTTTCTCTCATTTGCTTTTTCAAGGTTTTGCCCCACAGATAACTCGACATAAACATTTGGTATGCTAAGTATGGGGGTATTCCTATTTAGTCGAGCTAAAATGTCTTCAAGAAAAAGAGTAGTTAAGGAATAAGAAATTACTGCTGGGATAGAAACCTAGATCAGTTAGCCAAACCTAGATTGACCTGTTATAATAGTCCTTACCATGGAACAGTTTAAAGCACTTATTCAACAATTCCAATCCCTAAAAGAAATGATACAAAACCTAACCCTTACCATAAACTTCGTAGGCGCCAGACCAAATAACTCTAAAATACTCATCTACGCAAAAGTTGTTGACCTATGATGACACTACGACCTCATTGGCATTAGATGAAGATAAAACACCAATAACCTACTGCCCTACACATACCTTAACATAAGCCACCACACAAGAGTCCAATCAAGCCACTTTGAAACCATCGAAAAATTCAAATTTTGGCTGGGAAACTCAAATGGAAAATTCAAATATTCAAACACAAACCCAGGTTTTTCCAAAATTTCTTTTGAATCCTAATCTTTTCTTAAAATAAAACCATACAAAATCAAGCTTCTCAACAACTTTAAAATGAAATTTCACACAAACAAAACCTAGATTTGATGATATTCCAATAAAGAAAAATAAAAATTTCTTTACACCCAAAAAATTTCCTCTTATGATCTTTGTGCGATTAATTATGATTTATAGGAATTTTTTTACAAAAATTTTAAGGATTTGTCCTTGAATATTGTGAATTGTTAATGGGTTGATTTTAGAGCCTTACTTTGATTCAGGATTTCCATATGATTCCAGTCAATATTTCATTTCCAATTTCATGCGAAAATAATTTAAAGATTGATCTTCGAGAAGAAAAATCTGATTATGTTTCCTTTTTTTTTAATGATAATAATAATTTTTTTATTAAAACAGAAATGTAATTGAAGAATGGGCTCAAAGCCCAAATATCATAAGGTATCCCATATTGGGCTTAAAACCCAAAATCACTTTTAAGCCTCATACCAATTTACAGGGCTGATAGACATCCGAAAAGCCCGAACAACACAAATCGAAGTTCAAATTACGGGCTTCAAACAAAATGAGATGTCTACAGTTGTCTCTCTTTGTACATTTTTATAAAATATGATTGCTGTAAAGATAAAGACAACCATTGAGTCTGGCTCAAGGACCTTCTAAATAGAGGCATGCATTTTTTTTTAAATTTAAAGAACTCCTCTAAACAGAAGATAAACAACTTTAAAATAAGAATGTGTTCTTCTAAATAAAGGCCAAACAAATTTAAAATGAAAATGCATTCCTCTATTCATAGGCTAAACAACTTTAAAATAGGAAATGTGCTCTTATATTCAAAGGTTAAACAACTTTAAAATATGAAACGAACTCATTTATTTAAAGGCTAAACAACTTTAAAATGGCTTCTTAACCAGAGGTGAAGTTCGAGGATTTAGAAAAGCCTACCTCAGAGATTATCTCTCTTTTGATGAGCTTGTAGATGACTGATCGCATCACACTTGCATAAGCAACTGTCTTAGCTTATTTTATGAAAAAATGAATCACCTTTCATTTTATGCTTTTAGAGCAATAGGCCTATTGACATCTATACCCCACATAGAGAATGGTCAAGTTGATACCAAAACATGTAAAATAGTAGGTGGAGCATGTATCTTATCAACATAAATCTAACATTTGTGACATTTTTGAGTATAATCGATGCAATCAACTTTTATTGTTAACCAATAATATCTGACTCTCATATTTTATCTCGCCATCATGTACCTATTTATATGTGCTCCACACACTCCATCATGCACATCTTTGATAATCTTCTTTGCCTTAGCTGTATTTACACATCGTAATAATACATAGTCTTTACTTTTGTAAAGAACCTTTTCATCTAAGAAGAATCATATAGCCAATCTCTTTAAGACTTTCTTACCATTTTTTATTACTGATCTAGGTATTGTTGACTTCTTAAGTATTGTAGGATATCATGATGCCAAGGCTTTCCATATTTTTTCTCTTTCACATTGGCATAATGTACTGGCATGTCTTTGACATTTAACTTGATAGGCTGAACCTCAGTATTGTTATCAATCTAGATCATCATAGTCAGCGTGGCTAAGGCATTCGTAATTTTATTTTTTTCACAAAGTGAATGTTTAAACTAGACTACTTTGAACCACTCGCATAACTCCAAAATGTACTTATGATACGGGATAAGCTTTGAATCTCTTGTCACCCATTCCCCTTTCAATTGATAGATAACTAATGTTGAATCCTTGGACACCTTTAATGCTTTAATTTTTCTATCCAAAGCAACTTGTAAACCCATAACACAAGCCTCGTATTCAGTCACATTATTGGTGTAATTGAAGTTTACCCTTGCTGTAACAAGATAACAATGTCCCTAAGGAGATATCAAAATTACCTAAATTCCATGCCCTAAGGCATTAATGGCCCCATCGAAGTACATTTTCCATTATTTCTCATTATCTTCTTCCTTTAATTTTGAGATGGCCCTTAATTCTTCATCCAAAAAATCAAATTTCATTTGCTCATAACTTTCAGAAGCACATTCGATAATGAGTTCTATGATGTCACTTACTTTAATTACCTTTTGATTCACGTACACAATAGCATATTCTAAAAGCATTACTTGTCACTTTGCAATCCTTTTTAATAATGATGGTTTCTCAAAAATGTACTTGATTGGGTTCAGTTTAGCTATAAGCCAAGTGGTATGGTAAAGCATATACTATTGGAGTCTCTTAGCTATCCAAGCTAAAGTACAACATATTTTCTCTAATGATAAATACTTTGACTTATATTTTGTGAACTTCTTACTTAAATAGTAGATAGTTTTTTTTTTTCTATTAGAGTCATCTTGTTGCCCTAGCACACACCTTATCAACTTCTTATGTACAATCAAATATAGAGTTAATGGTTTTTTCAAAACAAATGGTACTAGCACTGAAAGGTTTCACATGTATTGCTTAACCCTATCAAAAGCTTCTTGACATTTTCCATTCCATTCACTAGGTTGTTCTTTCGAATAAGCTTAAAGATAGGGTCACATTTAGAGGTCAGTTGAAAAATGAATCTAAAAATATAATTCAATCTACCTAAAAATTTTGGACCTTTTTTTTAGCATACTTAGAAGATATAAATTCTAGATGGCCTTTATTTGTCTAGATCAACTTTGATTCCCTTTTCAATAACCATGAAGCCTAGTAACTTCCCTAACTTAGCTCTAAATATACATTTGGATGGATTTAACTTAAGTTAAAATTTTCTTAATCTCTCGAACAATTTTTTAAGGTTAGCTATATGGTCTTCTCTTCCATAAAACTTTACGATCAAGTCATCCATATAAACCTCAATCTCTTTGTGTATCATGTCATGAAAAAGTGTCATTATAGCCTTTTGATATGTTGCCCCAGCATTTTTCAATCTAAAGGGCATGACCTTGTAATAAAAGGTACCCCTTATAGTTACAAAAGTGGTTTTTTACATGTCATCTTGGGCCATCTTTATTTGATTATAACTTAAAAATCCATCCATAAAAAAGAACACAGAATGTCAAACTGTATTATTTACCAATGTATCAATATAATGTAGAAAAAATTTATCTTTTAGGCTGACTTTGTTCAAATCACGATAATCCATACATATTCGTACAATTTCATCTTTCTTAGGAATAGAAACTATATTAGCCACCCACTTAAGATATTTGGCTACTTGTAGAAAGCCTACATCAAACTATTTTTTTACCTCTTTCTTTATCTTCATTAACATTTCAAGCTTCATCTTTCTCAACTTTTACTAAACAAGCCTACATTTGAGCTTCAGTAGCTTATGTTTTACTATTTCAGTGCTAAGCCTTAGTATATCCTGATAAGACCAAGCAAACACATCTACAAATTCCCGAAGCATATTCTCTAACCTTTGTCTATTAGTAGATGAAAACAACATGCTAACCTTAACTTCCTTTTTGTTCTCATTATCTTCTAAATTGATCATCTTAGTAGTTTTCTAATAGGGCTCAATAGATTTATTCTCATATTCAATCAATCTCATTAGATATGAAGGCAAATTATATTTTTTAGAGTTTTCTTTAGTGTCAAGTTCATCAACATTAATTGAATTTTCAAAATTAAATATCTGATTGTTATCATAATTATCTTCACATTCATTTGGGGACCTAAAATGAAATGGGAAATATTGACAAAATCTTGTGACTAAAAAGGAAAAATGGAAACTAAATAGGAGAAAGGAATGGAGATGCATAACCCTATGTTTTTATTAAGATAAGAATTAATAAGAGGCCCATACATAAAAAACTATCCCAATGCTTTTAGGCATAAGCAATTGAGAATCGTAATTACATTGGAAGGGTATAAAGAATAGCAGATATTTTGATGACCCTCTAATTCGTAAGTTCAAAACCTGATAGACATGAATGAACAAACACCTCTTCTTTTTAAAATTCTTCTCTTACCATCTAGATGGGCAACTTAGTGAGAGTTTTTTCATTGCTTAGCTTGTTTTTGGTATCTTCTTCTATCCATGGATATATATATTTTCCTAGTCTAGAAGTCTTATATAGATATGGTACGATGATCGACATATTTTTTACTATTCTTCTTCTTCCCCTATTATCCTATATCCTCTTCATTTTCCATTCTTCGAATTCATATCCCAGGCCCAATCTATCACTATTATCTATTATTGTTGGAAACTTTTTAATTTCTTATAGGTTTTTACCTAACCTAACTCTTGGATACCAATCTTTATCGATAATTTGGCTAATCATTATTCTACTGAACTCTGGTCGATATAGCTTAGATCTTTTACCTATAGTATTGACAGATTCAAAAGATCAATAAGAACATTCTAAGGATTCTTTTATTGATTTCATATAAAGAGCATTCACAGGTTGGGTCATTAATAAGTCCTTTTTCCTAGCCATGATCATAAGTTGCCATTCTACATTGAACTTGACTTTTTTTATGTAATGAAGAGGGAACAACACCTGTCATGTAAATCTACGGCCTGGGAGTAGACAACCATATGATTGAGAGATATCTATAAGCTAAAACTTCACATTAAAAGTGTAGGGCTCAATTTGTAATGGCATCTCAATATCTCTTAATACCTCACGCTTGGTCCCATTAACTAACGTGGACATGGGCATAACATTTATAATAGAGACAATGTCAATAAGCACCTTAGCTATAATGTGACACTTACATTTGATAGTAAAGTGTAAAACCTTCATGTTTTTTCTTTCTTTAGTTGAAATCTCACTATCACTAAAGGTTATGTAGTGTGGTACTATCAAATTTTCTATTAGATGATTCACATACTCTACAGATACATTATGTGCCACATAAGCTTGACTTAACACCTTCAGCAAGGTGTTACAATACGACTCTAAATTTAGTGACAATGACAACAAAGAGATTTTGGCTAGCATCTTTTTTAACTGCTCCATCATAGAATATTCATTGTGTTTTACCAAATTTAAAAACTTACAAGCTTCTTTTTTAGACACAAGCTTTGGGTTATCTTTTTTAGGGTTAGCTCTGATTCAATCTATGTTTTTACCACTATTTTTTTCTTACCTTTTTTAGTATCTCTAGAATATATATATATATTCCACTTCTAGTAATGTCCTTTACACCAATTATGTTGGCAATGTTTGCCTTAGGTGCAGTCTCTTTTTATCCTTAGATTGTCACTTCACAACTATACTTCTATAGTATAGCCTTCTCATTCTCGCAAGGAAATGGACTTAAGACCTTAAAAGTCATCAACTTTGGGATAGGTTTTTTTATAACATGATTTGCCAATGGATTACCACTAACATTAGGTGTTGTTTTCACTAGTATCAAAATTAAATAGCCTTTCTCTGATCATACCTTGCACCTTGTATTTCAAGGTGATGTAATTTTTGATGGAATAACCTACGATTCTATAATGATAATCACAATAAGCAGTGGGATTATACTACTTGAAATAAGGGGATTCTAGCAGTTTTATATGGAAAGGGGCAATCAAATGATTATTGTAAAGTTTTTGGTATAACTCCATATAGGTTATGGGAATGGGATCAAAAGGGAGCTTTTTTATATTATTTTGTAGTTCTTTTGGATCACTTGCTGACTTGAATGGGCATATGGAAGGTCTTGTTGTAATGGTAGTACTAGGGTAATAAATGTTGGTAGGTGGTCAAAATGATGGTTGATAAAGGGGTGGATAAGCAGATTGACGCATTGATAGGTATAAAGAAGTTGAGGCATTATTTATAGTAGGATGGTATGTTAGGTAAATAGGTTAGGGATAAAGAGCATAATTTTTGAATTATTGCCCTTCAAAACTCATAACTTAAGTTTCACTCTCTTTTTTCTTGGTCACTCTCTTGGTTATTGAAAAGTCTCTTTCTTCAAGTTTATCTTTTTTGATGGCATTTTCAATGATCTCACCTGAGATCACCATATCAACAAAGTTTTTAGTTGCATTTTCTATCATCATTTCATAGTAAGGTGACTTCGAAGTAATCGTAAATAAAATCATTGTTTCTTTTTCTGTTGGTGGTGGCTAGACTTGAATAGCCATATCTCATCATCTTTGAACATACTTCTTAAAGGACTTAGTTGTCTTATCTTTCATACTTGCAAAAAAAGACGATCAAGAGCCATGTTTATAATATGGCGATATTGATTGATAAATGAATGGGTCAAGTCTTTCTATGTTCGAATATGGGCCCTATCCAATTGGACATACCATATTGTAACAAACTTTGTTAAACTGTCTTGAAATATGTATGTACAAGTAACTTCTCGTTATAGGCATGGGCTGTCATTTTACGATAGTATGTCGTGACGTGGGTGATGAGGCATTTGGTGCCATCATACTTCTTAAACTTTGGTACTTTAAACTTTGGGGTATCACCACATCCAGTACCAAACAAAGCCTAACGGCATCCATAGACCCATAAAAATTGATGCCTTTTATAGCACGCAACCTTTCTTCAAATGTATTCATTACATGTTCAACTTTAAGGTTGTCATCCACCTTTAACTTTAGTATTTCCTTTGATTCATCTAGATTAGAAACTTAGATTGGTTCAACTACCTTTTCAGTGAAAATAGGATTAATGTAATTTGAACATTTCCTTGGCTAGGCGTAAGTGGCTTTCCTAAATAATTATAGCTTGAGAATGCAAGTGGTTGTGCCAGAAAGCTTTTAGTGGATTGAGCTTGGTATAGGCCATAACCCAGAGGATATAATAGGTCAGTGACTTCATGTGAAACATCTTCCTCTACTATTTTTTTTTTTATTTAGCTTACCCAAAGCTTTAAAGAACTTACTCAACTCTCTTTTAATTTTTTTTGAACTTTTTCCAACCTCTTAGCATGGCTTATATTATCTTATTCCATTCTTTTTTACTTGAGCTTGGATATTATACTGATGTTAAGCTATCATTGAACCTTATGTATCACAATATAAAATTAGTGATCTTATTATAGACTACAATGATTAAGAATTAATTATGGATGGAGGAAAGCAATGCATGGAAAAAGAATAAAGGAAAATATTTGCCCTTTTCTAAGATTTCAACAAATGTCAATTTTCATTTATTCCACATAAAGTCTATTTTACATTATATCTAATATTCTCCACTTGTAAAAATGCTTAGTTTGCTCATACTTATCTTTGGCTTCTTCAATGAAGTTCAATAGTTGTTACTTATGCTTTTCTATTGGTGTGACTAAAGTTCTCAATGTTTCAACCTTTTTCATCGTTTCTCTTGCCTTAATCATTGCCTTGCTTATCTAGGTTGTAAGATGCTCTATATACCTTTGCCTTCTTAACCCCTCTCTTTTGTCAAACCATTATTACTAAGATAACTTTCTATGCTCCTTTGTGAGTGCCATGATATGATTTTTTTGCTCATTCAATTTTTACTTTAGTGTTTAGATATAGCTTTTAAGCATCTCATTTTCTTGTTGAGCTTTCATATAATCATCTTCCATTTAGGAACATTCTTTTTTCAGGTTTTCATTTGGCCTTCACTTGTTTGTACAGTCTTTTATGCTTTTGCCATAGCTCCATTAATTCTTTAAGGGCATTGTTAAGCTCCCTAACAACCTTTGAACTTTGCTCTCAACCTTTTATCTCTTGTATTATTGATGAAGTTCAGCCAAATCCTTAACTTTTCTATCATGCTCATTAGAAATCTTATAAACTTGGATTTCTAACTTTTCTGCTTTGTCTTTCGATTGCTTTTTCTTTTCTTGAAGCTTTAGAATCTCTTATTTCATTTTATCTTTCTCACCTTCAAATTCTTTCTTTGCAAATTCCAACATTGAAGGTACTTTATCCAACTATTGATTCATTAACCAACAAGGATTCTTAAATGTAGACACAACCTTTTTGCCCCATTTGGCTCTCCACACTAAATATCCATGAGTGACTTCATCATTAAATGACCAAGGGCTCACTTTCTTAGGCTTTTTCCATGCCTTAATCATACTATCAATTTTTTGAAATGTTTTAGGTTTCTTATATAAACAGTCAAATTGGTTGAGCTTGTGTGTCATAGGAACGAACTGTTTAGCTCCATATTGTTTCCTTACCATTAACGGTGTATAACTTGTTGACCCCTATAAGCTTAAAAGTGGAACCCTTATCTTATCTCTACATTGATACAATATGGGTTCTCGATTTATCCATGGAACTAACCATTTCACCTAACAAACTGTGAGTTTTTACAATAAATACTTCCATTTTTTCTGGGTCTTTGTTTTTGGCCATTCATTCTTACAAAATTCCTTAATTGGATTTCGATAGCAAAAATAGAGTTTAGAGAAAGCATTTTCTTGCATTCATAATGGCTTTAAAGCATTTTCTTGCATTCAAAATGGCTTTTCATCCATAAATACAATAGTAGTGTGCAACCCAAAAACCTTACTTTATCATTCTATCTACAAAAATTCAAAGATCTGATGGTTTCCTCCAATATCACCAGTGAAGGATTACATCCTCTTTCAATCTATTCAAATAAATCCATCACCTCTATCTCAATATGGCCTAAGACTTTAGGGAAGATCACTATCCCATATATTGCTAGAGCAAACACATTAATTCCTTGATCATCATTAGGGTGTTTAACAATAAAATTTTGGAGAAATTTCTATGGAATACCTTTATACCCCCTTCTCTTAAACATGTAAATCTATAAGCTCTTTTTTTATCCCTAAAATAAGGGGTAACTTTTTGTGATACCCTAGTTTTTGCTTTTTCACATATACCTTATATGGATAATGAAGATGCATACCCACCAGAATTGAATACTCTTCTATGGTTGGCATCAAATCAACTTCATTGAAAATGAAACAACGATAAGAGGGATCCAAAACTGTACCATAGCTTTAATGAGTGAAATTTCAACTTTCACCGATAAGAGATGCACAACATGCCCAAACTTTTGAAAAAAAACTTGTTGTCTTGAAGGAACCATGTTATTCCATATGTTTACCAAGTCTTTCCAATCATTCAGTTTAAGGAACAATCGAATCTCCTTAGGTAAGGTAAAAATATAACCAAATGGCAAAGAATCTCTTTCCTCTCGCTGTCTCCTTTTTTACTCTATCTTTACATCAATAGGTGACTCACACTTGAAAAACACATACGAGGCATAAACTTGACATTTTGTGGGTTCCATGAAAGCTTTTGTTAAAGATATCTTTAAGGTAGGAGTAATATGCAATCTGCATGTATGTTTATGAATATGCAAAAAAAGAAAAACAAACACAAGAATTGATTAATTATCTTAATAAAAAATAAAGAATAACAACAATAAAAGAAATACAATACAACAACAATATGACTCTAAGTTTTGGATTAACTATGAAGGGTAAAGGAACATGGCTCTTCCTATAGGTTAAGCTCATAATGTTAACTATATGTAGCTTGGGTACCAAATTGTTCCTTACACCATTATCCATGTCCATCACAAATTAGTAAGACTTAGTAAGACACCCCAATCCTTGGCCATTATAAACTATAAGCGAAAAAGGTTCAATTTGAGTAAGAGTATTTCGTTAGCCCATACAAAGACATGAAATCTCACAAAGGCATAGGTACTTTACTATTTCTTAAAGGATAGAACTCAAGTGTAAATTTCATGTTATGCTCATGCAAATGAATGATAGATATATAAAAATGAATAAGTAAATAAAGAAATAAAATACAAGCAAGAAAACAAAATCTTGAATTTATTAAGTTAGGCTTGGATAGTGAGAAATCATTTATTGGCCAGACTCTCAATCTCCCCAACAGAGTCACCAAGCTGTCATAACGTATAAATCTATAGACCTTTCACTAGACATAGATTAAAGGAGTCTACTCCAATCTTTTTTGTTTAGATGTGATTGACCACTTGATAGAATTTATCTCATTTAAAGAGGAGACTCAAGATTCATTTAGATATCTTTAAATAGTAGATTTTAGTCCACAAAATCAAATTTTAGGTTTAAGAGTACAGTTACACGTGAAAAAAGTTAGAGCACATTCACAATGCCCATCCAAAGGATGGTACTAGTTTGATTTCAAATTATCCTTGCCTAAAAATATTCTTATAATTTTACCAAATCATTTAATTATTGGAAACTAATCCTAAATTTGCTCCAATAGTTTGGTAGCAATTTAAAATAGTTTTCTTATCTCAGGAGTATTCATGGAGACTATGTCCTACTTTGAAAAGGGTCCGTCATTGGATTCATTAATATATTTTTATTTAAGAAAATAATTAGTAAAATCTTTGAATAGTTTGGTAACATTTACTTTAATGTAGATCTCCCAATAGTTTAATGAGATTTGCTCATAAATTTATTTTTAGAAAATGTATTAAATCTTTCAATAGTTTGATAAGACTTAATTTAAGATACAATTTCTTCAATAGTTTGGTAGGATTAAAACAACATATTTTATTAATAATAATTTTTTATAAAAAATTATTTATGATATTCTCCAATAGTTTAGTGGAATTCATAAAAAAATTTAAATTCATAAAAAATCTTCCAATAGTTTGATAGGATTCATGAATTTATTTTAAAAATATTTTTTATAAGATAAATAAATTAAATGAAACTCAAAAAAGTAATTTAAAAAATAATAAATTGTTCAATTTAAAACAAGTAATAATTGAAGATAAAATAATAATAATAATAAAAGAAAATCTAAAAATAAAATAAATAAAAATGAAAACAGAAAACAAAATGATAAAAGAAAACCTATGATAGGGTCGAGTCCAAAGGCAGGCAGACGCGCACATCACTTGTGGGTCAAATATGGGTTTTAAGATGCACAAAACGGTGTCGTATTGAGATGCTGTAAAAGCTAAAAATCTATTTTTTCCTTCAAATTGGCTTAACCCTCTCCCTCTACTATGTATTTCTATGCCTTCTCTCTAGAAGGTAGATGAACTCCAATTGGTTGCTCCACTGGATTTTGGAAATCTAAGCTAGAATCTGGATTTAGGCACCAGAAACTTCATATTCTGGTCGTAAAACTTAAATGGAAAATTCAAATATTCAAACACAAACCCAATTTTTTCCAGAATTTCTTTTAAATCCCAATTTTTTTTTTCAAAATAAAACCACATAGAATCAAGCTTCTCAACACCAACCTAGAAATGAAATTTCACACAAACAAAAACCAAATTTGGTGATATCCCAATAAAGAAAAAAAATTTTCCTTGCGCCCAAAAATTTCCCTCTAATCTTTATGAGTTTGAATGTGATTTAAACGAATTTTTTTACAAAAATTTTAAGGATTTGTCCTTGAATCCCGTGAATTGTTAATGGGTTAATTTTAGAGCCTTGCTTTGATTCAGGATTTCAAGTTGATTCCAGTTAATATTTTGTTTCCAATTCCTTGCAAAATAATTTGAAGATTGATCTTCCAGAAGAAAAATCTGATTCTGTTTCCTTTTTTGCTTTAATGATAATAATAATTTTATTATTAAAACATAATTGTAATTGAAAAATGGGCTCAAAGCCCAAATATCATAAAGTATCCTATATTGGGCTTAAAACCTGGAATCACTTTTAATCTTTGTACCAATTTGAAGGCCCGATAGACATTTGAAAGCCCAAACAACATAAACAAAAGTTTAATTTATAGGCCTAGATGAAATGGGGTGTCTACACATGGTGTCTTTTCCAATGACTTAAGCCATCCCCATATAGGTTGCAATGTTTTTTTTTTTTTTTTTTCAGCTTGTTTTCCCCACATGGAGCTTTGATACGATACCTATGCATGATTTTACTTAGGCCAAATAGGCCTCCTCTTAATCTCTTAGTTATGGGTTTTCAAAAATGACCCAAGGGTCTTGATTTTTTTTTGGGCTTAGTTTTGTGGTCAAGCTCGGGTTTACGAATTTTTATTATTCTTTTGGGCCAAACTTTCTTTATTATTTTATTTAGGTTGAGGGTTTTATTTTGGTTGTGAGCTTTAGCCACTTGGGCCATATTGGGCTTTCGATTAGGCCATATTTTGGGTCATTTTTAATAGCCCACATTGTTTGGGCTTTAAAATGGGTTTTTTATTTTGGGCTTTTTATTAGGCCATTTAGGTGTTCATTTGGGCCTATGGAATAGGCCTCACTATGGAGCCCACATTAGGCTTCATATTGAAGCATTAGGTTGCTTTTTGGGTTGCTTTTTAGGAGTTGGTTTTTAAGGCTCACCAACCTGAGCTTCCATTTCGAGCTTCCCACCCTCTCTCTCCTGCTCGACTTCAAAAGTAGCATTCACAATGACCTTGATCTCTAAGCCCTCATCGTTTTAGACTTCTTTAGCTAGTGCTATAACCTGCTAGGACTTTAGGTTATTTATGTTGATTGATGACAAGTCAAAATCAACATAAAAGAACTTCACCTCTTTCAGAGCCGAGTCAAAGGAGCTGAAAACCTGGTCTCAAACTATTAGCTCAAATGTAGATAGTAATCTAAAATGGGGTGAATTGGATTGTCTCCAAATTCTTTTTTAAATATTAATTTTCAAGTAATTATAAAAGGGAAATTGAAAATATATAAAATATATGAAATTAAAACACAAATAAATAACAATGAATATAAAATAATAGGGATAGAGAAATCAAACACAAAGATTTATAGAGGTTTGGTCCTTATTCAAAAGTTCCTACATCCTCTCCCTTAGCTTTTTTAACCAAAAACAATCCACTATAGCTAAGACTAAAAGTATAACAAACCAAAAAACCCTAATGGGTTTTTTCAAAATCTTACAACTACACTCAAGGGTTTTACTCCCCTTATACCCACAATATCAAATGAGATACAAGTATTTTTGCAAACTAAACAACCTCACAAAGGTTGGGTGTTTGCATAATTAAGTAAAAAGAATGATAACTGAAGAACAAATATAGTCTAGTTACAAGGATTACCAAAGAATACAAAATTGAAGCATTGTTTACTTTAAAACTCTTGATTTCTTGATAGAATGAATATAAAGGTTGTTGGTGCTTGCTCTCTTACTCCACAAGTGTGTTGGAATGCCTAATTTATAGAGGAAATAATTTTGTGGCTATTGGGAATTGTTTAGAGAAGAAAATACACATTTATCTCTTGAAAAACTAGTCGTTAGAGGTTGTTTTGGTCGAATAGATTGATCGATTTCGGTAGCGAATTGATTGGTTCTTAAATTTCACTCAAATTTTGACCGTTACAATAGAATGGATTGATCCTTTTTGGTACCTGATAAATTCGTTTTTGCTGATTTTACATATAGAGAGATTATGGATGAACAGTGTCATTAGTTGTTACTTGTTTTACATTTTGCTCACTTATTTGATCATATCTTGAGTTATACAATTCCAAATCAAGATTCGTTTGAAGATTTAGAAATTAGACTTAAAGGGATTTCTATCTATATAAAATTCATCATCTAATTCAATATATAAAAATTATAGTGAATTTGCAAATCTACCCTGTGTAGTTGTTAGACAACTGCATAGTCTCTAGTAAAAATTCAAAATCTTTTCCTAGAAAATTTAGATTTAAATTTTGTTTAATCCATTAAAAAGTAAACTCAAATAGTTTTCTATCTATATAAAATTAAAATATTACAACTTTGTAAATTAACACAGAAAAATAAAACAAAAATGTTGGAAAACTTTATTCTTACAAGACATATTTCTTTTAGTAAATCCATTTCTCAAAATCAATATTATCAAAATTATATTGAATCCAAGATGAATAAGTTCACTTTAAAGTACCAAATGGACTTTCATTTAAGCTCAAATATATAATCTTTAAAGATAGTCTTCGTTGCAAAAATAAAAAAACATAAAGAAAGTTTTGATTAAACTTTGAAAAACATTTTACAAAGAATTGTCAATATTTAAATTTTGTATATTTAATATAAACATTAAGACCAATGTTTTAGAACAATTTTTGAAGATATTTCTCAACTCAAATATCACTTTGAAAAACATATTATTTATTTAGTACCAAAAATAATAAAAATTAAAAGTGTGTATTAAATAAATCTTTTTTCAAAATATTAATGAAGCTTATTTAGCTTAATATTTTGTCATTTCAAAATAAATATCAATTTAAGGCTAACACGAACAAAGGTTTGCATGTTGTAGAATTGGTTGAACTCAAAGAAGTTCTCAACAACTTACTGCTCAGCTTACTTTACGACAGTAAGCTTGCTTCTCAGACTTTCCACCTTAATCAACACCATGCTTAGCTTGAGGTTAGATTATTGCTACAAAGCCTCAACCGTGGCTTTTTGGATTGATATGTCCTTAAGCTTTTTTATAAGTTCTTGATCCTCTTGTCGAGCTCTTTGTTTGTCTTCTTGAACTCGATGTTAGAGACCTTGAGTTTTTTTATTACCTCAGTGAGGGAGTTAAAGTCATGAACATATGTCCTAATGTCTTGCTCTATCTTATAATAGTTAACTTAAGCTCGGTAGCAGTGTATTAGGCCGTATCTTATACTTTGAGAGATAAAGGTTGAGAGCTAATCAAAAACTATAAATAATAACCCGAGCTTAATGATCAACCAAATAAAAATATTATTAATTTACAAATTCAACTAAGCTCACAGATAGACAAACCTTTTTTAGACATGATGATTAGTATGATCTTCCCCACCACCTCAAGGTCTTTATAAGCATTCTTCGATAAGTCAAACTCCAAATTGATAAAGGCCCTTTTTGAAGAGGGTTAGAGCTCAACCACAAGCTCAAAGGAAGAGGACTTTACTTTTGGCCTTTTTTAGGGCCTCTAAGTCATGCTATTCTGTTTAAGCTTTTAAAGCACAATTAGGCTTTTGCCACCAACCTGGCCTTACTGAAAAGGTGGTGGGTTAATTATTTTTATTCCTCTAGAGACGCAGTGGCCTTGTCCCTCCCTTTTCCCCTAGGAGTTTGAATAAAATAGGACATGTCAAAACCTACACCTCAACCTAAAATGTTTGCGAAACAATCAAACTGAGAGTTAGAATAAAATCAATAAAAGCAAACTTAGTATGTAAAGCTAGTAAACACTACCCTAGTACTTGACCTCCTTAATAACACTAAGGAAGGTCAGCTTATAAGCATTAATAACTAATTTTCCCTCTTTAAGGAAGTCATTTATCGTATCTTAAGCATCGAGCTCATCCATGATTAAGGGGTAGATCTTGGCTTCTTAAAAAATGCCCAAGCCATTATTAATTTTTCAAACCCTTTTAAAATTTTTTATACAAAGGAAGAGGATCTTTCAAGTCTTTATTGAGCTCAGACAATAGGCAAAAGTCTTCTTTCAAGGTCAAGCTGTTATATAGAACCAGTTTTTATCATAGGATGCTTTTTCACTATAAAAAATTTCTTAAAAATAAGGGATAAAAGGGAAGAAACTTAATTCTTTACGAAGAATAATAAATCCCATTATATACCCTAAAAAATTTAGGGTGAGTTGAGTGATAGTTAAATTGTAAGACAAAAAAAAGCTCTACAACAAAAAAATATAAAAAAATATCTAAGGCTAGCCACTATAGAGTCCCAATAAACCTAAATTTGCTCAGACTTTAACAAAGTAGTGGCTTTATCATCTAAGGTTAGCATCATGATACTGTACCTCTTTTCAAGAAAATCAAATTTGATTTTCACCGTAAAGACATGATGAATAAAGCACAAGTTGGGACAGTTCTTGAGATTAGTCTTGCCCTTCAAACTCTTCATCACCCTTTTTAGGGGTTATACCTAGGGGGCAAAAGGTGTAAAAGATGGGAGGGGTCTTTATTATCATCATCAGTAGCCTCTACTTTCCTTTAACATTCACCCCCCTTTTTAGCTTGGTTTGACCCTTCAACCTGATAGCCTTAAAACCCTTATCGTTAGACTACTCAACTTCTAAAGAGTGAGCGAATCCCCAAACCTAAACAAAGGTTAGAACCTCCACTACATTGAAAGAATAAAAAGTTGAAAATGAGTTAAAAGACTCTTCAGACTCAAACGTCGAGCCAAAACTAGACTCTATCTTTAAAATATTTACAGGTTAGGAAAAATAAGAAAGGTAAAAAAGGTTTGAATTGTTCAAAGGGGTGAGCAAAGGAAGTAAAAGAAAAGTTAGATTAAAGAGCCAAACTTACCATAACTATTGAGACTAGAGGGTTTTAGAGGTCAAAATCAATTATGGCTAGAAGCTCGTCCATCCCATAATAAACCTTTTCCCTTTTGCTTAGGCATTGTCTTTGATCTATTTTTTGCCTTTAATAGACATCAAATTTAATCAGTAGCTAGCTCGATAGTAGTCTTTTCTTATAATGATAAAAAAGACTTCATTATCCTAGAAGAAAGCCTTTTGGCTAAGCTGACCTCCCTTTACTTCTATTCTAAGGTTGTTAGACATGCTAGAATTAGAAGACATAATGAAAGGGAAAATAACATATCGAAGAGTTTTAAAAAGGAGGTCAGGTAAAAAAAGGCTAAAAAAGTTTTTGAGGTTAGTAAAAACTAGTCAGTTAAAAAGCTTAAAAGTTTGGGTAGTGAAAAAATAGGACCCCTATAGGCCCTTTATATAGCCAAGTCCTAGATTAGATAAATGCCCCTAATATAGCTACCATAACGATTATCGAAAGATAACCCTTCACATTCTTAGCCATAATTCAAAGAATTGCCAAATTTTCTTTCTTTTCAATAAATTCATATTCAAATGAATCTATATAAATAGCATGTTGGTTGATTCACTATGTAAAACTCACCATGCAAAATCTACTAGTATCATGTCGATCATACATGTACTATATTGAACTTGTTGCAATCCATTGTAAAAAGTTCATAAGTATCATGTCATTCTCAAACATAATGGAACGTCAGGTATATTATACATACTATGAGCATGACGTTGGCCATCTCCCACTAGCACACGTTAGCCACATCAGCTCGAACCCAAATAATGCTACCACCTCATTACGTTAGTACTTCATATGCACCACATAAAAAAATTAAGGTTGAAACAGTCATCAAATAGAAGCTCCAAAAGAAATCTACACCTAATCAGTAGCTTGATCTAAATGATAGCATATTTGGTTGACCCTATCATCACAAATCTGACAGTTCAGATTACTCGGTGAGGAGATAAAATGTTAGAGACATTTTAGTGTCTAAAAGGCAAAATAGACTTTCCTTCCTTAGTATAAATTAGTTGACAAGCAGAGGTATTTTGATCATTTTAGCTGAACTAATATATCAAGCTGACCTAAAATCTCAGAGTCTACATTAACTCGACCACATCAGCAGCTTATGAGCTAGAACCCTAGGATGCTAATTTATCATATCTTAAATAGACAGTCAACTGTCAGTTTAGCTTAGTCTTATTATATTAGCCCTAGTCCCTTAAGCTGACCTAGGGCAACCTAGGCCCAAAACTCTCCATCACACAATTATAAATAGCCTTATCCAGGTATTTCAAATCCATATGGTGCTCTTAAGCCTTTATTTCAGCCTTTTCTCTTTTTTCTTAGATTAATTTTTGACTTGAGCATCAAAATACAAATGTTGAGACTACCTCCAACCTTTGTTGTTAACCACTCTCTTCTTCTCTCTTATCTTTCCAAGGTTTTGCTCTCCTCAAATATGGCACAAACAAAAATTACAAGAAACTTAACCCAATAGTAATGAACCATCACTAAACTATTATTTCTTCCCACAAACGGCTATGTCCAATAACTAAATGTTTTTTAATTTTCAATGTTTTTGACAAAATTGGAAATTCTAGAGAGTTCACTCAAGAGAAGATTGTGCTGGAAAAAGCTATAATCAAAGGTAAAGTAGCTCCAAGAAAGTGGATAAAATATGAGGTCCTTTCACTGCAGGGCAAAAGCTAGGGCTATAAATGGGGTATTGATTTCGGAACCAAGAACAATGAAAGCTGCGGCATAAATTACTTTGGAAAATTGGAGAAGACTAGTGCTTGAGAGTCTGGGTTTTCAAAGATTGAGCGTAGAGGAAGCCCGATTACTTGAGGTCCCATTTTCAACAGGAAGTCAAGAAGGCTGCGTGGGAATGTGAAGGAACAAAACCACCTGGTCCATATGCTTTTAATTTTACTTTTTTTCAAAAAGTTACGGGGGTTGATGAAACATGAGTTCGTGGAGTTTGTTTCAGATTTTATGTACGGGGAAGCTGGAGAATGATCGATCTTTGCTCCCATTGCTCGCCGTGAAAATGCCATGAGTCTCTATTCTTTGCCGGGAGATTGGCATTTTGTTTTGGAAATCCTTTATTAATGAAATCTCATTATTGGTTGAGAAAAAAATATATTTTCATAATATCGAATGAATTAAAGCTGTTTTTTTTTTTTAAAAAAAAAAATTTAGTTCGTGATTATATATTTATTTTATCCAAAACGGGATGGTATTAATTATGATAACAAACTAAAAGTCACCTCTTCTTTATAATTTTACTAGCTTGCTATCCATACAATGTATGGATTATTTTTATTTATTTAAATATATGTAAAAATATAAATTATTATTATATAATCATTATCATATTTAAAAAATGTATAATACATATATTATAATTAAACTATCCAATCATAATAAATTGATTATAAATATCCGTTGAATTTAAAAAATATATATATAATAAGTGATATTTGTGTTTTTAAATTTAAAAAAAAAACTAAAGAATTATAAAGAAAGTTACCAAAGTAAAAATATCCATTTGAAAATTTTAAATTTAATAAAAAATATTTCTAGGTGAAATTTTAATCAAATAAGATTAATTTTTTTTAACTTTATATTTTTATTACAACTTATTGGGATTTTTTATTTTTAAGAAATAATCATAGAGAATTAATTATAGATATTTTGGGTAAAATTTTATTTTTGAAAATTCTAATATTTGAATTTAAATTATGTATAATAGGTATTATCCATGTATCAAAAAAAGAAGGTATCCATCTAAGCATTTACGTGATAAATTTTATCAGGTTTTCTTGTATGTTATAGTATAATATATATATATATATATATATGATTTGAAAATTTTAAATTATTAAAAAATTCATTTTAAGAGATAATAAATTCCAATCATGTTAGAGACAAAAGTGTTATGTGCTATTGAGCTGCCAATGTTTTAACTTGTGATTATTAGAAAATTTATTTTAAAAGATAATATATATCATTATATTTGAGATTTTTAAATTTAAAAATATATTTTTAAATTATTAAAAAAATTATTTAAAAAGATAATATATTTAAATTAAATTTTGTTTTTATGAGTTTAAAAGTCATCCATGTAAATATTTACATGGATTTTGATTTAAATATGACATATTTGAATTTAAAATTTATATGAAATTTTTAATATTTTATAGATTTTGAATTGAATTTAAATAATTATTGAAACATATTAAATTTAAATAATTTTGTTAATATAATTACTTGATAAATAATATAATATAAATATTATCTTACTTGTCAAAAAAATAAATGTCTACATAAGCATTCAAATCAATAAATCTTATCTAATAATCATGTATGTTGTAATATAATATATATATATATATATATATATATGATTTTCATTTTAACTATCATAAAGTTTTAATCACTTACAAATGCCTTCACCAAAACTAGTTACCAAATTATTCAAAATGAGCATTTATAATTTTTTTGTTAGGACACAAAACGTACCTTCGCAATGAATGCTTAAAAGGGTTTGGTTAAGCTTAGGGGTGTAAACGAGTCGAGCCGAGTCGAATAGTGAGAAGTTCGAGCTCGAATTCGACTCATAACTCGGGATTCGATACTCAACTCGAGCTCGATCGAGTTTTATTTTTTAAGCTCAAGCTCGATTCGTGATCGAATTCGAGCTACTCGAGCTTGCTCGATTAAGCTCGATTAATATGTAAAAATAAGCTCGATTCGTATATTCGACAAGAGTTCAATTATTTATGCTCGAATTTGAACTCGAACTCGAAATATTTTATTAATTAAAATAATAAAAATATATTTAAATATAAAAGCTCAATTAGGCTAGCGAGCCACTCAAGTCAGATATAAGAATACTCGAATTCGGCTCGATCGATAAGTCGAGCTACTCGAGCTCGAGCTCAACTCGACAATAATCGAACCAAATTCAAATTTTTTTCGAATCGAACCCGAATAGCTTGTGAGTACTAATGTATCATTTACACCCCTAGTTAAGTAATAATCATAAGAATTATTTGTAAATAATTCAATTAATTAATATTTGTTATTTAAAATATCCCATTTTAGATTTCTTATTAAGCCTTTGGCATTAATGGTGAATTGCAAGGATAATTGGTTGAATTTAAAGGTTTTACAAGTGGGACTCTTATGCAACACATATTTTATTATTTTTTATCAAAAAGTCATATGTTGCATAAACATTTAATTCAAAAGGCAAGTTGCCACCGTATAAGTTGGGACCTTACATATAAAATTTTTAAATTTAATCGAAAGTATTAAAATAATTGTTCAAATTAAAATCGATATTTATTTTTTAAAAAAGCATAGAAAGAAAATAAAAGCAAAGCTAAACAAAAAATTCATTATTTATTATTATATCTTCCAATGGTCACTGTAACGAGCATCATCAAGTATTCTTTGTGGTGTGTGTATCTATATATATATATATATATATATATATTGAACTTTTTAGAATGAAATTCAAATTGCAAGAGTGATGTAGTACTCAAATAATAAAAACAACTAATTAATACATTAAATAGGTTCTAGTGTCTGCTTGAACCAATTGAAACTTTTATAAGCACTGTTCAAGTGAAATTATGTTTAAGGTATTGTAAAGAAGAATTAAAATAATATTTGACAAGTTTAATACATAAATAACTTAGAATTTTGAAAATTATCTAATAGTATTTTCGTATATTTTTATTAATTTAAAAAATAAAATAATCAACTTTATTTAATCACAAGTTTTTGCATAAAATCATTATAAATCAGCAAATAAAATAAAGAGATTTTTTTATTAGTAGAAATAAAAAACAAATGATATCAATAGAAAATTGGAGAAAGTAAAGAAAAAATGAATGTAAAATAATATAATAATCTTTATAAATTTGTAAATTATTGAAGAGTAAAGTGAAAATATAAAAAAATTCATTAAATATTTATTATTACAATGAACACTTCTTGAAAAAACATATTTGATTTATAATTTGATCTAAAAGTTTAATTTTGTTTTTTTCGCATAAACTAAAATTTTTAAAATTTTGATAATCAAATAGCCGACTTCTACTTTTACAATAGATAAACTCTCTCATAAGTTGGATCAATCACTCACCTACTTATTTATTAATCTTTAATATTTTTATAATATTATTATTAAAATGAATTATCAAATATCTATACTTATATATAAAATCTATCCCCCATATTCAATTTACTCCAATTTCTTTCCAAATCAGTATTTTTACTATTTATTTCTAATGCCAAATCAACACATTTCATTACCACATCAACTGTATTAAATATTATTATATTAACTATGCTTATTTGTGTGACACATGTCCTTTTTAAGATAAAGTTGGAAATTTCTTTTCAAGTTCAGGGCATTCTTGTCAATTGACAATTCAGGACACCACCCTAGTGTTGCCACTACTAACCACCGTTATATCTGTCGCCACCACCACTACCATCATCACCACTCCCGCAACCACTACTGTCATCATCACTGCTCCCACCACTACCCTTCTTACCATCACCGTCAATCACTAAAACCCAATAGAAAAATAAAAACTATCATATTCAAACTTTGCTTGCATCAAAACCAATAATCAGATTAATAAAAGATAAGAAAAAAATTTTTTTTACACAAACAACAACCCCACAAAAAAATAGCTTATGGCAATCCCCATTTACAGTCCTGAAATCATCAAAATCCAAAAAGAAAACTTTTTATTTCTTTCTTTCCCTTCCAAAAAATAAAATAAAATAAAAAATAACATGGTCCTTATCAGTGTGAAGAACCTAGCCAAGTTAAAAAAAAATTAAAAAAGCAGAGGTGAGGTGAGGTTTTGGAATGAGTTTTGGTATTAAAGTGTTATAATAGGATTTGGGGCTTGGTTTTCAGCATATAAGGAACTTAGGACTAGGGGAGGAACATAGTGAGAGCTGGCAACTGTCAAAGTGATGAAATGAAAGTATTTTTTTACTTTGAAGTTGAGACTTTAACTTCAGATCTAGGAGAATCTAAAGAGATTTGCAGAAAACAGATACCAAATTAGTGTTCAAGAGGTTGAGATGAGTTTAGAATGAAATTTTATGGTTAAAATGTCATCAATCAATGACAGCAGCTGATTGACAGCTAACGACAGAAACTGTAGAATGGGAGAATTTAAGGTTGGCAGCCCAACTCTAGTCCGACGGGTTTCGACTTGACCCAATCTCATAGAGTTGAATTTTTTTTTTAAATCAGGTTTTAGGTCGGATTAGGTATTATTAAAAAAAATTGAAGTCAGTTCGGCTTCAGGTTTTAAGCAAATTCGACCCAACCTGACCCGATATTATATTAAAAATTATTTTTTAATTTTTTAATTATATATAATTATATATTTTTATTTTTATATTTTAAAATATAATATTTTATATTTTTAAAAATAATATTTTATTAATTTCGGCTCAAATCAGGTACGAGATTATATAATATCGAATCGAGTCAGATTCGGGTATAAAAAATAATAAAAAATTTTCGAGTCAAGTTCAGGTTTTATGGTTATAAAAGTTAAGTCGGTTTGAGGCAAGCAAAATTCGTCTCGATCCGACTCGTTGTCAACCCTAAGAGAATTACTTGAAAGAGTGATTTTTATTTTTTGCAGAAACGATAAAATGTTTTATAAAAGAAGATTGTCATTTATATAAAACAATTTATTTAAAATGTTTTCGTCTTTTCTTTTCTTTTTTGTTTTTAAGTTGAGAAAAAAAATTAAATTGAAAGAGCATCATACCCGCTGCCTATGCTGGTTTTGGTAAAAAAAAAAAAAAAAAAAACTTGGAATTTGAACATCTGATGTACCTTTTTTAATGTTATAAAATTAGTGATTTGTCCACTAGGTGTCAACAGTTGCAGATTCCTGCAATTAAAAATAATCAAATTGAGAAATTTCGTTTCCTTTATAAACAAAGATACCTTAAATTTCACTAATACGAAAATTTTCATCACAGCAAGAGGGCTTTAAGGGATGTGATCACTTTCTATATATTAAAATCTCAAATTCTTTGATAGAATTGCCGATTTGGTTTTGGAAAAAAAATTTTTAATGAAGAATAATTGCAGCTTCCCTTTGTTTATCGGTTTCAAAATTACTACTAGTAAGAGTTTGCTTTAAATAATAAAAATAAGTTTGAGTCTGAAAAAAAAAAAGCTTGAACTTGAAAGAGAAAATGTTATTATCTTTTCTTTTTTCAAGGAAAAGTTTAGGGTATAGAGAAGGTTTTTCGTTTTAAGATTAAGTTAAACTGTAAAGAAAATTTATATTAAATTTATAAATCATTAATTAAAAAAGGATGTTTGTATCAATACTCTAACCTAAACATTAAAAAGAATTTAAATTTTATTGATTCAATCAATATTCGTAGACAATATTGTTATCTTTTTAAGATTTATATTTTTTACTATTTTTAGTGGTCCAAATTATAGTGCTTCTTCTATCTAATAAAATACATTATTTATTAAATTTATTTTTTCGAATAAATATTTTTTTAATTTTTATTTTAAAATATTTAATGTATAAATATATTTAAAATTCACTTCATTACTCAAAAGTTTAGGTCTATAACCAAAAATAATTTTTTTTACAACTTATCTTAAATTGAAAAGTTAGTAATTTTAGAAGAAAAATTATTTCAATAATAATAATAATAATAATATGAAATCTTTTTTTTCTTTACAGAATCTAAGGATAAATAGACTATTCAGTCTTACAGGTCACAACAAGATGTACCGTACCTAAATTATATATCGTACATTCGAGATTATTTTAAATGATTATCGACAGAATTTGAACTTAAAATCTCTTCGTTGAGGAGGATAAACTTTAACTGATTGAACCAATTACTTATTAATATAATATGAAATATATATTTTTTGTATTTTTAACTTTTTTATATAATATTTTGTTCATGTACATATCATTTTTTTTATTAACAAGGAGCTAAAAACAATTTCTGACTGTAGTTATTCTGATGGTTATTATTCTCACTGTAGTTAATTGTACTAAACATTTGGGCCGTCATACGGAAAAATGTCGAAAAGGACCAGACGATTGCATTGCAGTTAGCTCAACGACAGTGGGAAAAGGCAATGTCCCATTTTATACTTTCGGCAATTATTATTGATAATGTATGTCAATTAACTTTCTAATCTTCCACCTTCCACAAATTTTTAATATACAATTCTTTAAAAGATATTTTCATGTTGTTCTTTTCTCATTTCTACTGTTTCCTCTCTTTCTGTTCTGGAAAATTTGTATTTTACTTCTTTTATATCAAGATTGGAATTCAAAATTTTAAATAAAAATATCTTCTCTTGACTGTATACTGAGATGATCCCTCAGGAACGTATGCATGGCTTGGTACGTAGATGTGATATATATATATATATATATATATTATTTTATCCACATTCAATGAAGGTCTTAAATTTCACTTGGAAATGTAACACATTATTTTAAGATTTTTAAAAAAATAAAAAAATTAAAAATTAATTTTTTAATTATGTTTTTGAAGTTTAAGAACTTGGTATATAAAAAACAGACTCACACACACATATTTCACATCTATAAGAAAAAATCAAAATCCATTTTTCCATGAAGATAAAAATATGAGTGAAATAGAATCTTTGGGACTGGAAAAAATTTTTTTGGGGAAAATACTTCAATAAAATATTTTAGATAATGTTTGTGAAATTTTTATTAAAATAATTAAATAAAATAAGATTTTAAAATAAAAATTGATAGATTTAAAGATATCAACTGAACAAAATTAATATTTTTTTATTTTTTTATTTTTATAAAAATTTATGAAAATTTTCATTGTTCAGTAAGTGTTAATTAAATCTTTGAATATATACAAAATTTTTTTATATATTCTTTTATATATTATTGATATTTTCATTACACTTTATTAATCAATAACTTATGATTTTCAATATTAATTTTTTTTTAATAATTTTTATAAAAAAAATTTAAAAATTTCACTTTATAAAGTTCATTTTTAAGTTTTGTCCATATTCTCTATCATAATCCTTCGGATGCGGGGCAAACAAATATACGAAAATTAAATCAAAAAAAGGACTGTGCTCGGTGCTTTGGGCCCATGGGTTAACAATATCTGTTATCAGTCTAATGAATAAGTTCAATATGGGCTACCACTTATAAGATACGCAGTAATAAGTGGGCCGAAAGTTTTGGTTCTCTATTGTTGCCTAAAGTCTAATATTTTTCGTAATACAGAAACACTCTCCGTTGTCTTCTTCATTCAGATTTACCATGTTGTTGAAATGTGAAATTGGCGCTTCAAAATTATTAAAAAAACAAAAAGAAAGAAAGAAATTGGCTCTTCAAATTTTGGCTTTTCGAAGGAAAAAAAAAAAAAAAAGAAAGAAAATACAAACCTTCACAATCCCAGTGCCTTAGTAGATGCAAACTACATAATTATTTTAGTTTTGAGAAAGAATTTATATTTTATTATATTGATGATTTACCTTTTTCTTAAATTCTTAATCTACCCTCAAAGGCCCCTACCTTACTATTTATATGGCTGAAGAGGACATTACATGCATAAGCTTTTTCAAACCCATAATTTCCAAGTACCAAATCCAATAACATGCCAACTAATTCAAGAAATAATCGATTGATGATTTACAATTCTATACTTTATTTTGAGAATCACAATTTATTATTAGAGTAAATTACGCAAATTGTCACTTAACTATAAGAGTCATTTTAAAATGGTCACTAAAGTATTAACGTTTTCAATTTCATCAATAACATTTGAATTAGTGCTCTTTTAGATCACTAAACCATTAAACCCTAACATTTATCTGATATAGCTGGACATATCAAAAATGATTTAATTACGTGACAAATACAAAGAAAAAGTGGCATGGCCACCTCAAAAAAATATTATACATTAGTTTTAAGGTTATTATGTTTAAGAGCTTAGAGTTAAATGAATTTAGGTTTTGGTATAGGTATTAGAGAGATATGGGTATTCTTTAAACAACAATAAAAAAATAGGGTTGGGATTTATGGGATTTTGCTCTAAGTTATTGATCTTGCAATTTCGAGGGGAAATTAAGGATTATATAGTGTGGTTTGTGATAGTTTAAAGAGAAAGAGGGCTGCGATTGGCATTACAATTGGAGTTTAAGATTATCAAAGGTTATTTTGTTATGATTTAGAAAAGGTTAAGGTTTGATTTTGTGTTCTTTTAGTTGGTGTATGATCGAATTAGATTCTTATATTAAGGTTTATTTTAGGTTTAGACAAGCAATGGACAAAAGGAAACATCAAGTGGTAGGGAACTATATGCTTGCTTATGATACGAATTCAATTTGTTTGTCTATATTTTTTCTTTTATGCCTATACATGAATGCACTACTTTGCCTACAAATGTTGTTTTTTCATTTCTGCTTAAGGTTTGTTGATTTTTTATGCTTCTTTTGTTCTTAATTTTGCTTTAAATATTAAATATGATTGTTGGGGACAAGTTTTTCTTATTGCTAAGTTTGTGAAGTCATGTTTTTTATTGTGCATTGTATGGTGCTAATTGTGCTAAGTCATTTTTTTCTGCTTATTGTATATTGTACAGGCATGTGGAGCCGTGTTTGGGTTTGAATGCTTGTTAAGGCATGTGGATGCATTTTCATGATTTATCAATTGGTAAAAAATAATTAACTATCATTTTGGCTATTATTGTATTATATATATTACTTTATGACATATTTTAATGAAGATTAATGTGTTTAAGCAATTAGAGTTTAAGTTGGTTTTATGGTTTTATCTCTAAATCAAATAACCTTGTAATTAATGTTTTGAAATTTGATAATTTTTCAAAGCTTAAATCAAACTAATTATCAATTGTTATTTATCATGGTGATCAATTTGTGTACACTCCTAATATGATCTATATTGAAAAAAAAAGGTTGATTATTTTGATTTATGCCATCTAGAAACTATGTCAATGATTAAAACAAATTATATGATTAAAGAGCTAGGCTAAATAGGTATAACGAGATGTTATTAGAAAATGTCTGTAGGGACATTTAATACTAATTTTATTAGGCCTCTTAAAACAGATGTTGATATTGTAAATATGGTTACAAGTATGCTTAGAAATCATTACATCTATGAGTAACTGGAAAAAAAAGTCTATTATTGGTGAACATAATGTAGATGCTAGTTCTATTAAGGAACCAGAGGTGGAAGCTTTAGACATTAAAACTAAAGCAGAAATAGAAGTAAAATGTGAAAGTGTTAGTCATAATGTTAAGAAAGATGAAGATGATAGTATCAGTTCTAATTCCAATTTTACTGAGAATGAATATAATATAAAAGATAATAATGATTGTATTTTTGAGGTAAATATAAATTTAGGAATTGAGAGAGTTATGATTTTAGGTTATGGAGCTATATTGGAATGGATGATGAGCTTTTTTTTTTTTTTAAGGAGTGGATGATAAGTTAGATGTTATAATAGGTGCAAATGAAGAGGGAAGTGAAAAATAAATTTTTTTGCACAGTGTAAATGAGTATGATTCTAAAGGTGTTAGAAGATGGCTAGAATTCAACAATAAAATTAATATGAAAAATTTTAAGTTAGAAAAAGGGATATAGTTTGTTAATAAAAAGATATTGTAAAAAATCATAAGACAGTATGGGAGGAAAAATAGGTATAATATCAAGTTTGAAAAATAATGACAAGAAAAGAGTTAAAGTGGTATGCAATGAAAGTTGTTTGTGAAAATTGGGGGGGGGGGGGAGGCAAAATTCATTACAAAAAACTAATTGGACCTTACTTGTCAAATCAAGACTTATGTCTTTAAACATACATGCCTTAAGGATATGAAAAATAGAAACATGACATCTAAGTGAATGGTTCAACATTACATCAAAAAGTTTATTACTAATATAAAATACTTTTTAATATATAATGATAGACTTTGTGATTAGTGTGTCATTTACAAAATGTTTTAGTGTTAAATGGAAAGCACTTGAAATTGTGTATGAAAATCATAAGGAACAGTTTGCTAAGATTTATGATTATTTGGAAAAACTTAGGCAAAAGAATAAAAGAATTGTAGACACCCAATTGGGTCCAAGCCCAGACCAATTGGGCCTGACCCAAATGGGTAAGCCCAATCTAATTTTTATCTTGTGTTATTTTTTTTCTTTTGTATTTTATGTATTTTATTATTTATTATTATTATTATTATGTATTAATATATGTATATCTTTATTTATTTATTTATTTTTTCTGTTAATATTTATATGTATTTTATTTATATAGTTATATATTTATTATTATATTATAATTTATTTATTATTATTTTTTTCTTGTATTTTTTTTATTTATCTTATTGTATTTCTAATTATCTGTTAATAATTTTTTTTTCTTTCTCTTTCTCTTTTCGTTTATCTGATTTGTTGTTATCTGATTATTATATTACTATTATTATTATTTATTGTTTTTTTTTTATGGCTGTGATTGAAAGTTGAAGAATCTCATTGTGAATGAGAATTCAATCAGAAGAGTCCGGATTGGATTCAAAGATTGAATTTCCATCCAAGGAGGAATCGGGATTGATCAGGAACTCTTGATCAATCCCTATAAAAGGGACCTCCTGGAATAGATGCAACACACAAAAACAGTGAGCAAAGTTACTGATTTGAAAGAAAAAGAGGCGTATAGGAAGCTAAGAAAAGGTTTATGAGTGTTCTGGGAGCTAGCAGAAATTTTTTGAAAATTTTTGCCGATTTTTTTCTGGGAATTTCTGGAAAATTCCAGATTTCGGTTTAATTTTCCGACGAAGTTTGAATTTTCTGGCAAAAATTTTGGCCAACCTTGAAGTTTTCGATGACCTGCCCAGTTTTCGGCGAATAATCCCAGAAACCGGTGATCTTCCGGTCAACTTCTGATGAACTTCTGACGAAATTTTTTAGATTTCGGTGACATTTTTCAGAATCCGACGAACATTCAACCGGAGTTCTTCAGCTTTTAGAGAGAAAGGAGAGAAAAAGGAAAGAAGAGAGAGAGAAGAGGAGCTTTCTGCCGAAAAACAGAGGGAAAGACCTTATATACCCTCCCAAAACGACGTCGTTTTGGCCTCAAGTGATCCAGAAGATCTGCACGTTTTGTCGAGACCCGACCCGACCTGAGCGTCGACCCGCTTCCTGACCCGCACGTGTCTCTTTAGACTTTAGAAAAGAAAAGTCCTAAGCAGCAAGGTTAGTCAATTTTTTCTTTTAGGAGGGCAAAAACAATCATTCTTTTCTTCCTTTTTATTTTAATTTTAATTTTAATTTTTTCTTTAAATGATCCGACGACAGAGCCTTTGCAAGTGAAACAGTAGTTTTTCTTGCATACTCTTGAGGTGAGGGGATTTTCTCAATTTTTTGCTAAAAGTATTAGAGTCAATTGAGAATAATTTTCAACAATTAATTACTTGGTAAAATTTTAAGGCTAATTGGATAACACAAATTTAAGCTAGTACCATTTTTGATAGGCATTGTGAGGGTGCTATAACCTTCCTCACACGTAATCGAACTCTCGAACCCTGTTCTGGTTAGTAGACCTAAACTTATTCTTTTAGGGGCCCTTAAACTTAGGCGCTCCCTGAAAGGACAGATTCCTTAGGTGACCAATCACACCTAAATAAAAAAGATTGATAGCGACTCCTTAAAAAGTCAATGTCTAGCGATAGATCCTCGGATCTAGACGTTATGACAAGAATCACAACAATCTATTTCCTAGAGTGTAGATTATTTAAGAGGATGTATGCTTGTTTACAAGCATGCAAAGATGGGTTAAAAGTTGGTTATAGGCATATTATCAATCTTGATGGTTGCTTTTTAAAAAGGTATTATGGTGGACACTTATTAGTAGTTATTGAGATTTATGCAAATGATTGCATCTATCTACTTGCTTATATAACTGTTGAAAGTGAAAACAATGAATCTTAGTATTGGCTCCTATTTTTGTTGAAAAATGACTTTGAAATTACAAATTCTTATTATTGGACTTTTATGTCAGACAAACAAAAGTTATGAAAATTTTTCCTTTAATTTTTTATTAGTTGCTTTTAAATATGAAATTAAGGTTATGGTATGCAACTATAGTTTATATTTTGTTGTTTTTATAGGGACTTGTGTATGCATATTTGGATATTGTACCTAATATTAAACGTAAAAATTGTGTTAGGTATTTATATATAAATTTTAAGTTAAACCCTACAAACAAAAAAAAAAAAAAAGCATTGAAGGGCTATTTATAGAAAATTGCTAGACCTACCTACTTAAAAATGTTTGAAGATGCAATAAAGGAAATGAAAGACTTATCAATTGTTACATACAAATGTCTTGAAGCAAAAAAAAATCCAACTTAGTAGTTTAAGTCTCATTTCTTAATAATAGTCAAACGTGACATATTTCTAAATAATTTATATAAGTCATTTAACAAGTTTTATTTTGGATGTAAGGGATAAGCTTATTTTGACAATGATGGAGACTATTAGGACAAAAGTAATGCAAAAGATTCTCTTGAAGAATGCATCAGTTGAAAAATATTCAAAATTGCCTTGCTCTAAAATACAAAAAAAGTTAAATCATATTATCTTAAAGTCAAGTAAATGCTAGTCAAAACATGTTGGTGGTCCAAAACACTAAGTAGCATGTGACCCATTAAACTAGCATGTAATGGTTGTTCAATTGCATACGTATTTATTTAGAAAATGGGATCTTTCTAAGATTTCATGCATACATGTTTTTTTAGCTATGTCCCTGACTAAAGAAAAACCTGAAAATGATATTGATCTATATTATAAAAGACCACACAAGTCAACATATATTCCAATTTCATTTGCCCTATCAAAGGTGCAAATCAATGCATAAGTAATGAAACCCTAGAAGTAATACTATCATCAATTATAAAAAGGTTACTTAAAAAATCACATAAGAATAAAATGAAGGAAATAGGTGGAAATTAGTTCAAAATTAATAAGAGAAAAAGGAAACTCAGCTCTAGCAAATATGAAAAATCAAGGTATTATGTAAGGACATATAAAAGAGAGGTTGATGATAATAACAAGTTAAATCTAGCTATTATTGCTAGGGGATTTATCAAACAAGCTAAAAAAAATGTCTCGAAGTTACCTATGAGTGTTTTGGTTTATTGATTTATATTCATTAATGATAATAATAGACAAAATATAGTAACATATTTTTATTATTTTCATTCTACAAGTTAAGAGAGTTTTGGGACTACTAATCAAAAGGCTAATAATCTTGCAACTATAAAAGTAATGTATAATAAAATGTTTAGGATCGTTTAATATAAATCCTTATAGCCCAAAACTAAAAGATCTGGAAACCAAATTCAACCACCTCCAATGACTGTTAGATGGATACTTGATGTAGGTAACTCTTTTGTCTACCATAAACATACCCTAAATATTGAATCATTTACTATATTGATTTGTAAGACTTTAGTTAAAATTTTCAATCACAACAGAATTCTATCTTTGAACCGAGTAGACTTTTTAAACCTTTCGAAACTCTTACAAGTATTGAAGCTAGACAAAAAAAATGTAAATGTAGTCTAGGTACTTAGTTAGCAATCTCAACCTATAAATATAGACAAAAGAAAGAGAAAGTAGCCTACAACCAATGTTCAACAAAACAATAAAGCTATGAAAAGACCAACAAAGCCAACCACCATGAAATAAAAAATCAGCAACAACTTGTCAAGGATTTTGTTTTTGGGTACATGAATGGCTAGGGTATTGACGTAACAAAAATGTTTTTTGTTATTTGTATGTTGGACTAGTAACAAGTTTTTTTTTTTTTTATAAAAGTATAGATATAAGGTTCTCTTTGTTGGTAAAGAATTTTTTTAATTAATAAGGAATTTATGATTTTGATGTTTAGGAATTTATTTCAAGTCTAACATATTTATTAGAGCTACCTTACAAACTAGTGTAAATGCCTTATCATTATAAGTAAAGTAATGTTTTTGTTTATCGTTTTTGTATTGGGTTTAGGATCTATTACTAGTTTGTTGGTTTCTTTAAGCTATATGCTTGTTGAAGTTACAAGTTCATTCAAATCAAGTTTATGTTCATTATAGAAAGTGGTTTGTTAATTATAGTTTATCATATTACAAGGGGATCCATTCATGTTATAAAATAAAAGCTTCTTTAAGCTAAAGAGATTTATTGCAACAGCTTATAATTTTGATTTGGTATTTCATTTATTAAAATCAATATTAAACCCCAAAAAATAAAACAACCACATAATTTAAAGTATCAAGTTTATTATATAATTTAAACTATTACATAATATAGCTATGACTTGATATAAAATGATTTTTTAATACAAATAATCCTTCTGGTATAAGTTTATTACAAAATGATCTTTTGCAACCAAATTTCATTACAAATAAAATGACCTAAAATGGCTATTATCATTTTTTGTCACTTGATACACAAAACACCAATAATCATTCACTACCATTGTGCCTAATGCATCTAAAACACTATCTAAACCCCATCCAGTGACTATTATTGTTCACTAATACTTGATACAAAATACACAAAAAAAACCCATAATCTTTCAATGCTATTATGCCTAATACACCTAAAAGATTACCTAAAACCCATAATATATAACCTTAAACACTAAACAACCCTAAACCATTATATCATAGCTTAATCAAAGTAAAAATCAAACAACAAGTTAATAACAAAATACACAGTACCTATTCTTTCTTTCATTGGCTCTCAATGGTTTTCACTTTCTTAACAGCTTAATAACCATCACTCTTGCATGATCACTAATCGGTAGATCATACCAATTGAAGAAATGACATCTAAACGAATACATATTATTATTACAATCGAAAAATCTACTTTCAAAATTGTCATTTAACCAAAAGGTCTTTAAATCGGTTGATAACCCACAATGACAAAAAAAAAACCATCACATTAGGGTTTTCAATCCTAATTAAAGGAAAAGAAACAAAGAAAAAGAGGTAAAAAGAATATGGGAATGAATAGGAAAGAATAAAAGGAAAAGGGTAAGAGGAAAAGAAATAAAAAAAATGTTATAATATTTAACCTTAAATTAATGCCAAAAAAAAAATCTAACATGGAATTTACCATTTTTGATGTGTCAAGCGACATCAAATAAACAACAAGATTTAATAATTCAATGACCCAAAAAAAAAAAACACTAATTCAAATGTTAATGACAAAATTAAAAAAAAATTAATACTTTAGTAACTATTTTAAAATAACCTCTTTAATTAGGTGACTATTTGTGTAATTTATCCTTATTATTATATATTTAAAATCAATATTTAGTAATTCAAATGTTAAAAACTCTTAATGATATGACGATTTTAAGTTTAACTAAAAGTAGATAACATTGTGCATTATTAGTCAAAGTGCAAGTCGTTTACTCATTGCAACTAATATAAACTTCTTAAAATAAACTTGATATATGGAAAAAGCATGAGCACTAGAAAATGGTGCAACTTTTAGTTCAAATGATCTAAATAAAACAAAAAATCTTCTCCTTCTCATTATAACAATCTAACATTAATGAAGGTTAAAATTTAGAATTTGATTCTTCTATTTTCTAAATTATGCTATTTTAAACCTTTAACTCAAATTTTAATGAATTTAGTCTTTTTACTTTTATTAAAAGTGGACTTAAGGACAATTGGCAATAATATTAAGATTTTACCTTTAATTTGGATAGCATGAAATTTTAGTGATTACCTAATATATTGAGGTGGATTAATATTTAGGCTACTTAACCCATATCAATCTTAAACGTGTCAAATTTATTTTAATTAAATAATAATTAATATTTTTTAAATTCTAAAAAATATTTTTTAGTATATTTTATATTAAAAATAAAGTTTTCTTTCATAATAATGTGTGCCATATGGTCAAAAAGAAAATTCAGATTAACTTATTACTTCATTAAAAAAAATCATGCAATTGAATTTAATTGTAGAAATTTAATATTGTTATCAGTTACCTTTATATCTATTTTTTTTATAAAAATACAAAGATTAAATTCATTAAAATTATACATGAACCTAAACAAATTGAGATAATGGAGAAACTAAATTCATGCTTTGAACTTAAATGAAATTAACCACATAAATTTTGGTAACAAAGAAGTACAAAGAGCCATCAATTGATATAAATATATATTTGACCTGGTAATTTTAGATAGAAAACGGTATTATAATATAAAAATAATAAGTAATTAAATTATGTATATATTTTGTATAATCGTGTTTCTTATATTAATCGTATTGACATATTTAAGACAAAATATTATTTGCTTTGTATTTTGTGTTTTACATTGTTACACATATAAAATACGACTAATTAATTAATCGTGTTTGAATTGTGTTATTGTGTCAACATGTATAAGTGACATGCTTATGACATGTGCAAGTGATATCTTTTTCTTATAATTAATTATATTTATGTTATATTTATATTCCTTTTCTCATGAAAAATATATGATTAAAGTAGTAATTATGTTTAGGGTCCAGATATTTTTATTACATTATTATTTTGGTTTATCGTTGAATTGTTAATTAGATATTTTAGTGTTAATTGTGTTACTTATGTCTAATCGTGTTAATTGTGTCATGTCATGTTTCTCATTTCTAAAATGGATTAAAATATATTAATCATGTCGTATCATGTGTAAAATGTATAATAAATATGTCGTATTTGTATTTAGGTTATTTGTGTTATTTAAGTATTCATTTTATAATTATATCAAGGCTATTCATATTATGTATGAAATTGTGTATGATACGAAATATAACATAATAACACGAATTGCCAAATCATATATATATATATATATATTGATTTTGATTGTAACAAAATAGGCTTTAAGTTTTAGGGTTTTTCATTAAAAAATGATAAATTGAGCCAATATAATTTTGTTTTTATTTTTTTTAATGAAAATTAGAAATAGTAATTTTTATTTCTTTTATGGATTTCATGTATTATATTTTTTAATTTTATTTTTAAATATTTTTAAAGATATTATTTTTAAAAACTTATATATATATATATTAATTGAGGAATTTGGAGAGGAGTTAAAGTCTCCCAATGGGAGTTGCATGCACTTACGCTATATAGATGAGGTTCATATACATTTTATAAGAAAAAATGATTTTATAAGAAAAAATGGCTAAGGATATCATTAAGACGAGGGCCCCCTCATCTACCAAATTTATATCTTTAAAATGAAGTATAAAGTTTGGGTCTATTATATGAGTTAAAACTTGCCTTCTTATTTAGAAGTTGAAGTAAATGTATTACCAACAAATTTATACTACTACAAACAATTCCTTAATATAACAAATCATGCTGAGTCCATATATAGTGATCTGAACTCCAAGCATTGGGATCCTTAACAGAGACTGAAGCAGCTGCCACCAGATATTTAATTAATTCCTACTTAATTATGGCATAATTTGCAGTGATAAACTTCATCATAATTTAAATCATTGGCAACTTAATAATCGAAGCATAAAGTGTACTTGAAACTTTGTTTTCTTAATCCAAAATAGCCAGTACATTACATACATAGATATACCTCATTCATTTCAAAGAACGACAAAATACACAATCCAAAGTATGCCAAAAAGCAAGTAATCAGGATATAACATACAAAATGGAAAAGGAAAATCGGGATTATTAGTTTCCTTGCTTTGAATTTTATGTACAACCTTGAAGAAAAAGTTGTGGTCAAAAGACTGGTCACTATTTGATGTCTTCCATGTAGAAGCCACACTCGTCATCGAAAATGTATTTGGATTACGCTTCGCTCCACCTTTAATTGCTCAAGCTTTTGTTTCAAGCATTGAGAGGGAGAATTCACCTTTACCTGGCGTAAGTTATCGAGTTGCCAAAGTTGCTTGGGAAGTGATTCTAGTTCATGGCAACGAATGATGGTCAACTCTTCAAGGCTGACCATGGCTTCGTCTCCCATCATCCAAGTTCGGATGACTATTTCTTCCATGAAGAGGAATCTGAGTAGAGGAAATGAGAATGGTCTCATTTCCAGATTCGATCCTCTAATGGATCTAGTTAGCAGTTTCAGCACCTGGAGGCAAGGGAGCTTCTCCAACATTCCCAGTACTTTTTCAGCAATTAGATCGGTTTTCATCAAGGTTACCTTAACGAGGCTACTTGGGAATGTCCCTGATTTTGGAAACTCGGCACGATTAATAATCTTTAGACTTTGAAGACAATCCAACTTGAAAAGGCATTCCAAACATCCTTTTGTCTTCCTAGTGTCTTGGCTATTTAGCTTCAATTTAATCAAGCTAGGAAACTGGGAACCAATAATGAGAACTGCAGTGTTTCTATCCGGAGTAATCGCTGACAGAGTTCGGAGATGCAATAAACGTTTCCGAGGTTCACCACGACATTCAGGGAGAACGGTTTGCCCAGGCAACAAAAGATGCCTCAGATTTTGCATTCCCCATATTCCTCTAGGCAAGCATGGAACACAAGTGTTTTTGATATCAAGTGTCTGTAGATTTGGGAGACTACAAAAGGAAGGAGGAAGGCGATTCAAGAAAGGATGATTTATCTTCAAATATTTCAAAAGGGATAAACTTTTTATGCTTTCATGAATCTTAGAAACACAGGTAGATCCTAGATCCAACACTCTAAGATTTCGGAAATGATGGCACTGCAATGTCAATCCATCTGAATCAAGGGTACCCTTATTTTGAAAACACAATAAAGAGTGTAGGTGGGATAAATAAAGCGGATTAGACAAAATATACCTGAACTCGTAATGAATGGAAAGCCTCCGTGGCCTGTTACCGCTTGAAACTGATCCTATCTTCGCTTGAACATCAAGAAACCTTATGCGTTTACTTTCGGAAACCAAAAAGTTCCACCAAAATTCATGGATTCGAAACGTTCTTACACCACCGTCTGATCTTTTTCTAGCTACCTCAATCAAGCTTAGATCAATTAGTTCTTCCAAGTATCTCTCTGCAATTTCCTCAACTTTTGCGCCATGCGTTTCTTTTATAAGTTCCTCTGCCATCCAAAGGTTGATCACCTGCCTTGCGGGGATTTCAAAACCACTGGGGAAAGCACCCAAATAGAGCAAGCACAGCTTAAGGTGTTCAGGTATACTATCATAGGTCAAAGCGAATATTCCAAAACATGGTGGAGCATCTTCTTGATTAAGGTACCAACTCACATTGCTGAGTATGTCTAACCACTGCCGATATGTTCTCTTTCTAGCAAGTAAACTAGCCAAAGAGACAATGGCAAGTGGCAACCCAGCACACTTGGCAGCAATTTGTTTGCCGAGCTTCTTCAATTCCTGAGGGCACATTTCACCTTTGAAGACCAGCTTTTCCAGGAGTTCCCACCCCGCCTCTTCGCCAAGGGGTTTGACACTATGAGTATGATGATCAGTTGAGCTTGCTCGTGAAGCCACTCCTTGTGAGCGAGTAGTCAATAATATTCTACTTCCATGTTTTTCATCGGGAAAAACCTTTTCTACAGCCTCCCATAGTTGAGTTTTCTCCACACCGTCCATGACAACTAGATATCTCTTGCCTTGTAAGAATTTCTTCAGCTTCTCAGCCAACTTTGCATCGTCTAGTTTGGATGTCTTCTTACCGATTGACATCAGACTCTCAAGGATTCCTATCAACAGATCCCTGATTCTATATTCGCTAGGCACAAAAATCCATGCCCGATATTTAAACTCTTTGCCACTAGTCCCGTAGATCATATTGGCTAAAGTCGTCTTGCCTGAGCCAGCCATCCCAACGATTGAAAAAACATCACGACTTAACCTTTTATTTAGCAGCATCTCGCTCACTTGCTTTGCTGCATCGCCAAATCCCACCACATTTTCCTCCTCAACTTCCCTCCTTTGCTTCTCCAACGAGTGTGCCTTGTCTAAGTTGCGCTTGGCTGGTAGGCGGTCAACGCTATACTTCTTTTCATAGCCATCAATTTCTTCTATCTCTTCCTTGATCCTTTGTACTTTGATCGCTGCCTTACGAAGCATTGCGATGTGAGGGAAACCATAAATCAACTTCCCTGCCAGGTTCCTCTGCTTTTGGATATCATTTTTAGTGATAAATTTCTCAATGAAATCCTTGGCCTCGTAAGCTAAATCCTGGATTCGGCTCAGAGACTCTTTCACCATGATATCTTCCAGAAATCTGTCATCATATTGTTTGAGGCGCTTATCAATGAATTGCAGCTCAGCACGAAGTGACAGCACTTTACCCTTGGCTCCTGAGATCAACATCTCTTCTTGTTTTACTAGTGGGGTCACAGTCTCTAAAAGCAAAGTTACAAGAGAAATGGCGTCCATCCTCTCTGTTTTTCTTTGGCTAGAGTCTCACAATCTTTTATTCCTCTGCATTTATAACATAGCCATTGCCAATTTATAGAGATAATTAATAATTAATGTGTTAGTATTAATTATTTGCCAATCTACACTCCCACCAGATCTTAACTTGGTTTAGTAAGCATCTATCTGCCCCTAATAATAAAAGTCCAGTTCCACCCGTAATTAAATAGGCGACGGTGAGGTTGGAGTGATGAATGATCAGCTGGCAACAATTATTTATATAAAAAAAATTATCAAATACATTAACTGACAATTAAGTTTTTAGATTTCACCCGTTTGCGGGATCCTGCATACTTAGGATATATTAAAAAAAAATTAATTCAATATAAAAAAATTTAGAAAAGAGGTGAAAATGAGTTAATTTCTTAACTTCGAAAATAAAAAATTTTACTGATAATATATTAAATAATTTTTATCATATAAATGAATAATTAATATAAATTAGTATTTAATATATTGTCAATATAAATTTTTTATTTTTTAAAAAATTAACACGTCTTAGTTGTTTTAATTAATTTTTTTAAATATTTTAAAATATATGTATCAACTTATTAATTTTATTAATGAAATTTAAAAACTCTACTAACAATAAATAAAATAATTTCTTGATTAAAATAATTGTTTTGAAATGTGAATATATTTACTACTAGATGCACTTATTTTATATACTCACTTCTTATTCTAAAGATTTATTGATTGTAAAAAAAATTTAAAAATTTATATATTATAGGAGTGTATGAAATACGCGTATTGAATCAATGTAGTAATATTATAATAAATTTTTTTCTTTTAATTATTGTAATAATTAATGTAGTAGCATTAAACGTGAATAGTTTATAATTTTGAATTATATAGATTATAGGAACCGTGGGAAGTCTGATAATTAAGTGGCATAAAGCCAAATTTGCAACAAAAAACCTGATAAATGAGATAAAGTTCAACCCGAATTTGCTTTAACTATGTTTTGATTCAAACAGCTATGTTAGTTTAGTTTTAATACAATTTAATATCTAAGTAATTTGCAATTTTACTCACTCCTAGAAATTAATGTCCAACAAGTTAAAAAAATTTTCCAACAAATTTTTTAACTACTTAATGTTACCATTATTGTAAATAATGTTTCCCTCCAAATTGTGAAATATTGGATCTACTGATTTTTTTACAGTATAACTTCCGCATTATAAAAAATAATTTTTTTTATAATGATGATTTTTTTAAAAAAAAAATTACTTACATTGTTATATTGAAATTTTAAAATTTTTTTTTTTTTAAATATGATCAAATTTATGTTTGATGTATAAGATCATAGATAAGATATGATGATAATTATCCTATATTATAAGGAGAATTAATAATTATCTTAGTATAAAACGATTCAATCCTTTAAAAATAGAGAGATTATTTTTAACTCATGAGATTGAACTTACATATTTTATTATGACTTTAAAAATTATATCAATAATTTAAATTATAAAAACTTTGAAAAAAATAATTTTGACTAATAAATAAAATTATTTTATCTTAATTTTTATGTTTGTACTGAGTTCCGACCTATGGTATTCATAGAAAGACAGTAAAAGAAAGACAGTGATTAGACGCAAAGGTAGAAAGTGTTCTCTGCATTTTCACTTTGACATACAAGTCAGATATCATAACAAGGGAAGTTAGAAGGAGAGAAAAGGAATTAGATCAAGATGGAACCTGAAATAATAATACCTAGATGTCTATTTTTGTAGATAGGAAGTGAGGGACATATGAGAGACAACAATGATGTGACCAAGCTGATGTGACAATAAATATGTTAGGTTAACCTGACATGTCAAGTTGGTCCAAATATCCAAAATGCCCCTAGTTGTCTGTTGGTAGCCTTTATAAGGGAAAAAGACTACAATGCCCTTTTAACCACTAAATACCCTTTTAATCACTAAATGCTCTCAACATTTTGTCCCCCCACCAAACAATCAGACACTCAGACTATTCAGTACATGATTAATTTGTTTTGCATATGTTTATGGGCTTTAAAGGATTGATAGGGATTCAACATTTTTTAGCTGAGGTCAAATGTTTGTGAGACCGACATGATAGGCAAGCATTAAAAGCCTATACTTATTGTTCGATTCAATATGAGCTATCCTAACCTATGTCAACTTGACATAAGTTTGATCTTGCGCATGTACTTTAGGTTAAGATATGGTCTATTTAGGAATTGCCAAAGTGGCTTTGCTTTGGTGGCTTGAAGTGAAGATGAAAGGGTTTAGGTGAATTGATAAAGTTTGTTTAGCCGATGTGAGACTTAACGCTTCTTAAGATTTGTTCCTTGTGTATGCTCTAAAGGTGACCTAGCAATTGGTTCACTAATCGATTTGACCTCGAATTTTACCTAGTATGGCTAGTTTGATTAGTTTAAGCAGGTGAGATCGCATTTAATAAGGAGAGAGATTTTATGGGCTATAAAATCTAGAATGAGAAAGATGAAAAGATATTCTCCAATGGCATTCTAACATGTGGCACAATCTAGGTTGTTCATCTAATTTAGGATGCAACTATATAAAGGGCTATTGGGACCTTCATTTTTCACTTTTTTTGTTTTCTTGCTCTCAATCTGACCTAACTTTCTGACCTAAAAGCTTTCAAGTCTTTCTCAACCTTAAAGTTTTTTTTCGTTCCAACCGTTCTCTTTTTTTACTTCAAAACGTATTATTTTCATCATGTTCGAGACTAAATAAAAAAACTTATTGGCTCAACCCAATGTTAGAGGAAAAGCAATAAAAGGTTGATGAGAATGCTCGAGCTCGAGGAGAACGAGTCCTAGACATTATTGAGTTGTGCACTCAAATCGATTTTGATTTAGAGAATCCTCTAATTCCTTTTTTAATCTCCCAAGTTGGTCTGTATTTTTTTACCGCCTTTCCTTCCTCTTCTTTTGTTCCTTTTTGTGAGGTTCAGCCTTATCAACTTTCTACCTCTTTTATTTTCGACCATTTGTTATTGATGCTCATGTTATTTCCTCTCTTCCTACTTAGTCAACTTTTGTTGACATCTCTTTTTTTTAAGGAGTCTCTTTATCCCTCATCTTCTTTTGACATGATGGTGCTCTCTATCATTGTTTTAGCTTAAAATCTTGCTCTTATTTAGGATTTTAGTCTTTTAACGATGAAGACTCCAACAATAAGAGGGGTTCTAAAGAGGTTCAGGGGAGAGGATAACACAACCAAAAAATGCTAAGGTGAGAAGGAATTTTCCTCGAAATCAGATAAGTTGGTCAAGGTCCCAGTGTATACACTTGTTCTTTAAGCATAATCCCCAAAGATGCGATAAAGAACTTAAAAGGCAAGGTTAATCCCAAGGACTATCCTAATATGTGTTTAGCTTATCATGTCCATTTTTTGGGAATGAACTATCACTTACTAGATGAGGAGTATAGTATAATGATGCCGAGCACCTTAGATAGGGTCACTAATAAGCTAAAAGCCTTATCAATTCTGGGTGTATTAGGATTCAATGGTAGTTGATCTAAGGTTCCCTTTACATTCTTTATTTATTAAAATTTTTAATTCTTATAATTTAATAATCATCTAGCTCAGCCCTAATTCATTTCGATACATAGTAGAATTCATAAATTTTTGTTAACAGTTAGGTATTCTTTCTACCCTCCCTCTATTCAAAGAGTTCTTTTCTATTAAAGCTCTTTAGTGACTAAAGGTGGTTATACATCATAGCTCATCTTAATAAAAAATTATCCACAAACTACCTGAGCTACAAACTACTCTTCTTTAACCTCCAGAAGGAGAAGAAAAATAAGAACGATGAGTTCGAGGCATAGGAGATTACAAATGAGCCTATGAATTTTCTTAAAGTGCTCGTAACTATCTCGATATTAGACTTCACAGATCAGGATAAAAAAATAGAAAACACTTGAAGAGAGGAGCTAGTTATAGATGCCTACGAGCTAACTTCCCCCGAAGTGGTAAATAAAACCAAGTACTGGAGTAGGTGTAAGATAATCTCATAGGGTCTTTAATTTTTTTTTTCTAACTTTTAGCTCAATTTTTTAGAGATGTTTTCCAACCCATCCAAAGACTTTGACATCTCCCTATATGCTCATGAACTAAGGCCCAAGAAGGGCTAGAAAAAAGATCCAACTTGGTGCCCAAGGGAATAAACCAATAAGTTCTCTTTAGAATAAGTAGTCGAACTCCTCAACTCAACCATTCACTGTCGTCAAGAGCAAGTATAAAGTGATAGCACATAGGGAGCTCTCCATGGTAGCTCTTCCTCTAACCAAGAAACCAAGGACCAAAACTTTTTTCTCTTTCTTAGACAATCTCGGGCCTTGGATTGTGAAACCCAACTAAAAAAAATCTACATATGTTTAAATTACACTATGTTGATGTGGCCAGGAGGTTCTACAAGGTTCTGGTCCCTTCAAATAGTAAATATCATTTCAACGTGATTATGTTGTCATTATTAGCTTTATTATTTTTCTAAGTCTAAGCTTTGTCTTTGCAATCTATCAAAAGCTTTACCTCAGTTCTTATCTATGACAGCTAGGCTTTGCACCATGTTTACATGGCAATGGCTTATATGTTCAAGGTTGAGAAAGATTCGACTATCTAGGGTGAAGAAAACCAAAAAAATGTTAAGTCTCTAGTTAGTCTGCAATCCAGTTTCAGCATCTCTCACAAGAAAAAGGTCAAGTAAAAAAAAAAAAAACTAATGGTTAAACTGAAGAGCATACAGATAGAAAAGGCATCAACAAAATCAATGAAAGATTAGGCTGAAGTGAAACTTAGTGAAACTGAAGATGAAATTGCTAAGTTTAGGCCTTTAGATGGAAGCTGAGTTGAAAGAATAAGAAGAAATTAAGCAAAAGGCCAAAGAGGCATGTAGGGATGAGGTTGTTCAAAAGTTCAAAGCCATGAAAGAATTCACTTAGCTTCAGGTGGAGTTCTCCAAGAAGAACATCCTCAGTGCCTTCGACCCTAGTAAATATGAAGTACTTTTTAAGTATGCTGACCTCAACCTTGACCTTTTAAACATCAACCTAAAGAACATCAGGTCAAGGTCTCCACCACACCTTTTTAAGGTAGAAAAAAAAAAGATAAGGACGTAGCCATATATGCTAAACTCGAGGTTGCCCTAGCACTTAAGGTTGATGAAGGGCCTATCACTATTGTTCTAATCAAGGAGATGCTTAAAGGGCTCTTTTCTTTTATTTCTTTTATTGATTTTTATTTTTTTTGTAAATTTTGTTCAAATGTGAGGTTGGAATTTTAAAGCGACCTCAAACCAGCTAATATCACTCAACAAAACTTCGATTAACCAATGATTTTTCGTACTGAACTAACAATGATGATATATTAATGAAAAGTAAAATTTTTGCTTAAATCTCAGCTTAGTTTTCTTTTTCTTTTATAATTTCATTAACTTCTTAATGAAAGAATCATAAGCTTAAGCTTGAACAAGTTAATTGATTCACCATATGATCACAAAGTTTAAGCTCGACAAATGTAGCTCGAGTAATTTAGAATTGTCTTTGAGCATGGATAAATTAATAAAGTTTCAACTCGGTGTGAGTGAGCTTAAAATTTAACTGATTATTTAAGAATATCTTAAATTGACTTAAGAATATGTTATGATAAATGTCTCAAGTCAAACTTTGTTAGGTCGGCCAAAACTTGAGCTTAAGACTTCAAGTATATGTAACTAGAACATCTTAAATTGAATTCAAAGTCTCAGGTCAAACTTAGTTTCTTTTAAGGTTAGGTGGGTTGAGACCTAAGTTTAAGGCTTATAATAAATATAATTAGAGTAACATGATTCAATAATTTTTGTGTTACAAGTGTGAGCTCAGTTTTCGTTTGAGCTATTGTTAGTACCTTTCAAATTATCTTTGTTACATGTTTTTGCGACAAGACTACCATTCATGTCTTGTAATTTATAAGTCACATCATGGATAATCTCTTTAACCACATAGGGTTCTTTCTAGGTCGAGGCTAATTTACCACCATGGTCCTCAACTCTTAAGGTTTCAATATTTTTAAGTACCAAATCACCCTTTTTAATGTTCTTACATTAGACTCTATTGTTGTCACAATTGGATACCCTTTGGTAATAGGCTATTATTCAGGTCAGAACATGTTTCTTTATTTTTCAACCAAACTAGGTCAGTCCAAAGGGCCTCTTCATTTCATTTTTTTAAACCAAGTTTGACTCTTAAGCTCGAGAAATTGATCTCAACAGATACCTCAGCTTCTATCATGAATGCTAAGTGAAAAAAAGTCTCTCTTATAGGGACTTTTATGGTCATCCTTAGGGTTCATAATACTCCAAAGAGCTTTGTCAACCCACTTGCCCTTTATTTTATCTAATATCTTATTTAGAGTTTCCAATATTGTTTTGTTGGCCACTTTAGCCTGGCCATTATATTAGGGATTGGTGACTAACGTGAATCTTAAGTCAATATGAAAATAGAAAAATCACTCTTTAAACTTTCAATTTTCAAACTGCTTGTCATTATCCGTTATTATAGAGTAACGTAAGCGAAATCTATAGACTATATTTTTCCATACAAATTTTTTATCTAGGCTTTCATTGTAATAGCCAGGGCCTTGATTTCAAGCAAAGTTTATTACTACTAGAATAAATCTCTTCTATCCTATAATTTAGATCAATAGGTAAAGGACATCCATTCTCTATTGCATGAAAGGTCAAGGGCTGATAAGAGAAGTGAGCTCAATCAAAGGAAGATGTTGAATATAGATAAATCTTTGGCATTTGTCACATATTTTCACCAGGTCGATCATATCTTTTATGATTTTGGGCCAATAATAGCCTTATCTAATACCTTATAAGCAAGTAATCGATATCTGAAATGATTTCCACATATCCTCTCATGAATTTTTCTAAGGATGTAGTTTGTTTTTTTGTCATCTACACACTTCAAGTAGGGTAAACTAAAAGATCTCCTATATAGTTTTCTATTGATCATGGCATACCAATGGGCCTTTCTCATCAAAGTTTTGGCTCAAAACCTATTTTTAGGCAGTTCTCCCTTGGTTAAATATGCCTTGATAAGGGTCATTCATTTTTTTATTACTCTATCTAACTAAATTCTCTTCGATGCTCTTTTGTGTCAGTTTTTCCATCAGGACTTAGCCTAAATTTTTCATTATCATCCTTAAAACTAGTTTGGACAAAGAGTCTGCCAACATATTCTTTGACCTTAGTATTTTTCTCACCTCAACTATATAAAAGGTGGCAGTGAAAATCAGTAATTTGTTTAAATATCTCTTTATCCCCTTTTTTACAGCTCAAAACTCACCAATTATTTGGTCAACCATTAATTACAAACAACTATACATGATTATTTGTTTCACATTCAGCTCGATCGTCAATCTTAAACTGAATATTAATGCCTTATACTTGACCTCATTGTTAGATATTCTTAATTCAAATTTGAAGGAGTATTGATATCACAAGTCCTTCAAGCTTATTAGAATGAAGTTAGCCCCATTACTATGGCTAGTGGCTAATCGTCGATGAAAAGTTTTTACATTTTTTCTTTTATGACTTTCTCATTCTTCTTTTTCTATTCGTTGACCTGAGTTAACATGAATTTTATGATGAAGTCTAATAATATTTGGGATTTTAGGGCTGACCTGGGGAACATATATAGGTTAAATTCACTGAGTTTTACTATCTACTTGATTAGTTTACCTGACATTTTTTATTTTTGTAAGACTTGCTTGAGCGGTTGGTCAATCAATACGTGAATTATATGAGTTTGAAAGAATAGTCTAAGTTTTTTGGCTGATATGATGATTATGTAGGCTAGCTTCTCTATCTTGGCTTAGTTTACTTTTGACCCTATTAGTACCTTGCTTACAAAATAGACTAACATCTTTCTTTTTTTTTCCTTTCGGATAAAAATTAAATTGATGTCCTAGTCGGTGGTGGTCAAATACAAATATAATGTTTTGTTCGGCCTCAACTTGAAAAAAATAGGTAAAAAAGATAAGAACTCTTTAAGCTCATTAAACACTTTATGACATTGAAAGGTCCATTAAAGTTAGAAATGTTCTTAAAGATTTTAAAAATTGGCAAGTACCACTCTACCAACTTGGACATGAACCTACTTAGAGCGGTTATTTTTTTTATTAACCTATGTACGTCCTTTATAAGAGGTCAGTACTTTCATATCTAAGATTGGTTGAACCTTTTTTGGGTTCTCCTCTATCTCTCTTTTATTAATCATATAATCGAGAAACTTGCCTGACTTAACTCTAAAGGCACATTTACTTGGGTAACTCTTATGTCATATTTTTTCAATATATTGAAGGTCTCTTCTAGATCTTTTAAATGCTTAATCAAACTTATCTTTTAAATGCTTAATCAAACTTTATTTTTTACTATCATATCATCCACATACACTTCTATTTTTTGACTGATTTGATTTTTGAAAACCTTATTGACCAATCTTTGATAAGCCATTCTTGTATTTTTCAAGCCAAATGGCATGTCCTTGTAACAATAAAAGCCTTTCTTAATGATAAAGGTGATTTTTTTCTCATCTTTCTTCAACATTTTAATCTTATTGGAGCTAGAACAAGTATTTATGAAACTAAAAAGATTGTTTTTGGCACTATCATCCATCAGTCGATCTATGTTGGGAAGAGAAAAATTGTCCTTTGGACAAGCTTTGTTGAGGTTGGTAAAGTCAACTACAATTTTTATTTTTCATTTTACTTCATAACCATGACTATGTTAACTATTCATTCAAGGTAATAGACCTCATTAATGAAGCTTGCCTCTAATAGCTTGTCAACCTCCTCATCGATAACCTTTTGCCTTTTCAGAGTGAAGGTTTTCTTTTTTTACTGAACTGGTTTCATGTTTAGATTGGTATACAACTAATTAACTATCACCTCAGGGTTAATTCCTAGCATGTTAGATGGTGTCCAAGTAAACAAATTAGCATTATTTCTCAAGAGTTGGATTAATTGTTCTTTATGTTCGAGTTTGGTTTTGATTTGCACGTATTTTTCTAAGGTGCTCTCCCAAAATGGTTTAAACACGAAGTCTTCTACTGGTTCAGGTTGATTCTTATCTATCTCAAGTCTTTAATGAATTATTTCTTTTTGCTAAGCTAAGTTGGGATCATTTCTTACGGAGACAGATCTTGACATGGCAATTAGTATGTTGTTAGTAAAATGATAAGTGATGAGAATGCAGAGTTAAACAAAATGTATATATTTTCATTTCAATTTTTTTTTTGACCAGTGTATTAGTTCGGTCCTACTGACATGTGAGTATTCATGCTAGCTTAAGAGCTCAATCACTTACAGAATCTATTCAAAAGTTGCAAGAATTATTAAAAGTATAGTTTGTGTTGGTATGGAGTTTAAGAGCTTAAAACGGTTTAAGTGTACACTTTTTTCAGATCGATTTTCTATTGTTATGGGTGCTTACTCTTGTTTTCTTGTTTCTCTTCAACTTTCATTGCTTCTTTCTATTTTTTTCTTGATTTTAATTGAATTGTCAATCTGTTTCCTAGTCTTTTCTCTCATCATCGTAACATAACATTATTGTGCTATGGATTGGTCTCCCTTCACCTCTTAAACCTTATGAGGTGTCGAAACTTTACTTTCAAATTAGAAGTTGAGCCTATAAGCCTATAACAGATTGACTAGGTCGGTTTAATATCATGTTGTAGGCAAATGGGACATCTATGATCATGAATTCAATGATCAATATAATCGTCTTCAATTTCATTACTAAGGAGATCGATAATTTAATGGTTTGTTTGACTGGCTCCTGCTTTTTTACAAATCTAATCAAAGTCATGGTGATCAATTGTAACTAGTCTTCCTTGATTTTTATTTTTTCCATGGTGGCACAATAGAGGACATTTGGTTGAGCTTTCATTATCAAATAAGATCCTTTTGATTTATAATTGTACACCACAACTTTAATTACTATGGCAATGTTATGAGGATACTGAATTCCTTCTAGATCTTTTGAGTTGAAAGAAATTGACTTATTTTTTCAATCTTTTTTTTTTACCAAGGAACCAATGACGATGAATTGGCACTGATTGAAATTCCTCTTGGCTGAGGTGGAGCTTCCTCTGGTTATCACATTGATTACCTTAACAATTAGTCAATTATCGACAAGTTGACCTTCATTCTGTATCTGCTCATTCTTCCAAACTTTTTCTCTCATGTTTTTCTTTAGTCTGTCTTTCTTATTCTTTGTGGGTTCTTTATGGTCATTTCTCTAGTTTGACCTATTCTGTCCCTGTCTTGTCTTCATCAATCTACAAACCTTCCCAACTAGCTTATTCTGATCAGGGCTTTAATCTTATTCTTTAAATCAACACAGTCTTTAGTGTTATGGCCTATGTCCCTATGAAAAGCACACATTTTGGTCGGATCCCTCTTTGTATTTTATCTCAGTGGCTTCGATCATCTGAGCTCTAGATTTCTTTTAATTTATATCATAAAACCTCTCTCGAAAAGTATTCAATATAATGTAGTTTCTTTCTCTGCTAGGGCTCTTGGCCCTATGTCATTTTCCACTTGGGGCAAGATCATAGAAATCTTTGTTTTTCTTAAAATCGAATAAGGGGATGAGTCTCTTTCACCTTGACTGTCAAGGATGAGTGATAAACCTCTTTCACCTTGATTGTTTCTTATTATAGCTTCAACGTTTATATATATTTTTAATTACAAATAAGATATTGGCCAACATCTTTGGTGGCTCTAAAGATAAGGTAAGCTTAAAGTGGTACTCTCTATCATTAAATTCACTTGTCAGGGTGACTACAGCAACTGTCTACTCCATGTCTTTCACCTATAGAGCTACGCTATTGAAACGCATCACCTAGTCTTTCAAAAACTTGTTTATGCCGTAATGAATTAACACCAAACTTAAAGTTATTTGTTTGGTTCTTCAATTGCTTACAAAACGAAAGAGAAAAAAGTGGTTGAACTCTTTAAATATTGTAATCGATCTCGATTTAAGGTCGTAGTATCAGAACCGAGCTATCCTTTTAAGGTGGTAGCCAAACCCTTACACATCGAAACTTTATCTGCACCCTGCATCACTATATTAGTTCTATAATGTTCCAAATGGTTAAAAGGATCAAACATACCATCGTAGGTTTCCAAGGTCGTCATTTTAAATCCTTTCAGGGGCATAACTCTGTCTATCTCTTCAATGAAGGGTGAGGTCTCTAAGAACTTGAGCTAGTCTTCAAAAACAACGGTCTTCCCTTTTAACTCCTTTTCCATAGCTTGCATCTAAGCTTCTAGGTCTCTACTTGGTTCAGGTTTTAAGTCTATTTGTTTTGATTTTTTGGTTATTGCATGTGTTGAATTATAGCTAAAGTAATGGTGGATAGTTGGAACATTGTGTTCTTTTTCCCTAAAGGCCAAGGAAGCCTTTATTTTTTCATAGATCAATTGCCTTTCTGTGGCCTGTTGGTTAAGGGTGACCAGATAAAGCACCTTTAAAGTTTAGGGAGGGATTATTGTGTGCAGGATTTATTTTAAATCTTGTATCTATTTAGTTAAGGCTTGAAATTATTTCATGGTCGAACCAACCTACTGTGGGGTAGGTCAATCCGTGTGCTGGCTATTATATGTTTCTATCTCGACTAAGATGACCATCTCTCCATCCTCAATAGCTCTTTTCTTAGGATGCATGATCTTAGGCTCGACTAATGAATAGAAAGCCCTTACCTAGTGCTCCAAATATTTATGCCGAGTTTAGACCTGATAGTATTCCTAGAAAGACAAGAAAGGGAAGAGAGTAGGTAAATACAAAAACAAAAAGTGTTTCTTGCATTTGCAGTCTGATGCATAAGTCAAAGATCAGAATAAGAGAGATTGAAATAAGATTAAAATAATGAATTAGAACAAGATAGAACATGGAATAATAATACTCGGATAACTATATTTATAAGTAAGAGGTGAAGGATCCATGGGGGACAACAATGAAGTGGCCGAGTAGATATAGCACTAAACATGTCAAGCTAACCTGACATGTCAAGTCAGTTTAAATGTCTAAAATGCCCCTAACTGTCTTTTGAAAACCTTTAATAAGAAGAAAAGACTACAATATTTTTTTGATCATTAAATGCTTCTAATACTTTGCATATATTAAATATGAAATAAAATAATATTATTTTAATATATTTTTATTTATAATATTATTTTATCATATTTTATTCATAATTTTATATACTAAATATGCATATTCTAATAAAAAGTTAATTTATCTCATCAAAAGTTTACGATTTTATTCAGCCATGCAAGAGACGATCTTGACATCTTAATGTTGATAAAACAACTTTGTCCTTTAATTGGATTCTGTATAAAAGATTGGCAGACTGGCGTTTCATTATGTATGGTAAAAATTTAAGACTTACAAGTAATTGAAGATAATGTGCAAAGCTGACTTTTGATTGATCATGAATGCGCGATCATTGGATCACTTTCAAATTTTTAGTCGGGATGTTAATGAAATTAATTTTGGAAATATTCATTAAATAGCTTAAAAATTCAATGTGTAATTAATTGATTTATATAAATAATTTTAAAAGATATCATCCAATCAATTAAATTTAATATTTATAATTTTTTATTTTTAAATTATAATTTTTTTAAACAAATAAAAATCCATTTGTTTTGGTAAATTAAATGTCAAATATATTATTTTATTTGAGTGAAGAGAAAACATTACTGATTTGTAATAATTAAATTTTTTAAACGCAAAAGAGACAATGTACACGCCGTTAAATTAGAAAACGGCGACAAACGAAAATTAGATGGCATTTATTAAAATTTAAAAGTATTTTAATATTATTATTAGTTTTTTTTCACTTTTTGTCCGTATGAAACACAAAAGGCTTTTTTATTTTATTTTATTTTTTTTTCTCTTCTTCGTGTTACGTGCTTCCAAAAATGAATTCAAGCAAATTTCAAGAATTTTCTTAGCAACTATACACTCCCAAAACGTTGAATTCCCAATGAATAACACCCAATTAAATATTTTTCTCCCAAACTCAGATCCAGTAACTCTTTGCCCAATTTTTTATTCCTAGGGCCTTTTATTGGAAAAGAACAATCTTGATTCAATTCTAGCTCCGCAATGGATGAATATGAAGAAAAATCTTTGGATGATTCAATTCTTTGTCACTCTAATTCAAGGCTGATTTCATATGGGTTTTCCAAATCTGATTGCACAGGTATGTAAAATTTCTTGAATTTATCTTGTTAAACTCCTAATCATTTAATTAATAATAAAATTTTGGAAAAGAAAGATATTAAAATTCTTGTTGCCGTTGTATTTGCCAAACAAATGAGACTTTTTTGGTTATTTAATTATATATGAACTCTTTTTTAATCTTTAAGTACATGCAGTATTTCGGAAATTGTATGAAATAATTCGACCAAAAACAATCGAATGAAATAATACAGAAAAGGAAAAAAAGAAGAAACTCAAGGCGTAAACAGTGTCTCCATGAATAGTTGACGCAAGTGTAAGCGCTGGTTCACTAACAGCTCTTTGTCCTAGCTCCCTAAATGTTGTTGAGGAAGCATCCAAGCCATTTCCAATTCACATGTGTTTCAAACTTTTTTAGATTGCTTTTTATAATTTATAAAGGATTACATTCTATTTGTGTAGATTAATTTATTTAGTTCTTGATGGTATATAATTTAATCGAGGTTGTAATTTTTTTGAGTTTTTACACAATTTACTGACGAAATTGTGATGTTGGGAGAGGCTTTAAATGAAGCAGGTATGAAACTAATGGGGATAATTACTCTGAACAGAACAACATTTATCTCAATTGGATATCAAATCAAAAAAAAAAAAGAGGTGTCAGCATCACATTAAACCTCCGATGTGATATGTTGACTTTTCGTCTAAAAAAAACTATATTGTTACAAATTAATAATAATTAATCATAAAATAATATATTTAATTTTAAAATAAACAATACTTTAAGATTGTGTTATATATAAATGTAGCTGTATAATAAACTTTATTTATTAATCTTTCTACCTAAAGAAACTTATATTTTAATGATCTTTCGGTATAATTTGTTTTCAGATTTTACATTAATAATTATTAGTAGTAGTCACTCGAAAAGCAACATTAATTTATCTTCTCTTCCGAACGTTAATCATCACAAACTGCTAGACTAGAAATCATGCTAGAAAAGATCCATTAGAAAATCTTGTGGTTCAAAATTCGTATGCTATGAACACCAGCCAATTTCCTCACCTGCTGGGAAAAAAAAAAAACTTACTTCTTGTGTGAATTGAAGGTCAAAATCTAATCTTTTTTACTAGCCATCTCTAGTGGCATGGGTTTACTGTATATCTTGCATGATAGGACCCCTGCTTTGTATTAATACCAAAAGAATGGTGCTCAAAATCTCTCTCAAGTCCCTAACTTTTCCAACACTCGGAAGTTTCTCATCAATGCATCATTACACATTTCATAATTCATCGCTTTATATTTTGCACTTCTATATTATCACCTATTTTTCCTATATCCCATTGATTTTCTACAGTTTTAGTCTCATCAGACATGCATTGCTTTATGTAAGAGGTAATTTTTTTTTAATACCTAAGTTAGATTTGATATATCAACAAGTTTTTAATACTATATATTTTGTAAATCATTACAGACATCTAATTTAATCCAAACTCGGATCAATTGGACTTAATCCAAATGAATAAGCCCATTTCAGTTTGTTTTATTTTATTTTATTTTATTTTTTATTTATTCTATATTTTTTATTTTTGTATTTTATTTATTTATTTATTATTTATCTATTATTACTATTTATTAATATATATTTTTATTATTACTTATCTATTTATATATCTATTATATATTATTATTTATCTATTTACATATTATTATTTATCTATTAATATATTTTTTATTTTATTTTATTTTATTTTTCTTGGTTGAATCCCAATTGAGATTAGGATTAGAAAGACTGAAATTCTAGCGAAAATTTGAGGCTGGTAGAGTTGGGATTGGATTGAATCCAAATCCCAGAGAAAATTGGGATTGATCAAAAACTCTTTTGATCAATCTCTATAAATAGGTACTGAAAGAACAAAAATCAAAATACATAGAAAAGACAGACACTGGCTGAGAGAGAGTGAACAGAGAAGAAACAGAAGCTAAAAAAAGGGTTTTGGTGCATTAGAATAGCTCTAGGAATTGGTGAGAATTTTTTTACAATTTTTGGCAAATTTTTTTCTGGAAATTTTTGAAAAATTTTCAGATTTCAGTTGAATTTTTTGGTGACTTTTTCGGTAAAGTTTAAATTTTTCGGCTAGCTACCCAGTTTCTGGAGACTATTTCCAGAAATCGATCAACTTTTCGGTGAACTTTCGACGAAAAACTCAGATTCTGATGAAAATTTTTAAAATCCAACGAGATTCAACCGAAGTTTTTTGTCGGTTTAGAGAGAAGGGAGAGAAAAAAAAGGAAAGAGAAAGAGATGGAAGGATCGGTCTACTGAAAAAATAGAAGGAATAGCCTTTTATATCCGCTGAAAACGACGTCGTTTTGGCGTTACTGTGTCCAGAAGATCTGTGCGTTTTGAAATCGGGCGACCTGACCCGAGCGTCAACCCACTTTCGACCCGCGTTCAATCTGAGTGCAAGCCGTTTTCGAAGTCGAGCTGTCTTTTCTTCAAACCGTCTTTTCTTCCTCAAGTCGAGTCGAGCCGAGCTGCTAAGTCGAGCCATTCTCAGATTTTTTTTTATTTTTTTTTTATTATTATTTATTGATTAGATTAGAATTGTTTAACACTTTTTATTTTATTTTTCTTTATTTTTATTTTTACTTTTATTCTATATTTTAAAATTTTATTTTCTTTAAATAAAATTAAAAAAAAATATATTTTTGAGAAAAAGTTGAAAGTATCAATTTTTCTTGAAAATAAGCTTTTTAAAAAATATTTTTAAGGAAAAGTTGAAAGTATAAATTTTTCTTGAAAATAAGCTTTCTAAAAATATTTTTGAAGAAAAGTTGAATGTATTAATTTTTCTTAAAAATATTTTTTCAAAAGTAAATTTTTAAGGAAAAGTTAAAAGTATCAATTTTTCTCGAAATTAAAGTTTCTAAAAAATATTTTGAGAAAAAGTTGAAAGTATCAATTTTTCTTATACAAAGCAATCATTTTTTTTTCTTTCTTGAATTTTTTTTAATGTTAAACAATCCGACATGGAACCTCTGCAAGAGAAACAATAATTTTCTTGCATACTCTTGAGGTGAGAGAATTTTTTCAATTTTCTGCTAAAAGTATTAGAGTAAATTGAGAATAATTTTCAATAATTAATTACTTGGTAAATTTTAAGGCTTATTGGATAACACAAAATTAAGCTAGTACCATCTTTTGATGGGCGTTGTGAGGGTGCTATAACATTTTTCACATGTAACCGAACTCCCAAACCCTGTTTTGGTTAGTAGACTCGAACATATTCTTTTAGGTACCCTTAAACTTAGGTGTTCCCTGAAATGATAGATTCCTTGGGTGGCCAATCACACCTAGATAAAAAAGATTGGTGGCGACTCCTTAAGTCAATGTCTAACGATGGATCTCTGGATCTAGACGTTATGATAGCTTGACGACTCCACTGGGGACACCTGAGAGTCAAGCCAGCAAATAAATTTGTGTTATCCAAAAGTCTAACAAAATTGAACATTTTTGTATATATTTTATTTATTCATTCATGTTTATTTACTTTATTAATTATGTTATTCATATGCATGTGCATAACATGAGCTCTATACCCGAGCTTCGTCCCTCTAAGAGGGAGTAAAGTACCTCTTGCTTTCGTGAGCTCTAATGCCTCCGCAGTGGCTAGCGAAATACTTCAACTTAAATTGAACCTTTTTCGCTTGTAGCCTATAATGGGTGAGGATTAGGGTGCCTTACTAGTCTGTGATGGACAATGATGTAAGGAGCAATTTGGGAACCTTTAGACTTTAACCTCAAACCACATATAATGAATCTTAAGAGTGCCTAACCTATAGAGAGAGCCATCATTCTTTCCTTTTAGAATTAACCAAAAGCATATGATTCATTCCTCTTATTTTGTGTGATGTTTTAATTTACTCAGTTATTTATTTATTCTTTTTTTCTGGGCATACTAACCTTTTCTATTATTCTTTTGCATTGTTTCATGCTCATATCATAAAGTTGCATAAAGAACATTTGCTTGAAAGATGATCTTCAACAAAAAATTTTCATGGACTTCACAGAACGACTAGTTTGTTTTTCATCTGTATTACCACCTTGTGAGACACCTAACGAAGTAAGAATCCAATAAAAAAAGATTCAACTGAAGATGAGAGATTGTTTACCAATCGGATATGATTCTACCTTGTCTCAAAAAATATTTATCCTCTTCAAATAAAATAATCTAAAAGATTTGGTTGATATATGAAAGAAGATGAGTCTGTCAAGACAAGAGTAGTTTTGCCAGAGGCACGAGCATATAGCACACCTTCTTGCAGTAGTTATTGATGATCAACTAATCAAAGCTGCATCATAATTTTGAGATCCTGCATACAAGTGTTTCATCTTTAATGAAGTTGATATGACTCCAACCATTGAAGAATATTCAACTTTATTAGGTTTGCACCTCAAAGCTCCTAATAAGATATATGTCAAAAAATATAAGTAAGGATTTCGTAAGGATTTGGCTCAACTCATGGGGATAGACAAAGAAGTTATGGATTCTCATACAAAAAAGAAACAAGAACAGGTTTGCCTACCTTGGAAGTTTTTTCATAAGTTTTTAGTGCAACATGCCATGAAGAACGGGGGTTAGATATATTTGCCTTAGCCATATACGGAATGGTGATATTTCTAAAAGTTTTAGGTTATATTGAGATAGCGGTGGTTGACTTCTTCGAGAATGTGATCAATGGCTATAACTCTTCAACGATAATATTAGTAGAGATTATCAGATCTTTAAGTTACTCTCGTCGAAATGGAGGGCACTTTATAGGTTGCATACAATTATTGTACTTGTGGATGAAAAGCCATTTCAAATGGGGAAAATATGTTTTCTCAAAGCTTTATGTTCGTAATCGAGCCTTGATCAAGGAATTCTGTGAAAGTAGGTGATCAGAATGAAAGTCTAAAAAGGAATGGATAACTTTTTTATAAAAATTGACCAGTATCGAAGTAAAATGGTTGGCTCGATGGATGAATCATGAGTCTATGTTGTATCAATGTGGGGATAATACAGTGGTCCCATTTATGAGTTTATGAGGAGCGATAAATTATACACCACTCCTAGTGAGAAGGCAGTTTAGGGCAGAACAGTTCATCCGTATGATGCATGGGCTTCATTAGTTAGATTTCTCCTACAGTGAGTCAAAAGCATTTCAGAGGATGAATGAGATGATTAAAGTATGAAAAAATCCTCGAAGAGTGAGTCTTAGACCGTTTATTGATAAAATCACTCCAGGGTATTTGGTTTGAAGAGTAAAATGAAGATAAAAAATGGTATTCACTTATGAAAGTTTTCAACCGCCAACAGAAGGAAAGCCTGAAGAGTCACCATCAGAATTAGAGCTTGCGATAAAAGAATTTGAGTCTGAAAAGGGTAAGTTAAAGTAAGAAATCCAGAAGCTTCGAAAAGAAAAAGACCAGTGGAAAGATAAAGCTGAAAGTCATGAAGCCAGAGTTCACAAGATTGCTAGAGAATGTGATACAGTTGTTGAAAACTTGGCAGAGCTACACCAAGAACATAAAAGGTTATGTATAAGAGAAAGGGCCAAAGAGATAACTATTGTTGAGCTGACTAAAGAGAATGCAAGATTGAAGTAAGAGTATGCTGAATTGGAAGAAGAAAGTACCCAAGTATAGACAGAGAATAACATGCTAAACAGCTATCTGAACAGGATAAGATAAAAGTTGAATGAAAAAAAATACCACATTACTGCATTGGTTAGAAAGCATAGAGAATTATCATACCAAATCTGGTATGGTAAAAGAGAGAACTTAGGAAGAGAGAAATACATTAAGCACCTAACGACCCAAATTTGTAAAGGGGTATGCAAGGTAAGAGATATGATGGAAGAGGCAGAGGCATTGAAACAAGTGTTGGCCCCAATAAGAGAACATAGATAGTGTCTGTTGAACTTCATCGAAGAAACCAATGCTCAGTATGAACAGATCAAACAATTTTATAGTTATAACTCTAGGATGATAAACTCAATATAAATAAAAGTTTTTTTCTAGAATAAATGAAATCTTTTAGTTAAATACCGTCTTTAAGGTAATTTTTTTTTGCATACATGCATTTTCATTCATTGCATTCTCATCATTACACTTAACAAAGTAACCATGAGATAGTCATACAAATTTACTAATTCTAAGATATGGTACTCAAGGTTCAATGATAGCTTCATCTAGCGAGAACCTTGTCCATCGATACCATACAAGTGCCAGAGCCAAACAAATGGAGCAAAAAAACTCTAACAAATTTAAAAAGCTAGAAAAAGCATAAAAAAAGATTGAAAATGAGTTGAGCAAGATTCTAGATACTCTTAATAAGTTGAACAAAGGAAAATGAGTAGAAAAAAATACAAGCAAACAAGTTCCCTTATTATAAGAATTGGCTAACCCTTTGTATCCTCTAGGTTTTGGTTCACCTCAAGCCCAGTCTACATAAGAGGTTTCACCACAACACTTCGCATATCTTACATATTCTGAAATGCTATCAACCTTCAATCTAGGGTATTATCATCGCTATGTAAATCCTGTCTTTACTGAAAAAGTAATAGAGTTGGTTCTTGATCTAGATAAAGAGAAAGTAAAAATGACAGAGTCTTAGGAAGATACAAAGATTAGTATATTGAAAAAAAGGTTATGGGCTGTAGAAGGTACTGGATTTTATGGTTCTGTTGATGCTGCTAGACTGTGCTTAGTCTCGAATATAGTCATTCTACCAAAGTTCAAAGTACCAAAATTTGAGAAATATGATGGTATGAAGTGCCCCAAAACTCATATCATCATGTATTATCGGAAGATGGTAGCTCATACCCATAATGAAAAACTTTTAATGCACGTTTTTCAATATAACCTTACAAGTTTTACTGTCAGATGATATGTTCAGCTAGACAGAACTCGTATCCGTTCTTAGAGCGATATAACTCATGATTTTATCAGCCAATATCGACATATTATCAATTTAGCTCCTGATCGTTTGTCTTTACAGAACCTGAAGAAAAAGGTAAATGAGTCTTTTAAAGGATACGTCTAGAGATGAAAGGATATAGTTTCTCAAGTACAACCTCCTCTGACTGAAAAAGAGATTACAGTACTGTTTGTTAACACTTTGAAACCTCCCTATTATGAAAAGATGATAGGAAATACAATTAAAAATTTTACTGACATGATAATTTCGAGAGAAATTATCGAGAGTGCCATCAAGAATGGCAAGTTAAAAAGAAGTGAAGCATTCAGTAAAATAGTCTTGAGGAAGAAAGAAACTGAAGCTCAGGCTGTGAGCTTTGATAGATAATAATTTGGGGGTTATCAACCCTAATCACCATAAGGATACCTTTCATATTACCCTACTATAAATAACACTTCTCCTTACCCATACCAACCATTTGTATAGTCATCTTATCCCCAAACATATCAATCTCTTCTTAGGCCTCAGAATACCATATATAGTCCTAACACTTAGCCTACCCCAAGACCCTAAACTCATCTAGCTAACCCAATAGGTGGTTTGCAGGAGCAACGAACTACTCGTGAAAAACCTATATTTGACCCAATCCTAATAGCCTATATAGAATTATATCAAGAGCTTTACAACAGTCATTTGATTATTTCCAGTAAGTTAGAACCCCTCAAGCCACCTTACCTTAAGTGGTATGATCCTACAGCCCATTGTGACTATCACTATGAGATTGCTAGTTACTCCATAAAAAATTACACCATTCTGAAACACAAAGTGCAACGGTTGATCAAGGATAGAATGATTAGCTTCGATATAGGAGGGGTGACTGTGCCAAATGTTAGTGGCAATCTCTTGCCTAATCATAATGTGAATGTTTTGAGTGAAGAATATGAATGCCATTTGAAAAAAAATGACAGATATTAAGACACTTCTTAGTCAACTATTTGATATTTTAAAGAAAGCTGACATGATACAACTAGTGAGTCCACACAGTTATCATGGAGTATATATAGCTAACACTAGTTGTAAATATCATAGTGGGGTAATAGGTCACTCTATCAAAACTTGTGAGCAGTTTCACCAAAAGGTGCAAAAGCTCTTAAATTCATACCAGATGGAGGTCTATGAAAAAAGAGAAGACTTAGAAAGTGTTGAAGTGTCCATGACTGATAAGTCTATAAAACTGTTTCTAAAGCCAGTGACAATTCATTATGGGAACAAGCCAAAGTCTATTATAGATAAACTCATTCCCAGGGTGATAACTTTTAAAGTTCTGACTCTCTTCCTCTATAAAGATCATAAAGCTGTACCGTAAAAATATGACTGTGATACAGTAGCTCAGAGGTAAAAAAGGGAAGTCTCTAAAGTTGACACCTTCAATATAACTGGTGTAGGAGGCATTACCGGAAGTGAAAGGTGCTACACTCTAGAAATATTAGAAAAGGCTAGAAAAGAGAAAGCCAAAAAATTAGAAGGATGAAATAATCCCGAAGTAGAACTTGATGAAGATTACCCGAAGTCGATGTCAGAAAAAGAAGCTTGTGAAATCCTGAAGCTCGTAAAACATATTAAGTATATAGTGGTTGAACAGTTGAATAAAATGCCAGCATGAATCTCATTACTATCACTGCTATTAAATTCAGAGCCACACCAAAATGCCTTACTGAAAGTATTGAACCAGACATATGTGGCACATAATGTATTTGTTGAATATGTGAACCACCTGGTTGGAAATCTAGTCATACCAAATTATATTTCATTCAGTAATGATGAAATTTCCTCAGAGGGAAGGAAAAATGCCAAGACATTGCATATCACGATCAAGTACAAGAGCCATTTCATAACTAAAGTCCTTATTGATAATGGTTCCACTATCAATGTCATGTATATGTCAACTTTGGTAAAGTTACCCATCGACTACTCTCATATGAAAGACAGTCAGATGATCGTGAGAGCTTTTGGTGGGACTAAAAAAGAAGTCTTGAAGGATATCGAGATGCCTTTGCAAATTGAGCCATGCACTTTTAATATGAAGTTTCAAGTGATGGATATCTCTCCATCCTACAGCTGTCTATTGAAAAGGTCATGGATTCACATGACAAGAGTTGTGCCCTCTACCTTGCACCAAAAGATTAAGTTTAATGTAAAAGGTCAATTAGTAGTGATAGTTGAGGAGAAAGACATGTTAGTGACCCAACTACTGAATGCTCCATATGTAGAAGCTGTCGAAAAAGCTATAAAATGCTCCTATCGATATTTTGAGCTAGTTAACTCTATAGGTGAAGGGCTTAAAAATCAACATTTTTCAAGGATAGTGATGAGGTAAGTCATCAATAAGGGCTGGTATCCAGGATTAGGGTTGGACAAGAACTTACAGGGAATAAAAGAACTCCCAACAGTGATAGACAATAGTGAAAGGTTAGGCCTATGCTATGAGGTAGCAGAATGGGAGATCAAGAGAAGGCTAATAGGAAAATAGCAAGACTAATGATTATCTTACACCTGTACGAGACTTTCAGACTTGGAGGATTCATGTACCTAGATACAAAAAAAGGTGTGAAAAGAGCTTTTGCTCAGTTAACCATTAATGCTATTGAAGATGAAGTGGGGTTTAATCAAGAGGGGTGGGTCCACCTTTGTCTGCCAAATTATGAGCTGAACAATTGGAGTGCCATTGAAATGCCTGTGACTTTTGAAACCAATACAATGTAATTGTAACATCCCAATAGCTATTGCCCAAGGCATTGGGGTGATCTTTCTTGTTTGGACCATTTATCTTTTATTATTTTAATAAAAATTAAGAAGGATGCATTTTCATTCATTTCTTCTTGTGTTTTCATTATTGCCATTTTTCCAAACACATCTTGCCAACATATCCCATTTCATTCAATTTCAGGTCCTTAAATGAACATGAAGATAATTATGATAACAATCAAGGGGTTAGTTTTGAGAATTCAATTAACACTGATGAACTTAACAATGAAAAGAATTATGAGGAATATGTTATGCCTCCAAACCTAATGAGATTGATTGAAGAAAAAAATAAGCTAATTGAGCCTCATCATGAAATAGTTGACTTAGTGAATCTGAGAGATGAAGAGAATAAGAAAGATGTTAGAATTGGTACTTCACTTTCATCAAGAGATAAAACAATGTTTAACAGATCTACTTTAAGAATTCATGGACGTATTTGCTTAGTCTTACCAAGATATGCCAGGGTTGAACACGGAGATAGTGGAGCATAGATTACCCTTAAAGCTAGAATGTAAGTCGGTTCAACAAAAACTAAGGCGAATGAAGCCTGAAATGCTACTAAAGATCAAAGAAGAGGTAAAAAAATAGTTTGATGCAGACTTTCTACAAGTGGCTAAGTATCTAGAGTTGGTAGCCAATATAGTACCAGTTTCTAAGAAAAATATAAAGGTATGAATGTGTGTAGACTATCGTGATTTGAATAAGACTAGTCCAAAGGATAACTTTTCTTTACCTCATATTGACACACTGGTAGATAACACGGCTAGGCATTCAACTTTTTTCTTTATGAATGGTTTCTCGAGGTATAATCTGATAAAAATAGCTGCAAATGATATGGAAAAAACCATTTTTATGACTATGTGGGAAACTTTTGTTACAAAGTCATGCCTTTTGGGTTAAAGAATGCTGAGGTAACATATCAAAGGGTCATGGTAACACTCTTCCATGACATGCTTTGTGGTCAGTGAAAGAGGAATTGAAGTCGATCCAAACAAGATACGGGCCATTTAGAATTTGTCACCTCCAAATACACCAAAGAAAGTTTGAGGTTTTCTAAGAAGATTGAATTACATTTTTGATTTATTTCTTAGCTTACCTATAAATGTGATCCTATATTTAAGCTTTTCCACAAGAATAATCTTAAAAAATGGAATGAGAAATGTCAAGTGGCTTTTGGTAAAATTAAGCAATACTTGTCAAACCCTCCAATGTTGGTGCCACCTGTTCTAGGAAAACTTTTAATTCTATACTTGACAGTGTGTGAAAATTCAATGGGATGTGTGCTGGTGCAATAAGATAAGTCTAGTCAAAAAGAGAGAACTATTTACTATTTGAGTAAAAAGTTCACAGAGTATGAATCCAAATATTTCTCATTGGCGAAAATGTGTTGTGCATTAACGTGGACTGCCAAAAGACTCAGACAGTATATGTTCTATCATACCACATGGCTCATAGCAAGGTTGGATCCAATTAAATATATTTTTGAAAAGCCTTCTTTGTTCGAAAGAATTGCTAGATGGCAAGTAATACTCTCAAAATATGATATTATATATGTAAGCCAAAAGGTAAAAAAAAAGGTGCTATAACGGAGTTCCTTGTCGATCTGCTACTGATGAATATGAATCAATGAGGTTGGAATTCCCTGATGAAGATCTAATGACTATTTTTCAATTGAAGAAAATGGAGCATGAAGAAAAGTGTTGGAGAATGTATTTTGATGGAGCTACCAATGCCTTGAGACATGAAATTGGGGTAATTCTGATCTCTTCGAAAAAACAATACTGCCCTGTAATAGTAAGGTTAAATTTTAATTACACAAATAACATTACTGAATATGAAGCATGTGTCATGGGCTTACAAGCTGCTATAGATAGAAAAGTGAAAACATTAAAAGTGTTTGGAGACCCAGCTCTATTTATATATCAGTTGAAAGGGGAATGGGAGATGAAAGATTCAAGACTCATTCCATATCATAAGTATATTCTAGAGTTGATAAAATAATTTGAAGATATCCGGTTTGATCATTTACCTCGAGAAGAAAATTTGATTATCGATGCATTGGCTACCCTGGCTATAATGATTCAAATTAATGACAATACTGACATTCAGTCCATCAGGTTAGATGTTAAGGATATGCCAGCTCATTACTCCAATGTAGAAGAGGAAAAAGATGGGAAGCCTTGGTATTATGATATCTTATAGTATGTTAAAGATCAACAATACCCAGTTCAAGTAACAAAAAATGATAAAAGGATCATCCGAAGATTGGCTATGAGCTTTTTCTTGGATGGAGATATTTTGTACAAAAGAAACCGTGATCAAGTATTACTAAGGTGTGTAAGTAAGGCTGAAGCGAGAAAAATCATTGAAGAGGTGCATGATGGAATATGTAGGGCACATACCAGTGGACATATGATGGTGAGACAAATCATGAAAGTAGGATACTACTGGTTGATAATAGAGAGTGATTGCATTAACTATGCTCGTAAATACCATAAATGTCAGATATATGTTGATAAGATCCATGCTCTGCCATCTGCTTTACATGTTATGGCACCACCTTGACCATTCTCAATGTGAGGCATGGATATCATTGGTCCTATCACCCTAAAAGCTTCTAACAGGCATAGATTCATTTTTGTGATGATAGATTACTTCACAAAATAAGGGAAGGCAGCATCATATGCAAATGTAACTCGATCTGTAGTTTGTAAGTTCATAAAGAGAGAGATCATATGTAGATATGAACTTTTGAAGAGAATTATTTCAAATAATACCAAGAATCTAAATAGTAAGATGATGCATAATATGAGATCAAGCATCATAACTCAGTACCATACCGTTCAAAAATGAATGGGGTAGTTGAGGCAGCCAACAAAAACATAAAAAAAATTCTTGAAAAGATGATCGAGACTTATAAAGATTGGTATGAGAAGTTACCATTTACACTGCATGCATATTGAATATCAGTGTGCACCTCTACTGGGGTAACCCTATTTTTTTTAGTTTATGGGATGGAAGCTGTACTACTAGTGGAAGTGAAGATCCCATCTTTGAGGGTTCTAAAAGAAGTTGGATTGGAAAAAGCTGAATGGATTCGAGAATGCTATGAATAGTTAAATTTCATAGAAGAAAAGAGATTGACTGCACTGTGCCATGGTCAGTTATACCAAAGAAAAATGATGAGGGCTCATGACAAAAAGATTCGATCTTGTTACTTTCAAGAAGGAGAGTTAGTCTTGAAGAGAATCCTCTCAATCTAGTACGATAATAAAGGAAAATGAACTCCAAATTGAGAAAGGTCATATGTGGTGAAACGGGTTTTCTTGGGTTAAGCACTGATACTGACTGAGATGGATGAAAATGATTTATCCCTTTCTATAAAATCTGATGCTATGAAGAAATACTATGCTTGAAAAAAAAGAGAAAAAAAAAGAAATGGAAAAAATGAAAAAATAAAAAAAATAAAAAAAGAAAAAAAAAGTGAATGAAAAAGAAAGACTCAAGACGAAAATCTTAAAAGGACGATTTGAGTCATAAGGGGTTTATCTAAGTTGAAAACCTGAAAAAACAGCTTAGATAAAGAGAATACAACATCAAATTTGAAAATCCATTAGCATGGAGACTAGCAAATTTGAAGGAGCTCTAAGTTGTTAAATACATCAAATGGTTTGGTTTTTAGAAAAACCTTAAGATGTGTTATCATGATTATTCGATTGTTCATTTTTGGGCTTTGTCTCCATACTTATCCTTGTGTTTCTTTCTTGGCCAAAGTTTGCCAACATTTTGTTAATAAATGACATTCTAATTCACCTTTTATGTGCCTCTTCTGTTGACTGTTTCTCAATCATTCTCATTTTTTTCTTCTTAATACCCTATAATGGAAGAAATGTGCAAATGCATTCTTACTTTTTTAATCTAAACTAATGATTGATAAATGAATAATGGCATGAAAGATTTTTACATTACATTGAAGAAGTTAAGAATGATAAAGGTAGAATCAAGATGTTCAGTTCCTGATAAGGACATTGAATTTAGAAAAGATTTCTTACAGGAAGAATGTGAGTGAAAGAGATGATTGAGAGCTACACTGGCTCAATCTTGGAAGAATAGCGCAACTTGGTCTTTGAAGAATTAAAGGGTTCGATGCCCAAAAAAAAAGCTTGAGAAACTTGAGTACCACAATTGAATAGGAGTTAATTAGCCAACATTTGCATAGCATGCATTGAATTTCATATGCATTGCATAGCATATACTACATTTAAGAAAATATAGTGCATAAATTCAAGAAGTAAGGGTATTCCAACATCCTACATAGAGAAGACAGATGTGAAGACATTTTCAAATTTGAGAAAAAGCTTGTCAGGTAAGTTTCTAATCCTTAAAATAGGATGTTTCTCGAAATCAGGGTTGATTTGTAAGACTTTTGGGTATAATCTCCTGAAATTCCTTCAAACACAATTTTCAAATCTTTTGGACATGATTGTCAAGGAGCAATTTATTTTCTAAAGTTGTGATGCCTCTGATTAGAGGAGAAATCTATTCTTCAAAGTTGTGATGCCTCTGTTTAGAGAAGCCGTTTATTTCCAAAAGTCATTGAGCCTTTGATTAGATGAGCTTTGTTTATGTTTTTCAAAGTCGTTGAGCCTGATTAGGGGAGCTTTGTTTATGTTTTTTAAAGTCGTTAAGCCTCTTATTAGAGGAGCTTTATTTATGCTTTTCAAAGTTGTTGAGCCTCTAATTAGATGAGCTTTGTTTATATTTTTCAAAATCGTTGAACCTCTGATTAGAGGAGCTTTATTTATTTTTCAAAGTCGTTGAGCCTCTAATTAGAGGAGCTTTATTCATTTTCAAAGTCGTTGAGCCTCTGATTAGAGGAACTTTGTTTATGTTTTTCAAAGTCGTTGAGCCTCTGCTTAAAGGAGCTTTGATAAAAATTTTAACAAAAAAAAAAGCAAAAAAAGAAAAAGGTCGAGTGGAGTCTTGAATGGGTGTCTACGTCTTTGTGCAATTTCTGTTTCACAGAAAATGTGCAAAGAGGGGCAACTGTAGACACCTAATTTGGTCCATGCCCAGATCAATTAGGCCTGGTCCAAATGGGTAAGCCCATTTTGGTTTGTTTTATTTTATTTTATTTTTTATTTTTGTATTTTATTTATTTATTTATATTTATTTATCTATTATTATTTATTAATATATATTTTTTATTATTACTTATATGTTTATATATCTATTATATATTATTATTTATCTATTATTATTATTATTATTTATCTATTTACATATTATTATTCATCTATTAATATATTTTTTATTTTATTTTATTTTATTTTTCTTGGTTGAATCCCGATTGGGATTAGGATTAGAAAGACTGAAATTCTAACGAAAATTTGGGGCTAGCAGAGTTGGGATTGGATTTAAAGATTGAATCCAAATCCCATAGGGAATTGGGATTGATCAGAAACTCTTCTGATCAATCCCTATAAATAGGTGCTAGAAGAACAGAAACCAAAACACATAGAAAAAGGCAGACAATGGCTGAGAGAGAGTGAACAGAGAAGAAACAGAAGCTAAAAAAGGGTTTTGGTGTGTTAAAATAGCTCTAGGAATCAGTGGAAATTTTTTAGAATTTTTGCCGATTTTTTTTTTGGAAATTTTTGGAAAATTTTCAGATTCTGGTTGAATTTTTCAGTGAAATTTAAATTTTTCGATGACTTTTCTGGCCAAGTTTAAAATTTTCAGCTAGCTACCCAGTTTTCGGAGACTGTTCCAGAAATCAATTAGCTTTTCGGTGAACTTTCGATGAAAAATCTAGATTCCGATAAAAATTTCCAGAATCTGACGAGATTCGATCAAAGTTCTTCATCGGTTTAGAGAGAAAGATGGGAAAAAAAAGGGAAGAGAGACAGAGGGAAGGATCAGTTTGCTGAAAAAATAGAAGGGATAGCCTTTTACACCCGCTAAAAATGACGTCGTTTTGACGTTACTGTGCCTAAATGATCCGCGCGTTTTGAAATCAGACGACCTGACCTGAGCGTCAACCCGCTTTCGACCTGCATTCAACCCAAGTGCGAGCCATTTCCGAAGTCGAACCGAGTCGCGTCTTCGAGCTGTCCTTTCTTCCTCAAGCCGAGCCATTCCAAAGTTTTTTTTTTGTTATTTTATTTTATTTATTATTATTATTATTATTTATTTATTAGATTAGAATTGTTTAATACTTTTTATTTTATTTTTCTTTCCTTTTATTTTTATTTTTTATTCTATTTTTTAATTTTATTTTCTTTAAATAAAATTAAAAAATATATATTTTTGAGGAAAAGTTGAAAGTATCAATTTTCCTTGAAAATAAGCTTTCTAAAAAATATTTTTGAGAAAAAATTGAAAGTATAAATATTTCTTGAAAATAAACTTTCTAAAAAATATTTTTGAGTAAAAGTTGAAAGTATTAATTTTCCTTGAAAATAAGCTTTCTAAAAAATATTTTTGAGGAAAAGTTGAAAGTATCAATTTTCCTTGAAAATAAGTTTTCTAAAAAAAATATTTTTGGGGAAAAGTATCAATTTTCCTTAAAAATAAGTTTTCAAAACTATTTTTGAGGAAAAGTTGAAAGTATCAATTTTTCTCGAAATTAAAGTTTCTAAAAAATATTTTGGGGAAAAGTTGAAAGTATCAATTTTTCCTATACAAAAGCAATCATTTTTTTTTCTTTCTTGAATTTTCTTTAATGTTAAATAATCCGAAGACAGAGCCTCTGCAAGTGAAACAATAATTTTCTTACATACTCTTGAGGTGAGAGAATTTTTTTAATTTTTTGCTAAAAGTATTAGAGTCAATTGAGAATAATTTTCAATAATTAATTACTTGATAAATTTTTAAGGCTTATTGGATAACACAAAATTAAGCTGGTATCATATTTTGATGGGCGTTGTGAGGGTACTATAACCTTCCTCACACGTAATCGAACTCTCGAACCATGTTCTGGTTAGTAGAGCCACCTATTTTTTTAGGGACCCTTAAACTTAGGTGTTCCCTAAAAGGATAGATTCCTTAGGTGGTCAATCGCACCTAGATAATAAAGATTGGTGGCGACTCATTAAGTCAATGTCTAGCGATGAATCCTCGGATCTAGATGTTATGACAATCATATTTATATTGTTCACATTAGTCGGCACTTATCATAGTTATTTTTTAAAAGTTTAACCTTATTTGAGTGAGATTATGCATATTTAGGTATTTTCAGAGAAAATTAATGCATAGTAAGAAAAAAAAATGCTATTTGCCTTAACATTTTTATCTCAAATTTTACTATAGGGAAATATTATCAGTTTAACTATAAATCACTTTATTATGGCTAATTATGAACTCGTATACTCGTTGGCTGAAATATAAAATTTTTATATATTTAATTTCAAATCTTTCACATATGACAAGATTCTGCTTAACCAAATGTATATATAAACATATACACATACATATACAAATACATATATATATATAGTATTTTAAAAGTAATGAAAATATATGTTTTGTATTGACAATGTGCCTATATTAATGTGAAAATAGAAAAAACTTATGATATGTTGCCATTAAATACTTCCCTTAGGAAAAAAGCTGTCCAAATGAACCTGTCCACATAAGGTGTTTTAGTTCAAACATGTGTGAATGATTTTAAATGCATGAGAGAGATAGGTAACTCCCTTTGATACCATGATTTTATATGCATAAGAGAGATAGGTAACTCCCTTTGATAAGAGAACATTTCCCCCACCTACTCAACATTACTAATGAAACTACAAAACTGACCTTTTCGATCTTTGATGAGGATTTAACCTTATATAGGATTGGTTCCATAACAAATTACATCTTGGAATGTGATCGATTTTTTATATAAATTACTATATTATAATCCGTGCGATATATGAAATAATATTATTTATTTAATATGAATATATATATAAATATATAAATTAGTTTTTTTTAAATTATATTCAAATATTTAAAACTCATAACATATATAAAATTTATATATATTAACTTGTCATTAAAAAATAAATTTTTTGAAAATACCAAAAAAAATGTTTTTCCTTTGGATATTTTTGTTTACAATAATATTTATACACCTATAAAATTTTATCAAATAAAAATAAATTATGTTTTTTTAAAAGTATATATTATTGAATGATAAATTAAATAATAAAAAAATATTAACATACTTTCACTTTAGTAATCTTGACTAAATTATTATACAGAATATGAAAAATGTAAGAAAATATGTGAAAAAGAAAAAGTAAATTGAAAAAAATTATTTTTCATAAGAATAAAATTGTAATAACAATAAAATATATCTTAAAAAAATTTATAAACAAAAAAAATAAATTGTAATGGTAATAGAATGTACTTTAAAAAAGTTACTGAAAAAATAAAAAATTTGTTGTATAACACATTACATTTGTAGTCATAAATTTGTAGAAAAACTCTTTAGTGACAATTAGGATTAAATATATAATTTTTAAAATTTAAATAGATATAATATGTAATAAAGATAATATTAAAGTTTTTACATTTATTTGAAATATAAATTTGATAATTAGTGTTCAAATGGATATAGTCATTTTGATAATCTTATTATTTAAAGATTTAACATGAAAATTTTTTGAATTTTCAAAATCTTACATAAAATTACTTGAATTTTTAATGTCTTGCGTAAATTTTTTAAAAAAGATAATTTTTTAAATCAAAATTTTTAAATCAAGATAAAAAAGATTGTTAAAAGATTTTGATAAATTTAATCTTTGTAATTTTTAAACATGTTTAAAAGATTTTGATAATTAAATAATTTTTTAAATAAGGTTATTTAGTAAACAACTAAAATTATTTATTAAAAAAATAAAATCTATATTTTATATTTTTAATTGTAGAATATATATATCTCTAAATTGATTTAATTTTTAATTATAATTTGAATAATTTTGATATTTGAATAAATTTAAAATTATCTAATTTATAATTAAAAAAATTATTTTATTCTTTTAAAATGCTATCTTGTGTCATTTAAGAGAGTTGTCTACATAGGCAACTATGTGATAAATTTGTTTATGTATAGTGTTTTATAATATATATATATATATATATATGTATATATATATTATATGATGGATAAGATAGTATAATAATTATTTTATAATATGTTTGATTTGTATTAATTAAAAGGGATAAAATTATAAAAAAATTATTATCCTCTTAATATAAAATAATACAATTCTCTCAAAATGGTAAGGATTATTTTTAATTTATGAGATTAAATTTACATGTCCTATTATAACCTTAAAATTTATATTAATAATTTAAATTGTATAAATTTTGAAGAAAGATAATTTTGATCAATAAATAAATTATCATAATATAATCCTTGCAGATGCTAAAATATGATGATATTATTTAATCTAATCATATTTATAATATTATTTTATTTTATCCTATCACAATTTTATATATCAAATATGACCTAAATGTTTAATTCTAAATTAAGCATTCAACCCATAGAATTTTAGCCTATTCTATGTTCTATAATATTATATTGATGTGAATCCATTTAGGTTGGCTTTAACCATGATCCTATGTCTATTACTATTTGTTTTAATTACTGATTGTTAAATTTTTTGGTACTCTTTTAATTAATAAATAATATTTTTGCATAATATAACTTTTACTATTTATTTATGTAGATTAAATGGTGACTATTAAAAGATAATTTTAATTTATCAAAAATTTTAATTTAATTTAAAATAGATGTAGAATAATATATAAAATAAACAACCAAAGAAAGGGTCTCAATAATGTGTGCCTGAAGAGAATTGTTAAGGTTATTAATTAGTAGAAAAGGTATCTTAATTCAAGAAAATCATCAAATTACATGAAAGGTATACTATATTTACAAAGTAAAATCTTAATTACTCTTAGACACTTGCTAGGGATTTTTTTTTACTTTTTTTTATTGCAAACATTGTCATAATGTATAGATCCATAGACCTATCATTAGATATGGATAAAAAGAGTCACCACCAACCTTTTTTTGTTTAGGTGTGATTGGCCACCTGATTGAATCTGTTCTATTTAAATAGGAGTCTCAAGAGTGACTTGGGCATCTTTAAATAGTAGATCATGATCTACAAAATCAGAGTTTAGGTTCGAAAGTGCAGTTACACATAAAAAAAGTTGTAGCATCCTCGCGACGCCCATCTTAAAGATGGTACCAATTTGATTCTAAATTATCAAAGCCTTAAAAAAATGTTTATAATTTACCAAAATCTTAAATATTAAAAATTAGTCTTAAAATTATCCCAATAATTTAGTAGCAATTTAAGATAATTCTCTTACCTTAGGAGTATTCATGAGGACTAGTATCCCACTTTGAAGAGAGTCTGTCACCGGATTTATTAAAGTGTTTTATTCTAAAAAATTAGTAAAGTTTTCCAATAGTTTGGTAGGACTTACCATGAAGTAGATCTCCTAGTAGTTTAGTAAAATTTTATTGTAAAAAGATTTATAAAAATTTATTTTTTTTAAGAAAATTCATTAAGTCTCTTAATAATTTAGTATGACTTAATTCAAGAAGCAATCCTCCAATAGTTTAGAGGATAAATTTTTTTTAAAACCGATTTATGAAATTTTTCAATAGTTTGGTGGATTTCATTTTAAAAATTAAATACATGAAAATTCTCCAATAGTTTGGTAGAATTCATGAATTTATTTTGTAGGAATTTTTATTTGAAAAAGATTTTTTTATTGAAAGGATTTTTTTTTTGTTTCTATAAATATTTTTTGAAAACTTAAAGTGATTTTTTTAATTATTATTTTGAAGACTTATTTGAAAAGATTTATTTTTTACTTATTGAAAAGGTTTTTTTTATATATATAATTGTTTTTTTAAACCTATTTATTTTCAAAAATAAAATAAAAATTTTTTTTTACAAAGTTTCTCAAGAATAAAACCATAAAAAAACTAAAAATAAAATGAGCTAAAAAATAAAATAAAAATAAAATTAGAAAATAAAAACAAAATGAAAAAAAGAAACCTTGTGATTGGGTCGGGTTAGGGCCCGGGTTAATGGGTTAGAGCGTGGATCTGAGTGTGCCAAAACGACACCATTTTGGGCTGCTATAAAAGGCACTACCCAACATTTTTTTTTCTCAGAATCCCTAAGCTCTCTCTCTCTACAATCCAAATCCTTTTACCTCTCTAAAATTTCCTAAGAATCCATCGAAAAATTCAACTGAAAACCAGAAATCCCATCGGTTTTTAGGAATGTAGTAGAAAAATTCAACCAAAAACTGAAAAACTCATATGTTTTTGGAAAACTATCCAGAATCCCACCAAAAAATTCAAACCCCGTCGAAAAATTCAATCAAAAAATTCATTGTATCCAGAAAATTCATCCAAACCCAGATTTTTCTAAAAACATCATAAATTTTCTCAAATTTGCCTAGATTTCTTCAAAAATTCTCCATAAACTTAAATCAAGCCCAGAAATCCAAATCTAACCTAAAAACTTCAAATCAAACCTAAGATTTCCAAAATCAAAATCCTAAAAAAACCTTTTATTGCCCAAGCAATTTTTCAAAACCAAAAATTTTGCAATTCATTCTATGTGTATCCCCCAAACTCATTCTATGTGCGTTGTTTTGTTGCTGTGTTCAATTTATAAGCCTCTTTAGGATATATTTTAAGAAACGAACATAATCAATCTCAGGCTTGAATCTTAGGATTGGATAAGGTCTACATTCTTTGCTAATTTTTTGGATTTGGTCCGTAACCCCCAATTATGCAATAGAACCTTTGACTTTGTTGAATTCTCTTGATCAGATTTCAATTTTTAGAATTCATGCCAAAATCAAAACAAGAAAAGAAAGAAAAAAATAAAATAATAATAATAATAATAACAACAATAACAACTATAATAACTATAATAATAATATAATATATATAGTATAATAATAATAATAGATATAATAATAGTGATATACTATACTATAATACTAGTAATAATAATAGAAAAATAAAATTGATCCGATTGACTCCGGACACAGATGGGTGTTTACAACTACTCTTATTTGCACATCTCCATCAATAAGGATGATACAAAGACTTAGACACCCCCTCTATTTCAAGAGTCAACTCAATAAATAGAAATAACTAGGACTGAGGCACAAGTTAAAAAAAGGATCTGGACAAAACTGAGATCAAATGATCAGGATAAAACTACAAATCAAAAAGATAAAGCAACTAGGACTGAGTCGAGGTCAAAGGAGGTTGACCAGGATGGAACCGTGAGTCAGGAAAATGATCTGCATAGAACCAAGATTGAATGACCAAGACGAAATTACGAGTTTAAAGATAAAGCAACTAGGATCGAGTCGAGATCAAATATGGTTGATCGGGATGAAATCACGAGTTAAAAAAATGATCTGGATGAAATTGAAATCGAATGATCGAGATGAAACCTCAAGTCTAAAGTAAAGTGATCAAGATCGAGTCGAGATAAAAATAAATGATCGGGATAAAACCACAGTCATAAAAAATTATCTAAATTGAACCAAGATCAGGTGACCGAGATGAAACCATGAGTAAAAAATAAAACGGTCAGGATCGAGTTGAGATTGAAAATAAACGATAAAGACAAAACCATGAACCATAAGAAATGATCTACATTTAGCTAAAATGGAATGACCAAGATAAAACCATGATTAAAAAATGAAGCAACCAAGACTGAGTTGATGTCAAAATTGGCTGATTGAGATGGAACCACGAGTCAAAAAAATGATCTGAATAAAACTGAGATCAAATGATCAAGATGAAACGACGAGTCTAAAGATAAAGTGACCAGGACCGAGTTGAAATTAGAAATAAATGACCTAAATGAAACCATAAATTATAAGAAATGATCAAGACTAAGCCAAGATTGGATAATCAAGATGAAACCATGAGTCAAAAATGAACCAGGATCAAGTCAATGTTGAAAATAAATGATTGGGGATAAAACCATGAGTTATAAGAAATAATCTGGACTGAGCTAAGATTAGGTTATCGAAATGAAATCATGAGTAAAAAATGAAGCAACCTGGAATGAGTTGAGATCGAAAATAAATGATAGAGATGAAACCACGAGTCATAAAAAATGATCTGGATTGAGCCAAGATTGGGTGATAGAGACAAAACCATGAATAAAAAATGAAGCAGCAAAGACCAAGTCGAGGTCGAAAATGAATAACCAGGATAAAATCATAAGTCATAAGAAATAATGTAAACTAAGCCAAGATCAGGCAATCGAGATGAAATCACGAGTCAAAAAATGAAGTGACTAGGACTGAAGCGAGATCGAATGTGAATGAGCAAGATGAAATCACGAGTCATAAAAAATGATCTGGACTGAGCCGAGATCGAATAAATGATGATGATATTGCAATGATGCATGTCTTATCTAGGATGCAAGTGTAATGTATATAGTGTTAATGTCATGACAATTCAATTATGGTGACAAGATTCTCAAAATTTTTCCAGTCTTTTTTAGCTTCTTAGTATCAATAGTCTTAGAGTAAATTTTATCAGCTAATTCATGTCATTCTTCTTATCTGGTCATAACTCACAAGTCGTGTCAACCAATCTATCACTGAATTCATCACCAAATCATCTTGTTTGTCTCATTGTAAATCATTTTCTCATGTTTTTTTCATTTATCTTATCTCATTCTTCTTATCTGGTCATAACTCACAAGTCGTGTCAACCAATCTATCATTGAATTCATCACCAAATCATCTTTTTTGTCTCATTGTGAATAATTTTCTCATGCTTCTTTCATTTATCTTATCTTGGACTTCTTTCAAAAGAATGGAAAAATTTTTATGAAACATGTCATCCATTTATTTGCCATTAGTCAAAATAGTAACAGACATGATTTATTTCCTTGGTTCATTCAGGGAATGTTCATTTAGTGAAAGGTAAAAAAAATAGATTTTTATTATCGAAAGAATAAAAGATAGGGTCAAGAACAACTCAATGGTGAATAAAGGCAAAATGCCATGATTTATTCGAATAAGACATTAACAACCAAAGTAATGATTGCTCAAACAATTTTGAATTCAAATTTAGAATTTTCTTTCAAAACATATTCCATCAATATCATTCTCATTCATGGGACCTTCACATTGAGCTGTGCTTCTAAGTTTTCATCTTTACTTAAATCACATTTTCGGGTTTTCAATCTAAATCTCCCATTTTACCTCATTTTTTTTAATTTCTTTCTTCTTCTTTTTTCCATTTTTTTACAATTTTTTGCCCTTTTTCTTACTTTTTCTTTTTTTTTTCTTCTTCGCACGTCTTTTTCTCATCATTTTATTCCCTTTCTCATATATTCATCAATAACCTTTATATCAAAGCTTTAAACAATCCAATGGCAAACTTGCCCCAATTTAGCTCATGATTATTCAAATCAAGTATTCATATTTAATCCAAATAGGCTTTTAAAAAATGTAACGTAGGCTAGGATAAAGGTGCCAAAGAAAGGGATAAAATAGCCCAAATTATATTTGTAGGATAATCAAACCAAGGATCATTTCTTCATATAAAGAATTTTAACATTTTGCCCCATTTTTTCTTTTTCTTTTCTTTCTTGGCGGAGTATATTGACATTTTGCTCTATCAATTTCTCTTTCATTTTTTTTTTTTGGTGGAGCACATTGATATTTTACCCTATCAATTGTTCTTTTTTTTTTTTTTTCATTTGTAAAGAAAACTTGAGCACAAAAGGGCCTTACCCTTAAAGATGAACAAATTTCTCAAACTTTGCCCTCCAATATGGGGGTATTCTTAGTTAAGGTTCTTCAAAAAAAATTTCAACACGCTCAAATGGGGTAGCAAGGTATATTTTTTTTTTGAAAAGATAGAAAAAAGATGATTATTTCTTATTTCAAACATGAATACTCTCAATGAAGAATATTTATTGACTAAAAGCAAGCTTGTGAGTGAACAATCATAAAGATCATGTGTCACATTATTTTCACCTTCAATAAGCCAAACTTTCACTAGAGTTATCTCTTTTTTAGTAGTCTCAATGAACCAACAATCTCAAATTTATCAATCAAACCACTATGAAAGGTATTGAATCCTAAATTATCACTTTGATTGTTTGAACCTTCATTATTCGAAATAAAAAAAATGGATATAGGAAAAGGTATAAGAAGGTAAAAATAAATAATGACTATTCACACAAAAGAGAAATGTCATAAAAATGCATCAAACATGTCACTTTATTAAAATAACAAAAAATAAGTAAACTTTAAGTACATAAAAAATCCAAATTCTCAAGAAGTCCAAGATGATAAGTAGTTCCAATCAACTTTCTTAAAATTTATGCCCTTAGATAATTAGGGCAATGGGTCATTGCTGACATTGGATGCCATGTTTCCACCAATATCAAAATTTATCAACCCTTTTTTGATCAGACTTTACACCATATGCTTCAAAGGAATACAATTTTTGATGGAATGACCTATCACCCTAAAATGGTATTTATAGTTAGTAGTGGTGTTATACCATTTAGGATAAGGAGGTTTGAGTTACTTTGTAGAAATGGAAGCAATCAAATGATTCTTGTAAAGTGCTTGATACAAATCTATATAACTCATAGGGATAAGGTCAAATGTAGGTTTTTTTTTTTATTTTGTGTTTCTCGCACACCACTTGTTGAGGTAATTGAATGAATAGAAGGCCTAGGTATGGATGAAAAAAAGTCATGGAGTTGATTGGTACACCACAGTAGAAACATGACTTGCAGGAGAATGATATGTAGGATAGATTAGGGTAAATATAGTTTTTGGATTGCTGTCTATTGAAACTCACAGCTTGAGTCTCACTTTTTTTTTTCTTGGGCATTTTTTAGCTACAGATGATTCCCTTCCTTTTAATTTATGACTCTTGATTGCATTTTCAATGATCTCTCCTAAAATCACTATGTCAGCAAAATTTTTAGTCACATTTTCTACCATTTTCTCATAGTATGACGATTTGAGAGTGCATACAAATAACACTTTAATCTTTTTTTTTTTGTTAAAAGAGATTGTACTTGAGTAGCAACATCCTATCACTATTGGGCATACTCCTTGAAAGACTCGGATGCTTTCTTCTCCATCTTTTGCAATGAAAATTGATTAAAAGTCATGTTTATAATATAACGGTATTGGTTGATTAAGGATTGAGTTAAATCTTTTTATGATTTTATGCGAGTTTTGTTCAACTAAACATACCATATTGCAGTAGATCTGATTAAGCTATCCTGGAACACATGTATGAGCAACTTTTCATTGTTGGCATGAGCTACCATCTTACGACAGTACATTGTAATATGTGTAATTGGGCATTTAGTACTATCATACTTTTCAAATTCTGGTACTTTGAATTTTAGAAGAATCATCACATCTGAAACAATAAAAAAGTTGACAGTATCCATGGATCCATAGAAATCAATGCCTTCTATAGCCTTTAATCTTTCCTCAATCATGCTTCTAGCTTGGTTAGTCTTAGAATTTTTTAAGGGCGTAGCTAAATGTAACTTTTTTTCTCTTTTGTCACATCTAGAGTAGGGAATTGAATGGGCTTGACTGCCTTTTCAGTGAAAATAGAATTATTATAACTCTGGACATTTTTATGACCAAGTGTATAAATCATTCCCGAGTAGTTCCAATTTGGAATGATTGCCTATTATGGTTGAAAAATTGAGGTGGTCTGAGTATGATGTGGAATGAAACCTGAAGGATATGTTGATTTAATAGCTTCAGGTGAGGTATCTTCCTCTATTGCATTTTCTCTATTTTCTTTTTCTAGAGCTTTAAAAATTTTGCTCAATTTTTCTTCATGTATCTTTTAGGCCTTTTTTATCCTTTCAAAATGACTTGCATTATCTTGCTCCATCTTCTTGGCTCTAATCTAAAGTGTTGAGCTATCTTTGAACCTTGATTTCCTACAATTATGATGCAAATTTAGAATGATGTTTATCAACCTATCAGATTATACATGAAAATGAATGTAGTGATGAAATGCATACACAATAAAAAAGTTAGTAAGCATAATATGCGATCTGCATGTATATTTACAAATATGCACAAGAAGAAAGGAAATAAAAAAAAATAAAAATCGATTAGTCATATCAAAAAATAAAGAATAAAATCATATAAGTAAGTAAAATAACAACATGATCTTAGATTTTGGGTTAATTATGAGGGGTGGATAGACATAGCTTTATCTATGGTTAAGCTCTTAAAGTTAATTATATGTAATTTGGATTACTTTTAAAAAGTTCATAAATTGTTCCTTACATCATTGTCCATCATAAACTGGTAAGACACTCCGATCTTTACCTATCATAGGCTACAAGCAAAAAAGATTCATCTGAGTGAAAGTGTTTTGTAGGCCTATACGGAGATATAAAATCTCATGAGGGCATAAGTACTTCACTCTCTCCTAAAAGTAGAGCTCGGGTAAAGACCTTATGTTATGCACATGCAAATAAATGATAAATATATACAAGTGAATAACTAACAGAATATAAAAAAAATGGAAAGAAAGAAATGGGAAAGAAAGAAAACAATATCAAATTTATTAAGCAAGGCTTAGATAATAAGAAATTATTTACTGGCCTAACTTTCAATGTCCCCAGCGAAGTTGTCAAACTGTCAATGCTTAAAGATCCAAGGACCTATTGCTAGACATTAATAAGAGAAGTCATCACCAATTTTTTTTTATTTAAGTGTGATTGGTCACTTAATTGAATCTGTCATGTTTAAAAAAAAGCCTCGAGACTAACTTAGGTTTCTTTAAATAGTAGATCTTGATATATGAAACCAGAGTTTAGTTTTAAAGTGTGAAAAAGGTTGTAGCACCTTCATAGCGCCTATCTCAAGGATGGTACCAGTTTGATTCCAAATTATCCAAGCCTTAAAAAAATGTTTATAATTTACCAAAATATTAAATATTGAAAATTAGTTTTAAAATTATCTCAATAATTTGGTAGCAATTTAAGACAATTCTCTCACCTCAAGAGTATTTATGAGGACTAGTATCTCACTCTAAAGAGGCTCCATCGCTAGATTTATTATAGTGTTTTATTCTAAAAAATTAGTAAAGTCTTCTAATAGTTTAGTAAGATTTATCTTAAAGTAGATCTCCCAATAGTTTAGTGAGATTTTATTATAAAAAGATTTATAAAAATTTATTCTTTTTGAGAAAATTCATTAAGTCTCCAAATAATTTGGTATGACTTAATTTAGGAAATAACCTCCAATAGTTCAGAGGATAAAAATTATTTTTTTATTTTTTTATTTTTTTTGAAAACTGATTTATGAAATTTTTCAATAGTTTAGTGGATTTCATTTGAAAAGTTAAATCCATAAAAATTTTCCAATAGTTTGGTAGAATTCATGAATTTATTTTGTAGGGATTTTTATTTGAAAAAGATTTTTTTTATTGAAATGATTTTTTGTTTTTATAAATATTTTTTCAAAACTTAAAGTAATTTTTTTTTTTTATTATTATTTTGAAGACTTATTTGAAAAGATTTTTTTTTACTTATTTGAAAAGGTTTTTTTATATAATTATTTTTTAAAAACCTATTTATTTAAAAAAAATAATAGAAATAAATTTTTACAAAATTCTCAAAAATAAAACCATAAAAAAGTAAAAATAAAATGAGCTAAACCATAAAATAAAATGAAAAAATAAAATAAATAAAATAAAAAAAGGAAAACCTTGCGATCAGGTAGGGTTAGAGTGTGGGTTGACGCATGGGTTAGCAGGTTAGAACGTGGATCTGGGTGTTCCAAAATGACACCATTTTGGGTTGCTATAAAAGGCACTATCCAACATTTTTTTCTCAAAATCCCCTCTGCTCTCTTTCTCTACAACCCAAATCCTCTTATCTCTCTCTAAAATTCCCCAAAAATTTATCGATAAATTCAACCAGAAGTTGAAAATCCCATCGGTTTCTGAGAATATCGTCAAAAAATTCAACCAAAAATTGGAAAACCCACTAGTTTCTGAAAAACTTATAGGAATCCCACTGAAAAATTCAAACATCGCCAAAAAATTCAATCAAAAAATTCATTCTCTACAGAAAAATTCATCCAAACCTAGATTTTTTTTTTAGTAAATTCTCAAATTTTCCCTGATTTGCCTAGATTTCTTCAAAAATTCTCCAAAAACTTAAATCAAGCCCTAAAAACCCAAATCAAACCCATAAACTTCAAATCAAACCTAAGATTCCTAAAATCAAAATCCTAAAAAAACCCTTTATTGCCCAAGCAATTTTCCAAAACCAAAAATTACCTAATTCACCATGTATCCCCCAATAACATCCTATGTGTGTTGTTCTGTCACTGTGTTCAATTTATAAGCCCCCTTATGATAGATTTTAGGAAATGAACAAAATCAATTATAGGCTTGAATCCTGAGATTGAATTCTACCCAAACCTCAAATTAGGTCTAGGTTCTTTGCTAATTTTTTGGGTTAGGTCTGTAACCCCTAATTATGTAATAAAACCTTTGACTTTGTTGAATTCTCTTGATCGAATTTCAGTTTCTAGAATTCATGCTAGAATCAAAACAAGAAATGAAAGAAAAAATAAAATAAAATAAAATAAAATAATTATTATTATTATTATTATAATAACTATAATAACTATAATAATAATATAATATAGCATAATAATAATAATAATAATAATAATAATAGCTATAACAACTATAATATAATAATAATATAATAATATAAAAATAATGATATACTATCCTATAATACTAGTAATAATAATAAAAAATATAAAATTGACCTTATTGACCTTAGACACAAATCGGTGTCTACAAGCATGCCAAAGTTTAGTCAACTCCATTGTTTTTTTTCTTAATAAATTATTTCGCCTATGCTATCCTAATAGTTGGATCAAATGTTCATGTGAATAGGGGTTGATATAATAGGCTATGGTATTGTTTAGTATTACGTTTGGATTTCAAAATGTAGTTTTTAAATGTAAAAATAATATTAAATATACTATAATTTAAGTTAAAATATTTTTTGGGTTTGAAATTTATGATTTAGAGGTAAAATAACCAAATCTTTACTTCATTATTTATTTTTGACAAAAGTAATTTATTTTTTCTTTTCAATATCATGTCCTTTTTAGATATTTTAATTTTTCATAATAAATTTTCATAGCAATCCCAAACACTTAAAATTCTTAAACAATAGATTTTCATAGAAATTTTTTACTGTATTTTTCAAACATATTTTTTGTTTAAACTAAGCTTTTTCCAGTCATAATATAATGCTAAAAAAAAGATAATAAATACTAAAATTGGATAAACAAAATGTTAACTTATTTTTAAAATTTTTAAAATGATAAATGTGATTTTGTGAACAAAGAAAAAGAAAATCAATGCTCCAAGTTCCAAAAAAAAAAAAAGTAAAAACTGAAAAAAGGAGATAATGTTTTTTTCAATATTCAAGTATTTGATCTAATGATAAGTAAATCTATTTTCTGCTTGTAAAAATTAAATTCGAATACTCATTTAAAAAAAAAAAAGAGTTCGCTTACTAAAATCAAAGAAAAATATAATATACATATATATCAATTATTATATTATATACATAAAAAAAGGGAAAAGATTTAAATAAATTATTTACGTAAAGTTTGTAAATTTCTCAACTAAAAATTATTAAATAAAAATTTAAATTGATAGATTAAAAAATATTGTTACATAGATTAATTGTGTAAAATTTAAAAAACTTTTGATATATTTTTTAGATAATTATTTTTAGTAAAAATATTGATAGAATTTTTATCATTAAATAAATATTAATCAAATTTGAATTATAAATGAAATTTTCAATAATTTCTTTTATGTATTATTAATTTTTTCATTGAATTTTATCAATCTAACGGTTTGAATTTTTTATTAAAATTTTCATGAACCTTAGTTAATAAACTTCATTTAAAATTGTCCCTTAAAAAGACTTATTCACAAATCATTTTATTAATTTGAAAATTGCTTCCATTTTTTATTAAAAATTTTTTTTTCTATACAACAGAATCTTATTTTAGCAAAAAAAAAAAAAACAAAAAACAAAACAAAACATACAAAATCTTAGGATTTGTTTTAGAATACATTAATGCCATAAAAAAGCTAAGAGCTAAAGTAATAAAAAAGTACTTAAATTTTATCACTTTCTTTAGAAGAGTCTTTATATTTTTATTGTATTCAATTAAGTTTTTTAATCTTTAATTTGGACTTAAACCTTAACTTTTAATTTTTATCTAAATAGTCTTTTAACTTTTAATTTATACCTAAGTAATTTCTTAACATAAATCAATATTTTATTTTAAATAACAATTTATCTTATATAAATATATAAAAGTCAAAATTTTTGGCAAAAAAAAGAAATTGTTTAATATGGATAGCTTATATAATTAACATGTATATGATTTTGAAAAAAAGCCATGTGCCTTGCATTTAATTTTTTTATTTAATTTTATTTAAATTAAATTAAATTTATTTTCTTTTAAATTTTTAATTTAATTGCTTACCTTTTTACATTTATGTGACCTTTTACAATCTTTTAAAATTAAGATTTTAACTTAAATTATATTAAATGACAATATTTTCTTTTCATATTTGTCAAAAGGCTTTAAATAACTTTAAACTGTCTACAATCATGCTTGATTTTATGTTAAAATAAGCTATATGATGAGATTATCTTTGCATTTGCTTAATTTTTTTGGGATCCATGTATAACTTTTTAGGAACTTTTAGCAATTCGGTGTATGTATTATTTTTTATATTATGAAATACAATATCTGCTTCATATGAAAATTTATAACAATTTGATTTTGTATACAAGCGGTTTTAGTCAAAGTATATAAGGAGTTAATGTTAAGAAATTTTAGGCTATCGTAAAGTTCAAAGAAGTAATTATTTATTTTGATTAGAAGTACAGTGATATTTTATAGTTAGATTTGATTCGCGTAAAAATCACTCTGCTCATAAAGTTTCAAAATAAATTGAGAAGGATATTAAAGGAAGATTCAATAACTACAAAAGAATTATCTAGGATCCTGTTAGTTTGGCATTTTTTTCAAATTTAGGGCATCATTAAAAAATATTTGACTGATTATTTTTTTTAATAGTTTTTGTGTTACAAATGAGTTGTTATATTTCATTTTCAATTTGATTGTAGTTTTCTTTTTTTTTTTTTTTTTTTGTGAGCTTCAATTGATTTGCAACATTGTTTTTTGATTTAGAATGGTTGTCTTGGTAACTTGAATAAATAATTAATTGATTTTTTGTGCTATTGTAGTTCTTTATTAAATTTCATTAAGTTTATTTTTTACACGAGTATGTTCGGAGATGATATGAATAAGTTTTAAATATGTAATATTTTTCTTCTACTCTTTATTACAAAATCAAAATACAAACATATTTTTGTTTAATTATTTATTACAAAAAATAAAATACAAACAATGTTGTAACTAATTAAAAGTACTTTTATTAGGATATTTTAAACATAACATTATCTAATTGTATAAATTTGTTAATAGTATTTTTAAATTTATAATCGTTGCTTTTAATTAATTTTTTTCAATTTTTAATTGAATTTTATTTTACATAACAACGATTTTTATATTATGCAATTATACATATTGTCATTGTAATTATCTTTTTAGGATTGGAAGATGTAACTAGAAATGCAAGTGAAATAGAAGAATATGGATTCACATTGTATTCACACTTATTTTTGGATTTCTTCAACCCAAATAGTACACATAATTTTACAACCCAAAATATATAATTAAAATTTTTTTATCATACTTTCTTTTTAATTTTGATAATTTCTTAGTTGCTCTAATTTTTATGTTTTAGTCCACAAAATTGTACAAAAATCCATTACAAAATGCAAATTGGTGTCAAAGCATTCATTATTTACTGAATTAATTACATTAATTTTCTTTTAAATATTTATTTACCTTACATTTTTTACTATTTATATATTTTAAACATTAAATGTATAGGTGAAATCAATTTATCCTAAAATCATAATAATTTACTGAAAATATCACTCTCACCTTTTTTTTTTAAATACTAACTCCTTTCCAACCCAAAATTAAAATTTTCATATAACTCAAAATATTTTTTCCCTTTTTAATCATATTTCATTAAATGTTATGATTCAATTTCTTTATCACTTTATCCATCACTTAGATTATAAAATGTTGTCTTTTTTTAATTTTAAAGAGACTGAGATTTAGTAAGTTTAAGTTTAAATTTTAATATTTGTAATTATTTATTTTTAAAATATAACTTTTATATAAAAATTAAAAATCGAGTCTGATTTTGCCATCCAGTAAAGTTAAGGTCAAGTTTAGATATTCTGGTCTCGAGATACATATAAAAATATTATTTTTTAATTTAATATTACATTTATATATCGATTATTAAATTAATAAAATTTATTATCAATATTAATTAATTGGAAATGTAATTATATATTAAAAATAAAGTATTATAAATGAAATTTTTAATAATTTTTTATATATTATTAACTTTCTCCTTAAATTCTATTGATCTATTAGTTTGAACTTTTTATTAAAATTTTAATTGAATCGTTTATATTAAAAAAATTTACAAACTTGATCCAAAAAATATCATTTAAGTTTTTATCTCAAAAGACTTATTCACAAAATTATATCTTTTTATTAATCTGATAATTGCTTCCATTTTTATTAAAAAATAAAATTTCCAAACAAACAAAATCTTATTTTGGCAAAAAAAAAAAAAAAAAACCAAAACATACATAATCTTAAGATTTTTTAAGAATACATTAGTGCCATAAAAAACTAAAAGCTATAATAAAAAAAATTTTGAAGTTTATTACTTTAGTTAAATGAATCTTTATATTTTTATTACATTTAAATAAATTCTTAATCTTTAATTTACACTCAAATAAACTCTTAACTTTTAATTTGTATTTAAATAAATTCTTCACTTTTAATATCTATTTAAATAAATCCTTAATATAAATCAATATTTTATTTGAAATAAGAACTTATTTAAATACAAATTAAAATAAAAATATATTTAAATATAATAAAAATAAAAACATTTATTTTAAAAATAAAACATTTCAAAGATTTTTTAATATTTTAACCTAAAACTAAATACAATAAATAAAGAAAGACATGTGAAAGTCTACTCCAAAGTCCAAATTCCTAAACCAAGGAGTTATACTCAGCTGCTTGCATAATTTATTCACCTCTCCTATTGATCAAACTTAATTAAGGTTTTTCTTTCTTTTATTCTAAAAAAAAAAAAAAAACTTAATTAATTGGATGGCGCAGTGAAATTAATACATGTAATATATATTTACCTGTCTTCTTCACTCCTCTGCCTGGTTGATGTAAAGTTGAATGTGCTGTGCTTCTGAGCAGTCCGCAGATGGCTACCTCGAGCCGTGGAAAATGGTTATTAATTAGGGTTCTTGTCAAGGACTAGCAAGCGAGGGGAATGAGATGCTATTCTTAAAGCTGAACTTGTGCGCTAAAGCTACTTTGTGGGTTCGATAATGTTATAGTCGAATCTTATTCCTTTAAGTGTGTTTAGGAAAATTTTGGAATCTGCTGCTTATATTGTTAATCCCCGTGATGTGAACATTGAACTTGAAGATTTGCGTTGTGAAAAGGTTGCTTGCTGAATGCACGTACTGCTGGTGTAAAAAATAAGTGCATTTAATAAGTTTAGATTAAAATTTTAGTATTTGTAATTTTTTATTTTTAAAATATAATTTTTTATATAAAATTAAAAATCAAGTCTTATTTTGTAATTTAAAAAAGTTAAAGGTAAAAGTTTAGATAGTCTGATCTCAAGATACATATAAAAATATTATATTTTTATTTAATATTATATTTTTAAATAAATATTAAACTAATAAATTTATTATCAATATTAGTTAATTAGAAACATTAATTTAGATGTAATTTTATATTAAAATAAAATATTATATAAAAATATGAATTACAGACAACTTGGGTTGGGTGTGAGTGATAAATAATTTTTTTTGTTATCTGTTGTCGAGCATCAAAATCATAACATGTGATTGACGCGGGATGGTGAAGATAATTTGTTCTACCTATTGACATATCCAATTTTACTTATACGATGGTCAAATATTTTAATTGCTTGCAATTTTAATAATAGTAATTTGGTATTTGCGAGATGGATCATAGAAACACGGAATATGTTAAGTGTTAAAATTAGATTTAATTGAAGCAAAATTAAAGTTAAAGAGCTTGATTGGATGAAATAAGATACTGGAGACCCGATTGCACATTTGAATGGCATTTGAGGAATTTTAATCATTTTGTTTTTCTTTTGAGAGATTTTTATTTTGATAAAAAAGAAATTCATTAATTTTAAGAGATCTTTACATCTGCTGCGGCAACATTTTGAATAATAGATGGACACCCCTCTATCCAATAACTACTTGATCTCTGTGTGAGTGCATGCTTTCCAAGTTTCAGAACGTATCGGTCCAGACAGATTGGATTGTTAGATGTTAAAAAAAAGGTTGTTATTAATTGTTTTTGATTAAGTACAATTAATCATCATATTAGATTTATCTCTTTAAAAAAAATTTTTAATTTGATTATAATTTCTTAAAAAAAATGGGTTTTGATCCACGTTACATTGTTAATTTTGGGAGTACAATTGCAGAAAAGGAGTAGCAACTCTAGAGTATCATCTAAAAATGTTTTCAATTAATTTTGTATTATTTTAAAATGATTTTTTATTTTTAATTAGATTTAATTATTTAGAATATTAAAAATTTTCGTAAAATTTCTTCATCATTTTGATAAAATTTCTAAAAAATTTTAAAACATTTCAAGAATATTGAAATATCCATTTGTTTTTTTTAAGGGGTTATATCATCATATTTATTAAATTTTATAATTTTATTTAAACTTTTCTTTTACAATTTAATTAATTCTATTTCATTTTCTTATAAATGTATCAAAATTTTTTATCATTTTAACAAAATTTAAAAATATTTTGTTTCTTAAAATTTCTTATGAAAATAACTTATTCGTGATTTTTAGAATAATTTGAAAATTTTAGATTTATGAAAAGAAAATATAAAATTGATTTTATTTTTTAATTTTTATAAATTACCCATCATTTTGAAATAATTTGGATTTCTTTTTTTTTTACAAATTCTTAAGAAAATCACTCGTTCATAATTTTTTTTTTTAAATCCCATTGATTGAGGTTTATATTTGACCTCAAATACGAGGAGACTCATAAAATATTAAACTTAATTTTTGTTGTTCTATTTCGTTTTTGGTTTAAAAATTATTGAAAATTTCTTCCAAATTCACCAATAAATTTTAAAAATATTTTTATTATTTTATTTAAATTTTTTTAAATTTATCATTTTGATAAAATTTAAAAAATTTTTGTTTATCAACCTAACATTCCTAACCGTTTAAAATTTTATTATCTAAATATTTTTATTATTATTTTGCATTTTTTCTATAATTATTTTTATTTTTTAAAAATTTATTAAATTTTATGATAAAGTTATATTATTTTACAAAACATTTTACTTATTTAATTATATTTTTATAATTTATTTTATTATTATTTGTTTATTATTAAAAATAAATATCTACTGGTTTGTTTAGCGGTTCATTTTGATTTTTCACAGTTTAGAGTGGTTTACTAATGGTTTAATCCGATTTTTTTGTGGTTTGAAGTAGTTTAGTTTGAACTGGCCTTAGTCTAAAGCTGATAAGGGTTTTGATTGGGTGTGTGAGTTGTTTGGCTCAATCGGGTTGGCGCAGAGATCCCTTTTCTAAAACACATCGTTTTGATTTTTTTTTTTAATTTTTTAACCTCTTAAAAACTTCTCTCTAAAAAACACCCAATAGTTGGCCACCTCATAAAATCCAAACTCAAAATTCAATCGGCCACCACATTTGTCGCCATCGTTGACGATCATTTGTCGACATTAGTTTGAGCTTAAAATACATTAAAAAGCTCATTTTTCCTCCTTTTTCCTTTTTTTTTTTTCCTTTCAACTAGATTTCTCAAAATCTAGTTTAAACTCCTTGGATCTAAGCCTAAAACTTTCGGTTTCAAACTTTAGAAAGGCCTTCACCACCAATCACAAGGCTATCATTTAAAATTATATCCTTCCCATGGTTGAGACCTTTCTTTTCACCAAAAATCCAATCTCAAAACCCTTCAAAACACCCCAAATTGAAACCTTTATGGCTTTCTCTCTCTTTTGTTTTTCATTTTTTTTGTTTTTATGGCTTTTTGGTGCTGTTGTTCTCTTACTCTAAGGATGTGTTTGGTTTTTTTCAGTTTGGTTTTTTTTTTTTTGCTTTTCTTTTTGTAGAGATTCCCATTGTATTTTTTTTGTTTGTACTATAGATGTTGATAAGGTGGGTATATGGTAGTGGTTTAATGGTGGGTAGTGAGCTATTTGAAAAGGAGATTTCAAACTATGTAGGAGGTGATGAAATGAGTTGTGGAAGATGATTGGTAGTGATAGGCTTGTGAATGTCATGAGTGGTGTGTGTTGGGAGTTGTGTGATTTTGGTTGGTATAGGCAGTAGATTTCGATAGAGTTCATTTTGCTACTCAAATTGGCCTCCTTTGCACTGTGTTTTTAGGCTCTATTTAAAAAGCCAACTAGGTGTTAATCTTAGATTTTTTGGTATCTAAAGAAGACTTTTCTTTTGAAAATCACTTTTGGTGTCAGATTTTATGCTGAAAAGGGTATTCAATTTTGGTAAGGGAAGGGTTGTTGGCAATGCGTTAAATGCTTGATAAAATCCCTAAGAATAGAGGAGAAAGTAAATGAGAAAAAAATAAAGAAAAAAAGAGAAAAAATAAACAAATAAACAATTTTTTGGCTAAATTATTATTACTTTTTTTTCATTTTTATTATATTTTTTTAGGCTTAAGGAAATTGGGCTTAAAGATTGGTTTGGGCCATGTAATACATTTATGTTTCTACGTATCAAATATTGAGACAAATCAATTTTACATTAACTTAAAATAAAATCTAGTTAGACTTAAAATAAATTGATAAATCCAATTAAATATTCGAACCAACTTGAATAAATAAAAAATCAATGCAAACTTATTTCAAAACAATATACAAATTTTTCAGACAAATTAGATGTTTGCAGATAACAAATGTGTTGCTTCATTAGCATCTCTTCGAGTATAAACCGTTTTGATTATTTGAAAACATCTTATTAAAATCTTAACATCATCAATTAGATTTCCCATAAAGGATAGGCTTCTTGTGTTGGAAGTTACCTAATTTACTACTTCAAGGGAGATTATAAATTGAAAACCCTCACTCTTTGCAAATTCTATTGCCTTGAGAAATGTTTCACATTATGTTGTAACAAAGTCACTCACCATTTTTTTAATTATTAAAACTACATCTAAAACAAATCCTTCATGGTCTCTGATTATTATTCTTATTTCAACAACGATTTCTATCACATTTAAAGCCCTATCATAGTTGAAATTGACATAAGGATAAGTTGGCCCTTTCCATTTCACCATTTCATTGGATCTAAAAACACTATCCTCCTCATTTGCTTTTTTGAATTTTGCTAGGTAATTATTTGCAAAATGCACAGTTTCAATCGACCCTCTTATGTTTTTGCTCTTAACCAGTAAGTTTCCACTATGTTAGATTACCTAGCATAGTACCAGTCCTAAATCAAATCTATTTTGATCACAGTTGGATGCTACTATTGTAAGCCAATCATCCGAAGCATTAGAGTTCATATTACCCTAGCATTTATCTACTAATGCTGCATTCCAAACTCTCTTTACACAATCACAATCTTTGAAAATATGCATAATCATTTCCTCATGTTGTCTACACCTTGGACATAATGACTAGACATCAATGCTTCTCCTATTAAGATTTCCAAAGACTGGTAATATACCATGGTAGAGTTTCCATCCAAATATGCATCATAGGCCTCCATTGCACCAACATACAAAGATTTTAGAAATATGTATAATACAAAATCTTCAACTAATTAGTAGATTAACCAACAGTCCCAATTGGATTTCAAACTCTTTTAAATTGATAGAAATGAAAAAAGAACTAAATGGTATGGGCTTTTTTTTACTACATTATAGTTATAAAAGGAAAAAAAAGAAGAAAACATAGATATAATTGAAAGAAAAGTAGCAATGAAGATTGAAAGTTTTCATTGGATTGTTAAAGTTCAGTATGAATTTAGGGCTATGTTTTAGCAGAAATAATTCCATCGAGAAATAAGGATGTGATCCAAATGGATTACCAGTGAGGTTGGAGGTATTAATTTAAATGCGCTGACACCAACTAAGGATTCAAATGTGTTGAGATAGAGTAAAAAATCTCATATTATTAAGAAATAAGATTGAGATGTCTTGAAGGACCCAAAAATGCAATAGCTTAAGATTTGAAGCTGAAGTGATGTCCAATTATTTGTATGACTCTCTGGTGTGCTCCTATGGACTCCAAGTATAGCATATCTCTCTAAAAAATGGTATTAGAGCCAAGATCACAAGTTCGAGTCTTAGTAGTATTGCTAGAGGGGAGACTGCTAGTAAATCGAAGGTTAGTCATGTTCATCAACTCCAAGTGCTTGAATACAGGTATTAAAGTGAAATATTTGACTTAGATACAGCGAATATATGATAATCTCCAAAAATGAAACACCTAAATGGATGATATATTGAGTCAACTTGAAGTGCAAGCTTGAAAGAGCACTGAGACAACCTAAATGATAAGGTTGAGTGTTGTGATCGGGCTTAAAACGCATTAGAGGTATAAAGTTACCTAGCCTAAAAAAAAGTGTTGATAAAACTTACTTAGAGGGGGAAGTCGAGGTGTGACTACTCATAAATGGACATGATGAATTGTTAAGATAAGTTCACATATGAGTAAAAAATTTCACATTACTAATAAATGAGATTGAGATGTCTTATATATACATAAAGGACTTAAGAACCTAATAACTTAAACTTTAGGGCTCAAGTAATATCCAACATATATGTATGATCTCTCTAGTGTACTCTGTGAGCTCCAAATATGGCTTATCTGCCCCACAAAATTGGACTCTAATAAATTCCCATCAATCAATTTACAAAGCATCAACCACTATTGTAGAGATGCCAAGCATTTGTAGGAGCTTTATCACTTTCATACAACTTTGTGCAATTGTTCCATGCCCCAAAATCGTCACCCTTCTTCCTTTTCTTATTACTTTTCCCTTTTCAACATGAATGTATTCAAAATTTTGGTTTAGAAATTTTGAACATAGGTTATGAGTGACCAGATTCAACTAAAAAGATCGGGTTGAATAAAATATGTACCTCTAAAGGTGTTTCTTTGTTGTTTGGTGGGAGAATGGAACTAATACCATTTCCTTTGGGGTATCTAAAGCAACTAAATCGATCATTAATAGTTGTTACTGTGGCTACCATGTACATTAGCTTAGTCTCATTTGAAAGAGCCATGACCACCATATCTGGCAAACGTGCCATAAAAGTTATGTCAAAAGCATTGCAATGGGTTGGTCCATTTGCACTGACAAGACTGACCATGTTTATTGCAAATCTCACTTGAAGCTTTTAAAGATCTACATCATGTAGAACTTGCAATTGAACATCAAGTTAGTTTATTTGTTATTATCATGTTTTGAATAGCTTTAAAATGGCTTTAATATTTGAAATTAAATGAATTAAAGTAGGTATAATTCCAATTACTTAATCAAATCCTCATTGGAGAAACGAAAAGTAAATGACACAAAATGGTTTTAGGCTTTCATAAGCTAGACCAGTAGCAAAAGTAACAGTATGTTATTTTGCTCTACCAACCAAAACAAAATTAAGCCATATTCATCCACCCAAGGCAACATGAAATCCTATAATTTCATCATTTGCTTTGTTTTAGCTATTAAAAGACTTTACAAAGTATTGGATATATGAAAGCATTTTCTATTTGCTCTTTATTTGTTTTTCAGACATGATGTCAAATTTCACAATGCCTAAAAGGAGAAGAAAAACCTGTTAGGCCTAATTCTATAAAATTGCACTTTTATGAAAAAAAAATAGGAAACTTTTTCATGACATTTTGAGTTGTAATACTTCTATATAACATGCATTTTGTTAGGTGCAATATCAACAGGAGCATAGCCTTTTCCCTTTTCAGTGATGACATGAATGAGAACAGGCTCTAGGGCTAGCATTGACTTAAATTTCATTCAGCAGAAGCATAGCCTTTTCTATTTTTGGTGATGAAAATTTTTTTATTTTTTAATATTTGGGGGTGTCCATAAACATCCTACCACTTCATTTACATCAACCTTGAATCTTATTTGAGTGGGTGAATTGTTGTGTATTTATTTTTTTTATAAAAAAAAATTCATAAGCTCTTATATATTCATTTAAAAAAAAGACAAAAAAATAACACTACAACAAATAAGATTTTAGTAAAAAAAATTTTCATCAGAAGTATCAACTAGTGAATTCTTCTTTCATACATTGTTAAAGAGGATTGAGATATATGATAGTCAAACTAGATCTAGAAAAATCTTATGATAAGCTTGAATAGGGTTTCATTATGAATGTGCTTACCTTTTTCCAATACACCAAAGTCCTAGATTTCTCTTATCATGAGTTGTGTCTTATCCTTATCTATTTCTATTTTGATGGGTGGATGAATGTTGGAAAAATTCAAGCCTTCTAAAGGTTTTAAATAAAGGGATCCTTTGTCTCTTTACTTCTTTAATTTTTGCATGAAATTTTTAAGTCTAAAAATTCTTGAAGCTATGGAAGACCGTAAATGGTAGCCTACTCAAAATTCATGAAATGGCCCTACTCTATCTCATGTCATATTTGCTGATGACATTATTCTTTTAGGTAGAGTAGAAGGAAAAACTATCAAGTCTATGCATGAGACACTCATGAAATTTTATGGTGAGTCTGGGCAGATCATAAATATGAACAAATCTAGAGTTTTCTTTTCTGCCAACACTGGATAAGATTACAAAAGGGATATTACTAACCTTTTAAGCATTAACGAAACTTTTGATCTTGGAAGATATTGTTAAGCCAAATTACCCCAATCTAATCATACCAGTTAAAGCAAAATCAAATAATTAATTAAACACATGAGAGACAACAATTTAACATGTTTTGATCCAATTGACCTATGTCCACAGATGAAAAATAAGATCCATTAGTTATATAGAATTACAAACATACAAGTCAAATCAAACACTTATAACTAATACCTATAGACCCTATCAATCTTTTTTAATCCTATGGAGTATTTTTAACCTAAATAAACATATAACCAAATACACCCTTTCAACACAAATAAACATATACCTATATGTACCCAATCATCATATCTCTGTGGACCATCTCAATCTCTTCTAGTCTATTCTCATGCACCATTCATATATGAATTCTCTCAATTTTTCTAATCTACTCAAACATACACACCCATAAAGATGTTAAATCTCTAATAGTTTTATGGAGTGTCTATCCCACAAAATTTTACAACTCTCTTACATCTTTTTCTTATACCTAACCTTATAAAGACTTCACCTATTTATAAGCATACAAATTTTCTTATTAAGAATCTCTTTCCCTTTAAAATTTTTCTTTTATAAGTCAAACTTGCTTATTAAGAATCTCTTTTCTCTTAAAAATTTTCTTCTACAAATCTTTTTATCCATCAAGCAATATCTAACCAACCTTGAACAAATATGTTATGGGATTTGAGTCACTATTCTCAACAATCTTCACCTTGACTCAAATTCTATCAAATCATCTATCTTCATGCTAGATATGCTTGGTTCCACCTGTAATGAAAGTCTTACAATCATCTTTTCTTGTGTGTTTTCACGCTTAACGTAAATTGATCTTCAAAATATGAACTCAAACTTTTTTCTTGATTCGAGCTCTTTTCGATTTCCTCTTCTCATAGCTTGAACCTTCAGCTCTTTTCACGTCTCGAACCTTCAGCTCTTTTAAGATTGATTAGATATTACTTGATAGATAAAAAAACTTACAGAAAAAGAATTCTAAGAGAAAAAAAATTCTTAGTAGGTAAGTTTGACTTGTAAAAGAAGAATTTTAAAAGGAAAAAGATTCTTAATAGACAAGTTTGTATGCCTATAAATAGGTGAAGTCTTTATAGGATTAGGTATGAGAAAAAATATAAGAGAGTTGTAAGGTTTGATGAGATAGACATCTTATAAGACTACTGGAGATTTAACATCCTTATGGATGTGTATGTTTGAGTGGACTAGAGGAGACTGAAAGAATCCACATAAGTATGGTGCATGGGATTGGAATAGAAGAGATTGAAAAAGTCTACATAGGTATGATGAATGGGTACATATAGGTATGTATTTGTTTGTGTTAAAAGAGTGTACATGGGTATATGTTTGTATGAGTTGAGAATACTTTATAAAACTAGAAAAGATTGAAAGGGTTTATAGGTATTAGTTATGAATGTTTGATTTGATTTGTATGTTTGTAATTCTCTACAACTAATGGATTTTATTTTTCATCCATAGATGTAGGTGGATTGGACCGAACCATGTTAAATTATTTTCTCTTATGTGTTTGATTAATTATTTGATTTGCTTCCACTGATGTGATTAGATTGGGGCCATTTGGTCGAACAAGTGATATCAAAGCTATCGTAATCCCCAACAAGTGGTATCAGAGTTGTGGTGATCCTCAACAAATGATATCAAAGCTGTCATAATCCCTAACAGATACCTAAGTTTTGCTATCCGTAAAAAGAGAGTTAGTAAGAATGATTACGGTTTCATTGTCAACAAGGTCAGAACAAAGTTAGCTAGTTGGAAGGCAAATCTGCTTTCTCTTGTAAGAAGAATGGTTTTGATTAAGTCGACTATGGAAAACATCCCCAGTTATTATATGCAGTGTAGAGCCCTTCCAGTAAACATTTCAAATGAGTTGAAAGGGTTAATTAGGATTTTTTATAGGAAAAAATAGGGATACTCATGGAATTTTTTGATGAGTCTAATCCAAAGTCTTTTTATCCTGCCAACATTATACAAGATTACAAAAGGGATACTACTAATCTTTTGGGCATTAACGAAACCCTTGATTTCAAAAGATACCTGGATTTTCCTATCCATAAAGAGAGAGTTAGTAAGAATGATTATGCTTTCATTGTTAACAAGGTCAGGACAAAGTTAGTTGGTTAGAAGGCAAATATGCTTTTTTCTGTAGGAAGAATGGTGTTAATCAAGTCGACTATGGAAAGCATCCCCAATTATTATATACAGTGTAGAGCCCTTCCAGTAAGCATTTTGAATGAGTTAGACAGGGTTAATAGGGATTTTCTATGGGAAAAAAATGGGGATAAAAAGAGATTACACCTACTTAACTGGAGCAAAGTGACTAACAAAAAAAGTGAAAGTGGATTAGGTTTGAAAGAGACTCAAGCTCAAAACCAAGCATAGTTAACTAAGTTAGTTTGGAGATTTCTTTATCAAAAGGATGTTTTGTGGGTTAAAACGCTAAAAGGGAAGTACCTTCAGGAAAACGACACTATGAGGAAATCTTCTAGAGTGTTAATGACGTGGAAAGCCATAAGACGAGCAAGTCTGATTGTTGAAAAAGGTATTAGCTAGGTCATTGGTGGCTCATCTACAAGGTTTTGGCGTGATAATTGGTTAGGGTCTAGTAGTTTGAGAGATGTCGTTCATGGCCCTTTTAATTGGCAAGAGGATCAAGTTTCAATAAGTCAGTGTCTGAATGCAATAAAAAATAATCAACCTCTTCCAATTTCTTTCCAACTCAATAACAATGTTTTAGATAAGTTTTATTCAAACTCAACTGGTGAGAAGGGACAAGATACTATATACTAGTTTCCATCCTCTAATGGGGTATTCATTATCCAATCTGCATATGACCTTGCTAGAAGAACTAATCAGAATGAGGATAAGGGTCAATTAGAATGGATATGGAGTTACAAGCTCTGCCAAAAATTAAGTTTTTATCTGGCAATGCATGCAATGTATCCTGTCTACACATAATGAGCTTGCTAGAAGAGGGTTGAACATCTCGATTACTTTTGTATTTTGCATGCATGACGTGGAGGATTTGGCATACCTTTTTTGCAATTGCCAGTGGACCAGAAATATATAGGTTGCCTTGCAATGAGCCTCTTTGCCTATATCCCATCAAATCCTGGACTTTAGACAATAGATAAAAGAAAATGCTTTGAAAGCACTGATCCAAGTATGGTATCTCTTGGTACCTATTTTTTATCCATATTCTATGGGAGGTTTGGCTTGAAAGGAATAGGAAGATTTTCAGACAAAATGGTGAGACCTTAAACTTGGTGAAATTGACGACTGCAAAGGTTGCTGAATTCTTTGCGATGAACCAAAAAGGAGTTCAAGCTCCATTGTAGTCCTTTGTGTCCATCAAGTGTAACCCACATAATGAGGGATAGTATAAATTGAACATAGATGGCTCGACCTTGGGCAACCCCAGGAAAATAGGAGCTAGAACCATTATTCGAGATAGTAAGAGAAAATGGATTGATGGTTCCTTTAGATATATTAGGGTAGGTTCAAATATTTTGGCTAAGTTATGGGCTCTTACAAATGGATTGTTTTTGGCGAAAAGTCTCAACATCCACAAGCTAAAAATTGAACTCAATGCCACCATTGTTATCTCCAAGATTAAGAACCTCCAAGTGACCAATCCCATGTTACTTACTCTGGTCTTTGATTGTAGGAAGTTGATTGAGGATATTGAAGATCAACGCATGTTGCACGTGTTTAGAGAAGGGAATAGGTGTGTTGACGCCCTTGCCCGATTTGGTAGTAGCAATTTTTGTAATAGTTCTAGTCGTTAAAAGGTCAACTATGTGGTGTTTATTGAACCTCATTCCTTTGTTAAGGATTTGATCTTTGTTAATGAAGCTAGACATGTTATATATCGTACTATTTTATAATTAAATCATTCTTGTTTCTTACGAAAAATAAAAAATACTCAAACTAAATATGGAATCATATTAAATCTTTATCTTCAACGATTTATTGTTAGATTTTATTTACGTTTATTAGATAATTAGTTGATCGGGTTAGACCGATCTAACAATAATATATATATAAAGAGAATTAAACAAAAATCGATCAATATATGCCCTTATATGTATATCATTATCATCATTTGAGTCTTTGGATGTAAATCAGTTAGTTCCTCCTTTAATTCTTACTATTAAAATAAGGTCTCATTGGCTGATGACCATTTTTTTAATAATTACTATATGTAAAATCTGTGATGATTAACAAAACCTATGTTCATACCAAACGAGAGCCAATGAAACTGGATTAGATCCCTTAGTACAATCTTACCGCATCTTTTTACCGAAAAACAAATTGCCGACGTATTGGTGAGAAATAATGCATTCATTGTGGTGCAAATCTAGAAAAGTGCAAGAAATCAGATTTTGGAGATTGAGTGGATAATGCTATCCTTAAAATACTAATGCCAATTAAAATGATATATAAAGTATTAATGTACTTGCGGTGATGAAGCCAATGGTAGATAATTTGCTTCCGCTGGCGGTAAGACGAGATTCATTTCACTTTAATTGAATGCAAGCTATTGGAAAATATCTATTGGATAATTAAACGATAATGTTTATTATTTTGTTTATTTGATTTTTATTTATAAAAAATATTAAAATTTGTATTTGAATCACATAATAAAGCTTAATTTTAAAATCTTAAAAATAAATACACTCAATATTAAAAATATATTTAAATTTAATTTTTTATAAAATATTATTATATGATTTGTTAATAATGTATAATATACATATATTAATTGTACATTAAATATAAATTCAAAATATTAAATAATTTATTAAAGCAGGTGGCCACTGATGCATGTCAGCATTCCATAAAGCTAGACAGAACACTATATCTGTATTTATTTTAAAAGTGTAAATGATATATTAATACTTATAAATTACTCGAGTTCGATTTAAATAAAATTCGAATTCGATTCGATTATTATTGAATCGAACTCGAGTTTTAGTAGCTCGACTTATTGATCGAGACGAGTTCGAATATTCTGATATCCGGTTCAAATAGCTTACGAGCTTAATCGAATTTTTATATTTAAATATATTTTTATTATTTTCATTAATAAAATCTATCTATCTCGAGCTTGAGCTCGAGTATAAATAATTAAGTTTTTATCAAATATAATAATCGAACTTATTTTTACATGTTAATTAAGCCTAATCAAGTGAGTTCGAGTAGTTCGATTTTTATTTCGAATCAAGTTCGAGCTAAAAAAATAAAATTCGATCGAATTCGAACCGAGTTTTGAATATCAAATTTTAAATCGAATTCGAACTTGAACTCAAATTTAATACTTTATTAACTCAAACTCAATCGATTACACCTCTAATCTATTTTATTATCGCTTTGAACACCATCACAAAGTGAAAACAAACGCGTTTTCCCATCCTATTTCCCCTTATTTCTTTGTCTTAAATAATTATTTTTAAAACTATGATTTATCTGATTTGTAATTGAAAATAACGGTCAATTAAGCACGTGATCATGCATGTGTTTTGTTTTTTTACTTAAAGAAATCGCTTTAATGGACAAACCGTTTATATTCATTATTAAAAGCTGGATAATCTTCTATAAAAGTGTGTAAAGATCTAGCAAGAAATTTGGTGTTCTATTACCCTCAACTGTGAATTGCTATGAAACTAACAATTAATCAGTATATTCAAATTATTCAAAAAGCAATATCTACTTTGCTCCCCCATTTGAAATCTGAAATATATTAATATCAACTTTAAAGGGATTTTGGTTCGCAAAACTTTACATAATCTTTGATAATAAGATTACTTCAACAAAATTATCAAGGCACATTCTCAATAATATGTCATTGATGTGTTTGGTTCACTTGCCCTAGAAACATGATTATTATGTTTGATTGACCAGGAATGTACGATAAGTAAATGATCACATTACTAAATTACCTTCTAACATGAATGAGTTGTAAATTAAATCCATATACATGTAATTCTAAATTAAATCCATATACATGTAATTCTATATTTAATTACACATACTTAAATGTGAAAAATAAAAAAAATGCAGATGATTATCAAAGTATTTATATCATCACGTTATATCAAATAATGAATATTTTTTAAAGAATCAAATAATATATTTTTGAAGCATAATAGGATAATCAAGCATAATTTTAATATTAACCATACAAATATGCTAAGATAAGAACTAATTATAAGTATCCATAACAATAACAAGTCAATTACATTGAACAAAAAATTTTATCCTACATAAAAAGGTGCTTAAATTTAGATAAACAAACCATTTTTCAAAATACAAAATTGTGAATTATGAATTGTAAGAGTTTATTTGTAAAATTAATGAGCTAACACTATCACAAATTTGGCAAGTCTAATAATTTTCAATATGTGAATGCCAAATTACGTTGACCAATTAATTTATAAATATTTAACCATTTTTAATTATTTATACAAGTGAGGTGAATTAATACCTTATTGAGTACAATTTGTTAACTAATAGTTAAAAAGTTGGAAATTTGAAAATGCTATTATCAATTTATTTTTTTGTTGGAATTATATTATAACTACAATTAAGTTTATTAATAGACTTTTAAATTTAATTATAGCCAAAATCCGAAAACAAATTTCAATGTATAATTTTCGTATAATAAACCAATTGGATAATTTTAGAATTTAAAAAAAATCTATCCCTCATCATTATAATTCCGGAACCCCCATTTGTTTATTAACCAAAGATTGATCCTTGTTGAGTGCATTTCTAAATTAAATCTTGAATATATCAAAATAATGAAAGAAAATTATTTTGAAGGAAAACTTGGAAAACTAGGAGATACCGTTGATCCAATAGTACAAAAAATAATATAAATATTATATTTCCGCCCTAACACACGAAGTAATATGCTTGTTAATATCTAATTTATTATATCGATTAAAAGAAGGTGTACATTAAAAAAACCATAAAACCCAAAATGACCTAAGCCTGCGCAGCTTAAATCTAAAATTAACTAATCCAAGTCCGAAACTTTCAAAACCTAGAGCAGCCCAGTCCAGCCCAGAATCTAATCTGATATGTCTAATTGCCACCTCTAAACTAAACATACAAGATCATATGTGCATGGTTTAGAGTCTAACTAATGGCTCAGAAGTACAGGAACAATAAACACAAGAAAAACTTGAAGCAGACTTAAGCTAATGAAACTAAATGAGAAATTAACATAGAACAAAAAAGGAAGTTCTGAAGCGGATAAGGTAGTTTCTGCTGTAGGGAAAAGGAAGCTACAAAATGTACCAAAAAAATATTAAGAATAAAATGGTTAATCTTCAACAAAAATTTTACATGAGGTTTACCCAAAAAATTAAAAAGCAGAAAATTCAGAAGGTCAATTGACACAACTGTTCCTATGGCTCAAATTTCTATCAGATCATCGTACTAAGCAAACACCATTCCCCGTTTCTCACCCCAGCCTAATGACATAGCAGCAAGCTTCTAATTCTTCACACGAAGAGTTAGCCACTTCCAGATTTAAGTGTATTACTCAACCTACAATAATGGCAAATAAATTCCTTTAGGAGTTAGAAAAGGATGATCAAACAACAAAAGAGAGAATTGAAAATGCTTCACAGTTTTGTTTTTATCTGAATTGCTACTTATGCTAATTATGTTAGTGGATTTCAAGGAATCATCAACCGAAAGTGACCAAAACAACGTTTCATAAGGTGAACCAAAACCAAATAAAAAAATGACAGCAAGTAGCTGTTTAAGGCCCCTGACCTTGATGGCATGGTATTGTTCATGAACCAGTCAATGTACATCAACAAGGACTCAGCATTCTATTACATTTTAAAAAAGACTATTTGTTCAAGGAACGGATAGATTTACTTTAAAACTACTTTTATCGTTGAAAAAGTTGCATAGAACATGGACATAAATAACCTTTTAAGTTCTTATTTATAAATTCATGCAATGAATCTCGTCATAGCAAAGGCTGCTAAGCAAGCTATATGTAAATGCTGAATTTTGTAGATTTGAGGAGCAATTTTGCCAAGTAAATTCAAGGATAACACAAATTACATGTGATACAAAACTTACCAGTCCATGCCTTCAAAGAGACCTTCCCCTTTTGTTGCCGAAGTTTTAAAAATAGCCCATTGTCGGTTTTTTATCTTGTGTAACTCCAAAGCCCCTGTCACTGCAGCATCATCAAGTGCACCTGGAAGATCCTGTAAACAACAAGAATGTGACATATATAATTACAAGAAAAATTCATAAATTAAAATAGTCAAAGTGACTTACAATCTTTGATCACGAAATGAAAAAGTTATTCCTCTCTAGTCTTTCCTCAGACAAATTTTTTGAGGTTGTGTTTGGGAATTTGAATTTGAAATAATGGAATTGGATTATAAAATTAGTACTATTAATTTGAGCAATAGAACTCATAGATATTCATGATTAATTTATACATGATGTGTAAATTCATCCTCACAATATTTATAGCAAACAAACTCCAAATTCACTCTCAAATTTAGGTTCCAAAGTATGCATAAAAAACTGCATATTATATCCATTGGTGATAAGGGCTTCTAATACCAGGCCCATGATCAGCTCTCGCTCAATAACGCATACAAGAAAAGCAACAAAATTAGTTCTACACTAGCTCCAAGAACAAGAAGAAGAAGAAGAAAAAAGAATAGCACCAACCTGCTTATTTGCAAAAATTAGAACTACTGCTCCTCTTAGCTCATCCTCCTGCAAAAGATTCACACTTGAAACTAGTCCAGAAGAAGCATGATAAAATATATATAAAACAAGCATTGACAAGTAAAAAGAATATTGTAAACACCAAGCAAAAGTTGTTGGTTACAGATATATAAACAAGTCATCTTAATTGATAGTAAAAGGGAAATAAAAAAGGTTTGCTTCATTTCTTTATCATGGGAGATAAGAAGGTGATAAAGTCCTCACCAAAGGAAAATGTAATACAGCAAGACTATAACAACCTGAAATATCATTTAAAAATTGAATATAACTTTGTAGGGAAATAACATTCAAGGGAGAAAGGGACAGAAAGACAGAAAAGTTTTCACACATCAATATTTCCTTTTGTCAAACTTCTAAAACAGAACAGTGCCTCCAGTGGACCATGAGATAAACCTTACAGCCTGCAAATAATCTATACGTCATCTTCAAGCATGGAATATTTCTCAGATAAACCATAGCAAGAGTATCGGATGTTTTACAGAGAAAAACAAGTAAAATAAAGTAAATATGAAGAAATACATCTTGATGAGTTTACCTCCAAGATTGCATGAAATTCTTCTTTAGCTATCACCAGCCTATCTGTGTCACTCGAATCAACAACATAGATTATAGCTTGAGTATTTGGAAAGTAGCATCTCCAATATGGCCTGTGGTGCAAAATGAAATAAGAAACTAGGCTGGTGATCTATTGCTGGGAGCACCATTTTATTAAGTGAATAAAGGGAAATAATATATAAGTTGTACACTAAAAATTGAATAGAATGAGCAGTCTTTTTGTCTGCACGAATACACAATAGGATAGGATGTAAAATCTTATTTAATTTTACACCTTTTAGACGTTGAGATAACCTAGAATAATGCTAATCAATTAAATCACAATTCCTAATTAAACAAGTAGTGTAAAGAGAGGAATCCATTGAACACAACATTGAAATGCCATGGCAAACTCTAAATTGGTATGTTGTAAAGGTAAAAAAGACAAAACGAAAAGACATTTATAAGAACATGGAAATGTTAATAAACAATAGCAACAAAATCTAGGTTCAGATTGCACAGTAAAAGCAGAATTTGATATTCTATCTCTCACACACTCAAGAGTGACTAAGATAATTTACTCTAAAATTTGTGACTTTTCAAAGATGTTCATTTTTAGCAATAATGCAAAAATAAATCCTATATTTATAACCAATCACATAAGTACTATATCAGCTTCAAGTAGCACTATAAGTATAAAAGGAAGCAATCCAATGATACCTCTAAAATTTATTACTAACTTTGTCCCAAATTGAATATCCACCTTTTTCTTTCAAATGTCTCACAGCTTTATCCTCTTTCCATTTCAAACCTAATAATCTTATTGTTTCCATACTTCACATTAATTTTTCACAATTTTTTAAAAATTTTTTGGCATTAAAAACCATTGAATATTGACATTATAAAAAAATTTAAAATTTGAATGTAAATATAAAAAAGTTAAAGCTTATTTTCTTAGGCTATGTTTGACTTGCCACAAAGATTAGGGGTATTTTGGTTGGCATGCGGTGCAGCTGGGTGTGCTCCCCATTGGACTGCAGCCACTAACATACCCTTAATCTTCGTAACAAGTCAAACATGGTAATTTACAAAAGGACTAAAATGTTTACATGTTTGTCAAAACAGTACAATCAGAATATAAAGGTAGAATTAAGTTAAGTAATCTGAGGAAAAGACCCTTGAAAGGCTACAAATTTGAAAAACTGTATAATGCATCAAACATTAACTATAAGAAGTCAGTATGAAATGAATACAAGACATATACCTTATCTTTACCATAATTAACAGAAATCATTGGGTATCATATAAGTTTGAGAGCAAAGAACTACTAGCATAATTAAATTTTCTAAGCACCCAATGGCCAGCTGTGGACTCACAAAGACACAATTTACAAAGAGCTTCTGGAAACCAAACATCTCAGTGAACAGTTGCCAACAAAATGTAAATTAAATAACGGAAGAAATTATTAAAAAAAAAAAAGTTGCATGTTTGGAAAAGTTACCTGATACTTGTCTGTCCACCTGCATCAATAAATGATAAAGATGTCATCAGGACAAGAAGTTGACATCACTTATGTTCTGACCAATAAAATTAAATAGCTCCGAATGATAAAAGAAAGCAAAATTGCAAAACAAGGTGTTACATTTCAGTCTAACAATAAGAGATTAAAATTCCACAACTTGATACTTTTATTCTGATGAAGTTCAATGGCTTTGAATAACAGCAACACTTGCAATCAGAAAAGAAAGACCTAATCAGTTAAAGTTTGCAGAAACAAAGCTTGGATTTGCAGCAAAAGGTTAAGTTCCCTTTGTTCCTTATTTCTCCTATAAGTAGAGACAGATGTCCCAAATAAGTAAAAATTTTATTTCATCCAGTTCTGAAAAAGTAAAGCTCTGATGATAAGGAGTGGTCAGTTCTGTAAATTTGTTAAAAGTTGTTACTTACTATAATGGTTTCTCAGATGATATACTTTGAACAGATATATAAAGATATCAACAAGAGGCAGAAGGATGACGTAAGTTGTGGATTGAAAGCCAGATCCAGCTAGTTTATGCAGTTGAGATTTACGGTAACAAAAATCATAATTATCTTCAGTCAAGCCTTTGTATAAGAAAATATGAAGATTCAAATTCTCAGAATAAAAGTTTCATCATCCTGAAATATCTATAAGTTTGAAAACTAAAGTGTTTTCTAATTTGATTTTAATATACATATGTTGTGAATTTCTCCCATTTCTTCTACCTTTATTAAACAATCAAATAAATAGGAAAGTAAAATCAAAATTTCAGGACATTGCTATAACAAATCTACTATACATGTTAAAGATCTACATCAAGGAGTAGTGGTCGGCGTACCTAAATCCCAAACTTGAAATTTGATGTTATTGTACTGTACTGTTTCGACATTAAATCCAATTGCTGCACCATAAAGAACAAAAGCAAATCAAATAGCAATTCTTAAATATAAAAGAAACCTTTGATCTGCTTAATTTCAAATCTTAACTTGCTCCCCAACAAAATGCTCAATAATTCCCCTTCAAGCAAAAGCCAAGAAAAAAAAGAGAGAAATTTCAAAAAGTAAGACTAACTTGGAATTGTGGAGACAACTTCACCCATCTGGAGCCGATCTGCAACCAAAAACACAAAATTATAAAAAAAAATAGCAAAGGCCCATTTCGTAAATCCCGACATAGAAAAATGGGAATCACGTAAAACATTAGAAGGAAGAGAAATAATACAGAGAATGGTGGTTTTTCCGGCATTGTCAAGACCGAGAACAAGGATCCGAGCCTCCTTGTTTCCAAACAGAGAAGAGAACATTTTTGTGAACAGTAAACCCATCTAGTTAAATATAGGAAAATTGCTCTCTCAGTGCATAAATTTTAGATTAGATCTGCAAAGCAGCACCCCTTCGATTTCCTCCCTGTACAAAAGGGGAGGGCCTGCTAGCAAGAGGAGCTGAGATTCCGAGGGGAGAAATAAAGAATTCGAGAAAGAGAGAGAGGAGAGAATTGCAAAGACCGTAACTTTCTTCTTTGGCGTTTTTGTAATTTACTCGTGGGAATCGACATAGAAGAGGGAAAAGTTGGGTAGAATTCTGTGCGGTGATGGAACTGCTGCAGCAAATACATGGTTGGGCCACGTCATTCTTTTCGGAAGTCGAAGAATTTGTAAGTTGCTGACGTGGTGACGTTTAGACCGGAGTCCTTGAATTTTGAGAGGGAAACATAACGGCTACCGTTTTAAGATTTTTTTCTGGTTTTTATCTTAAAAGGTTTAACTATTATATCCTAAATTTTGTGAAGACGTTTGTCCCTCTTTGCATTAGAAAAAATTTATTTGCTGTAACAAGGTCTTGGTTTAATCTCAAGGAAGAAGTTTAAAATTTTTGGGTTTTAGATTTAAGTTTCCCTATTAGTAAATTTTATTTAATTTTATATTAAATTTATTTAATTATATTTTAATTTATTAGACAGATTGATTGTTTTATTATTAAGCGATTTTGAATGTAAGTAATATTTTATTATAATTTGTATTTGTATTTTTAAATTCAAAAAATATATATTTGTATGACTTTTAAAATAATAATAAATTCAATAAAAATTATTTAAAATATTTAAAAATATTAAAATAAATATAAAATTAAATATATTTATATATTTTTAAACCTATATATGCTCATAGGTCGAGCATTTGATTAGGAATTTTTATCAGGAGCAAAGGCAAGAATATAAAAAAAAAAAAAGAAAGCCAAATGGTAATTTCAATGGAAAAGGATCAAACATTATTTTTGATGGGTCAAATATTGTTCTACAAGGGAGTAAAAAAGTTTTGGGCGTGGCCCCTATCAGCCCCCTTGGTTACTCTAATAATTTTTATGTACGGGTTTGATTTTACTTGAGAAATTATTTAGTTTTTTAATTATTTTTTATTTAATCAGGTTTTGTTGAGTTGAGTTAGAATCGACTTTGGACAACGTTTTTAAAGTGTTTATTGACTTTGATCCAATCAACTCATAGACACCTCTAGTGTTTTAAATTTTTTATTAAACATATTTTATATTTAAAAATTTACAAAAACTCCATACTTTTGCATAAACAAACTACCTAGGTGACTTTAAAAATAATTGGGTGTTTGCTATAGTGCCATCTATGATATATGCGATAATAAAGCGATATTTCAAAGCTTGGCCAAAACAAAAAAAGCGATATGTCGAAGTTTTTTTAATTGTTGTATTAAAATGCTATAGTTTTTTTCCTTTTGATTGATATTATTTAGTTTAATTGTTGTTAATGATGTATAGAACTGTCAAGCCTCATTCTTTTGAGATTTTAAATTTTAAGTTTTTAACAATACAAAATTAAACTTCATAATCAACTACTATGCCAAAGTTTTTCAAACTAATAACAAATAAAAAAAGCACAAGACTTAGAAAAAGAAAATTAAAATGCAGCGAAATGTTAATGTCATATATGTGTATGTTTTTTTCAATTTACATAGTTAATTTAATTTTAAAGATTTTCAATATTCGAGATTTATTTATTTTTTAAATTAAATTGAAAAGTTGATCGTAATAAAAAACGAATAATTACAACATACAATAATGAATGGTAGACGAATTTATTAGTTCTATCAACGTAAAAAGTGTTTATAAGAAAATTTTACAAGCGTCTAAAAAATTTTCTTTTAATTCTTCTTATTTTTTAATTTTTAACCTTATCTTAACACATGCACATACCCCTAACAAAAAGATATTAAAGTTTTTTTTGTAAGTATAATTCAAAATCCTAAAAATTATATGAGAATATCAGAATATTAATCAATCAATTTGTCTATTTGTTTAAACAATCATATATGATAAACGGAAGCGATATTAGTCTTTTACATAGATTAGGTCTTACACTTCACTCTTTTTTATTGATAGTTTTTAATGGATAGATATCGTTATTTAAAAGTGAATATGAGATCTTAGTTATATATTTTATTAAAACCCTAGAAGCCTTTCATCAAAGGCATATTCGATCAAAGGCTAGCACAACTGCCAAACTATCTGACCTCATAAAATGTGCGAAACCCACACATAAGTAATCGTTATTAAATTATTCGAGCTCTAATACTTATCTTATATTAAGACTAAATTTATCAACGTGTTTTATTAAATTATAAAATCATCAATTAATATAGCCATTTATTGAAAAATTCTAATATTTTCGCATTTGGACAATATTAATTAGGTTGTTTATTTAAAAAAAAAAAACATAATTTAAAAAATAAGACTCAAGATTGATTAACTTTACTTTGATGTGGTCATAGTTTTAAAAAATAATTTAACTATTCAGACAACATTTTAATGATCTATCTAACCATCTAGTACTAAATCATGGCAGCAATTTTGCCCTTATTAACATAAGATTGATCTATGGTTACAAGTATTAAAAACTCTATCGACAATATATCTTAGTAACAAGAAAATCATATCTAAATATAATCTTAATATGTTATTTTCATTGTTTGTTCTTTTGCTGATTTCTATAAACTTACTTAAAAATCCTCATGGCATCCAGATGTGTACTTAAGGTTACTTGTTAGTATCACTTATGAGGCATACTCAAATAACATTAAAGTCACACTTAAGATAAATACGAGGTTTTAAGATTTTATAATATGATATTTCAATATAAGATGTGCATATGTAATTAGATATATACATAAAAAAATTATGATGAATATATAAAATAATTATGTTCACTTAACTTGATGGTATCTCATAGACTTATTCATATCAAGTTCTACCTTATAGGTTATTAGCATTATTCATCTCAAGCTATTCATTGTAGGTAATTAGCAATCATATGCGATGTATTTAATATAGTAAAGAAATCCAAAACAATGATGATTTCATAATCAAAATTTACAATGCATCTATTGCCATAATCAACCCAATAACCTTAATAGGTTATATTGTTCGTACCAAGAGATATCCATATTATGAATTGTCAATATGAGATGTGCACACGTAGTTAGATATATACATAAAAAAAAAAAAAAGAAACTATGATGACTATATAAAATAATTATGTCCATTTAACTTTAACTTTATGATGTGCACAGGTTTTATTATTCATATCTATAGATATCCATATTATGAATTGACAATACCATATTCCTCTCATAGAGAAAATATGTCATTATTTAATCAAATCACATTGACTCCCACTAATTCAATGAATCATAAACATGCTCCAATCAAATTTTGAATGATAAGTACGGAGCACAACAATAAAGGGAGCATAACAAAATTATGTTTGTCTGCCTTCATGCCAATTTGATAACTACTACTTTTCTTGGACTTCCATAATGTCACTTTAATTAACCACTTACAAAATTCTTAATGTTTCAACATGAAAACATTTTTAATAAATTTTAAATTCATTGAATTTTCAATCTTTTTAGTTCTAATGTGTGCCTAAACCAATAGCCTATAAACTCCCATTGACCTCAACATATATAATTTCTCTAAAAAAATTATTTTAAGGAATTTATGAGTTACTTTAAAATATATATATATATGCAGAAAAACTCTCACTGATTTTACTTTCATTAAAAATAATAGTTTTGACATTAATAAATAATAATAAAAAATGGTAAAACCTTTATATTATCATTATTTGAAATAAGTTTCAAATTTTTTTTAAAAGAATATTATAAAATTCATATTCTCTCTAATAAGTAAATCAACAAAATTTTAGGAAGATTATGAAGGAAAGAATTGAACCATAATTTACTTATTTGTGCAAAATTCAATCCTTAAAACTTTCACACATGTGATAAGTTAAAACAATAAATTTCCCCTTACATGTGAGAGGTGTTATACAGCAAATATATGTCATTAGATGTGATAAATTAAAGTAACTAACAATTTATGTATTTATTATATTGCACAAAACATCTAATAACTTATATCTCATGGCAAACGTAAACTTATGTTGACAATTTTTCAAAAAAAATGAAATTGAGAACAAATGCCAATAAATGATCCAAATAGATAAAACTTTTATCAAGTTAATATATTTACTAGTCTTATCAAAATAATAAATGTGCTATATCAAAACTTTAATTGTTGTGTGATCACATCTCAAAATAATGAGAAATACAAAGACTTTAAAAAATTTATCCCTTTTAAACAAATAAATTTCCTAGTCTATATATTTTTGTCACTTCACAATAAGATTCATAATTATTTCTAAATTAAAAACACATAATCATCCCTTTTGAGTAGTTAATTACATGTAGTAACTTAAAGAAATATCATAACATAAGAAATTTCATAATCATTATGGTTATATTGTTTTTCTTATGTCTATTTATACATGTGATCATTCCAAGTGAGATACTAAATGACCTCTATGAATCACTAAAAGTTAAAATTTACAATGCTCATTATCATTTTATGCACTTTAAAAATTTTCAAGTCATATTATATAATCATGCTATTAATCAATATGAACACTTAAAATGTCATATTACTAAGTAAATTGTCATAACTATTAATAATACTTTTATTATGGCATTTCTATCTTTCAAGTATGACTATAAGAAATTTCAAAATAAAAAATTGATTTGCCACAAAAGAACATCTAACAATGCAGATATTTTATATTTACATGAGATTCAAGAAATTATATAATTTTCACACTATAAATTTCAAAATAATAGTATATGATGAATGTTAATAACACATAATTTTTCTAGACAATCATATACACACAATGATTATGGTATAAATTAATCTCATGTTCATCTTAATATTCATATGAGGAATCTAACATTTTCAATATCATAAAACATGAGTTGTGATATAAATATTAAGACAAATTAATTTAGTAAGTCTTAACAACATATTTCGGTCAAAACTTTCAATACATTGAAATTAGCAAAACTAATTTTGCTTATTTTTATAGACTAAAACTTAGTCATATCCATTTAACTTTCACAACTCATTTTTTATTACTTAGGATCTTGATGGTAATATTTATCATATTTCATAATACCAAAGACATATTTCAAATACTTACTAAGAAATAAAATTTTACTTACTACTCTCTCAAAATATTATAATATCATAATTACAAAACAATTAATATCTTATGAGAGCACACTTGATTAAGTAAGTAATTTGTAAAAGAAAAAGTTTTGAAAGCTAATTTAACAATTTATGTGAAGTAAATTCACTATGTAATTATTTAACACATGCTATTTCCCATAATATAATCACATAACTTTAATAGCAAAACTCTCCCACTAACGGATTAGTATAAAATTTAAATGCTTTTAATGAATCATTATAGCTAATATATATTATTTCATATGTTCATAAAAATGAGTTTCTAAAATACATTTATCACATTATGCACTTTGTTAGGCTTTAAAGTTAATGTCTTAAATTTCATATAATAATTATGTGATATATAAAATTAAAGCATCATAAACATGCTAAACATATTTATGCCACATCACACGTGTTTTCAAAACAATTAAACTTAATTTCACATGTCACATTTTCAAAAGCATGATCTTTCATGATACAAATTTATCAAACAATAATATATTAAAACAAAATAATATAACAAACCTACTGATCATACATGTGAAACTTATTTTCATGAATTCTTATAACTAAATAATAATTAAAAGATTCACAAAATTATCTCAAGTTAAAGACTTTTATTATAAAAAAATGAAACATTTTAATAATTGGACAATAATCAAGAAAATACTCGAAATTTAACAATTATATCTAAGAAAACATCCATCACAAATTAAGCTCTAAATCATCTTTATTCTGTCCAATTAGAGCTTTTTAATCTTTATTACTAAAAATTAACTATAATATATAAGACAAAAGAATGCAGCATTTCGCTTATGAGCAATAATCCTTACAAATAGCATTAATCTATGATGTGTTATTTGTAATTAAATAAAAAAGTTTAGGTACATCATCACAAACTTCTCTTTGGGTAGAGAATGTGACATGCTATAGTAAGCACTTTTCACATAAAACCAATATGAGAATATTTTAATTTTTAAAAAGCCTATCCCCTTTAAACATACAAACCTTTTAGATTAATGTCCTCAACCGTGATACTTTTTGTTCACTCCTAATTACCAAACACAATAACCTCTTTTGAGTGAGCAGGCTATTGTATAAGGTAATTTAAAAATACTCTTGTTATTACGCATGAGAAAATCTTATAAGGTTTAATGAATGAGCTGCATTGGTAGTCAAGCACTACATTAACTGATTGTATTTCTTATATCAAGAAATTTAGATTTTTCATTATTTTAATTTTTGCATCCTTAACTAAATGTATGTTTTTAACCACTTTCTCATGAGGTACTTAACCATAATGTGTCTTTTTAGGTCATTAAATACTTAAAAAAGTTTATCATTCCTGTGTGAGACACTAATAATTAATGTGTATCTCGATGGATCATTACAAATATGATATTTTTTTATGAGATACTTAAAAAGAATGTCTCACTAGATCAAAATTAATTTTTCGCATTCAAATCGAGTGTTTTAAATTTTTTATGAATAGTTCAATATTTACATTCATTACTATATTCTTATGTATCATGTACTAAAAATAAAAATTTTACAAGTTATAATAATATATAATGTCAACATAGCCATGGGAAAAATCAATTCAGGCAACAAATTTAAACTCCAATTATTTCAAATAAATAATTATTCAATATTATCTATTCATCATATGAAATTATCAGATAAAATTATCAATTTTATATTAGCTGAATCAAATCCTCATGGAGTTTGAACTGAATTTGTCTTTCAAAATAATGCATGTTGCATTTAAACGATAGTTTAAAAATTAATAAAAGCAAATTTGACTAAATTTATTAAATTATACACATAAATTTATGATAAGAGTATGTAAATTTTAAACAACATATGAAAATAGTACTTACATTTAATAGACTCCCAACATGCCAAAATATTTTGTCACGAAATAAAATGATAGAAAACATGTGCATAACATATAGTAATTACTGAATTATACATGAATATAAAATAATAAATATTTCATACCATCCAAGAATTCCAAAAAATACAATAAAATTAAAAAATAAAATTTTAAGTAGGATGAAAAAATCGAAGCAATGATTGCTTGGGTGGTTTACATATACCGTATGTGCTACCTTTCGTGACTAGAATTTGTCTAGCATTGGGGTGTCACCTTTTCTCTTTGTTATGTTTTCATGAAATTAAAGTTTCAAAAACTCAAATAAGTTACTATTTTATTAAACTGATGTGAAAAACCACATAAAAACAACAAAAACTAGATTAATTGACCCAAGAAAAATTGGATTATAAAACCCACATTCTACCGATTCAAGCTTTCTTCAATTTCACATTTTCTTTAATTTTTTATGCAAATGAATACTCTAAATTTTAATTAACACATTTATTTACAAATCTCATGTTTCAAATCACACTAAAACATCATTAATCATGATCAATTTAGGAAATCATTTTTAGTTAAAACCCAGTTCAACACGTTTTAGGTTTTTTCTCAAAATTGTTTAATTAAAACCTCAATTTTATGTAATTTGTTATTTTGTTTTATCTCTTAAGTCAATTTTGAGAAAACAATATCGGAAAAAACAATTGCATCAACCTCTTGGTTTCACCTAAAAACTTAATTTCATGTGAAATTAAATTCAAAAAACATAAATTTGGATTTTAATTTCATATAAAAGAGGCTTTAATACCATATGTAAGTATAATTCAAAATCCTAGGAATCATATGTGAATTTTAAAACACCAATCAATCAATTTACGTATCTGTTTGAATAGTCATCAATGATATGTAGAAGCAACACTAGTGTTCTGTATGAATTAGATTTTCTTTTTTAGCACTTCTTATACTGGCAACTCTCAATAAGTAGATACATTTACTTAGAAGTGCAAAAAAAAAGACCTTAGCCATATATTTTATTGAAACCTATAAGTCTTTTTATTAAATGCCTATATAATCGCTAAACCACCTAGACCCAATAAAACATACAAAGCCCACATATAAGTGTCTCCATTAAATTATTTAGGCTCTCATTAGAACTAAATTTATTAGCCTATTTTATTAAACTATAAAATCACCAATTAATAGCAATCCATTTATAGAAAATTTCTAATAGTTTCAAATAATCCAATTTAATGATTTTTTTTAAAAATTCTATACATATGAGAAACAACAAATATGTCCTTAAAGTAGCTTTTATTCATGCTAAATATCATGATCAAAAAGTAAATTAAAGAAATGATGTTTCTTTGTATTTTTTTTTTAAAAAACCTCGAGAGATTATAGAAATGGAACTTCAAAACATTCTCTTAATTAGTAGTTAAATTCAAAGCTTCTATATAAGTCATGAAGTTTATACACATGTCTAATACAAAAGTGAAAGATTAATAGGGAAACAAAAAGACCCCTAAATCCATCAACATTTTCGCAAAACTAAATGAAGTGTCTCATTTCCCCACAAAAGCACATGGAACCATTCTCCAATCCATCCTTTGACCATTGCCTAAAAAATCATTCATATCAATGCCTTAACACCTTTAATTCTCCTTTTCTTCAATATATCAAGGTAAAAGTTTTCAATAGCACAAGGATCCCTTTTATTTCCAAACTTTATTTGCCTAGCTTTAATGAGATCTCTGACCTTATATTTCAATATAGGGCAATTTTTTATTGAGTGACCTTGATTACAACTGTGGTAATCACATCATGCATTAGGATTATACCATTTTGGATAAAGAGGTTGAAAGGGTTCTAGAACACAGGCTCTAAAAGTTAATTCTGGATAAGTTTGGGTAGTAACTCAGTGTAAGATATGTGTATAAGGTTGACATGATTTTTTTTCTTTGTTATTTTGCTACCTTTTTTTGTTATTTTAGAAGGCATTTGGCTAATTAACTGGTTAGATTATAGGTGCATGATCGGGTGTTTGAAGGTTTTCATCAAAATCCTAATTAGCTCGAGTAGGGATCTGGTGAGACATTGTTTATAGCATGATAGTAAGGGTAAAAAACTGAGTGATAATGATAGAAGGCAAAACCACTACCTCATAGCCTCTTATGAGTTGTAGTTTGCATGTCTTCTTCTTTGGGTTAGGTAATTTCTTCTTCTTCCGTCGATACTTATGAATCCAAAAGTCCAAGAAGAGGGACTCTTTTTGCTACTCAAATCGTAACGAGAAATGCTATTCAAGTAGTAGTAGACCAAGGTATGCGACGAGTGAAAATTTTGATAAAAGGTCATGGTCTCAAAAGAGATGGAGCATTACGAGCTATTCGTAGAAATTGTATACTATTAAGTTTCATATGAGATGTAACCCTTATGCCACATAATGGCTGTAGGCCTCCTAAAAAAAGACTTCACCATCGAGCTTTTCACTTTTGATCGTATTTTTAATTATTTACCCAAAAATCTCTATATCCGTAAACTTTTTTATGACATTTTCAATCATCTTGTCATAATAAGGAACTTAAAGAGAGTTAACGAACAAATATTGATTACTTTATCTACAAATGGTGGCCAAACTTAGGTGGCCACATCTTTTCACCTTTAAATATATTCTTTAAAGCTCTCAGTAGCTTTTTTTTTTCCATGTTTTACAATGACAGACGATCTGGGTCCAAATCTAAAACATATTTGTTTTGCGCGATGAATGCCCTAGCTAGCTCCTTTTATAAGTGGATGTGACTTCTATCCAGTTGAACATACCATTTTACGATAGATCCCGTGAGACTATCTTGAAAGACATGGATCAATAGTTTATCATCTTGGGCATAAGTATCATTTTCTGACAGTACATAGTGACATGTGTCATTAGGCATTTACTCTCATCATACTTTTTAAATTTTAAAACTTTGAACTTTGGTGGAATGACTACATCAGGCACCAAGTACAATCTAGTTACATCTATTAATCTATAAATATCCATATCCTTAATGGCTTGTTATCTTTCTTTTATAAGTTTCATTTTGTGTTGGGACTCCAGGTCGTATCTTACTTATATCATACTTATTTTAAACCTTTCTTATTTCTTTGGCTCATCCAAATCTAGGACATAGATCGGATTTTATGACTAAATACTTATTGGCTGGAATAACATGCATTAGAAACTGAGTAGGTCCCTTTATTGTTAGCATGGTAGTGTAAGTGAATGTACATTCTTAAACAAAGGGCATACATTGTGTCTATACCACTCGAGAAGTCTGGGCTTGGTGTAGGGTGAAACTTAGTGGACATGAAGGGTCATTATCATAATCTTACCCTTCTTGGGTAGTTTTTTCTCTCACTATTTCCTTCCCTTTGCCAATTTTCCTCATAATTTCCA